>NC_135178.1:9563843-10163843 GCF_041146795.1 Maylandia zebra
ATTATTCTAGGAGCTAGGTTTAATTGAGCTGCATTTTAAAGAGGTGCAATTTCACAATTTGTGTATATTTTCTAAGTTCACTATTTTGTCATGTGTTGAGAAAAACACAGATTTAAAAATTACATGGTCTAATATTTACATTTAGCATAACTACAACATTATTTTTTCGTTTTTTTTTTTTTTTTTAAAGACTCGAAAGGACTTGAAATTCAAAGTTTCAGACTTGTGACTTGACTCGGACTTTTACACCAGTGACTTGAGACTCGACTCTGACTTGCCTGACATTACTTGAGACTTGACTTGAGACTTGAGGATAAAGACTTGAGACTTACTTGAGACTTGCAAAACAATGACTTGGTCCCACCTCTGATACAGGCTATACAATACATAACATCAAAACTCACATGTTTTATGTAACTAAAGTGTGTAATCATGTGGGCTACAGACAACAATTAAGTTATAGACTATATATGAAAAATGTGTATACTTACTGCATTTGAATCATTTAACCATATGTACCCACCTGCATATGTGTTTGGGGAAAAAAGGCTTTGATTTTGTCACCCCATTTGATTTCTTTGCCATCCTCATGCCACCCTAAGAAAATTTCTCTAGATCCGCCCCTGCTACAGAGCAGTGCACCGTATCATGGCCAGAGGGCTGGCTAGCTGTGGCACATGGACTGGTAGAATTTGACTGCTTGGTCCTGGGGTCCTTTGCCAGATATAAAGGTACTGGATTTTTTGGACTATAAGGCACATTTACAATCCTTTAATTTTCTCAAAAATCAAGATATACTTAATCCGGACCTCGAATCGATTTTATGTGGTACATGGCGCTCAAAAAAAAAAAAATGAAACACAACGAGCCAGAAACCAAAACACAGGGAACAAAGTCCAAAACAACAGCACTGAGGCCCAGGAACAGTACAAAAGCAAACAAACAAAAGAGCCCATGAAAGGAGCAGAGGCCCAAGCAACAGTCTCGAAAAAGTTCAGGGGGCCGGCCCGGAGGCTGACGACACAACAGTCCAAACCCGGGCAGTTCAGGGGGGTGGCCCGGAGGCTGACGGCCCAAGAGCCCAGAGAACAGTTCAGGAGGCCGGGCAGGCGGGAGGCACCAGCGGCGACGGAGCAGATCAGGAGGCCGGTCGTGTGGGAGGCACCGGCGGCGACGTAGTTCAGGGGGCCGTCCATGATGGCAACGACGTCCAGTCATCGGCCGAACAGGACGTGCAGAACGAGCAGGCCGGACGGGACGTGCAGGACGAGCAGGACAAGCAGGCCGGACGGGACGTGCAGGCCGGACGGGACGTGCAGGCCGGACGGGACGTGCAGGCCGAGCAGGCCGGACAGGACCAGACGGCATGGGGACCTCAGGCGCAGACAAAGCTGAACACTCAGAGGCTGGACCGGGCGGAGCTGCAGAGGCTGAGGCTGGAGCGGGCGGAGAGGCTGGAGCGGGCGGAGAGGCTGGAGCGGGCGGAGAGGCTGGACCCTCCGGTGAAGACAGGAGACGGCTGGAGTGGTTCCTCGGACCCTCCAGCGGAGGCAGGAGGCTGGACGGGCCCCACGGACCCTCCAGCGGAGGCAAGTTGCTGGACGGATGACCGAGGAGAGGAGTGACGGTGGCGTCGCTTCCTTCTAGATGAGGGAACAGGAACCGGTGGAGAAATGGAGACCTCCTCCTCATCCTCCGACCACACAGCCGCCAGGAAAAAGGCAGGCGAATGGACAGGCGAACAAGGTCCTGGTGTGAGGAAGAAGAGGAAGCCTGCAGTGGCAATGAGACAGAGTGTGCGTTGTCCTGGGGCGGCGGTGGGGAAGATGTAGTGAGTGAGAGAGCAAGCTCACCAGCCCTGACTTGCTCTCTCCAGGCAGTTATGGTGTTCCCCAACTCAGTGTCCTTAGCAAACTGGCTAAGCCGGGGGTTATATTGAATGATGGCCTCCACCGCACTCAGCCCAACTGCCATGGTCCTTAAATCCGGGGACTGGGCGATGCGGTCGAGCAGGCTCACCATCCGCTCCATCTCAGTGTTGTACTCCGAGGAAAAAGAGTCTGCGGGGTCCATGTTCTGGTCGCGATCTTCTGTTAAGTGACGGCTGTGTGCAGACAGGAATAGGACCCAAGGTGCAGAATCCAGAGACAAACTTAAACCAAAACAGCTTTAATGCTGAACTCAAACATAACATAACTGGAAAAAATCAAACTAAACTAACACCGGCGGACTGACAAAACACACAGCAAAATAAACAGTAGATCACGACACGGACACAGAGAAACACAGGGCTTAAATACACAGAGGGAGCAATCAGGGAATGAGTAACAGGAGGGAAACACAGCTGGGGCAAATCAGGCCTAACGAGACAAAGGAAGCAAAACCAGACACATTAACATGAGACATGGACTTTCAAAGTAAAACAGGAAACATAACAGAGACTGAACAAAAGACACAGACTCACATGCAGTCACTACAACAGAGGGAACAGACCGTGGGACCAGGGCAGACAGGGGAGACAACAACTAAGGATTACACAGACAGAAAACCAGAACACTAAAATTCTAACCAAACCCCACCCAGAGAACCTTAACTAAGAATAATCCTAAAACCCGTAAAGCAAAGCTAGAATATAATGAAATAACAAAATCAAAGAACACAAAACACTGGGTCAACGACCCAGGGACCCTAACAAAGGACCCCAAAATGGAACCTGTTAAGAGACATGCTTATGAAGTAGATTTCAAACTCAAGGCTTTCAGTCACACAGTAGAACATGGGAACAGAGCAGCTGCAAAGATGAAGAATTTGATCGATTTGTGGAAGAGGAATGAAGTGAAAAAGTGAGTGTATAGTTGTGTATTTTATGTAGGGATCGGTATTGATAAGATTTTCACGATTCCGATTCCATTTTCGATTCTGTTTAACGATTCGATTCTTTATCGATTCTCTTATCGATTCTTTTAAAAAAAGGAGAACACTAAGTTCGATTAGCTTAGAACTTTGTTTTATATCTTCTCTTTGAACAAACCCAACAGTGAGATCTTAAGAGATCCAGCCTACGGCTCTTCAATGGAGTGTCACAGGGTCCCCAGGAAAAAAAATTGTAAATGTAAAATAATAAAATAAATATTCTTCTGTAGCAATAACAAAGCATAACATAAATTATTCAGTAGCAATTATACAAGAATATCCAGTAATGTCCCTGCCTACAATTAAACACATTCACAATTGGGGGCACCTGCTGTGGCAAATGGGTTCAAGCCAGTGTTGCCAACTTAGTGACTTTGTCGCTATATTTAGCGAGTTTTCAGACCCCTTAGCTAAAAAAAGATGTGAAAGCGCGTATCGCTTTTACTCACAACAAGCAGTGGGTGCTGTAACGCAGTCAGTTCTTCTTTTACTCTTTTACTCTTATGCTGTTTTGTGGATCACAAGGTTTAAAACTACTTATAAACACACACACAAAGTAACTCCACCAGAGTGCCTATTTCAGGTCACTTTTGCCGGTCCAAGCCCGGGTAAAGGAGCAGGGTTGGAATTGTGACATTAAAAAAAACAATAATTGCTAAAATAAATTTAATTTGTAGTTCTAAATAAACTCTAAATGCATTTAGGACGTTTTTTACTCACTTTATGTCTCTTCCACGATGTTATTTCTCTCTCCAACAACATAGGTTACAATTAGATTAGCATGACCAATTATGCAAATTAGGCGATGATGTCATTTAGCGACTTCTAGCGACTTTTAGGACAACCTCAGTAAGGCGATTTTCCTTACTGAGGAGTTGGCAACACTGGTTCAAGCCTTTTACCACAAACTTAGTCACTGCTCGGTGACATTCGTCTATCCTGGCCTGAAAGGAGACGCTACCGGTAGACTGCAGCGAGAACTGCCAGCATCTGAGCCAGCCAGACTCTGTCTGTCTGTCTCATCATGGTCACCTAAATGCACAGTAATAGCAGGTTTTGTAATAAGGCAGATCGTGCTAACATAATATGCACTGTTAGTTGATTATTTACCTGCCGCATTAACGAGAGAGGACGTGCAAACGTTACCGCTGCTGCTGGGTTGAGATTCACGAGTCCGGAGCGGAATTAAAAACATGACATTCATTTAAGGTTATCACGTGTTTTGTGAGCAATATTGCATATTCGTAGTGTTTCCTCCCTTAAATTAAGTATCTACTTTGCAAGTATTGCAAGTTGCCCTGTTGTCATCCGTTCTCGTAAACTTTTGAGCGTTCGGCTCAAACGCAGGAAACACGGCGTTTGAGCCGTGTTTCCTGCCAGGTAAATGACGCTCTGCAACGTGGTGACGTCATTCGGGGCGACTGGAATCGATAAGGGAATCGTTTGCAAAAATGGCAAACAATGCCAAGGAATTGAAACAGTGGGAACTGGTTCTCAACAAGAACCGGTTTTCGATACCCATCCCTAATTTTATGTGTTACAAATGAATGATGTTGAGAGTTATTGTGAATGGGTTGAATAAAGTTGGACTTATTTGACTGTTTTGTTTTGCTAATGCGTCTTATAACCTTTTGCGTCTTATGGTCTGAAAAATTGTATCATACTTTTATGAACTAGCACACAGCATGCATTCTACAGGGTGGGCCATCTATGTGGATACACTGTAATAAAATGGGAATGGTTGGTGATATTAAAGTCCTGTTTGTGGCACATTAGTATATGTTGAGGGGGCAAACTCCTCAAGATGGGTAGTGACCATGGTGGCCATTTAGAAGTCGGCCATCTTGGATACAACTTTTGTTTTTTCAATAGGAAGAGGGCCATATGACACATCAAACTTAATGGTAATGTCACAAGAAAAACAATGGTGTGCTTGGTTTCAACGTAACTTGATTCTTTCATGAGTTATTTACAAGTTTCTGACCACTTATAAAATGTGTTCAATGTGCTGCCCATTGTGTTGGATTGTCAATGCAACCCTCTTCTCCCACTCTTCACACACTGATAGCAACACCGCAGGAGAAATGCCAGCACAGGCATCCAGTATCCGTAGTTTCAGGTGCTGCACATCTCGTATCTTCACACCATAAACAATGGCCTTCAGATGACCCCAAAGATAAAAGTCTAAGCCGGTCAGATCGGGAGACCTTCGGGGCCATTCAACTGGCCCACGACGACCAATCCACTTTCCAGGAATCTAGGAATTTCATCTAGGAACGCTCGGACCTGGCACCCATAATGTGGTGGTGCACCATCTTGCTGGAAAAACTCAGGGAGCGTGCCAGCTTCAGTGCATAAAGAGGGAAACAAATCATCATGTAGCAATTTCAAATATCCAGTGGCCTTGAGGTTTCCATTGATGAAGAATGGACCCACTATCGTTGTACTCCATATACCACACCAAACCATGACTTTTGTTGTTCCAACAGTCTTGAAGGGATCCATCCAATGTGGGTTAGTGTGAGACCAATAGCGGTGGTTTTGTTTGTTAACTTCACCATTCACATAAAAGTTTGCCTCATCACTGAACAAAATCTTCTGCGTGAACTGAGGGTCCTGTTCCAGTATTTGTTTTGCCCATTCTGCAAATTCTGTGTCATTCTGTGTATCTGGGTCATCCTCGTTGAGATGCTGCAGTAGCTGGAGTTTGTAAGGGTGCCATTTGTGAGTAGCTAATATCCACCGAAGGGATGTTCGACTAATGCCACTCTCCAGTGACATGTGGCGAGTGCTACGCTGTGGGCTCTTGCTGAATGAAGCTAGGACAGCCACTGATGTTTTTTCATTAGTGACAGTTTTCTTGCGTCCACATTTTGGCAAATCCAACACTGAACCAGTTTCACGAAACATAGCAAGCAGTTTTCTAACTGTAGCATGGGAGATGGGTGGTCTCATAGGGTGTCTTGCATTGAAATTTGCTGCAATGACCCGGTTACTGCGTTCACCAGATATCAATACAAGTTCGATCCGCTCCTCACGTGTTAACCTCTTCGACATGTCAATGGTTGTGCACAAAGAGAAACTTGTAAATAACTCATGAAAGAATAAAGTTACGTTGAAACCAAGCACACCATTGTTTTTCTTGTGACATTACCATTAAGTTTGATGTGTCACATGGCCCTCTTCCTATTGAAAAAACAAAAGTTGTATCCAAGATGGCCGACTTCTAAATGGCCACCATGGTCACCACCCATCTTGAGGAGTTTGCCCCCTCACATATACTAATGTGCCACAAACAGGACTTTAATATCACCAACCATTCCCATTTTATTACGGTGTATCCATATAAATGGCCCACCCTGTATAATCTCTATAAATACACAGTCACAAATAATAATAATAATAATGGATACTTTATTGATCCCCATGGGGAAATTACTTGTTTTTCTCTGCATTTGACCCATTCACTCAGTGAAGCAGTGGGCAGCCCACTAAGCAGGCGCCCGGGGAGCAGTGTGTAGGGACGGTACCTTGCTCAGGGGTACCTCAGGGTAGCCGTTAAGTGGATTCGAACCGCCGACCTTCCGATCATGGGGTGACCACTTTACCTACTGAGCTATCATCTGCATCATAACCTCAACACCTTTGGGGTGGCTGTAGATCAGGTGGTAGAGCAGGTCAGCTACTAACCGGAAGGTTGGTCGTTCGATCTCAGTCTGCTCCAGTCTGTATGCCAAATATCCTTGGGCAAGATACTAACCACATTTTCCTCTCTGATGCATCCATCAGAGTGTGAATGTATATGAATGTTAGATAGAGAGCACTTAACAGCTTAGAAAAGTGCTTCTGTGAATAGGAGTGATTGGGTGAATGAATTAGTTGTATAAAGCGTTTTGAGTGCTCAGATAGAGTAGAAAAGCGCTATATAAGAACCAGTCCATTTACCATTTACCAAGACCTTGGTGGGATGCAAAAAAATGGATTTAAAGTAGGGATATCAACTCCATAAAATTACTTCAGAGAGAGAGTGAAGGTAAGACCTCAAGAAGATCAAAACAGGTTGATTAAAAGAAATCTATTGGATTAACATCAACTGCACATTATAAAGATATATTTAGTGAACATTAGTTATCTTAGTTATACTTGGTCAATTTTTATTTGGTAAATGTATATGGGTTTTATTTTGCTGTTTTAATATTTGAATTTGATGTCTCTGAAGGTTCACAGTCATCCAGGTCATTGTAGTCCAAATTGCTCAAGACTTGGAGTAATGGAGTAATCAGGAGTAATCAGGACCCTACACCAGACACCGGACAGAAAAATGTTCCCTCTAAGCCAGAATGGAAAAAACACACACATATAAGGGAAGCTCTTAAAACATGTGGTTATCCTAATTGGGCTTTCATCAAATTAGCAAAGATGCACAGAAAAGATTAGACACCAACTAGGGAGGATCAGAACGACAAACACAACCACATTGTCATTCTCTATTTAGCCGGTTCATCAGAGAAACTCAGGAGAGTCTTCTCCAAGCACGACACCCCAGTGTACATCAGACCCAGCAACACATTCAGACAAAAACTGGTTCATCCCAAAAACAAAACTCTTAAACACAAGCTTAACAACGTAGTGTATGCTGCACAGTGTAGCGAGGAATGCCCAAACCTCTACACTGGACAGACCAAACAGCCACTTCATAAATGCATGGCACAACATAGAAGAGCCCCCTCTACAGAACAAGACTCAGCTGTACATCTGCATCTAAAGGACAAAGGTCACTCTTTCGAGGACACCAATGTTCACATTTTGGACAGAGAAGACAGATGGTTTGAAAGAGGAGTGAAAGAAGCCATCTATGTCCACTGTGAACAACTGTCTTTGAACTGAGGCGGTGGCTTACGACACCAACTGTCTGCCATTTAATATCCAGTTTTGAGATCAGACACCTTAATGTCCACTCACATCTTGGGTTATTTGGTCAAATTTCACATTCCCGTGACAGCGTAGACTACTCGGTGCTTGTGCGGAAGTTTAGGGTTTTTTTTCGCTACAAAGAGAAGTTTTCTTCGAACAGCGGACGCTAATGTTTTTGTCACTTTTTATGGAATCAAACTCAAAGTAAGGTCAGTACTTCCACGCTTTAAACGCTGCACGGTCATGTTCTCTCCAGCACCCAATCCATTGTTGATCTGCACACAGCTGTTGCCACGAACGTCGCACTAGCTTACGTCATTGTCATAAGACACTCTAACAAAAAAATCACGGTTTTAGTAATGTAGTAACGCAGCGCGCTCACGGGAAAGTAACAGTAATCTAATTACCTTTTTTGCAATAGTAATCTCTTACTTTACTCGTTACTTGAAAAAAGTAATCGGATTACAGTAACGCATTACTTGTAACGCGTTACTGCCCATCTCTGGTCATGAATAATTTTTTCTCTAAAAAAATTTATATTTTATTCATGAAGAAATTCGTGGAGTAATTCCTAGTTAAAGTTAAAGGAATTCTTGGCTTAACAGAGCACTGACCTTTGGTCAGCGTGGATACAGCGCTAAAAAGTACAAGTCAAGGTACAATATTCAACTTGTACCCTGCAGTGCACATAGTTACTCACTTGATCTCCCGCAGAGTAGGTGGATGTTTATAATGTGATCCTGTGGTTGCTTTGACATCTCAGAGAAATAAGTTGCATTCCTGCATTGTCACATTACTCCTCCATAACCCCAATGCAGATCTGTAAATGGTGATAACCACAATGAGCTCTGATGCATAGGTCTGTCTTATAATTAAAGGACCCATAAGTTTATCTCTTTGCTGTTAATGTAGGTTGCGACACTTAACAACAGACAGCCTTGACTTACCTTCTGTGGGCCTGTGGCAAGAATCCAAATCAGGATATTGACTTTGGGGTATTATAAAAGGCTATATTAAGTCAAAGCAGGGATGTGATATTGCAGAGAAACTAGATGATGACACTGAGCTTATTCAGAGCCACTGCAGATCAATTGTGCAGCTCAGACACAGACAAGATCCATCATATGCAGTTATAATCCTGTTGACAGTGCCAGATAAGATCCTACGCTTTTTGTCTGTTCTTACACATGACATGTTTCCTAATAGAAATAAGAAAGCATAGTGGAGTGAGCTTTGTGTTGCATGTATAGTGAACTTATTGCACCGTAAACTACCATGCATGAGACACACAGTCACAATCAGTGTTTGTCAAAGACTACAAATTGATTGGAACCTGCATCGAAGTTATTTCTAAGTGATAATTCACAGTTAATGTTGATCAGCTAATTGCTGACTGTTGGATCAATCCTGTCATGCTGTGTTTATTTTGCACTCTGGAACTAAACTCAGAGACTCAGAACAAGTTTTAATTGAATCCTAATTGTTGTTATTTTTAAATGTTACAATTGTTAGCTCACCAAAGTCAGATGGCAAAAATTAAATATATCGAACTGCCTACACTTTTGTGCATACACTCTAAATACCCTTGATAGCTGATTTTTAACCCTAGCCTCAAGCTGTCGAAAAACAACTTGATCTTTCTTGATCTTTTTAAAAAGAAGTAAAATTTTATATATATATTAGGGGTGCAACGACACACAAAATTCACGGTTCGGTTCGGTTCGATACTTTGGTGTCACGGTCCGATATTTTTTCGATACAAAATAATGTTCATGCCTTTTTAATTTGTCATTTATTAAAATTATAAATATATATTTTAACTCAAAAGTACAGTTTTTAAATTTAATGTTGCTGAAACAACAAAATGATAATAATAAAAATAATCTATCTGATCGAGAAATCACTCATCTTTGGAAAAGAGACTTTATTACATAGAAATGGCTCTTTCCAAAATAAAAGCTATACTATAAGCTTCTTTTGGGGTATATTCTCAGCAGCATATTAAACATATCAGGTCCCCTATGCCTCTCGCCCTATGACAGCTGAGATAGGCTCCAGCACCCCCCGCGACCCTGAAAAGGATAAGCGGAAGCGAATGGATGGGATGGATGGAGGTCCCCTAAGGAGAATCATGTGCTAAGGGCTGTCTAAATGACCCGGGTAAAGTTTGCAGCATGTGTGCTTGTTGTTTTTGTCTGCTTCCACTTGGCTTTGCACTAGGATGATGTCGGCGTAAATGTGCAGTCATATTCGTTGTGTTCCCACTAGTGTTGTCAGCGTTAATGTTGTTAAAATGACATTAACGCCATAACACAGCAAATCTCCGTTAACGAGTTACCACGGATCGCCCCATGCGTGGGGCTGGATGGCGTCAACACGTTAACAAGCTAACTGTGCTAACGCACTAGTTCCGTAAAATTGAGCATTGCGTGGCACATCCGACAGACTGTTTTACTTTTGTGCATGACGCGCTTACCATCAAGGTCAGCTCTGAATGAGGGTGGGGGAGGTTCAATTTCGGGTAGCGTTGAGGCAGTTGCCATGTTGCAACGAGCTTAGCTTCTGTCTTGCTAGCTTGCGCTGCGCTCTGTGGATCTGCACTCCAAATTTTGTGTTGTTCGATACATATGCGTACCGAACCGAAAGCACTGTATCGAACGGTTCAATATTGATACAAGTATAATTTTCAATAGAAGTGGATATCCATGCATCTATTTTCTGCTATTATCTGGTTCCAAATCCCAAGGGCAGCAGCCTAAGCAGACATCCCAAGGTCTATTGTTTCACAGTCACCTCAATCAGCTCTTAGGCACAAATAAACCATTCCCTAACAAGCTGAGAGACATAATATGTTATTCATTGTAATGTTAACTTATTTATTTGTACCCCAAAACTTGGAAGACCTCATTGCAAAAAATGCAAAAAGAATTACATATTCTTATCTCGTAGTGTTAGGGCTAACACTTTGACCCCTAACAGGAATTTAACCAATTCTTTAAGTGAAGAGATGAACAACATGATAACTCTTTTTGCTGCCTTTTTGACTTTTAATTTATGGATATATAAAGAATATCAAAAATATCACTATGTGAGATTATATAATTTTAATGCTGTCCTCCAGCCCAGATTGACTATGTGCACGTTAGCATATGCTACTTCCGATGCGGAAACTCCTGTGGAGAGCTTTGTTTCCAGTGTCCTGGTATCCTGGTTTACGGTCCAAAACAAGTTAAGCAAATGAATGAATCAAGTGGCGATTTACATTTCTATAGATGTCTTGGGCATTTACCCAATATATCTATAAATGATGTTCATCAACTTGTTGATATTTTCCCCCCGCGCCTCAGAGCAAAAGAGAAAAGGGATTCAAATGTTATATTTCTCAGCTGTCTCTCGATTATCGCAGGTGTTATGTTCTACAAATAACCAGCGATAGGTGAAATCAAGTAGCCAATTTTATTTTTTGACGGTGCAAAACGTTTCGTGGACATCGCGGACATACAGTACTGCACTTCAGAGTCACACTGCTAGCGATCGATGCAGCGATTCTGTACTGTACAGGAGAGACGTCACGGAGGAGATCGTCTGCAGCGATCAGGACACAGGACACAATGTGACGTAAAGAAAAGCATGAAAACTTGCACTAAAAAATCCGCGAAACAGCGAGGTGAAAGGTGAACCGCGTTACAGCAAGGGACCGCTGTAATTTTGAAGGTAAGTCACAACATACTCTTCGTAAATACTAATGTATAGAAACCCTTACCAGCAATCATTAATTTTTTGTGTGGCTTTCTTCACGGTTTGTTAACATGCTGTGTAGGTGTGTACTTGACTAGCTGATATCGACATAACGGGGGAAACATCTGGTTTGACTATTCTTCACCTGTAGTTTGAATGCTGAACATTTGCCTGTTTAAATCATAAGACCAGTCATTATACAGAGATACTTCTGCATGTGGACGATGTGTCTTCTGCATGCAGTTCTGCTTGTGTTGAGTGATGTAAACAACTGATCGATCTAAACGCTTTAAACGTCAAAATTGATCATTAGATTTTTATGACACAACAGTGGTGAGTGTTCCCACCTTCTGCTCTTTGTAACTTAACGCAATCTTTCCGTTTTCGAGTTTTGGACATGATTTTGGAGTATAACTTCGCAGTAGCGATTGACCGCAAAGTAAAGCTACCAGAAATGCACAACCCCACATCCGGTCTCAAACCAGGAAGTTAGCATTTTCTCGTGCACATAGTCAATTCACAACACAAATAACATGTAACTATTATCTATTACCTTAACTCACAATTATAAATGTAATTAAAGTCCACCCATCACTGGGCACAAATTCCAACATTTTATTATGCAGGAAAAAACTCCATGAGCTAGCAGTTGATGTAGCCTGTTGTGAATCAGTAGTATAACCACTATGATTACTAAATTTAGTATTTTAAGGTCAAAGAAAGCCCCCCCCAACTTTGCTTAGAAATTAGATGCATCATCTCTTTGTGATGTGTGTCTAGTTGGCATTTTTCCTCTCTTTTTTGGCTTCACTGATAAGCTCCAAAAACTTGCTGGCAAGAATCTGATTTTCTTGTCAAAGAACAATTACATTTGCCCAAACCCAACATTGGCATTACTAAGAACTGAGTTTGAAAATATTTACTTGACCTTATCATCAGTAGTTTTAATAAATAGATAACAGAGATAACGAGTAAAGAGTTTTTTTTCTCCTGTGCTTAGGGGCTATCTCAAACTGAGAGCTGTCATTTTTGAGCTTCTTGTGCTTTTATGCTGCCTCTGCTTTTGTTGCTAAGTATTCATTGTTGTCAAGTGTTTTTTTTTTGGTCCCCATCTTTTCTGCTTTGCACTTCACAGAGTTCATCTGCTATTGTCAACAGCTATTTTTACTTGGAGGCTATTGACAACAATTCCAATGACTCAGTTTCTACAGTTTGTTTCAAACTAACAACCACACGCAAAGCTTTGAACAGCTCAGTTTTTCAAGTAAACTCTCAAATGAAATCCAGGGTTAAGCCTGGCTGCAAAAAAGCAAACAAACAAAAAAAGACCAGGTAAAGCACTATAAATCTTTAGTTTGGCGGTGTGGTTTCTTCAGATCTGAAAGTTTCTGTTTCTATAGTTTCCGTTTCTATAATTTTTTGTAGTTTATATAGTTTTTTCCATTTTTTACACATTCTCAAGTTTCTTGTGTGTCAGTGTCTTTTTGTATTTAGTCATTTTGTTTGCTTTCCGTTAGCTATTGGTTGGTAACTCTTTTTTTTTTTTTTTTCCCCACTTTTTGTCCCATTTGGTACTTTAGCCATCAGAATTGTTGTCTGAAGACCAACAAGGATACCCAATGGATTTACTTTGCCAAATGGATTATCACGGCCTTGCCATATTGATCCATTTGATCAACCTTTGTTGTTATTATTTATTTTATTTATTATCAGTTGTTACAGATGGGACAGACATGACTGAGGGATAGGAAAGGGAGAAAGAAAGATTAGGGAAAAGAAAAACAGAAGGGAAGACAGACAGTGAGAAAGGGCACTTAAAAAGAGAAAGAAGAGAAAAACAATCTCCTGGATCACCTGTTGAGAGAAAAAGAAGAGAAAAAGAGCAAAAAAAAAAAAAAAAAGCAACATACTAAACACAAGACCATCACGTTAATCTAGCTACGTGTAAACAGCAATAAATACTAAAGATTGAATGTTGTTGTGAAGCACGTAGGACCGACAGCGCACAACGTGCTTGGAAATAGCAGTCAATAAAGGTGTAGTTTATGTCTATGAACAGTGAACACCCATGTGCACACCTGTGTGGATCAGCGCGCTTGTATTCAAAAGGTTTCCCCATGTAATGGTCTGCTAGAGGATGTAGAAAGCCGTAGCCCTGTCCCCCAGGGCATGAAGCAGGCATGGAGGAGATCCAGGCTCCAGACATCCAGAGGCCCCAGAGTGCGAGAGCCCAAGGAGGACCACCGGAGGGGCATCCATGCCACCCTCCTGGGAAGAGCTGAGGAGAGCCCCAGATGAGGGGTCACCCAGTAGACACGGAGCAGAAGCCAGAGGGGGCTGCAGTGGCGTGCTGCCGGCAGACTGTGCCAGAGTGAACCGAGCCACGGGGCCGGAGGCCGGAGGACCCCTTTGCCCCGGAAGAGGCCTGACCGAGCAACAGGCACCAGGCCCCGCCAAGTAGTCACCGAGAGTGGACTGGTACATACCTGAGCGCCCAGCCCCGGACACCAAGAACCACCAACACACCGACCCCTGAGGGCATCAGTTACCGGCAGGGAGTGTGGTGAGGGGAGATAGGCCTTTGGAGGGTCTGGGAGTTCCCAGAGAGGTGGAGTGTAAGACCCGACCTGACATATAAACACAGACAAACAGGCACACACAGACAGAAAGATGCATTCCCACCCTCATGCACACATATACAAATACTCAGCACTCACCCAACATAGGGATAGACATACATTGACACTGTACACACAATCACACTCCCCAAACAAACTCTAAACCCCGGGTCCACGTAGAGTTGGTAACTCTTATATTGATTTTTTGTGGTTACCAAAAGTGCTTTTGGTATTGTCTATTGAGGCTTACTTTTTCTTGTTTTAGGTCACTTTATCACTTAGATGCTTAATAAAGAAAGAAAAAAAGGGAAAATAAAAGAAGAAATAAACAAAAAAAGACTTGCACTGCAAATGATTGCAACAAATGTAGATTTTCACTTGTGCTTAATTAAAAGCAATTAAAAATATATGTATTTGCTGGCAGAAGAAAACAAGAGTATGTTTGCTATTGCACATCATGAAAATATTAAGATAAGTAAATATGAAGGAAGTACAAAGTTTAACTAAACACAACCAGCTAAGATATGATTAGATAAACCAACAGCTTCTGGATATTCCAAAGCTCTAAATTTTGAATTTGCATTGTCCAGTCTGGTTCTTGCGTAATCTGGTATACCTCAGCCTTTTCTGCCTGTTTTCCCTCCTTAAGAATAGCTTCTTGACAGCCACCCTTCCACAGAGACCATTTTTGATGATGCTTTGGTGAACAGTTGGTAGATCAACTGACATAGTATGTCAGGTGATTTTTTTCCCCTATTTCTTAAGGATATGACTTTTAGATATTTAGAGAGTTTTAGTCCTGACACTTCTTTTGTCCTTGACTTGTCCAGGTTCCTCATATTTTTAAGGGAACTTAAGTGCACTGCACAGCATGCTGAAATACGCAAAGATTTCAGCTAATAGTTTTTTGGGAATCACGTGGTAGGTGCAAAATACTATTTCGGGCCTGTCAAACTATGTTATAATTGGGATTTTTATAGTATTTTATATATTTTTAAGATTTTTAAGAAAATACAACTTTAGTTTGAACTGCTCCCCCAGAAAATGAAAACAGCGGTGGAAAAGGTTGAGGCGAGGGTAAAGCAACATCTGTGTGGGTGTTTTTATTATAAGCCAGCGGGCATATCTGTCCTGTAGGAGGCAGAGCAGCTGCCCCAGAGAGGTGCACTGCCATCTGACACTCAGTGTTCATCCAAGTGTAGTAAGAAATCCCTGCCTGATTGGCAAAACCTTTAGCCAAGGTCATAGTGTGTGTGTTCCTGATGTGACCAATGAGTAATCATCCTTTTCTATTTTTTTTTATTCTGGCTGGACAGCCAGCCAGTGCATGTTGGTAATCTTTAGTTTAGTGTTGAGTATAATCATTACAAAATGTGCTGTTGAATATCACCTTGGGAAATGTCAGCATATGAAAAAAATCAACCCGGCAAATGGTTGATGGACAGCGATGCGTGGGAGGCAGCCTTTACATGGCATGTCAGCTCAACTTCAATGAGTGTTGCGAGATCGATCAACTTTAGACCAGACAACAAAAGACGGAGGCTCCGGAAAAGTGCAATCAAACGATGAGTTTTATTATCACAGGAGAACAACCAACCGTCAGCATACGGATTGTTTTGCTCTGACAAGAATACATTGGGTTCTGGTTTTATATTCAATGCAATACAAACCCTGTAGGAAATATTACCGATAAATGATACTGTGAAACATGTTATTAATACATTCTTCATAAGGCAAATTATATGGTAGCAATAAAAGAATCTCTGAATCCCAACATGAGCTAAGTGCAAGAATCCCAATATATATATATATATATATATATATATATATATATATAATTTTTTTTTTTTTTTGTGAGTGATTTTTGAAGCACTATGTGTGAAACCATTAACACTTTTTCAGCACATTCGCTGCTTTACACAAGAGAATGAGATCACTAACCAGTCAAAGCTTGAGCATTTTAAATACTGCAACATCTGACATATAAAAAGAGTTGTGAGAACTACTGGACATGGAGGATGAAGTGATGGAAAAGATGATGCAGGACAAACTGGAAAAAAGCACTGGGAGTCAGAAACAATTGATGTAATGTATTTATCCCTTAGAACATATATTAGAGGGAACAGAATTTATTCCATTTGACAGACTAGTTGAACAATATGGGATCAACAAGACAAGGTTTTTAGAATATCAACAAATTAAATCCATAGTAAAAAAGAAATTTAACCTCAGTCAAGTTGAATTACAAACACCACTAAGTGCGGCACATTTTCTTACTCTTAAATCCCCCAAATTATTATCTAAAATATACAGAACACTTTCTAAATTAGATGAATCAATATCCCTTCCTACTGCAAAGTGGGAAGCAGATTTATCAGTCAACCTAGACCAAAACTTCTGGTCTCAGATTTGCTTAAAAACTTTTAAATTAATTAAAAATCCCAGTCTGCAATTAATACAATACAAAATACTTCATAGAGTGCACTTTACAGGTCATCGGATGTTCAAGATGGGCTTTACATCTTCCAACAACTGCTCACACTGTCAAGGCAATACACCAGACAATTACATCCACGCTCTTTGGTTCTGTCCACCAGTGCAAAAGTTTTGGCGCGAGATATGTGAAGACTTATCAAAATGTCTGAAATGTAACATTCCAACCTCCCCCTTAGTGTGTTTGTTGGGCAGCTTAGATAATGTCACTTCAGAAAAGAATATAGCCCATATGATCTTCACTGCCCTATGCATAGCCAAGAAAACAGTCCTCATGAACTGGAAAAATAAAAATAATCTTAATTCTAACCAATATAGAAATTATCTATTAGATTACATTAGTCTTGACACAGCCTCTGCCACCACATCAGATCAATTGCTCTGGGCCCCTTTTATCAGCTCCATCACCTAGTGGGGGTGGGGGGTCATAGTTTGGTCCCGCCTTCACTGTTGTGATTGGTGAGGGGGTAGGGACAGGCTTAGGGCGTCGGGGGGTTCCCCGGAGGCATCTTCCTTGGGGGGCTCAACCCGGGGTAGCGGTCACGTCCGGTTGAGGGCTCTGTTGGCTCTCAGGTGACTGTTTCCTCGCGGCTGCGTGCAGCGGGGCTAGGGGAGGGTCTGTGCTGACGGACGCGGGTTACTGACCTGGCAACCTGGCTGCCCCTGGGTGGGTCCGGGATGGGCGTGAGGTTCTGGGGGCGCTCCGTCTCGGGGGCTCGGGTCCTGGTTGGTGTGTTGCCGGGGTTGTGGGCGGGTGGGTGCATGGGGGCCCGGCCCTGGAGCAGGGTGCCGCCAGTGCATCGAGCCGCCTGGGGGGCTCTTCAACTGGTGGGGGGGATGGTCACATCTTGCAGGAGCTTTCTTCTCTCAGGAACTCTCTGCAGGAGGGGGAGATACAGGAGAGGTGGAGGAAGATCTCAGCCTGGGCGTTTACCGTCTTATGTAGTCTGGAAGATGTGTGGTTGGTGGGGTGGGTGCAGTTTTCTCTGTGGTGGGGTTGGGTGGACTGTTCAGGGCTCTGTGGAGCCGGAAGGCGCTACTGCACTGGGCCCCGGTCTGATGGGCCTGGGCCCCCCTTCCCTGGCGGGTCGCGGAGGGTGGGAGTGCCTACTGGGGTCAGCGGGGGAGCTGGCCCCAGGGAGGGGTTACCTGCCCCTCCCTTCCTTCCCTCCCCATCTCCAGCTGCCTCCCTCTTCCCGCTCCTCCACAACCACCCACACATGCAGGGCCTTGGAGTGGGGGTATGTCACCAGGGTGCAGAGGAGGCTACCCCCCCCCCCCCCTGTCCCCTTCTGGCTGCCTCTGCCTCAATTTTATCCCACAACTTAGACATTCACATTATTCACACTCTCATTACACATACATATAGGATCTTGGGGGTGGGCACAATCACGGAGTCCAAATTACCATCAGGGTGTATACCTCACCCCTGACGTCGTTGCCCACCTCTCAATTTTAAATACACTTAGTCATTGAGGGCTAGCAGGAGGGACTATGCGCTTACCTGCTGCTCCTTGGCAGGTAGCTCCATGCCCTCCTGGGTTTTAATTGCACCTTAGAACACATATGCATCAACACTACAATGAGCGGGTGGAGGGAGGTTTGGAGTCTTCTCCCACCCCCATTCTCTGCGGCCTGCTGGAGCGGGAGGGCTAGTAGGAGGAGTTGGCCGTCCGACTGCGGTCTGGGGTGTGGGGCCTCCCTGCTGCTGCGGAGTCGGGGTGGTCTGCCTCTCCCCACCGCAGGGAAAAGGGTAACACCACCTGGGTCTGGGTGCAATTCCCCCCTCCAGGGGCAAGGGTACCTAGACCCGGTTTGTAGAGTACGCTTGGGGAGTGTGATTGTGTGTACAGCGTCTCTTTATGTCTGTCTCCACGTTGGTTGAGTGTGGAGTGAGTGCATATGAGAGCATGAGGGTGGGAATGGATGTTTGTGTCTGTGTGTGCCTGTATGTCTGTGTCTATATGTCAGGTTGGGTATCAGACGCCACCTCTCTGGGGACACCTCAGGCCCTCCAAGGTTTGGAGGCCTATCTCCACCCACCACCACTTCCCCTGCCGGTGGCGGACTCCCTCAGGTGTCGGTGTGTTGGTGGTTCTTTGTGTCTGGGGGTGGGCGTCCGGGTACACACCGGCTCACTCCTTGGCGGCCGCTTGTCGGGGCCTGGGGCTCGCTCGGGCCCCTTTGGAGGTGGGGTGCCCCCGGCCTCTCGGCCTAGGGCTCGGTCACTCAGGCGCAGCTGGGGGCCGGCGGAGCTCACGGGCGCGTCACTGCAACTCCCCCTGACTTCTGCTCCGCGGCTGCTGGGCGAGCCCTCATCTGGGACTCTCCTCAGCTCTTACTGGGACAGTGGCGCGGCTGCCCCTCTGTTGGTCTTCCATGGTCTCTTGTGTTCTGGGGGCCTCTGGATGTCTGGAGTTTTGATCTCCTCCATACCCGCTTCACACCCTGGAGGACGGGGCTGTGGCCCCCCCACACTCCCTAGCAGATCATTACATGGAGAAACCTTTGGAATGCAAGCATGCTGATCCACACAGGTATGCACACATGGGTATTCACAGACGCGGACTAAAGCTTTCTTGGCTGCTGCCTCAAAGCACACTGTGCGCTGTCTATCTTGCGTGCTGCACAATATCGTTTATTACTTAGTAAATACTGATATCTATGACTAGCTAGTTTATTGTGATGGTATGGTGCTTTGTTTTCTCTATTATTATGTTGCTCTTTGTTGTTTGCTGTCTCCTCTGTTTGTTTTTGTTTGTTTGTTTGTTTGTTTTTTTTTCTCCATACAGGTGACCCAGGAGTTTTTTTTTTTTTTTTTTTGTCTCTATTCCCCCCCCTTCTCACCGTCTCTTCTCCCCTTTGGTTTTCTTTCTTTCTCTCCCCCTCTCTCTCTCATTCATTCCCCCTGTCCTATTTATTAAAAAAAAAAAAAAAAAAAAAATGACAAAGGATGAACTGAAGCTCTGCCATCACGTAATGTCGCATACTGCTGTTTCTGATGTCATTTAGAAAAAAAAAAAAAAAAAAATGTATTTATCCCTATAAAAGTAACCATAAATAAATAATAATAATAATAATGGATTGGATTTATATAGCTGTCATGGTCTGTGGAATGCGTGATGCTCGGGTAGCCACACCCCCGGGCTGGGCCATCACTAGCACACCTGCTCTCCATCCCGGTGATTACACGGAGATCCACTTAATCCGGCGCTGACGGATGCTCCACGCCAGTTCGTAGTCATCCCCACAGTGATTTCTACTCGGCGTCTGCTACCTGCCTGTCCTCCGGCTCAACTGGATCTCGCGGCGCTCACCTGGCCCACTCGCCATTCCACGGACTTCCTGCCCCCACGGACTGCCACACTTCCCTCCCGAGCTCCCACGGTTCCGTTCTATCCCCCCCGCCGTCCCGATCCCGGCTTCCTCGTGTCATTGTTTCCCCGGATTTTTAGTTTCTGTTTTGCTCTCTACTTTCCCCGGGTCGCCTTTCGTTGTTTTAATAAAGTGTTGCGCCTGGATCCTTTCGTGCCCGCGCACCACGGCGCATGACAGTACGGACTGGCCAAGATGGATCCAGCAGACCCGATACGTTCAGCTATTAATAAGCAGGGTGCCATGCTCGGCCGACACGATCAGTTACTTTCTTCGCTTCAGGATCAGTATCAGGAGCTGAGCGAGAAACAGGGAGAGATGTGCGCTAAACAGCCCGACTCGGCGTACCGCTGTGTGACGTCTCCGCCGCCGGAACCCTTCCACGGCGAATTGGACCAGTGTGGGGGGTTCCTTTTTCAGTGTACTCTTTTCTTCAGTCACTCGCCACTCGCCTTCCCCACTGACGCGGCCAAGATTTCCCACTTCGTGGGACTGCTGAGGGGAAGGGCGTTGGCGTGGGCTGAAGCCTATTTATCTGCTAACCCGATACAGCGCTGCGACTTCGATGACTTCCTCGACGAGTTTAAAGCAACCTTCTCTCCGTCAGTTTCCGAGGATGATGCCGCTCAAAAGCTACTGGTGCTCCGCCAGGGTCGGCGTAGCGTTGCGGAGTATTTAGTGGAGTTTCGCACCGTGGCAGCCGCTGTTGGCTGGCCCGATTCGGCCCTAAGGGGAATTTTTTTACGCTCCCTGAACGATCAGATGAAGGATCAGCTCGCGTTTCACGAGGATTTGGTGTCACTCGCCCGTAGGATCGATAAGCGTCTACGGGAGAGGGAGGCCGAACGGCGGTCCAAGCCACCGAAACCCGTGTTGCACCCAGACTTTCGCGTGTCACTGCCCCTGTCCCCTTTTAGCTCTCCAGCGGCGTGCGCTCGCTCACAGTCTCCTCCTCCGCCGGAGCCGATGCAGATCGGGCGCTCTCGGCTCTCGCCGGAGGAGAGGGAACGCCGTTTTCGGGCCGGGGACTGCTTATACTGTGGGAAGCCCGGTTCGCCGAAACGGACCAGCTCACCGGTAGGTTCGGGGATACGGGTGGGCTGCACATTGAATACTATTAGACCCCGATTGATTGTGTCCGTTGCCATAATAACCAATAAAAAGACTGTCACATGCAGCGCATTAGTGGATTCTGGGGCGGAGCAGAATCTCATGGATGAAAGACTGGCTAAAGAGCTGGAAATTCCACTCACTCTGTTGGAACCTCCCCTCCCTGCGTCAGCGCTGAATAAACAAGTGTTTGCTTACATCACTCATCAGACCGCGCCCGTGACATTAGTCACTTCCGGGAACCACAACGAATCGCTTTCGTTCTTTACCTTCCCGTCTCCCGACACCCCGCTCGTGTTAGGCTACCCGTGGCTGCAAAGACATAATCCCCACATCGATTGGGCAGGAAGCAAGATCGCCAGTTGGAGTTTGTTCTGCCTTGCGAATTGCCTGAGATCAGCAGTTCTCGCTCCACCCACTAACCCGACCCCACCTGTTACACAAGCACCTGACCTCTCCTCCATCCCACCCGAATACCACGACTTACAGGAAGTGTTTAACAAAGACAAGGCTTGCTCTCTGCCACCACACCGCCCCTATGACTGCGCCATCGACCTGCTACCTGGTGCCCCGCTGCCCTCCGGCCGGTTGTACAACCTGTCTCGCCCCGAGAGGGAGTCTATGGAAAACTACATCCGAGAATCACTCGCGGCCGGTATCATTCGACCCTCTTCTTCCCCAGTCGCTGCGGGCTTCTTCTTCGTGGGGAAAAAGGACGGTTCGCTGCGGCCGTGCATTGACTACCAGGGCTTAAATGACATCACCGTAAAGAACAAGTACCTGGCTCTCTCCAGGAAGCCACCATTTTCACAAAACTGGACCTGCGAAACGCATACCATCTGGTCCGAATAAGGGAGGGGGACGAGTGGAAAACCGCTTTTAACACGCCACTGGGCCACTTCGAGTATTTGGTTATGCCATTCGGCTTAACTAACGCCCCTGCGGTTTTTCAGACGCTAGGGAATGATGTGCTCCGAGACTTCCTGAACGTGTTTGTTTTTGTATACTTGGATGACATCCTCGTTTTTTCCAGGACCATGGAGGAGCATCACGTTCACGTCCGGAGCGTCCTGCAACGGTTACTGGAAAACAGACTGTTTGTCAAAGCATAAAAATGCGAGTTTCACGCCTCATCGGTTTCCTTTTTGGGCTATGTCTTAGCAGGAGGACAGGTGAAGACGGACCCAGCTAAGATCAAGGCGGTTCTGGAGTGGCCAGTCCCGGATTCCCGGAAGAAGCTCCAATGCTTTCTCGGGTTCGCGAACTTCTACCGACGTTTCATTCGAAACTACAGCCACGTCGCCGCGCCTCTCACTCGCCTCACTTCTCCTAAGGTACCTTTCACCTGGCCCCTGGAGGCCCACACAGTGTTCACCAAATTGAAGGCATTGTTCACTACGGCGCCCATTCTGCTCCACCCCGACACCACCAAACAATTCATCGTCGAGGTGGACGCGTCCGACACCGGAGTCGGGACTGTTCTCTCTCAGCGGTCTGGACCTCAAGGTAAGCTCCAGCCGTGCGCCTACTTCTCTCGCCGGCTCACCCCTACTGAAAGAAATTATGACGTAGGCGATAAGGAGCTCTTGGCCATAAAACTCGCCTTGGAGGAGTGGCGCCACTGGCTGGAGGGAGCCGAGCAGCCTTTTCTCATATGGACGGACCATAAGAATCTAATTTATCTTAGGACTGCTAAAAGGTTAAACTCTCGCCAAGCCCGCTGGTCCCTGTTTTTTACACGCTTTAACTTCACTCTCTCGTATCGCCCAGGTTCACGGAATGCCAAGCCAGATGCGCTCTCCCGCCAGTACTCCCCAGACACGGAGACATCGTCACCAACCACCATTCTCCCCCCAACCTGTGTGGTGGGTGCCCTCTCCTGGGATGTTGAGGAGGTTATCCGCCAGGCCCTCCCGGGAGACCCTGACCCGGGTACCGGACCCCCCGGACGGCGTTTTGTCCCCGCTGCTGCCCGCGGAGCGGTAATCCATTGGGTCCACACTGCACGTTTTTCGTGTCACCCTGGCGTGAGCAGAACCATTGGTCTTCTCAAACGGCATTTCTGGTGGAAGACTTTACGACAAGATGCGAGGGAGTACGTGGCTGCCTGCACTGTCTGCGCCCGCAACAAATTGTCCACTAAGCACCCAGCGGGCCTGCTCCATCCGCTCAGCACGCCTCACCGGCCTTGGTCTCATATCTCATTAGATTTCATTACCGGTCTTCCTTGTTCCTCGGGAAAGAGCGTCATCCTCACCATCATCGACCGGTTCTCTAAAGCCGCCCACTTCGTCCCGCTACCGAAACTACCCTCCGCCCCTGACACAGCCCTAGCCCTAATTGAAAACGTGTTCCGGCTCCATGGTATTCCCCTTGCCATCGTCTCAGACCGAGGCCCACAGTTCACTTCACAAGTGTGGAGGACCTTTTGTTCCATTTTGGGCGCGAGAGTTAGTTTAAGCTCGGGTTTCCATCCGCAATCTAACGGCCAGACCGAGCGGCTTAACCAGGAGCTAGAGGCTGCGCTACGGTGCATGGTGTCCCAAAACCCCACTTCCTGGGTCACCTTTCTGCCCTGGGTTGAATATGCACATAACTCACTTACCTCGTCTGCCACAGGTTTGTCCCCGTTCGAGGCATCCCTCGGTTATCAGCCTCCTCTTTTCCCTGAAGACGAACTCGGTCTCGCAGTCCCCTCCGCTCGGCACCATCTCCGGCGCTGCCAGCGGGTCTGGCTCAGGGCCCGCCAAGCTCTCCTGCGGACGAAGGAACAGCACACACGCCATGCAAACCGCCGTCGCACCCCCGCCCCCGACTATCAGCCGGGGCAGAAGGTCTGGCTGGCCGCCAAAAACATTCCACTGCGTGTGTCCTCCCGGAAGCTGGCCCCCCGCTTCATTGGCCCGTATGAAGTTGATGCGGTTGTTAACCCGGCGGCAGTTCGGCTCAAGCTCCCTACTTCCTGGCGCATACATCCCACGTTCCACGTTTCCCAGGTCAAACCCGTCCGCCGCAGCCCGTTGTGCCCTCCGTCCGAGCCCCCTCCTCCCGCCCGGCTTGTCGCCGGTCACCCGGCCTATGCGGTCTGGCGCATCGTGGCTGAGCGCCGGCGTGGGCGTGGGTGGCAGTTCCTGGTGGACTGGGTGGGATACGGTCCCGAGGACCGCCTCTGGGTTCCGCGTTCCTTCGTTCTGGACCCGTCCCTCATCGCTGATTTCCGCGCTTCTCTCCGCAGGCCGCAGTCCGGTCGGTCGCCTGGGGGCGACCCTTGAGGGGGGGGCACTGTCATGGTCTGTGGACCAAGGACCCAACGACCAGGACAGAGAGTCCAGGGATCGAACCGGCAACCTTCCGGTTACAGATGCGATTCCCAACCCCCTGAGCCACGGTCGCGATTTTGCAATAACTGTTTGCTTTAAAAACAAATGAAGAAGGCTGGTCTCATGGCTCAACCATATTGTGTTTCAGGTACCATCCAGATATGTAAAAATGAGAATCAGAATATAACTAAATGCTGTATACTTATGCTGCTGTGATCTCCAACTGGTGAACAGATTACAAACTTTTCATCCACTCCCTCTCTCTCCATATTTTGCATTCTTGACATATTTTCTTGAGGGCTTTGCAAAGTCAACTGTCTCACCAACATATACCCCTTCTATGAGCCTGTAATGGTATCACACCTGGCCTTGATATGGCAGTCATGCCCATAGACTGTATATAAAAGATAAACAACCAACAAGCCTCAACATTAGCATTTTGACTGCCTTTTTTTTTTTTTGCTTGTTTGCCATTTTACTTTCCGTCAGATATGGAAGTGACCACATCTGAACAAAGTTGAAGTGCCATATTGTACATGTTTGGTACCTATAGCAAGAGTTTTCATGATATCTATTTCAAGGCAATATTACATGTGGGTTGATGTTTACCCTTTTTGGATACTTTGCAGGGTTTCCTCCTGCAGAGGTTCAGTGGTTGTTACACCTCTCTACATCTCTCTCTCCTAGGAATGACACCTCCAGGTTTTGGTTTGTTTCTCCCTTCATGGTGCTGCCAACATTCATGCATCCATGTCACGATTTTTAATTCTGACTCCTCACATATCCCATGTTTGTCATTTTACCTTTTGATTAGCAGCACAATCTGTTTTTAGTCCCTTCTTTGTCAGTGACTGTGTCCCAGCTTGTGACACCATGTACTTTGGCTATTTGAGAAATTTTGGAATTTTATTCAAATTTTATAGAAAAGCAGTGTGGGAGGAGATACATATTCTTTTGGGATTGTGTCAGGAAGGGCATCTGGTGTAAAATCTGCCAAATTTAACAAATGGCACAACCCCCTTGTGAATAAAGAAGTAGCCAAAATTTGCTTCTGGACACATCTGTACTACAGACATTTCAGTGTGTGTGCCAGTCACACACATGATTTCTTGTGCATGGAGAATAAGCAAAGGCAGTCTTTTTCACTTACAGGATATTGTAAAGATTTGGACTATCATGACTAATAATTTATTTGTGATCTGCTCCCTTTAACCAGTTTCTTACAGGAGTATCATAGATTTTGCAATAATTGTTTGCTTTAAAAACAAATGTATAATATTTGACTGGTGTGCTAAAGTGACCGTTGCTCTGACCTCTAGTGAGGTCACCTGTGACACTGAAAACTCTCTCTGCAAAAGCCTGAGAAGCTAGCATAGCCAGTAAGTCTAAGCCAAAGGTTTTAAGCTGTAATCAAAAAGAGACACTTTTCTTCAGCCAAAATTATTTTCCTGTGTCAAAAGTAATGGGTTGTAAAAGGTCTTCCTTTTCCTTTCTGATCAGCCTCATGCCTCAAAAAAAAGAGATTTTAAGGAATTTCCACATTGGCTTCATGTCTCAGACCTCGAAACGACATATGTCCATATCTTTACAGTCTATTCCCTGGTGTTCAGTGATTAGTGT
Organism: Maylandia zebra; assembly: GCF_041146795.1. NCBI lineage: Eukaryota > Metazoa > Chordata > Actinopteri > Cichliformes > Cichlidae > Maylandia > Maylandia zebra. The sequence continues at coordinate 9,589,945 of NC_135178.1, forward strand.
GCGCATTTCTGCAAAACACAACTTTTTTTTTTTTTTTTTTTTTTTTTTTTTTTCTTAAATGACATCAGAAACAACAGTATGCGACATTACGTGATGGCAGAGCTTCAGTTCATCCTTTGTCATTTTTTTTTTTTTTTTTTTTTTAATAAATAGGACAGGGGTAATGAATGAGAGAAAGAGGGGGAGAGAAAGAAAGAAAACCAAAGGGGAGAAGACACGGTGAGAAGGGGGGGGAAGAGAGAGAAAAAAAAAAAAGAACTCCTGGGTCACCTGTATGGAGAAAAAAACAAACAAACAAAAAAAACAAACAGAGGAGACAGCAAACAACAAAGAGCAACATAATAATAGAGAAAACAAAGCACCATCACAATAAACTAGCTAGTCATAGATATCAATATTTACTAAATAATAAACGATATTGTGCAGCACGCAAGATAGACAGCGCACAGTGTGCTTTGAGGCAGCAGCCAAGAAAGCTTTAGTCCGCGTCTGTGAATACCCATGTGTGCATACCTGTGTGGATCAGCATGCTTGCATTCCAAAGGTTTCTCCATGTAATGATCTGCTAGGGAGTGTGGGGGGGCCACAGCCCCGTCCTCCAGGGTGTGAAGTGGGTATGGAGGAGATCAAAACTCCAGACATCCAGAGGCCCCCAGAACACAAGAGACCATGGAAGACCAACAGAGGGGCAGCCGCGCCACTGTCCCAGTAAGAGCTGAGGAGAGTCCCAGATGAGGGCTCGCCCAGCAGCCGCGGAGCAGAAGTCAGTGACGCGCCCGTGAGCTCCGCCGGCCCCCAGCTGCGCCTGAGTGGCCTGGGGCACCCCACCTCCAAAGGGGCCCGAGCGAGCCCCAGGCCCCAGGCCCCGACAAGCGGCCGCTAAGGAGTGAGCCGGTGTGTACCCGGACGCCCACCCCCAGATACAAAGAACCACCAACACACCGACACCTGAGGGAGTCCGCCACCGGCAGGGGAAGTGGTGGTGGGTGGAGATAGGCCTCCAAACCTTGGAGGGCCTGAGGTGTCCCCAGAGAGGTGGCGTCTGATACCCAACCTGACATATAGACACAGACATACGGGCACACACAGACACAAACATCCATTCCCACCCTCATGCTCTCATATGCACTCACTCCTCACTCCACACTCAACCAACGTGGAGACAGACATAAAGACACACAATCACACTCCCCAAGCGTACTCTACAAACCGGGTCTAGGTACCCTTGCCCCTGGAGGGGGGAATTGCACCCAGACCCAGGTGGTGTTACCCTTTTCCCTGCGGTGGGGAGAGGCAGACCACCCCGACTCCGCAGCAGCAGGGAGGCCCCACACCCCAGACCGCAGTCGGACGGCCAACTCCTCCTACTAGCCCTCCCGCTCCAGCAGGCCGCAGAGAATGGGGGTGGGAGAAGACTCCAAACCTCCCTCCACCCGCTCATTGTAGTGTTGATGCATATGTGTTCTAAGGTGCAATTAAAACCCAGGAGGGCATGGAGCTACCTGCCAAGGAGCAGCAGGTAAGCGCATAGTCCCTCCTGCTAGCCCTCAATGACTAAGTGTATTTAAAATTGAGAGGTGGGCAACGACGTCAGGGGTGAGGTATACACCCTGATGGTAATTTGGACTCCGTGATTGTGCCCACCCCCAAGATCCTATATGTATGTGTAATGAGAGTGTGAATAATGTGAATGTCTAAGTTGTGGGATAAAATTGAGGCAGAGGCAGCCAGAAGGGGACAGGGGGGGGGGGGGGGGGGGGGGGTAGCCTCCTCTGCACCCTGGTGACATACCCCCACTCCAAGGCCCTGCATGTGTGAGTGGTTGTGGAGGAGCGGGAAGAGGGAGGCAGCTGGAGATGGGGAGGGAAGGAAGGGAGGGGCAGGTAACCCCTCCCTGGGGCCAGCTCCCCCGCTGACCCCAGTAGGCACTCCCACCCTTCGCGACCCGCCAGGGAAGGGGGGCCCAGGCCCATCAGACCGGGGCCCAGTGCAGTAGCGCCCTCCGGCTCCACAGAGCCCTGGACAGTCCACCCAACCCCACCACAGAGAAAACTGCACCCACCCCACCATCCACACATCTTCCAGACTACATAAGACGGTAAACGCCCAGGCTGAGATCTTCCTCCACCTCTCCTGTATCTCCCCCTCCTGCAGAGAGTTCCTGAAGAGAAGAAAGCTCCTGCAAGATGTGACCATCCCCCCCACCAGTTGAAGAGCCCCCCAGGCGGCTCGACGCACCGGCGGCACCCTGCTCCAGGGCCGGGCCCCCATGCACCCACCCGCCCACAACCCCGGCAACACACCAACCAGGACCCAAGCCCCCGAGGCCCGGCCAGGGCCCCAGCCCAGAGACGGAGCGCCCCCAGAACCTCACGCCCATCCCGGACCCACCCAGGGGCAGCCAGGTTGCCAGGTCAGTAACCCACGTCCGTCAGCACAGACCCTCCCCTAGCCCCGCTGCACGCAGCCGCGAGGAAACAGTCACCTGAGAGCCAACAGAGCCCCCAACCGGACGTGACTGCTACCCCGGGTTGAGCCCCCCAAGGAAGATGCCTCCGGGGAACCCCCCGACGCCCTAAGCCTGTCCCTACCCCCTCACCAATCACAACAGTGAAGGCGGGACCAAACTATGACCCCCCACCCCCACTAGGTGATGGAGCTGATAAAAGGGGCCCAGAGCAATTGATCTAATGTGGTGGCAGAGGCTGTGTCAAGACTAATGTAATCTAATAGATAATTTCTATATTGGTTAGAATTAAGATTATTTTTATTTTTCCAGTTCATGAGGACTGTTTTCTTGGCTATGCATAGGGCAGTGAAGATCATATGGGCTATATTCTTTTCTGAAGTGACATTATCTAAGCTGCCCAGTAGACACACTAAGGGGGAAGTTGGAATGTTACATTTCAGACACTTTGATAAGTCTTCACATATCTCGCGCCAAAACTTCTGCACTGGTGGACAGAACCAAAGAGCGTGGATGTAATTGTCTGGTGTATTGCCTTGACAGTGTGAGCAGTTGTTGGAAGATGTAAAGCCCATCTTGAACATCCGATGACCTGTATAGTGCACTCTATGAAGTATTTTGTATTGTATTAATTGCAGACTGGGATTTTTAATTAATTTAAAAGTTTTTAAGCAAATCTGAGACCAGAAGTTTTGGTCTAGGTTGACTGATAAATCTGCTTCCCACTTTGCAGTAGGAAGGGATATTGATTCATCTAATTTAGAAAGTGTTCTGTATATTTTAGATAATAATTTGGGGGATTTAAGAGTAAGAAAATGTGCCGCACTTAGTGGTGTTTGTAATTCAACTTGACTGAGGTTAAATTTCTTTTTTACTATGGATTTAATTTGTTGATATTCTAAAATCCTTGTCTTGTTGATCCCATATTGTTCAACTAGTCTGTCAAATGGAATAAATTCTGTTCCCTCTAATATATGTTCTAAGTATTTAATTCCTTTACAACTCCATTCTGGGAAATTAATCATATTATTGTTTTGTAATATGTCAGGGTTATTCCAGATAGGTGTACGTTTGCATGGGATTAATGAAGACTCCGTTATTTTTAGAAACTCCCACCATGCTGTTAGAGAAAAGCTGATGTTGATACTTTTAAAGCATTCATGTCTTTTGATGTTTGAGCTAATAAATGGTAGGTCTGAAATCTCTAGATCCTTGCATGGTGCCTGTTCAACATCTAGCCAGGGCTCAACTAAGAAGGTATGTTTTAACCATTCTGAGATGAACTGAAGCCTGTTGGCTAAGAAGTATTGGTGAAAATTAGGCAGATCTAATCCTCCTCTATCCTTGGTTCTTTGTAGCGTTTTTAAGCTAATACGCGGGGGTTTATCTTTCCAAAGGAATTTGGAAATATATGAATCCAGAGATCTGAACCAATCTTGTGATGGTTTGTTAGGGATCATCAAAAATAAGTAATTTATTTTTGGCAAGATCATCATTTTTATAGTGGCGACCCTTCCCATGAGTGATATGGGTAAAGATTTCCATCTAGTCAGATCGCCTTCTACTTTCTTTAGAAGTGGGATGTGGTTTAATTTAGTTAAGTCTGAAAGCTTAGGAGAGACATTAATACCTAAATATTTAATATTTCCGGATTGCAGTGGGGCAGAGGAAGAATTATGGAAGGAGCAGTTAATGGGGAGAACTGTAGATTTTGGCCAGTTAATTGAATAATCTGAAACTCTTGAAAACCAGTTTATTAAAGTAATTACCTCAGAGAGGTTGGTTTGTGTGTTTTGCAGAAAAAGCAACACATCATCCGCATAGAGACTGATTTTATGTTCTATGTTCTTACATTTTATGCCCTTAATTGTTGTAGCCTGTCTAAATGCTGCTGCTAGAGGTTCGATAAAAATTGCAAAAAGTGAAGGGGAGAGTGGGCATCCCTGTCTGGTGCCCCTCAGGAGACAGAAGCTGGAGGATGTCTGGTCATTTGTTCTGATACGAGCCGTTGGGGAATTGTATAATATTCTTATCCAGTTTATGAAAGAATTTCCAAAACCAAATTTGTGTAAAGTTGCGAATAAAAATTTCCAATTAACTCTGTCAAATGCTTTTTCTGCATCTAGAGATAATATTATGGTTTCGATGTTTTTATCGTATGAGTAGTCTATTAAATTAATAGACTACAATCTTTAGCAGCACATATAGTTATTTTTTCTTTATTTATTTTTAGCTGGTTAGCTAGAAATCGACCTGATTTGTTACTGTGTTCAAAATTCTGCAAGCGAAGTCTTTGTATAAGGAATTGTGTTTTTTTATTAATAGTTTCATTTAATTCTAGTTTTGTTTTGCATATTTTGTTCAATGTTTCCTGATCTTGGTGGGACGCGTAGGCTTCTTCTAGTGATTTGATGTTTTTTTCTAATTCCTGAATATTTTTGTTTTCTTCTTTCTTTTTGTGTGATGAGAAAGAAATTATTTTACCTCTCATCACAGCTTTCCCTGCTTCCCATAGAACAGAAGCAGATATTCCGGGAGTGTCATTAAAGTCTAAATATGAAGTCCATTCCTTTTTAAAGTATTTAATAAAGTCTTCATCTTTAAGTAGTGATATATTAAATCTCCAGTTTTTACTTGGCGTAGTATTACTCTTGTGCATTAGTGTTAAAGATACAGGAGCATGATCGCTGACAGCTATAGGATGAATCTCAGTGTCTGAGATGTCACACAGCAGTGAGCTGCTGACCAAAAAATAATCCAGACGAGAGTAAGAGTGATGAACATGCGAGAAAAAAGTATATTCCTTACTGGTGGGGTGAAGAGAGCGCCATGCATCGCAAAGACCAAAGTCGTTCATATACTGTTTGATTATATTTGTGGACTGCCAATTACGCTGAGTTCCTGCTGTGTTGAGCCTATCCATTTCTTCATTTAGTCCAAGGTTGAGGTCACCGCCAAGAATGAGTGTGCAATCAAGGTGTTCAGAGAGTGCACTAAAAAAACCGTGGAAGAATGAGGGTTCATCAACATTTGGACCATATATACTAACAATACATAGTTTTTTGTTCAATATTGATAGTTTAATAATTAGAAATCTACCCTCTGGATCTATAACTGTATCGAGTACTGTAAAATTAACATTTTTATGTATTAAAATTGCTACTCCCCGTTGTCTAGAATTATAACCGGCTGCAAACACGTTAGGAAACTCAGGTGTTTTAAGTTCATTTAAACCTGTGACAGGTTTGTGAGTTTCTTGTAATAAAACAACATCTGCCTGTAGTTTTTTAAGCTGGTTAAATATTTTTAACCTCTTTCCTCTGGTGCCAGCTCCATTTACATTCCATGTGACAAACCTCAGCATGCCCTTAATTGTGCGTGTATGTCTAATGATGTATGCTGGGTGTTTCGTTTAGACAGGTGGAGAGAATATGGAAACATCCCTTGTTTGTAAATAGAAAGAGAAAAAGAAGTGTGGTGAGAGACTCCATAAGTCTGACTATGTGTGTGAATATTCACTAATATGAACAAGCGTGGCTTGCTTATGTGTCCTGCAAGTCTGTGCGTGCTGTGAGGTTGTTGTGAATGTGCTGCCGTTGAGCTGATGTGTTTGCGTGATCGTGTTGTGAAAATATGGAGAAATAGAGGTTGTTGTTTGTAGGTGAGCGGGGAAGTAGGTGACCACAGCAGTGAAAGACAAGAGAAAGAAAGAAACCACATGAACTGTGAGCGACAACAAAAAAAAAGAAGCGAAACGGAAACATTCCAATTAAAGCAATGACGGAGGGTGACGGTGTTATATCTGCTATGACATCATATTGATATTACTAGCTTAAACTCATGTTAAAGGAGAGAGTGTGAATGAATAAGAAAAGAGTGTAGCGGGTTCTTATCTGGAGTGCAGTTAATATAACCACGGTGTGGTGCCGAGGTCGCGGTAAAGCTGTCCGTCCACGTAGAGCCGGTCCACGGCGATGACAGCACGGGAGCCTTTCTGGATGAAGCTACGTCGAACTGGGAACAGGACCTTGCGTCGTTCCAGGATCTCTTTGGGGAACTGGTCGTTCACGCTGAAGTCCGTTCCTTTCAGCTCTCTGCCGCGACTCTTCACCTGTTCCTTCTGTTTGAATTGACTGAATTTGGCCACAATAGGCCGTGGTCTCCCAGTCCGCGACCGCGCGCCCCCCAAGCGATGTACTCTATCGAAGTCGATGTCCTCCGGCAGCTTCAGGTGGATTTTAATGAAGTTTTTCACCGTTGCCTCTGCGTCCTCTCCGGCAGTTTCTGGAATACCAGAAAACACAAGATTATCTCTCATGCTACGGGCTTGTAGATCGATAACGGACTCTTTTATTTTTTTATTTTCAATGTTTAGCTGGGTCACGTTATCGGTGAGAGATTTAACCGACTCCCGTAGCATGGCATTTTCAGCGGCAAGCGTTTCCACCTGCCGCTGGCTGAATTCCAGGGATTCTCTCAGAGATTTAAATTCCCGGTGTAAAATCTCCACCAGGGACAGCCTCGCATCGAAACTGGACAATCGCTTGTCGATTGACTCCAGGATTTCTGCGATGTCTTTGCCGGCAGGCGATGTTGTACCGGGGGAGTCTGCCTGGCGACTTCTCTTCGATGACGGCGTCTCGATTTTGGCCGGGGAAGACTCTGGGCCTTATGCATTACTAAATCTTGAAAACAGCGGTCGATGTAATCTTGGAGAGCGTCTAAACTCTCCCCGTTGTCCTCATGGGTGTTAGAGATGATAAAACAGATGTTGTTAGTTATATGACAATTGATTAGTATATTTGGTAATACTGAAGCTTGGAAAACCTTTGTTAAACTCTATGCTACCATTTGCTTTTTCTCCGCCAAAATCTCCGGCGTCTGACGTCACCTACAACATCACTTCCGTCACTTACTGTTCCCTTCCGTCACTTCAAATTTTGTGAAATTTACAAAATTTGGTGAAATTTAAACAAAACAAAACAGCATTCCCCAGCAAAACACAACTTAAGAGTAAGTATTAATACATTAGTTGCAGTTAATTCAGAGGGTTCATGTGTATTTATTATCATTTCAAGTAAGCTTCCCCAAGTTAAAATTAAAGTAAATACAAATGAACCTCCTGATCGGACTGCAAAGGTGACATGTCAGCTAAGCTATTTGAATTGGTCACTAGAGACATAAACCATATTTCCAATAGTACTCAAAGAGAAAGGTGTTTATCTCAAAAGCTGAATCCAGTTCAAAACAACATGATAAGAAACATTTGATGTTGGCCAGCCAGATGATTCACCCTGGTCCTGTGAGAACTCTACAAGTAGATACACCTCACAGCTGAACAATATTTTGTTTCTCCTCCTATTTGAAATCAGACAAACCTTTGATATGACCTGTGGTAAAGTGAAACCGTATCTGAAGAGCTTTCTGTAATAACATTTTTTTCCAGAATTGATTGAAACATTTCTTGAAGCTTTCTGCTGTTTTCTCAAAACATCTATCCATCCATCCATTTTCTTCCACTTCTCTGGGGCCGGTTGGTGCCTAAGCAGAGAAGCCCAGACCTCCCTCTCTCTGGCTACCTCCTCCAGCTTGTCCGAGGAAACACCAAGGTGTTCCCAGGCCGACCGAGAGATATAATCTCTGCAGCTAGTCCTGGGTCTGCCCCAGGGCCTCCTCCATGTGGGACATGCCCAGAACACCTCACCCAGGAGGCATCCTTGTCAGATGCCCAAACCACCTGTGCCAACACAAACACTGATTCAAAAATAGATTCACGACATTAAGACTGGGAATAGGATTTAGTGTGCATTTTCCTGAATCTCTATGATAGTCATGTTAGTCATGGCTAGCAACGATCATGAAAAGCAAACCTGTTTGCATTATGGGAATTTCCCCCTCACCATGTGTACATGGTTGGCAGGAGGTACTGATGTGTAAACATTTGTGTCCAAATGACTGATGCAGTAACAAATGGAGTCCAGCTCTGAATCAACAGCTGAGCCAATCATGAATACCTTTAACTGGTAAACATGCTGTCTGCAGGGCCTCCCAAAGCACACCATCAAAAAGCTCTCCCAATCAACAGTTCACTGACACTGACACCTCTTGTGTATCCAGGTGTACTTTCCATACACCATTTGCTTCCACACTCAAATGAGACAATCAATTTCTCATCCATTTGTGTTTTATAAGTCTCATAAAATCTGGCCACTGTCAACTAGGTGTGGAATATTTAAGAGTTCATTTCCTCAAGCTGCTAGTGTACTGAGGCTAAGGAACAGTTGAAAGCCAGGAGGGACCAGTTTTGTAGAAAGGTCAGGTATCAGCTGCTCTGACCACACCAAATGCCAGCAAGACAATCTGATAATTTGCGACCCCAGGGTGAGGAGAAAATCAAAAGAAGCTAAATGCAGGATCTATTAAAGACCCAGAGCAAAATGTCAGACAAATATATGCCAGGGTGAAGTTAGATATCAGTCAGTGATCAGTTTCAGCATTCAGAAAGCACACACTTGTTCTATGGCAGCAGACTGCTGGGATACTTTTACTGTAATCTCTGTAATGCACCAACAAGCTATTTACTTAGCTGACAAAAAATAAAGATCAGCGATTTTATATTTTTATTTTAAAATTCCACGATACATTGAGGCACTTAATTTGACTGAGGTGATAAAAATATGCTTCGGAGAATTTTCATTGTTAAGCAATATGGAATGTTTAGAAAACAGACTGCTGATTAAAATTCAAGAAAACTAATGTTATCTGTTCATCTCGGTGTCACATAGTTCATGATGACAGAATGTGAGATATTTTTGTTTTTTATTGGGAAACCAATTAAAACATGAGCTGAGAGGAATCACAGGCGAATAAATCATTTGAAAAATCCCATTAGAACAGACAAAGAGGCCTCAGCTGTGTTTTTAAAAGCCAAAAGGGTCAAAGGGAAAAAAAATTAATAGGCTTCATAGGCAGCAATAAATAGACTGGGGGAAAGGTGGCTCTGATGGGAAATGAGTTTTAATAAAATGCACTCTGTTTTCTTCACAGTGGGGTAGACAGAATACAGAATATGGCAGTATCATCGACTCTCTTGGCTGGCAGGTACACAGCCTCGCTGAAACAATCTGCTCTGAGGCAAAGCACTAAAACAACCCAACCTTGCCACAAATGTGGCTTCCCTTGCTCTAGGTCGGATGATCCAATCACAAATATGAATAACCTCAGCACAAAAAGCAATTACCCTGCAGCCTAGACAAAGGGGCCAAGGCAGTGACACCACCAGGGCCAGAGTTGCAGCACCAGGCTGTCGCTGTCTGTGCTGCTGTACAATTTAATACTTTTTGCATTGCTATTTAATCACACAGAAACAGAGGCTTTTTTTCCCTGGCATTCCCAATGATTCAAATAATAATCCACAATATTTTTCATAAAAATATCTGTTTTTATTGCCCCCTCTAGCCAAATGTCCATTTCATGAAAGCTTTTATAGTTGGTACTGTAATCACCTGCTGTCAGAAATGCCTTCCCTGGGAAAATATGTAGTTGCACAAAGATGGGGTTTATCCAGAATAAACATGGCTGAACAGACCGCCATGTGTTTAACCAAGCTACAAAGTGACAGATGGGAAATACAGTGGAACAGCAATACAGCGGTGCTAGCAGCTCAGTGAAACTTCACTCAGGCACAGTTGTGAAAAATCAGAGAAATGTTAATATAATCGAGAACTGACAACATCCACTGTCTGGAATTGAGTTTTGAGTGGATGGGGAGCTAAGTAAAGTAAAATACCTTGATTAGAACATTACAGCACTGCAAACCACTATTTCAGCTATGAAGGGAGCTACTGTAGCAAAACTGTAGCAGAAGCCTCTTGATAGGCGTTAGCTGCTGTTTTTTTTATAAACACCGTGAAGTTTCCGTTTTACTTTCACTATCTTATCATCATTTGGAAGTGAGTGCATGATGGTATGTGTCCTATCCATGACTCTTAACTGATCGATCAGGGACGATGCTAACATTTCTTGCACATTAGTGTAAGAAAAAGTGTTGTTGCTTATTACAGTTAGGACATCTTAATCAATTCTTTAATTAGTTTAGGAACTATAATAAAATGTTGCCCTTTGCCTTGAGGCAGAAGTAAATAATTATTCCAGCTCCATTCACCTGTTTTCCCAGAAGTGCAACCAACTTTAGCCAATAATCAGAAACTGGCTGTAAAAGTTGGCTCTTAATAGGAAATGACGCAGCTCTCCTAGATCCTTGACTGTATTGCCCTATGATTATAGTGATAATGCAAAGACATTGCAGCTAACAGGTTCTGGGTTCACCTTCTTTAGGATGTTTGTTTGCCTAAACCAAACAAAACAGTTTAAGCAAAATTTAAAAAAAATGTTCTCAGAGAAGACTTGCAGTCCAGCATCCTGTTTAAAGGTGGGTGATAATGGATAAGAGGACATTTCGTCAAGAACACACAAGACTCTCAACTTAGTACTTAGTTGCCAGTGAACTCACTGTTTTTGCTTGTAATAAAATCCGGTGAACATGTGACTGTGACTGGATCTTACAACAGAGTATTAGGGCCACATTAAGAAAAAAATGTTGTCCGTTTTGAGATTAAAGTGAAAATGTTGAGATTAAACTCAGAATAGTATTTTGAGAATACAGTCGAAATGTGCAGATTACGATTGTGAAACAACTGCCACGACTCCTAAACCCTCTACAAAATTTCTTGTGGAGATGAGACAGTGAATCAAATTGATCAGCTGTCCTATTATGTATGGTGATACAATATCCATCCTCTTTATTGCACGAGGGTGAAACCATCAGTATCCTTGCATTTGTCCACTGCCAGCCAACTCTTAAGTTTATGTGTTTTTCCTTCTGACCAGATGTAGTTTTCTACACAATCTTTTCAACATCCTTATACTTAGTACTGTACTCACTATTACTGTACTTACTGTGTTTATGTGCTAAAAGAAACATAATTTCCTTGTAACTAAAATAGATTCTGAAGTACAATTTCACTAACTCATCTACACAAGCCATTTGGTAAAATAGAATTTTGACTTTAATGTTGAATCTTTGACTTTATTCTCAAAATGATCAATAATATTTTTCCTAATGAGCTTCTGAGAGAGAGAGACATTTATTTTAATGAATTCAGATATAATTATTGCAGATACAATATTAGGTACAGCAACATGTTAATATATATGTATTATATATATTTTAGTATTTCAGGTAATCAAGCTAAAGTGTATTGGGATTTCCATACAGCTACATATCTTTATAAAGAATATCTGTGGGGGAAAAATTATTTTGGGTTTTTTTGTGTGTGTAAACGAAAATATACAATTTCAGTGTGCCATGGTCCAAATATTTTAGCCACATATGGCCCACAGGCCTCTATCTGCATGTACAGCTCTGGAGGATTAGAATACTTGAAGAACATTTCACAGTATCCATCCAGTACTTGTTGAGTTATTTCACTCTGAATTTGAAATGTCAGCCCAATGAATGGCACCCAAGGAAATGTCAAAGTCACTTAGATTTACCTTCTGGACCATACACACCTGTGCGTAATACATTCAAAAGTAGTTAAGATATTTCACTCTAGAGTCACAGTGGTGGACTAAACCAGACTTTGACAAAAGCAAGAGAAAATCCTTCACTATTTCAAGTTTACTGTGGGTAAAAAAATGAAGCGACCATGCACAGTCCTGAAAAATATTTTCCACTGTTCCAAGGAAATACATGACATATTAGTGACATTTCATCCATCCAACTATTTTGTCTAAATATAACACCCCAAATGCAAATCAGGAAGCTGAGTTTATAATCACAGAGCACTTGAGTGTGACCATTTGGTGGGTGTGCTTGGCCACAGAAGGAAAGTCAATGTAAAACCTTTCCAGTAAAAGTGAATGTAAATCTTAGACTTAATTAAAAGGAGCTCAATTTACTGCTCTTATCTTAGGTAATCATGTTAACCAATAGGGGTGCTAAAAACTCATTAGGGGTATGGATTTTAATTAGTACCCTTGCAGATGTAACATAAAATACCCCTCCTCAAGCAGGAATCCTTTACTAATGGGAATATCCAGGATGTGTGGGTTTGTGGAAAGATAAATATTTGCTATTCTTTCTATGTCAGTCGGTGCTTTCCTTTTGGACATTATGTTCTAAGCTGTAAATTAAGTATATTGTTACCCCTTAAAATACTGCAATTTGGAAGAAAGAATTTTAAATAAAGTGTAAATAAAGTTCATCATTAATAAATGCTTGCTAGTTTTTAGTATCTTCTTACTTTAGTTAAATTTAACTATCTGAAATTTGTCCTGTATGAGTACTGGCAGTACCACTAGCAGTTTTCCTGAGGTACACATTAAGGTTGATATGAAACGGTCAGGCAGAAATCAGGTGAAAATGCAGCTGGTAGAGTGAAGTGCAGGTGATAGTATCCATAAAGTCTTCCAGGAGTAAACAGCCATCTATCCAATACTGTGCTTCAGGTGTGTGTACACAACCATGAACAGCAATAATCGATTGTTCGAGCTGTTGCGGACAGCATAAAATCCAAATGATACAAATAAAACCAAGTGGGGTTGGCTGGAATCCGGCCTGTAGTGGCAGGATGAGGAGGAGGAAACATTTTGCTGCAGGCCTGCACTGCACGGTGCAAATGCACGAAAGAAGGGAAGTAAACTGTCAAGGGCTTGACACTTTCGAGATGAGATCCTGTAGATGAAAATATGGCATAAGAAAACTGACAAAAATCAAATGAAACAAAGTTTGTGCCGGCCTTATTTGCATACTTTTTCTATTTTTAGTTCTTTGATCATTTCAGGAATGCTGCAGAATTTTTAGCATAAAGGCTCTCCCCAGTGTGCAGGCGCTTCCCATACTCCACTGTACACAGAAAGAGGGTTCCTGAGCTGGGTTTCTAAGCTTTCACGCCTATTCACAAAGGACCAGTGTAACATAGTGAGCTTTTGAACAATAATGAACCACCCTTTCATTATTAATCTATGTGCTGATAGCGAAACTCACTGAAATCTCCAGTGTCCTTGTGTAAATTCAGGGGTAAAAGGCAAGTTAAATGGAGCATAGTTCAAATTAATTCCACAAGAAATCTAAAATTCTTAAGGCAATATGAATATTTCTGGATCATAAAACCAGTGTTAATAATGGGTAATGTGTTTTAAAACATCTACTTATTAATATATCAGACAACTTGCTCATAGTTCCTCCTAACTTAAATTTGTGATGCTAAACAGCAATAACATTTGAAAAATTGAGAACTAATTTGTATACTTTAAGTAATAATTACATTAACATAGAAATATAGAGTTTTAGTCTTTATTAGTTTTATTAAAAGATAAACAAAAATAAACAAGATTTGGGATGTCTGTGTGAGTCAGCTGTCTTCACTATGTGTTGTGTTTTTATTATAATACCTATTAAGACTTTCCTAAATATTTCCCCTGAAAAATACCCTCCATTTATCAATAATAATTAAGAAAACTAGAACTAATACTTAAACAAATGCAAACTGTTTAAAATACTGAGTTCAAAATGAAGTGAGCAAACCTACTGCAGCAAAGAACATGCCTCATTCACCCAAGGACCTTTTCCCAAATCTAAATGCTTGCTATTTAACATTCACAGATATTTACACTGTAATGTATGAACCATGTATGTGTGTGTTTTTTTTAAAATAAAACACACACACACACACACACACACACACACACACACACACACATATATATATATATATATATACACACACATATATATATATATATATACATATTATATATATATATATATATATATATATATATATATTAGGGGTGCAACGATACCCAAAAATGTTCATGCCTTTTTAAATATATATTTTAACTCAACAGTACAGTTTTTAAATTTAATGTTGCTGAAACAACAAACTAATAAAAAAAATAAATTTATATATATATATATATATATATATATAGCCCTCAAATTGCTGTGTTAAGTACTTTTTAAAAACAAAAAATAGCCATGTGGCATGCTTGCAATTGTCTCATTCCACTCCAGTGGACCTCTGGAAAACACACTAAAATATATACATTTCACCCTTTACCCTTCATGGGATTCTCCTCCTCCTCTTATCCTACCCAGGAAAAAGTTAAAAAGGCGATTTTGCCAGACCTCTGAACAACAATGAGATTTGGCTGAAAAGTGAAAGGTTGAGAAGATGTAAAGAACAGAGGCATCGTTTTACTTGCTGAAGACTGAATGCTGAAAATATTTTTTTATTGATTAGAAATGTAAAATAAGCTATCCTAAATGTCCTCTCTAAATTTGTTTAAAAAAATTAAAAGGCTGTCACTGCTATCCATTATTTAAGCACTCCTCTAAATAAGTATCAGTATCTTCTAACAAACAGAGACCAATTACTGAAAATCCTTACATCTCACCGCCACGAACTCCACTAAGAGCGATCCCTGCAGACCTGCATTTGAACTTAGACCATTTTTGCTGAGAACTGCCATAGCACACACTGCACCACTGTGCCCAATAATATAGGACCAATGAGGCAAATGTAAACCACTAAACAGTCTGGTCTATTAATTCATGGGGTTGCTGTGATTCAGCAGGTAGAGCCCCACTAAACAGGATGTCAGATAGGCGTGCAGATCATGTCTATATTGGGTCCACTGGTCCATCACCAATTCTGGAAATCTAAACAATGCCCAAATTAGGGCCGCAATTTGGACGTCCAAAAATGATCCAACTTGGACGCCAATATGACATTTGACCTTTGGACTGGGTAATGGACGTCTATGAGAGGTGCAGGAAATTTACATGATTAATAAATGTAATATTTTTTAATTACAAATATCAACATTGGTAATATCAACATGATAAATATGATTACAGATTATTTATAAACAAACACGATGTATTATGTGTTAGCCTACTGATTTATTCAGTGCATGTGGGGTTTTTGTTGTTATGTTACATTTTCCTGTTTTTCTTAAACTGTTTTTTCCATTTCAACTAATCAAATTATTTGTCCAATCCAGATTAAAACTGTCATTTATTATAATGAATATTAAAAACATTGAAATCCATGTTAAAATATAAAATATTAATGGTTAAAGTATTTAGAAAAATTTGGAATTCCTTTTTAAATTAGTGCAATGTGCTTAAGAAGTTAAATTTTTTACAAGTATCCTACTTTATTGTGAAGAGCTATGTAAGAAAAAGTGAATGTGGTTGTGATTGGTAGCAGGACTGAGACAAGTTGCGTATGAGAAGTTTGTGCAAGTGTGTGTGTATGAACTGGACTATCTGCTCGACAGTCTTTGTTGATGCACACATTTTGCAAACTGCCTGTGGGACACGTCTGCTCCATATCCACCATGACACTGTAGAGTCAAGAGCATGTGCCATCTTGGAGATGTCTGCTGATTCCTCCACACATAAGTGTTTTTATACAAAAACCATATGCTCCCTGTGGAAACATGGCACTACAGAGTCTATGGGAGCATAATAAAAACAACGTCTAAAATAAGTCAAAGTTTGACATTGAAAGACATACACAACAACCATATTTGGACTATAAAGAGCTTGTACACGGAGGTCCTACAGACCTCAACATTAGACATTTCATAGACATTGAAAAAAAGACGTCGCCCGGTGTTACAAAACAAACCCTTCCGTGGACTGCACGTCCAAAAATGACTTATAAAAGACGTCACTCCAAAGTCACTTTACACAGTGGGGCAGGCTACAGTTGTAACTAGAAAGCTGGTAGTTCATTCCCTGGCTGCACCAGTCTCCATGCTAAAGTGTCCTTGAGCAGGATTAGGGTTGCCAACTCCCTGAAAAATAAATAAGGGACACCTCGTGGCCAGGGCCGGGCGACCCAGTGTGGTGAATTTTCTAGCTCTTTTTTTGTGTGTGAAATTATTTTTTTTAACCCTTTGACTTGAATTTGATTTAAGTAGATGTGTATTCTTTGTGATATGAACACATGTGAAACAAATGATCATTTAGCCATTTATTTTTAGCTCAAAATGACAACATTAACACAGTAAAACAGGTCTCTTTCTTAAACAGAAGCCTGTCATGCTTAACTTTTGAGAATATAAGTAAATCTTTCTTTAAAAGAACTCTGTCCTGCTTAACTTAAAATAATAGAAAACAATAGAAAGAAAAATATTCTTGTAACAGTGCACATTTAGTGCATTTAGTACAATTGGCTTCAGCTGAGGTATTATTTCAGCTTTTCTAATGCTAATCAGCTGCTCCCGTTTGAAAACCCGCTTGTTCCCATGATTACGCATCTTAACTCATCATCATTATTCATCTATGTATTACTTTTATGTATTAGTCATCTATTTGTTGTAATCATCTATCCTTGCAGTCGTTTATTACACAAAATAAATTATATTATCACACTTCTGGCCACATAGCGCTGATATTCACTGCACATGCCCATATTAACTTTTTCCAGCCAGGTGTTTTCCTTTTCCCATTCTTCCCTTTCTCTGAGGGGGAACAAACATTGCTGCTCTAACGCTGGGCTCACACTGTGCGGTTTTAGGCCCATTTTGAGCCGATTTTTGAGTGATCGGACCGATTTTGGCCTTCATCGTGCGTCGTGTAGTATACGTGGGGTAACGAGAAGTGATTAACACCTCACGACCAGCTCCCGATCATCAATCGCTCGTGAGCCGCTCACACTGCTCGCGCGCAAACACGTAAACGCCGTGAAAAAGACGGAGCAGCACGGCTGTGCAGCGTGTGATCTGGACACAAGCGATGGAGGCACAACTTGTAGAACTTTGAAAAGCTCATCCGAGCCTTTTCGATGTGGCCTCACAAAATTATCACGACCACAACAACCGTGAAAATAGTTGGATCTACATCGCTGCTAAATCACAGCTGCCTGATCATGTTTTTCATTAGCAATTTAGCAAAGTTGATGGTGGTGGTGTGTCTGTGTGAGTGAGAGACAGAGAGAGCGAGCGACAGATTTTCTGTTATAACCTTAATTTTATGGACGCACAGTGTGAGCACTCAGGTCGCATCAGAGCATCGGGCGGTATAGTGTGAGACCTGCATCGTGACCTACCAACTTCTAACCCCTGCGAGTCAATCGTGCAGTTTGAGCAGGAGCTGAATAACGCGACTGAAAAAATCGCACAGTGTCTGCCCAGCTTTAGGTGTACTGTCGTCCGAGACTTGCACCGCAGTGACGGCGTTTGTTCCCCTGTTGGCCATGCTTCTTGTTGTGGTCATCTGTTGTCTTCCGGTATTTTCTCCGTAAGCGACCTTTCCTCGACCAATGAGATAAGCGATAATCTGACTTGTCATACTCGAATTGTCATAAGTGTGCTGTCAGCGCATTGGTCACAAAGCAGGAGAGGGGCTGGGAATTATGTTTTCAAACAAAGCGTTAATTCCATTAACATTTATAGACTACTTTTGATTCTCACTGTATTACGGGACAAAGTGCGTCCCTTATTAGCTCAATACGGGACGTGTACTTTTGTTTCTAAATACGGGACGATTCCGTATTTTAAGGGACGGTTGGCAACCCTAAGCAGGATACACCTCAATTCATTCATTGGAGTGTGAATGTTATAAAGAAAGCAATTAGACATAGAAAAAAGTGCCTGTGTGAATGATTAAATGAGGCACAGTATGCAATACTATTTGCCCGATAATCCTATTAAAAATTATTGAAAAGGCACTAAGAGCACAAACATGCCAAAAGGCTCCAGCTCTGAGACTTTAATTAGCCTAGGTGAGGCCTAGCAGACAGAATCAATTGCCTGGACATCTGTCTATCAAAGTGCCATTACCAAAGCGTAGTATTCAGCTGAATTTAAAAACAAAATGCTTGAAAGGAGAAAACTATCCGAAGAGTGCAAAACCATATTTTGCACCAAGTTTAAAACATGTTTTTAATGCTGTGAAGTCTATGAGCACTGACTTGATCTGCAGCCTGCCTTGATTTGCAGTGGAAGTTTAAGGACCTGAAGCTTTTGGCAGATTTTTAGTTCAGTTAGCTCAATTTTCAGGTCGCTACTTTATATTTGTGTCAATATAAAGTTGTCAGTAAGCACAGGCAACAACTTATAATGCTAACTATAAAATTACATTTTCCTGGATGGCCTACAATTCCACAATACACAAAGTGTCTCTATTGTTTTTGTGAGTCCTCACTTCTATCATCAACACATGATAAAGAGTCTCTGAAAGCTTTTGTTAAACATGGTTTTTCGAGCTGGGCTAAAGCACTTGAACAATTCAGATCACATCAAATGGGGTTGATGAATGGAGGGAAAACAGATGCAGACTCCAATCCGATGCAGTTTTTAAACTTGGATGCTAAAGATATACCAGAGTTCCAATCGTGGCTGGTTTATGAGGAGAGTAAGTGGCTATCTCATGATATCATCGACAAGATGACTGAAATGAAGGCCCATGATGTGCTGAGAATGCTAAGCTAAGAAATAAAGTCTGCTGAGGTTTTCTTTTTGATTCTGGATCAGACAGCTGATATATCAAAGAACAGATACAATACCTGTTTACTTACATTTTGTGACTGAGCCAGAAGAGTATGTAGCAGCTGGAGTCTAGAGCACACTATATGCATTAATTAATATTATGATTTTAGTTGAGCATGATGTTGCTGAGAATATTTTCACCCGTCGCAACTTCATGTCAGTTATATGCAGAGATAGGCAGTAACGCGTTACAAGTAACGCATTACTCTAATCCGATTACTTTTTTCAAGTAACGAGTAAAGTAAGGGATTACTATTGCAAAAAAGGTCATTCAATTACTGTTACTTTCCCGTAAGCACGCTGCGTTACTGCGTTACTAAAACCGTGATTTTTTTGCGAGAGTGTCTCATGACAATGACGTAAGCGAGTGCGACATTCGTGGCAACAGCTGTGTGCAGATTAACAATGGATAATATATCGAGTGCGGGAGAGCATATGACTGTGCAGCGTTTAAAGCGTGGAAGTACTGACCTTACTTTGAGTTTGATTCCATAAAAAGCGACAAAAACATTAGTGTCCACTGTACAGTGCGTGGGAAGAAAACTTCTTTTTACAACAAAAAACCTCCCTAAACTTCCGCAAAAGCACCAACAGTACGCTGCCACGGAATGGGAAATTCACAGAGAAACTCGTGGATTCTTCCACTGACCGCTGCAGCACCACCTATTTTATTTTATGTGCTGGAATTGTGCAGAAAATAGGTTTAAATGTTAAACAAATTTCTTCCAGTCAGAGAATGTTGCATATAATTTAATGTTTGCTTGATGCATAAAGTTAAAAGATTAAAACTAATAAAACAAATTTTAAAAAGAGACTTTTCCATTTGATTACATTTTATATGATGAATTGTGCAGAAAAAGTAGAATTGGGCTGAAAGATCTATTGCTTTATTACCTATTCAGGTTGTAAATCATGTTTTTAAAAAGTAACTAATTACTTTTGAAAATAAGTAATCAGTAATTAGTTATTGATTACTTTTTTCAAGTAACATGACCAACACTGGTTATATGTGATATGATGACGCTCATCACAAATTCACCAAAGCAACTCTCCTGCTTGCACAAATTTCAATGCAAAGACACATCCTCTCTCAGACCTTTGTGCCCAATGTAATTGACAGCAGCATAGTTAGAAGCCATTGCTTCCAACTATAGCATGCTACTAGAATTCCTGGTTTACCTATCTGACCAACACATTCAGCACATGACCTGAATTTGGAGAGCCCAATTATGCCAAGACTAAAGGTTCCACACAGACCAGAAGACAGGTTTGCCACCTGCCAGATTTCAAAGCAATGTACTGACCGATTCCTGAGCTGCAGATTTAGACCGTCTGCATTTAAATGCATTGGACATGGTAGAGATGTAGAAGATTTTGCGACTGGAAAGATCAATTGAAAAAATTTGAAATGCATATGAACAGAATCATATGATATGTGTTCAGGTTCAGCAAAATAAAAAAAGAATTTGCAAAGCTACCTTTCAAAATCGAGCGGACTTTCTCAAAGATGATCTGAAAGCGCATTTGAGAACTCTGCTGCCAGAGATCTGGACTTGCCCTGACTGTCCCTGTAACATCCTCAGTTAAAAAAAGATCATTTACTGCCATGTGGTGACTGAGAAAATATCTAAAGTCCCCAATGGGGTGAGCAATACTGAATCATGTGCTTCAACAAACTGTCACAAGGATGATTCTCGAAATCAGAACCTAGTGGTAAGGAAGTATCTACAGGAGTAGATGAATTCAAGTGCACAGCTGCAAGGAGAGACACTTTCCCACAAAAGGAGTAGATTAACAGCAAAAACTTTAATAGCTTATTTAGCTGTGTGGCGCTTTGTGTTGATTGACTAAATCTACTGTGCGGGCCTGTATGTTATCTTTGTCTATGTAACTATGTCATTGTAACTTCTTTTCTCTGTTCATAAGGCCTGTAGCAGCATCTCACATCAGGGTTGGTGATAACAGATTTGTGTTGCTCTTCACACTTGAAATTATTTATGTTGGCCTTTTTACTAAATAATCTGTTGGCATTTGTTAGTACTTCCACATTACGTGGTGTTTCATCAGTAAGCTATTCGTGTTCGATAATATCTGTTGGCTTGTGGACATGATTGGATTTGTCCAGTGGGCGGCGGTGGGAGTGGGGGTATGAATCAAGCACCCACCAGCAGAAACTTAAATCAGCATGTATCACTGTGAGTTTATACAGTGGGGCAAAAAAGTATTTAGTCAGCCACCGATTGTGCAAGTTCCCCCACTTAAAATCATGACAGAGGTCAGTAATTTGCACCAGAGGTACACTTCAACTGTGAGAGACAGAATGTGAAAAAAAAATCCATGAATTCACATGGTAGGATTTGTAAAGAATTTATTCGTAAATTAGGGTGGAAAATAAGTATTTGGTCACCTCAAACAAGGAAAATCTCTGGCTCTCACAGACCTGTAACGTCTTCTGTAAGAAGCTTTTCTGCCCCCCACTCGTTACCTGTATGAATGGCACCTGTTTGAACTCATCATCTGTATAAAAGACACCTGTCCACAGCCTCAAACAGTCAGACTCCAAACTCCGCCATGGCCAAGACCAAAGAGCTTTCGAAGGACACCAGGAAAAGTATTGTAGACCTGCACCAGACTGGGAAGAGTGAATCTACAATAGGCAAGCAGCTTGGTGTGAAAAAATCAACTGTGGGAGCAATCATCAGAAAATGGAAGACATACAAGACCACTGATAATCTCCCTTGATCTGGGGCTCCACGCAAGATCTCATCCCGTGGGGTCAAAATGATCATGAGAACGGTGAGCTTTGATCCCAGAACCACACGGGGGGACCTGGTGAATGACCTGCAGAGAGCTGGGACCAAAGTAACAAAGGTCACCATCAGTAACACACTACAACGGCAGGGAATCAAATCCCGCAGTGCCAGACGTGTTCCGCTGCTGAAGCCAGTGCATGTCCAGGCCCGTCTGAAGTTTGCCAGAGAGCACATGGATGATACAGCAGAGGATTGGGAGAATGTCCTGTGGTCAGATGAAACCAAAGTAGAACTTTTTGGTATAAACTCAACTCGTCGTGTTTGGAGGACGAAGAATACTGAGTTGCATCCCAAGAACACCATACCTACTGTGAAGCATGGGGGTGGAAACATCATGCTATGGGGCTGTTTTTCTGTCAAGGGGACAGGACGACTGATCCGTGTTAAGGACAGAATGAATGGGGCCATGTATCGTGAGATTTTGAGCCAAAACCTCCTTCCATCAGTGAGAACTTTGAAGATGAAACGAGGCTGGGTCTTCCAACATGACAATGATCCAAAACACACCGCCCGGGCAACAAAGGAGTGGCTCCGTAAGAAGCATTTGAAAGTCCTGGAGTGGCCTAGCCAGTCTCCAGACCTCAACCCCATAGAAAATCTGTGGCGGGAGTTGAAAGTCCGTGTTGCTCGGCGACAGCCCCAAAACATCACTGCTCTCGAGAAGATCTGCATGGAGGAATGGGCCAAAATACCAGCTACTGTGTGTGCAAACCTGGTAAAGACCTATAGTAAACGTTTGACCTCTGTTATTGCCAACAAAGGTTATGTTACAAAGTATTGAGTTGTATTTTTGTTATTGACCAAATACTTATTTTCCACCCTGATTTACGAATAAATTCTTTACAAATCCTACCATGTGGATTCATGGATTTTTTTTTCACATTCTGTCTCTCACAGTTGAAGTGTACCTCTGGTGCAAATTACTGACCTCTGTCATCATTTTAGGTGGGGGAACTTGCACAATCGGTGGCTGACTAAATACTTTTTTGCCCCACTGTATGTAAAGACATTTCTATTTCTGAACTTTTTCTAACCAACTGTAAAGTGATTTAGCTTTTCACAAGAAAACTTTTCATCAGTTAAATGTTTTTTCTGCTTGGCTTTGTGATAACCAGCCAGTTGTTCCTATATTTCTGCCCAACATTTTTATGGTAATTTTAGGCTTTGAGTGCCTAGCATTATCATAAAATCCTTTGTGAAGACACCTCTATTTTGCATTTGTTTCAAACTGAAGAGATGTTTCACCTCAAATGATTTCAGCTCACTGTTTGAATCTATGAAAAATGGTCATGAATTTCAGAATATTCTTTCGTCTGTCACACATTTGCTTTAATGATGACAGCACTGCTACCTACAACAAGTTTGTTCAGACATGATAACCAGTATGCTAGAGTGATGTCACAATCATAGACAGCGTAAAATCTGACACAGCTGCCAGATCTGAAAACACAAGTCTGTAACCTGTGTTGTTAAAAAGAGTTGCAGTTCTGTAGAAAGGCCCATGATGATGAGTTTATAGTCTTAGTTAGTTGTTTTAAAATATTTTGTCTATTTTCTCAATTATTGTCATTCTAAGAGTTAGAAAAGAAGAATATTCAGGTTATCCTCATTGGCTAATGACTGTCGATTGGCAAGTTGTTAGCCAATAATGTAAGTTTCTCAGTAAGGTCATGTCCACATACCCATGTGTAATTTTTTTAAAGCAGATAACTTTGTTTTCAAAAATATCCGACATGAACACAAAAAATAATGTTAACCAGCTATCAAAGCTGTAAAACAACAGATACTGATATCAACAAACAAGATAAAAGAGCACAGCAGGATACACAAAAGATGAATTTTGAGGCTGGGACGATATTCAGTAAATAGGAAGAAGAGAAAGTCTGAGCAGGCTGGGGTGTTTCTCTGTATTTTTCCTCTCCAGGTGGATTGTGGGTAGCCTTTGTCTCCATCTTTGGGTGAAACCACTCATCTTGTACTTGCCTTGCACACCTGCAACTGTGACAGCTGTTCTCCGCCAGATAGTACAAAATGGTGGTAAACTGGGTCACCTCATTGTTACTGTACCTGTCCTCCATTCCTGTCTCTCATGTTTCTCGCAGTGCTTCAATTAAACATTTTATATATATTTGTAAATAAAGCCCCTAATTATACTTGCTGTCTCAGTTTGTAATTTGGGCACAGAAATTCTTTAGTCACTATTGTGAGAGGTTCTGAGGGTCAGCCATATCAACTTGTCACGTCAACCTAATTAATTAAAATTTACTAAAAGCTTTAAAACAGTCACAAATATTGGAACAAGGCAAGGCAAGTTTATTTGTATAGCACAATTCAACAACAAGGCGATTCAAAGTGCTTTACAGAGACATTAGAAACAAGAACAAATAAAAAGCATGATTTAAAATTGATTAAAACAAGCAAATAAACTAACTAACTAATTAACAAACAAACAAACAACAGTATATAAAATCAAAGCAGATAAAATCAGAACAGTAGATAAAATCAGTAGTTAAATGTAAGTTTTGAAATTTAAGCTTAAAGTGTGGATTTGGTGCTTTATTCAAATGCAGCTGAGAACAGGTGAGTCTTCAACCTGGATTTAAATAAACTGAGTGTTTCAGCTGATCTGAGGCTTTCTGGGAGTTTGTTCCAGATATAAGGAGCATAAAAGCTGAATGCAGCTTCTCCGTGTCTGGTTCTGACTCTGGGAACTGATAAAAGACCGGATCCAGATGACCTGAGGGATCTGGATGGTTCATACTGGGTCAGGAGGTCATTGATGTATTTTGGTCCTAAACCATTCAGAGCTTTATAGGCCAGCATCAGAACTTTAAAGTCTATCCTCTGACGGACAGGCAGCCAGTGTAAAGACCTCAGAGCTGGACTGATGTGGTCCACTTTTTTGGTCTTAGTGAGGACTCGAGCAGCAGAGTTCTGAATGAGCTGTAGTTGTCTGACTGATTTTTTAGGTAGACCTGTAAAGATGCTGTTACAGTAATCAAGCCTACTAAAGATGAATGCATGGACTAGTTTTTCCAGGTCCTGTTGAGACATCAGATCTTTTATCCTTGATATATTCTTGAGGTGATAGTAAGCTGACTTTGTTATTGTCTTAATGTGTTTTTCTAAGTTTAGGTCTGCATCCATCACTACACCCAAATTTCTCGCCTGGTTTGTGGTTTTTAGATGTATAGATTGAAGTTCTCTGGTGACCTGTAATCGTGTTTCTTTGGCGCCAAAGACTATTACCTCAGTTTTGTTTTTTGTTTAGCTGGAGAAAATTGTGGCACAACCAGTCATTGATTTCCTCAATGCATTTACCAAGAGCCTGTATAGGGCCTCGGTCTCCTGGTGACATTGTGATATATATTTGTGTGTCATCTGCATAGCTGTGATAGTTAATTTTGTTGTTGTTTATAATCTGTGCCAGTGGGAGCATGTAGATGTTAAACAGAAGGGGTCCCAAGATGGAACCTTGGGGAACTCCACATGTGATACTTGTCTGCTCAGATGGGAAGTTACCTATTGATACAAAGTATTTCCTGTTTTCTACGTATGTTTTGAACCAGTTTAGTACAGTTCCTGAAAGACCTGTCCAGTTCTCCAGTCGTTTGAGTAATATGTTGTGGTCAACTGTATCAAATGCTGCACTGAGATCCAGTAAAACTAGGACTGACATTTTTCCACTGTCTGTATTCAGACATATGTCATTAAACACTTTGGTAAGAGCGGTTTCAGTGCTGTGGTTCTGTCTAAAACCTGACTGGAAGGCATCGTAGCAATTATTCTGTTTTAAGAAGTAACTGAGCTGTTGAGAAACTGCTTTTTCAATGATCTTACTTAAAAACGGGAGATTTGAGATCGGCCTGTAGTTGTTCATTTGTGTCTTGTCAAGATTGTCCTTTTTCAGTATAGGTTTGATTACAGCAGTTTTTAGTGATTCTGGAAACACACCTGATAATAAAGAAAAGTTGACGATCTGTAACAGGTCTGACTCTAAAGTCTTTGAGACCTTTTTGAAAAAACTTGTCTAAACAGCAGGAGGAGGAGTTCAGTTGACCTAAGATGTCCTCCAGGTCTTTGCTGTTAATAGGTTGAAACTGTTTCATGGTGTTTAAACAGTTTTTTGGTGGACACAGTACATATCCTGGATCTGCTGTTGATGTACCAATTGCTTGTCTAATTTTTTGGATTTTTTCAGTGAAGAATTTGGCAAAGTCATTGCAGGCCATGGTCGAATCTACAGTCCAAGTCTCATGAAAGTTACCAGACAGATTTAGATTTTTACACAAGTTTATGGATGGTGACACCACAAATAAGAAGAAAGATCATATCTCAGCAGCTTCATAACTTACACTAAACTTGTTGGATCAACTCGGCACCCTTTCTTGGTGAACTGCTAAACTGCAGTTTTATTTCTCCTTTACACCATTAAAAGCTTGTGTCTTTAAATGCTGTTAAATTTAGGGTTACAAGTAAATATAACATAAGTTTGATTTGGTCTCAAAGTCTTGGCCTTAACCTTATAATCCAGTTTTAAGGTCAGAGCTGGGCATTAGATGGTGTTGCCTCATCGTTACTTTTCATAATGGACAAAGCAAGAGAAAAAAAAACAAGTATGCTATAACACTATGCTATTCAGTGATGTAAGAGGAGAGGAAACAATGAAAAGAAATGAAAAGTTATTGCACTTTGGAATAAAGTTCAAATCTATTATTCACGTTGAGGTAGGGTGACCAACCATCCTCATTCATTAACTGCACAGAAAAGGCATCGTTTGAATATGTTAACATTTTCTTTAAACAAACAGTATTATTAAAGTTCATGACTGGGCCAAATGTCCTCTTTTTTGGAAGTCTAAATATGGTCATCCTACGTCGAGGTAAATCCCTCTCTATGAGTGAACAACTTATACAGTTGGTAAAGTAATCCAGTATTCAAAGTAGCTGGAATCTTTTTTTGATAACTTAAAATTTTATTACTAAAATAAAATCCGTGCCTGGTTCTTTTTATTTCAGCTTTTATTTTTGTTTGTTTGTTAGTTTTTATTGATTGTCAGTGCACTCCAGGGCAGCTGTGGCTACAATGTAGCTTGCCATCACCTGTGTGTGAATGGGACTGAGTAAAGCGCTATACAAATGCAGGCCATTTACCATATTTACCATTTATGTGTATTATAGTATTATTCACTGGAATCTATGCATTCCTGTAAAAAAATAACTACACCTCATAATTTTATAGCTTACAGAATCACTGTTAGAAGCTTGACGTAGTGGTGTTTTATGTGACTCCCACAGCATTATGGAGGAATTTTGACCCACTCTTCTTTACAAGGTTGCTTGACTTCATTAACCTCCTAAGACCTGAACTCTTTCATGGCATGCATTTTTAATTTCTCTTTGCTATTTGGGTGATTGGGACCTGATTAATGTAAAAAAAATAAATAAATAATTATCTTTTCAAAGTAATTTTGAACTACATCAAAATTACTTTTTGATGTAGTTCCTGAGAAGAGGATACCATGCCCTTGTAGAGTAAAATTTAGTATTGTGGTCTAGACAACCCAAAATGTGATGTCCACATATGTGGACGCCAGGTCCTAGGAGGTTATGGTTTGCAGGTCTTCATTCACTCAGAGATCTCTTAAGGTCCCACCACAACATTTCAATGGGGTTGAGGTTTTTGACTGGACTATTGCAACACCTTGATTTTTGTCTTTTTTATCTGTTGTAGACTTGCTGGGATCATTGTCCTGTCGTATGACCTAATCACTAGCTCTTAGCCATTTAACTCTAGAATATTTTAGAATTCAAAGGAGTTCAATGTCGACTGTAAGGTGCCTAGATACTGTGGCTGCAAAACACAGTGTTTCATCGTCCCCAAGTTCTCTCTGACCTGATTGTTTCTAACTTTAACAAGTAATGAATTTGTGCTTTTCTTCACAAACAAAATTTTAACTGGTAGAGAAAAAAAATCATAACCATTCCACAGACATATCACAGAAACGTTCAATATTACAGATGTTTATTGAGACTCCTCAACTGATCTTTCTGAGTTCAATATTTACTAACTCCAAATCATGTCTATTAAACTTTATTTCTGCTCAAGGAATTTCCACCATCGGTTAATGCATCAGTCTTATATGATAAGTCTGTCTCTATTAATGGGCCCATGGCCTTTAAGTTGGAAGTATTTAAACAAATATTTAAAAGTTGTCACTTGACCCAGCTGTCTTAGATAATTATTAGCCAATCTCTGACCTTTCTTTTATTTAAAAACTTCATTCAAAAAGATTTATAACTGCTAATTGATCAACTGCAGAGAAATGGTTCATTTGAAAAGTTCCAGTTAGGATTCAGAATTCATTACAATACAGAAATAGCACTGGTGAAGGTCACAAAAGATCTTCATAGGGCCTCTGAGAGTGGACCCAAACCTCAGAGTTTTACTACAGAGATTCTACTGCACTGCAGTGGTTTGAATCATATAAATCTAACAGACTCCAGTTTGAACATGTAAATGGGGAGTCTTCTTCACACACCGGTGAATTATGCAGTTCCACAAGGTTCTCTGCTTGGACCAATTCTATTTACATTATATATGCTTCCTTTAGGCAGTATCATCAGAAAGCCTTTTTTAAAATTGTTATTGCTATGCAGATGAAACCCATCTTACAGCTTATCTATCCATGAAGCCAAATGACACATCAGGCAGGCACTGTCTTTACTTTTAAAATTAGGCTTAAAACTTTCCTCTTTGATAAAGTATATAGTTAGGGCTGGATGAGGTGATCCTGAACCCTCCCTTAGTTAACAGAACTAGGCCTAGGCTGCTGGGGACTTCCCATGCAGCCTGGGCCTAGGGGAGGGGGAGACAGGAGGGTTTGGTCCTGTCTCTCCTCTTCACCCCCAACTGCAGATCAGCCTCTCCCTGAGTGCCAGAGGTTTCTTCCTGTTACAAAGGCGTTATTCCTTCACACTGTCACCAAACCCTTGCTCATACGGTTGTTTGATTGTTCAGGTTTTCTGTATTATAGACAGCTTTCTTACAGTATAAAACACCGTGAGGCATTTGATTTGATGCCATAAAAAAAATTGAATTGAACTGCTACCACTAACACCAGGCTGTTACTTGGCAACACATCCAAACAAACCATACTCATTCAGTCTTTTTTAAATTGTTTCTAACATGTTAACTGAGGTCTATAGACTCCAAGCTGTGGGTCTCAAGTTTTTTTTTTTGTTTTTTTGTTTTTTGTTTTACAGTTTCTCTGAGCATTGCACAGTTTAATTTTGGATAAATTGAATTGAATTTTAATTAATTAAGAGCATTTGATTAGCAGCACCTTGCGGCTTCTCATCTTATTAACTCCTATGGATGCAGTAAGACTACTTAGCTTTTCTCAGGAAGTTGTAGAATCCGGTAAACAGGTTTTGTTTGTCAAGAATATAAAGCTGTAAAGTGTAGCTTTGGGATTTATTTTTCCAAACTTTGTGGAGCAAAATATCTGTTAGCCTTGAGTAACATATTATCTTTACTTCACCTGATCCCCTGTGGCTGAGTGTGAATGAGGTGTTTGAGCCCCAGCCATGCTGAAAGTCCAGAAATAACAGCCAAAGTTTTTTACAACTAGAAAAAAAAACTAGTTGTAAAAAACAGACACAGCTGGAGCATCTGTGGTTTATTTTATTCAACCTACATTCCATCTTTATTGGTCTTGAAAGCAGCAGCAGCCTCTCAGAGCTGTCCACAGACCGTTTTGGTGCCTGGTTACCAAGAATTACTCAACATGCATTTCACAAATGACTGTGTGCCATGATAATTTCCCTGCCAAAAAAGTTATTTGATTCTTAATGTTGTCTTACAGTAATTGTTGCCTTATATGATTAGAACTGGAAGCCTGAAGTGTGCACAATTTATACATGGACCCTCCCAGTTATGGAGGACCACAAGAGCCACGCACATCGAAATAAAGATTTCTGTGCTTAAATAATGAACTGTAGAATAAATTATGCATTTGTAAATAGGGCTGGGCTATATCATACCGTTCACGGTAATACCGGTGTAATTTTGGGCAACGATAGGAAAATGAAATATCCCGATAGAATATGGGTAAAACGCGCATGCGCAGTGCCTATGTTTACATACGCACATGGCGGCGACGCAGAATGAGAAGAGCGAAAGTGGATCATTAAATGAAACAGATGAACCAGAATTGGTTTGTAAAAATGCTGCAACTTCAGTGGTGTGGAACTGGTTTAGCTTTCGTCCGTCAGACACACAGCAAAGCATTATTTTTGGTAGAGCATGCTAGTGGGGCGTCGTTATTACCATGTTGTTTGGAAAATACGGCACACTTAAAATCAATCCTTTGATTTTTCTGAAAATCAACAGTGCCCCTTATAATCCCGTGTGCCTTATGTATGAATTCTGGTTGTGTTTAGAATAGAATAGAATAGAATTCAACTTTATTGTCATTGCACATGTCACAGGTACAGGGCAACGAAATGCAGTTTGCATCCATCCAGAAGTGCTTTAGCCATGATATAGATATATTACAATATATATTAGCAATAATATAGATATGTAAGCATATTACAGAAATGGGTCTATTATGGTATGTTATAATGTACACGGTATGAAGTATGTTATGAATATTCTATAACTATAAGTACGTACAGGCTGTAGTGAGTACAAGCTATGTGCAGGCTATGAACAGGATATAAATATGAAATAAAAAAAAGCTATACAGAAATCTGAGATATGCAGTTATACAGAAATGTGAACTATGCAAGTTATAAACAGTTGTAGGATTAAAAATTATCGTATGTACAGAATGATTATTTACACAGAACTATACAGTAGTGCACTTAAGATAAGTGAGATATGTATATAATTTCTACAGAGGCTATATAAAGTGCTAGTGGTTGTGAGTGGTGGTTCAGTCCATGTTATTATTGTGTGTTTGAGGGTACAGTTGTCCATTGTGTGTGTGTGTGTAGGTGGTTGTGGGTGTGTGTATGTTTAGTCCATGAGTTTAATGTGGGTCAGATGTCAGGAGGCAGAGTTCAGGAGTCTGACAGCTGTGGGGAATAAGCTGTTCCGGTACCTGGTGGTCTTAGTCCGGAGGCTCCTGTAGCGCCTCCCAGAGGGCAGGAGGGTGAAGAGTCCATGTGATGGGTGACTGGGGTCTTTGATGATTTTCCCAGCCCTTTTCAGACACCGCTTCCTGTAGATGTCCTTTATGGCAGGAAGTGGTGCATTACGGCTATATTAGGCAGGCGCCTTGCGGAGTGATACGTACTGTGCTTCAACATAATATTATCGTATTGTGTGTGTATAACCTCTTTTTAAGTTTTGTGGATATTATACATGGTTATGCTGAAGATATGTCGGCCAATTTCCACTGGAAATGCCTTTTGGTTAAACTGTCAACAAGGAATTTGCACTGTTACATTTTTATATAACTTTAATGCACATAAAAAAACAGCTGCTTGTTTAAGTGAAAATACATTGATGGGGTTTTTTGCTCTAATAAAGTTGTGGAGTTGTAAAGTATTTTGTCTAGTGTCAATTATATCGTCAGTTATATCGTTATCGCAAATTTTCAAATGTATATTGTGATAAATATTTTTGGTCATATCGCCCTGCTCTATTTGTAATTTTTGTGTACAAGCACACACGCTTCTTAACAGGGCAAAGCTATGAGTTAGAAAAATCCAAGCATGTGTCTATCCAACCAATCAGAGAGCCCCTTACATCCCACGGTGTGGCTAATTTGAATAGCCGCAAGGAAGTTGTTAATCGAAGAGCTAATCCAGCAGCTAATCCAGCAGCTAATCCCGGAGCGAATAGGAAAGGGAAATGGATTTTGAAATGCAGTTTATTAAATTGGAATTCAAAAATAAATTTACAAATGCATAATTTATTCTACAATTCATTATTTAAGCACAGAAATCTTTATTTCTATGCGCATGGCTCTTGTGGTCCTCCATACACAGTACACTTCACAGTGCTTCTGTTAGCCACTAATACTATTTAGCTTCTTTGGAAAGTCCCCCTAGAAAGTCACAGTAGGTGTTTTGACTGTTAGCCAGTTTAGTGCTATTTAACTAGTAATATAATCAATCTATCTATCTATCTATCTATCTATTATAGCAGCTGGATAGCGTAGTGGTTAGACTACACGCCTTTGGAACAGAAGATCGCGAGTTTGATTCCTGCCTGGGGCATCTGTATCCAGTAAGGGTCCTAAGGCTAGACCCCCTATGCTAAGCGAGACAGATAAATATGAAGGCATGCCGGCTCGGACGTCGCCCGGATCAACAAGGTCCGCGTCAGGTGTTGAGGAACCAGGGCACCCTGACGAAAAGTGGGTACTGGAACAAGAAGGCATCGGTGGGCAAGAGACGAAAACAACGAGCATATGGGAGAAGGGTTTGGACACCACGGCTCCAGCTGCTAGGCCCAAGGCTGGAGCCCACCAAAACAACTCCCTGATAACGACTGTGTGATGACTATTCTTCCCGTCCCATGAAGGCCACCTGGGTTGGCTGGCAGACTGTTTACTTAGCCTGATAGAGCGAAGGACACTGTCTCCGCTGAACTATGGACACGCACACACATACACTTACACTGATAGGCACTCACTCATCCCCCTCCCTTTCCAACGCCTTCGATGCTTGTTTCCGATGAGGGAACACGGCGGGTCTGTGTGCCGCGCTGGAATGATAGCGCTGTGCAGGGTGGCTGCTGTGTTTCTTCGGATTACTCCTCACCCCCCACCCACCCCTGTGGCTTGTCATGTCTTCACAATGTTGTGCTGTGGACATTTATGTGCTTTTTTGTGCAAAGGAGTTTTTTTGTTTCCTGTTCTCACGCTGTCCTACCATGGAAGCACAGCATGAGTAGGGGTCTCTTTTTTCCTCTTGTACTTCCCCACTGTAATGTACATTTCAATGTTTTTCTCTGATTCTACCAATCTCCGACCTGTATCCCCATGTAATGTTTGTGCTATATGTGTAAGGTCGGGGGGGGGGGGTCCCATTTCACTGCAGGGCAACCTGCATGTGACGAATAAAGCTTTGATTGATTGATTGATTGAGAAGGACGCAACCCATAACGGCTCAGTGGCTAGTGGATCTGAGGGCAGACCATAGCAACCTCCCTGAACAGGGTCCAGTAACCATCACAGTGGCAGATATCCAAGAAAGGGTCTCCAGTATGAAGAGTTGGACAGCACCAGGGCCCGACATGGTTCACGCCTACTGGCTAAAGAAGCTGACTGCACTCCACGAGCGTCTGGCAGCACAAATGAACCAGCTGCTAGTTAACGAGGGACATCTGGAATAACTAACCGAAGGTCGGACGGTCCTGATCCCCAAGGACCCCAAGAAGGGACCGGTCCCCTCCAACTACCGACCAATAACCTGCCTCAGTACTACATGGAAGCTCCTCTAAGGCATCCTATCGGCTAAGATGAACAGGCACAGGGGTCAATACATGAGCGGGACACAGAAAGGAAGTAGCAAAACACCAGCTACTGGTAGACAGAACAGTCAGCCGAGACTGCAAGACCAGACTGACCAACCTGTGCACTGCCTGGATTGATTACAAGAAGGCCTATGACTCAACGCCCCACAGCTGGATACTGGAATGCCTAGAATTGTACAAGATCAATGGGACCCTAAGAGCCTTCATCAGGAACTCAATGGGGATGTGGCGTACAACACTAGAGGCCAACTCCAAGCCCATCGCACAAGTCACCATCAAGTGCGGGATCTACCAAGGAGATGCTCTGTCCCCACTGCTGTTCTGCATAGGCCTGAACCCCCTCAGTGAGATCATTAACAAGACTGGCTACGGATACCGACTACGGAACGGAGCAGTTGTCAGCCACCTCCTGTACATGGATGACATCAAGCTGTATGCCAAGAGTGAACGAGACATCGATTCACTGATCCACACTACCAGGCTATACAGCAATGACATTGGAATGTCGTTCAGACTGGAGAAGTGTAGTCAGATGGTAACAAAGAGAGGGAAGGTAGTCAGAACTGAGGGGATTGAACTACCAGAAGGCAACATTGCAGACATAGAGGACAGTTACAAGTACCTGGGGATCCCGCAGGCGAATGGGAACCATGAAGAGGCTGCTAGAAAAGCTGCAACCACCAAGTACCTGCAGAGGGTCAGGCAAGTCCTGAGGAGTCAGCTGAACGGTAAGAACAAGATCCGGGCCATCAACACGTACGCCCTGCCCGTGATCAGGTACCCTGCTGGGGTAATAGGCTGGCCAAAGGAGGAGATAGAAGCCACTGACATAAAGACAGGAAAGCTCCTTACCATGCATGGAGGGTTTCACCCCAAGTCCAGCACCCTGAGGCTGTACGCTAAGCGGAAGGAAGGGGGCTGGGGACTGGTGAGTGTCAGCACCACAGTCCAGGATGAGACAACGAACATCCAAGAATACATTGGGAAGATGGCCCCAACTGACCGAGTGCTCAGTGAATACCTCAGGCAGCAGAAACCCAAGAAAGAGGAGGGAGACGAGGAACCAGCATGGAAGGACAGGCCCGTGCACAGTACGTACCACCGGCAGATAGAGAAGGTGGCTGATATCCAGAAATCTTACCAGTGGCTGGACAAAGCTGGACTGAAAGACAGCACATAACAGCAGGGTGCAAGATGCTAGCAGGCAAGGCATACATGGAACGCCATAACCAAGTGGCCGGCATAGTGTACAGAAACATCTGTGCCGAGTATAACCTGGAAGTCCCGGGGTCAAAATGGGAGATGCCCCCAAGGGTGGTGGAGAATGACCGAGCTAAGATCCTGTGGGACTTCCAGATACAGACGGACAAAATGGTGGTGGCTAACCAACCGGACATAGTAGTGGTAGACAAACAGAAGAAGATGGCCGTAGTGATCGATGTAGCGGTTCCGAATGACAGCAATATCAGGAAGAAGGAACACGAGAAGCTGGAGAAATACCAAGGGCTCAGAGAAGAGCTTGAGAGGATGTGGAGGGTGAAGGTAACGGTGGTCCCCGTGGTAATCGGAGCACTAGGTGCGGTGACTCCCAAGCTAGGCGAGTGGCTCCAGCAGATCCCGGGAACAACATCGGAGATCTCTGTCCAGAAGAGCGCAGTCCTGGGAACAGCTAAGATACTGCGCAGGACCCTCAAGCTCCCAGGCCTCTGATAGAGGACCCGAGCTTGAAGGATAAACCGCCCGCAGGGGCGTGCTGGGTGTTTATTATATATATATATGAGACAGCTTCTTTTCTTCCATGAGTAGTGTCAGCCTATAATGACATGTTGACATAATTTTTCTTTGAAGTGACAATTTCTTTCAACCTTCAGCAACAGAAATTTTGCTTTTCTCTTCGATCTTGAGAGTAGTCAAAGATTTGAGCTCAACAATCACATATATTTGTTAATATTAAAAATGTGTCTAATCAGCTGGCTTGAAAGTAAAATCATTCAACACGCTGCCTTAAATGCTTCATTTATTTTAGATGTTTAGATGAGAAATACTCTTAGATTTTAGAATTCTAGTAAAAACACTTGGATGTTTTTGAACTTCAAGAAGGCTTTTGAGACTTGGATTTCTAGTGTTATGTGTTTGGATTAATTAACAATATTTTGTAGCATTTGTGTTGTGTATTACTAAAGGACTGACAGTCTAAAAACTCCCTTTTAACAGGAAGACACCTCCAGAAGAGCCAGGCTAATGGAATGCTGGGGTAGAGAGCCAGAGATTAACATTCTCACATGGATGGATCTGTGGCAGTTTGAGCAATTATATTTATATAGCACCAGTTCACGACAACAAATGCTTCAAAGCACTTTATATTGCAATGTAACAATCCTATATATTAGAAAGAGACCCCAACAATCACACAACTCCCTATGAGCTAGGACTTGGCAACAGTGGGAAGGAAAAACTCCCTTTTAACAGGAAGGAACCTCCAGCAGAGCCAGGCTCAGGGAGGGGCGGCCATCTCCTGGGACCGGCTGGGATGAGGGGAGGAAGACAGGATAAAAGACATGCTGTGGAAGAGAGCCAGAGATTAATAACAAGTATGATTCACTGCAGATAGGTGTAGAAACTCATAGTGATTGAGAAAGGTGACTGAAGAAGAAATTTTTCCTATTCCAGCATAACTAAGGGTTATCAGGGCCACCTGATTCAGCCCTAACTATATGCTTTAGCAACCAAAACAAAACATATATATATATATGTGTGTGTGTGTGTATGTATATATATATATATATGTACAGTGGGGCAAAAAAGTATTTAGTCAGCCACCGATTGTGCAAGTTCCCCCACCTAAAATGATGACAGAGGTCAGTAATTTGCACCAGAGGTACACTTCAACTGTGAGAGACAGAATGTGAAAAAAAAATCCATGAATCCACATGGTAGGATTTGTAAAGAATTTATTCGTAAATTAGGGTGGAAAATAAGTATTTGGTCAATAACAAAAATACAACTCAATACTTTGTAACATAACCTTTGTTGGCAATAACAGAGGTCAAACGTTTACTATAGGTCTTTACCAGGTTTGCACACACAGTAGCTGGTATTTTGGCCCATTCCTCCATGCAGATCTTCTCGAGAGCAGTGATGTTTTGGGGCTGTCGCCGAGCAACACGGACTTTCAACTCCCGCCACAGATTTTCTATGGGGTTGAGGTCTGGAGACTGGCTAGGCCACTCCAGGACTTTCAAATGCTTCTTACGGAGCCACTCCTTTGTTGCCCGGGCGGTATGTTTTGGATCATTGTCATGTTGGAAGACCCAGCCTCGTTTCATCTTCAAAGTTCTCACTGATGGAAGGAGGTTTTGGCTCAAAATCTCACGATACATGGCCCCATTCATTCTGTCCTTAACACGGATCAGTCGTCCTGTCCCCTTGGCAGAAAAACAGCCCCATAGCATGATGTTTCCACCCCCATGCTTCACAGTAGGTATGGTGTTCTTGGGATGCAACTCAGTATTCTTCTTCCTCCAAACACGACGAGTTGAGTTTATACCAAAAAGTTCTACTTTGGTTTCATCTGACCACATGACATTCTCCCAATCCTCTGCTGTATCATCCATGTGCTCTCTGGCAAACTTCAGACGGGCCTGGACATGCACTGGCTTCAGCAGCGGAACACGTCTGGCACTGCGGGATTTGATTCCCTGCCGTTGTAGTGTGTTACTGATGGTGACCTTTGTTACTTTGGTCCCAGCTCTCTGCAGGTCATTCACCAGGTCCCCCCGTGTGGTTCTGGGATCTTTGCTCACCGTTCTCATGATCATTTTGACCCCACGGGATGAGATCTTGCGTGGAGCCCCAGATCGAGGGCGATTATCAGTGGTCTTGTATGCCTTCCATTTTCTGATGATTGCTCCCACAGTTGATTTTTTCACACCAAGCTGCTTGCCTATTGTAGATTCACTCTTCCCAGTCTGGTGCAGGTCTACAATACTTTTCCTGGTGTCCTTCGAAAGCTCTTTGGTCTTGGCCATGGCGGAGTTTGGAGTCTGACTGTTTGAGGCTGTGGACAGGTGTCTTTTATATAGATGATGAGTTCAAACAGGTGCCATTCATACAGGTAACGAGTGGGGGACAGAAAAGCTTCTTACAGAAGACGTTACAGGTCTGTGAGAGCCAGAGATTTTCCTTGTTTGAGGTGACCAAATACTTATTTTCCACCCTAATTTACGAATAAATTCTTTACAAATCCTACCATGTGAATTCATGGATTTTTTTTTCACATTCTGTCTCTCACAGTTGAAGTGTACCTCTGGTGCAAATTACTGACCTCTGTCATCATTTTAAGTGGGGGAACTTGCACAATCGGTGGCTGACTAAATACTTTTTTGCCCCACTGTATATGTATGTATGTATATACAGTATCTCAGTTATTTCACACATTTTAAGACAAATATCACAAAGCACTTCACAACACAACAAAACAAAACAAAAACAAAAGTGTAAAAAGATGAGTTTTGAGAGCTGTTTTGATGCTTTGTTAGCACTAGCATCCCCAGGCTTCATGGGTGCTTTGTTTATTTTGGGGTGCCGCTCATTTGACAGCCAGCAGTGGAGGAATACTCAAATAAAATCTCATGCACCTCACGTCTGAGTGTCACTACTAAACTGATGAACTGTGAAGCACACAACACAAAAATGGCTGCTTCATGATTACACTCATTTTAAAATCTGCAGGTTATATTATTGTGGCGGGGCGTGGCCTGCGGTGCCGTGCAGAGGAGGCGGACGCACCTGCACGGCATCCGCAATCACGCCCCGCCGAATTAAATATTGTACTGGGGCCTGTGGTTGTGTTGTTGTGATAGTGTTGAGCGGGCAGCGGGAGAGCTGCAGCTCTGTGAGTATTGTGGACAGCAACCGTCAAAGCTTTAATAAAAAGCATCAAAATGCCACTGGGTCTGCCGTGTATGTTTACAATTATTTTAGCATTTAGCATTAGCTGGAGTTAGCCTGGCAGTGATCCAGGCAGACTGCAAGAGTAAATCTAAACTGTCCAGGATGTGAAGAAAATGTTACCTGCTGATTTAGTCGATGTTCTCTGACAGTATTCAACAATGAAACCTTATTCAGGTTGTGTGAAGGAGTTTATTCTCCATGGCTAAGAGTGTAGGTATTATATTACTAACATCTGCAGCAACTTGATCCTCCTTGCTGATCAACAGCTCCAGGGTAAATTAAGAAGAGAAGTAAAGTGTTTTACTTATTTGTTTCAGTGCATTCCCTCCAGCTCTGTATTCTTGCATGCAGCAAGCTGTGCTGAAGGAAAAAAACTCTTCCACTTCAAACAAAGCTCCAGTTACCACTTTAAATGTTCACTGCCTTATTTTATATTATGGTAGATTCCTATACCTTCATTCAAGGTGATAAAGGCTTTTAAGTTGCAATATAGACTCCATCTAATTCCGAGAGATAAGAAAAGTGTTAAAATTCAACAGAACACCACTAGTCAAATGTTTTTTTAAAAAAAATCTTGTTCAGACAACTATTAGTCAACAGGTTCATATCTAATGGGTATGGGGACACATGGATGCATGGTCAACATTTCTGATGCTTATCCAACTAGACAAAACAGGCTCAGCATCAATTCCAGTATCATAGTTGGTGTTCATCAGTCCTTATTCCTTTCTCATGGAAAGAAACTGAGAATATGCCATATGCCAAGCCAACCACCAACCACACCCCGTTACACACCCCCACTGCCCGACTTAGGCTGGGGAGCCATCCGGCCTAGCCTAACCCCCCACCTCGCACGAGCGAGAGAGGTGCGACCCTTGCCTATGGACCACTTTGAAGTTGAATTAAAAGGCTGGAGGGTCAGATACCACTGTGTGATCTGGGTGTGGGCATCCTTCGTGCGGTAGGATGCAGCAGTGCAGCAGGGCGTGATCCGAACAGAGGGTGACAGGGCGGCCCAGGAGGTAACAATGAAGGGTGTCAACTGCCCACCGGATGGCCAGGCACTGCTTTTCCACAGTGCTGTAACTGGCCACCCATGCTCCGTCCAGGTGTCGCTTTGGATGATGACATCATCCAGGTAGCCAGCAGCATAAGCAGTGTGTGGATGCAGTACCCAGTCCATAAGGTGCTGGAAAGTGGCAGGGTCTCTGAACAAGCCGAACGGAAATGTGACGAATTGGTACAAACCCTACGGAGTGAAGAAAGATGTATTTTTTCCTCGACTCTGCAGACAAGGGAATCTGCCAGTAGCCCTTGGTTAAATCCAGCATCGTAAAAAGCGAGCAGTGTCTAACCTGTCCAGGAGCTCGTCAACCAAGCAAGAGCAAGAGATAAGCATCAAACTGTAACACCTCATTCATCTTGCGATAGTCCACACAGAACCGTACAGACCCATCTTTCTTCGCTACAAGAACTATGGGGTTACATCAAGCACTGTGCAACTCTTTTATTACTCCTAGCTTTAGCATTTCCACAAATTCCTTTTGCACGATCTGCTCAGGTAACTTGTAGGGCCATAAACACACAGTTTCAAATTGATGCTCCATGAGATTCATACGGCTGGGCAGGGGGAGAGCACATCCGCAAACCACTGTTGCAATGTGACAGCATCCACTCTCTGGTCCTGTGTAAGATGGTTATCACAATGGTGGGAGGTGGGAATTAGTGATGTGCGGATCGATCCTGAAATATCGATTCCTCTGATACCAATCATTTATGTTCTAGAATCGATTCTCACATTAAAATATCAATATTTTAGTAATTTAGAGTAAATTTGTAGTTTATCATTAACAGGAACACACACTGTAAACCCCAACAGTCTACCTGACTTATAAAGTTTGTGGATATAACAATTAAAATTCCTCACAAAGTTGAAACAACTTAAAACTTTTCTGTTCGGTTAACGATTCAAACAGTTATAATTGTACATGGCTTAGAAGTTAAGAGTAAATACTGCTTTCTTAATTATGATTTTTGAGTAAATTTTTTTTTCCGAGCTCCGCATGTGGACGTCATGACGTCATGACGTCTTCTCTCTAACCTGAACGACGTTGACAGAAAATTCTGTTCAATATGGCTGCCCTTCTCGAGCGACTGGAGAACACATTTGGAGAAACTTGTAAGTAAAACGGAACCTTCGTTATGTTTATTTTTTCCGTAAAAAAGCAAGTATATTAATATGTTGCAGCCAATAACTTGTTTTCGAATGCGCTGTTGTGTTAAAAAGCACAGACCCAGGTGGTGAATAGTTGTTCGCGGTTGTTCGCGCTCTTTTTCAAACATAGATTATGTCGTCAGTTTTACAGTTTTAACCGATTAAAACACAACGCAAGAAAGTTGGCGTTTTTACAACAGCAGCCTCATTGTTCGGCAGGTTTTTTTTTTTTCTTCTCATTAGCATCATTCAAAAGTGACTTAGCTAGCAGTGGCAACTTCTATCTAAAACAATTGAAATATAGCAAGGTGTTGTATATTTAGTGTGCTGATAAGGTTTTCAATATTTTTATTTTTTTTTCCAAGGCTGAAGGCCAAAGACAAAAAGACAGAAGAAAAAAAAATTCAGACTGCAATTAATTTCAGGTGGAGACAGTAAACACAGGTGAGTTGAAAGATCTATTGAAGAAACCATTCATTAAGTCCCTTAAGGTGAAGATTTCATATATTGATAATGATAAAATTAACACAAATTAAAAGTTTCACTGATAAACACACAATTTTTCCTTGCTTTGAACCCCATGTTCTATATAGATCACAGCTCTGATCTGGAGAACACTATTTTAAAATACTGTGTAGGGTTTTTGTCAAATGATTAAGAAACATACTCTCTGTCACAAGAGACAGAAAGGTTGTATCTTAAAAGAAAAGTCTCCAAAATTTAGTAGAGTCTGATGTCATGCAGTTTCATAAACATGTATTCTCCCCAAAGAATGACACCTGAAAACTTTGCGTTAAATGAACTTTTCTTTTCCCTTTTTAGGAGGCGCCTGATATCAACGTGAAACGCACTGCAGTACTTCGTGCCCTTCCTGTATACCTGCGGGAGGAGGACCCAGAATTCTTTTAGACATGTAATGTAAGTGTATTTTTGCATTACTTAAATTCTGCCAGTAAGATAAAATGCTATGGATTTTTTTAAATACAATTTAATACCCTAGCAGCTACCAAATTGTACAAACAAAATACCCTCTCTGTAGAAAACCCACACACACACAGGTCAGGAGCAGGGCACAGGCGTATCACAGCACTTCGGCTATGCTGCAGGTGGCCCAAAAACCAGGCTGAAGTCAAGATTTAGTTTCTTTTTGAGATAAAGTCATGAAATAAAAAATTACTTTTTTTTTTAGAAAAATAATAAAAATACAAATTATGTAATGCAAGAAGCTAACACGTTAATGTACATTTTTCAAAAAAAGTAGAGTACCCTAACTCGTTACAAAGTAACCCACTACACTGCTGAATGTTTTGCTAGATTACAGGTCATGCTTGTCACATTCTCTCAAACCAACCTTACTCATTTAATTGGGGCGATCGTGGCTCAAGAGTTGGGAGTTCGCCTTGTAATCAGAAGGTTGCCGGTTCGAGCCCTGGCTCCGACAGTCTCGGTCGTTGTGTCCTTGGGCAAGACACTTCACCCGTTGCCTACTGGTGGTGGTCAGAGGGCCCGCTGGTGCCAGTGTCCGGCAGCCTCGCCTCTGTCAGTGTGCCCCAGGGTGGCTGTGGCTACAATGTAGCTGCCATCACCAGTGTGTGAATGGGTGTGAATGTCTGGATGACTGAATGTGTAAAGCGCTATACAAATACAGGCCATTTACCATTGATACTGTGTCTATTCCAGGCGGACGCATTGGATGAGTCGACCCTCATTGACACTCCAGTTGCCCTTCTCACAGTGGTTACCGACGGCGCTTCCCAGTCCAGTCCATTTTACTTCCTCAAGCATGGCTGTTTTGGTGAAAGGCGACTAGGTGATGCGTGATATTCCCAGATTTGCAAATGCATTTGCTTTATTGTTTGGCTTGATCTATGCTCTGCATTTAGACTACCCCAGGAAGCTGGTTCACACATTTGCCTTAGTCCAAAATATCTTCATGGGGCTTGATGACGGCAAACCCCTGAAACCCCTGCCTACATGCTGTTAAGGAATATAAGGCAATGTTTGTCAGGACACGCACTCTGTTACTGAGCACTTTGTTTGAAGCACTTTAAGCACTTTAAGTTTACTACAGGCTTTGGGTGGATTTAACTCCATCAGTTTACCTAATTTTCCTATACTTGACTGCCTTATCTGGTTATTTGGAAGCTGATCGTCTTTGTACCCATTTTAAAAAATTGTTTTTCATTTCTATTTAAAAAAAAGTGATTAGTATTTGACTTTTTGTTTTGCATTTTTGTGTATTTTGAGAAAGATGCAATTAGGACTGATGTCGTCCTTTGTGAGTTTATAAAAAGATAAATGTTCTACACAGAATTTATAATGCTCACTTTATGGTGCCGATGTCCATGTTAGTTGTTTTATAAAAACATTTGTGATGTTTTTAAATTTTCATGAAAAAATGTTAAATAAACAAAATGTAAAGTAACTGAATTTCCGTACTTTTTTTTTTTTTAGTAGTCTACACTCACAACATAAATATCTTTTAATTAATAATCAGATAATTTGAGTTTAGGTTGTAATATAATTGCATTGTGTTGCATCAAAATAATAAACTACAAGAAACACAAAAATATTGAAATTAAAGTATACAGTCTTTGAGTAAAGCTCAATTAATAAAATATAAAATATAATTTAAAATTTTTAGGTTAACAATAAATACAAATTTTGAGTACCCCATACTTAGAAGATATGAGTTTTTGTACTTAAATCTTTTGAGGTAATCAGTTTCCACAAAAGTTTTAAGTTCAGTCAACTTGTTCGGGTTTACAGTGCAGTGGAAAGAAACTATAACATTCGGATTGTCTACATTCAAAGGAACTACTTCCTCTTCCGCCTTTCATAGTCATGTGCGAAATATGGCTGTATAAATGTCTCGCAGCCGCTAGTGTGCACTCACAACAATGGCTGAGCGTAATTGTGCGAACGTATTTTACCTCCACAAACAGCTGAGACGTTGTTTGCGATACATGTGGCAAAAAAAGTGAGGTGTTGTGGCCATACTTGCCAACCTTGAGACCTCAGAATTATGGAGACATTCAAAAGGGCTGTTGGGGGGGGGGGCGAGGTTAAATACATTTTACAGGGTTTATTTATCG
The DNA here is from genome assembly GCF_041146795.1 of Maylandia zebra. Classification (NCBI taxonomy): domain Eukaryota; kingdom Metazoa; phylum Chordata; class Actinopteri; order Cichliformes; family Cichlidae; genus Maylandia; species Maylandia zebra. The sequence goes on from NC_135178.1 coordinate 9,633,550, forward strand.
GATAAAATACGTTAAATGTCACCGTTATTATTGGCCGGGCTGGAAACAGCGGGGGTGTCCAAATTCAGAGGCTGCACCTGAGGACCCGGCCTTTGCGGTCTAAAGAAAGCCGGGTAGTACGTCACGAGCTCCCTCGGTGGAATGAAACTCTGCCGTCTGCTCCTTCCTATCTAAATTATAACCGGGCGCTGACGTAAACTCTCGACCATCTCACACTTCTGTTTAATCAGTTTTCTGTTTGACATTTATTCAGCTGTGTGAAAACCTCAGAGGAACCCTCCCGAGGGATTAATAAAGTTAAATTTAATTTAATCTAATCTAATAACTTTAATCTCAGCCAAACCGATTTACTCACAAACAAATAAAACACTGAAAAAGCCAAACAATAACATTTTTAAGTTATCAAACTGACTTATATATCATGTTTAACCCGAGTAGTGAAAGACCGCGGGGGTTTGAAGACGATGTGTCGGTCGGCTCAGATATTTGAAGTTTACACGGCTACATTCTCACCTGAAAATATGGTAAAAGTTTTTTTGCGACCCAGAAAGAGAAATAAGAGTAATATTAAAACTAAGCAGCTGCCGTCATTGTTGGAAACTGGAATTGGCTGGGCTGCGCTATGAATTCTGCGATATGGTTTTTCAATTTTGTTGGTCCAGGTTGGTCCATTTCTGACATTCAAGAACAAAACAAAAACAAATCAGCGACCAATATAGCCATCTTTCTTTGCAAGGACACTCAAAAGCCTGCCATCCATGGATTCTGTCAGTGTTTTGATCTGTTCACCATCAACATTGCGTGCAGCAGCAACCACAGCCTCCCAGACACTGTTCAGAGAGGTGTACTGTTTTCCCTCCTTGTAAATCTCACATTTGATGATGGACCACATGTTCTCAATGGGGTTCAGATCAGGTGAACAAGGTGGCCATGTCATTAGTTTTTCTTCTTTTATACCCTTTCTTGCCAGCCACGCTGTGGAGTACTTGGACGTGTGTGATGGAGCATTGTCCTGCATGAAAATCATGTTTTTCTTGAAGGATGCAGACTTCTTCCTGTACCACTGGCAGTAGGACTGGGAGTTGAGCTTGACTCCATCCTCAACCCGAAAAGGCCCCACAAGCTCATCTTTGATGATACCAGCCCAAACCAGTACTCCACCTCCACCTTGCTGGCGTCTGAGTTGGACTGGAGCTCTCTGCCCTTTACCAATCCAGCCACGGGCCCATCCATCTGGCCCATCAAGACTCACTCTCATTTCATCAGTCCATAAAACCTTAGAAAAACCAGTCTTGAGATGTTTCTTGGCCCAGTCTTGACGTTTCAGCTTGTGTGTCTTGTTCAGTGGTGATCGTCTTTCAGCCTTTCTTACCTTGGCCATGTCTCTGAGTATTGCACACCTTGTGCTTTTGGGCACTCCAGTGATGTTGCAGCTCTGAAATATGGCCAAACTGGTGGCAAGTGGCATCTTGGCAGCTGCACGCTTGACTTTTCTCAGTTCATGGGCAGTTATTTTGCGCCTTGGTTTTTCCACACGCTTCTTGCGACCCTGTTGACTATTTTGAATGAAACGCTTGATTGTTCGATGATTACGCTTCAGAAGCTTTGCAATTTTGAGACTGCTGCATCCCTCTGCAAGATATCTCACTATTTTTGACTTTTCTGATCCTGTCAAGTCCTTCTTTTGACCCATTTTGCCAAAGGAAAGGAAGTTGCCTAATAATTATGCACACCTGATATAGGGTGTTGATGTCATTAGACCACACCCCTTCTCATTACAGAGATGCACATCACCTAATATGCTTAATTGGTAGTAGGCTTTCGAGCCTATACAGCTTGGAGTAAGACAACATGCATGAAGAGGATGATGTGGACAAAATACTCATTTGCCTAATAATTCTGCACTCCCTGTAATAATAGGGGAATGAACAATGAGATCATCAGAGTTAGATGGGTGATTACCATAGGTGTGTTATGCCAGAGGCGGGGACCCAAGATGAGTCCCGCCCACGAGCACAGACAACAACAAACAAACACAGATAGAGGTGAGAAAGAAAACTAAGACAGAGAGACAGGTAGACACAAAACCTGTGGGAAAACTGAGGGACCATGATAGTCTCTTTCTTATATAAGCCACTCATGTCCCAAATTATGTAACATTGGTAATTAGCAAGCTATTTTTAATGTTACACAAAACAGATTTTACAAAAAATATTTATAATAACAAGAAGCACTCAGAGAGTGAGAACCTCCACCAAGGCAGCTTATTCTCTAGGCAGTATTTTATTTTTAAGGGAGTCATATCGTATTTTGCATATAAACATTATGTAGGCGTAGTTAATGGATAATAGGTATTTATCTGTAAATAACTGGACATGAATAACTTGACCTCATTATGTAATATTACACTGCATTCTCTTTCTTGCTCAACAATTCTTCATTTAAAGATACTGTATAACACATTTTGGGGTGAACATGAAAGAACGGAAGATGTAAAATGTAAACGTGAGATCAGAGGTCAAATGTGACATGATGCCAACTATAATGTGATATTTAGAATCCCCATATACCAGTAACATTTTCTTGATGTTGCCTTTGCAAACAAAGGCAGTAGATCAATAGATAGACTTTGAGATTGATATGTTGACCTTAAAGAAGGTCAACAGTTTGAAGGAGAGGTCAGAGATCAAATGTGACATGATATTTTGAAACCTTCATATAGTTTTTTCCATGTGTCGAGAATGCGCACCATGCTTCTAAGATTCATAGTTTCTAAGTAATAAGGGTTTTTTGTCATTTTTTGAACAATGAATCATTAAATTGATTTTGAAGACTTGTACTATTAACATCACCCCACTCCACACCTCTACACAGTTTAATCAGATTTCAAGCAAATCTTTTAGAGCTACTATGCTTAAAAATAGCCAGAATGGCACACACAAGTTAAACATGAATGAAAATTACACAATCTTCAGGTGATGAGTACGTTCAGAAATTTGAATCTGCCTTTAAATGCATAAAAGTAAATAATTTTCATTCATTTATAAATTATCAACATAGTTGACTTGCTGTATAACATGTCATTGCATTAAATGGAAAGCAAAGTAAATGAAAACTTCAGGTCTGAGGCATAAACTTCTGAATAAACTGATTTCAATAATGTCAGCATGGTGAAACTGACATCTATGCTGAACATTGCCATAAATCATTCTGTAGTAATTCACAAAATAAATGAATAAATATAAAATATTGATTTAAAATGTGCAATGGCTAAAACACCACTTTATGTACTGTGAAGCCTGCAGTTACAAAGGAGAGCAATAAGTTAAGAACAGACATGTCATTACCGACTGAATACGCATGTAATTGGCTTCTCTTATATATTCACATCCTGCAAAGCTTGAATGGTGCTATTTACTCTTACTTATGTTTACAAGTGTCACTTGCGTTTGTGTTTAAGTTCGAAAGCTGTTGATCTTAGACAAGAACTTATGTTTTAATATATGAAAGGAGTACATAGAAAAGAGTCATGTTTTATGTATGTTATCTAAGAACATTCAATAAAAACATGTGCAATGACAAGTAGCTACATAAAGTAGAAAATCTTTGCAGCATGTAAAATACTATATTAAATCCAAACCATGCATACCAGTGGTGAATACAAATATTTACTAAAACAAAACAGCTCTATATCCGCCATTATAGAAATTCATCTCATGTAAACAACAACGTGGCAGCACAGTGGCACGGTGGTTAGCACTACTGCTGCACAGCAAGAAGGTCCTGAGTTCAATTCCACCATGAGGCCGGGGTCTTTCTGTGTGGAGTTTGCGTGGGTTCCCTCCAGGTACTCCGGCTTCCTCCCACAGTCCAAAGACATGCAGCTAGTGGGGATAGGTTAATTGGTTAATCCAAATTACCCATAGGTGTGAATGCGGGATTGAATGTGAGTGCGAATAGTTGTTTGTCCCTGTGTGTTAGCCCTGCGACAGACTGGCAACCTGTCCAGGGTGTACCCTGCCTCTCGCCCTATGACAGCTGGGATAGGCTCCAGTGCGACCCTGAAAAGGATAAGCGGAAGCGGATGGCTGGAAAACAGCTCTAATTTTTTAAAAGGACTTACAAAGCTACATTCACTGTTGGGAAGGGCAATGAGAAAGTCCCCACATGTGGAAAGGCTGCAGTAACGCAAAAGGTTGTAACATGACAGTAACTATGTATGGGGAAAAGGGGGAGGAAGAACTGTGAAATTATTATAAAATGTGATTCATAAAAACGTTTCATTAATACAGGACTTGACATTTTACATCAAACATAGCATAAAGAATACAATTTCTGGTTTCTATTTTGCTGCACTAAAAGTTTAGTCTAAAGCCATCATCACCCCACTGGATCTGCTATTTAAGAGACAAAGGACAATATTTTTTTGAAAATATATAATTTCTGAAAGGGGTAAAATGAAGCTGGTTTTCTATGCTTTATGTGTAGATGATGAACAGTGCCTCCACAAATAGACAAAACAGAGGTAGCCATTACAATGTTAAGCAGACCTCCACTGGAATCAGTGGGTGATAATTTTGGTGGAATGCACAGGAGCATGTTTGTAGCCGTTAAAAACCTCTCCCCTTAGGTTCTCTTAGGCTACGTCCATACCTACATCGGTATTTTTGAAAACACAGCTTTTTCTATGCGTTTGGGCCCTTCGTCCACGTGTTAACTGTGTTTTGGATCACCGTAAACGAATAAACTTCTGCCAGGGTGAAAACTTTCAAAAACTAGTTTTTGCATTTACTTTTGGATGAGGAAAATAGAGATTCAGTCACGCAACGTCAAAGGTGTGCGCCTGTTTTGACGTCATGCTGGGCGCCACATTATTGTTTACATGTGATTAATTTCTATAATGGTGAATATAGACAAAATACTGTTGCTGTTACTTGTACTATCTGCAACTTTTACACACTTACATATACACATGCAGTTACTGTACCTCCATTTAGAAAAACAGAGGCGTCAGAGTGAGTTTTGGACATGGCTTCAACACATGAGCTCTCACAACCCAAATCCTGATGCCAACGTCGATTTTGAATAAATAAAATTTTTTACAATTAAATGTATGCATGCTATATGCATTTCGTCCATTCCTAAGTTGTGAGTCTACACCAGCCGTATTTCACAGCGTTGCGACTTATGAATCACTCAGACTAATGTAAAATGTTCAGTTTATTTCTTTACTGAATAAACTCTGGCCAAGGGAGCCAGTGAGACAAAATCCAAAATACTGTCTTTAGTTATTAACATGTGAAATGATGAAGACACTTGAAAAGTGCTGCCTTTCCAGAAAAACACAAAAACTTTTCAGAAGTACTTAAGGTTTGGTCAATATTTCTACATGGTTAGGATTTGGCATGTCCTTGAAAGCGTTTGACTTTGTTTTTTGTGTCTACACAGCAAATCCAGCATGTCCAAATTAACACTGTCGGATTTGATTTCAACACTATTAAAGTGTCTATATGGGTCCACACCAGAGAGTGTTAATTTAACTCTTTTTGGAGAGTTGGTACGTTAACTCTGATTTAGTGTTAAACACCAAATCTGTCTGGAGTTGATCATTTAACACTTGGTGTTAAGAGTTTATATATTAACTCTCAAAGAGTATTTTAGTTTAACTACGTAAGAGTTATCTTCTAATTCATTCTAAAAAGCGGGAATTTTACTGTTCTGAACTTCTAGAAATTTCTTTTGGAAATAAACATTTACTAAAAAGATGCAATGGTTTTTGAAAAACATTTATTCTGAACTGTGCACCACAATTTCAAAACATTTTCTGAAAGATGTAACAGTATACATGTTCTCACTTTCATTAGAATTTTGTTTATCAAAAGGTCTGACATGGTAAATGCAAATAACAGCATTCTCATCACTTATTTCTTCAATACAATATGCATGTCCTTCATTCATCCCTTTGTGGAACTTCAACGCACTTCTGCTCTCCCCCATATTCCATCTTCACAAGCATATCCTGTGCGGAGATTGAATAAAAATTAGTTGACACTAATTAATGGCACAAATAATCCAGTAATCGGTTTCAGGCTTCAAGTAGCACCATTATACCAACATTTCACATTCTAGACATTGTTTTAGATGTATTTGACCAAAAGTTTGACTGAAAATTCACATGCAAGCTTTTTTTCAAGGCTGTGGTATTTGCCCGCAAACAATACCTTTCAGCTAGCTAAAACAGAATGTTATGCTATCACCGAGCAACATGGCTAATGCCTTTCACACAGCTTTGTCTCAACTCCAAAGAGCCACAGAAGTAAAAGCTCATAATAATAATTGAAACAATCTTTGAAAGAATGACTTACCAAGCATGGCAAACAACTCAAATATGTAGAGCAAAATGTTCTGAAACGGCTTCACTTCACTTCGATTGGAGCCGTGCTGGGGGCGGAGTCTGTGAATTTACTCTATTGGTGTCATAGCCCCTGTAGGAGTTCAGAGTTAAGAGGTCAAGAGTTAATGTTTCCATTGTAACACCTCCAGATTTGACAGAGAAACACTCATTTTTAACACTCGATTTTAACTACTATCATTTTACACCTCAGAGTTACATTAAAAGAATGTGACTCTGCTTAGAGTAAAATTAACTCTACTTTTGCAAGAAGACTATTAACACCAAAACATTTAACACTTTTGAATTTGCTGTGTACATGTGGACGGAAATATTCTTTTAAAACTGCACATGAGGACGGAATTTGTTTTTAAACTGAAACAGAAAATCTGTGTTTTCAAAAATACCCGTGTACGTGTGGAGTAAACTGATAAAAGGATGTTGGAATAAATGAAGCATTAGAGATAGGATAGCAGTTTGGTCATTTTGAAGTGGTTCAGCATAGAGTTACTTCTTCTATGATTTAAAAGAAGCCAGTTAAGGTGTTTCAGTTCTCTAATACCTCCTGGGAGCCCCCCAGTAGTGATGTTCGATTCGTGAACGAATCGTTCAATACTCGAGAATCACTTTACTGACTCGTGAATCATGATTCACAAGCCCAACTGACTCACTGACTCATCCCTGTTGCTGTTAGCAAACTAATTCCATTAGTAGAAATATATCTAGCTTATAATTAAAATTGTGGGGGGGGAAACAACAGCCAGTTTCGTAACAAAAGCATTTCTACTCTGAACTGGAAGAAAAAACCCTGAGTAGAAGCTCACATCAAGAAAATAGCTCCTCGGTTCAGAGTAGCATCACGCTGCTAACATGCTAACAACACATTTGAGCTACTCACCCCCTCGCTTCCTGTGCTGAATCGTAAGCATAAGCGAATCCCTCAGGACTCGCTCACCCCCTCCCTCCTGTGCTGAATCATAGAGCGAACGACTCACTCACTCACTAACCCCCTCCCTCCTGTGCTGAATCAAAGAACGAACGAATCACTCAGGACTCACTAACCCCCTCCCTCCTGTGCTGAATCATAGAGCGAGCGAACGAATCACTCACTCACTCACTCACTCACTCACCCCCTCCCTCCTGTGCTGAATCATAGAGCGAACGAATGAATCACTCACTCACCCCCTCCCTCCTGGCTCACAGCTTCTTCTTCTTGGTTGGCAACCAATGTTAAGGCGCATTACCGCCCCCTGGCTCACAGCGCAGTGGACATTTAGATGAGAAAATATATATTTGACACACTTAAGGAAAATACTAATAAAATACAAATAAACAAAATAAATGTTTATTAAGCAATTTTGATAGGAAATTGCTTAATTTTAGAAATGTTTTTGCTCTTTTTTCTCTATAAAATAGTTGTTGTTGTTTTTTGTTTGTTTTTTTAATCATTCATCTTAGCAGTGGGATTTACATGAAAATGGAAACAAATTAAGTTTGAGTGAAAATGTAAAATTTTTGCACTCTCTGGTCAACTGACTCAGTGAATCAAATGACTCAAAAAACCCGATTCACTTTGGTGAGTGACTCATTAACACTCGATTCAGTAAAAAGAATCAAATTTACCATCACTACCCCCAGCATTCTGTACTGTACAGGAGACACGGAACGGAGGAGACTGATTGACAATGGTTTACAGCCAATTGGGACGCAGAAAACAATGCGCTGTAAAATAAAAAAGTTTAAAGAAATTAAAAAAAAAAACAGCATGCAAAATTGCACACAAAAAAATCTGCAAAACAGCGAGGCCGCAAAAGGTGAACCGCGTTAGGGACCACTGTACATCAAAGAAATATGTTGTAAACCATTAATTACAAGGCAGTGCTCAATAAAAAAATAAATTTATAAGCATTTACAAGGGATAGGGTCATGCTTTATAACCCTCAGTAAAGAAAAGAAATATGTATCTGTATTGTCTATTGCATTGTGATGTGAACTGCATGTATCATACTTTTGAGTTGATAGTTTATATCTGTATACAATATGCGACAATTACAATTACATGTTTGTTTGTTTTATTGTACAGATTTGCAAATATGTTATATGAGATTTTGCAAAAGAAGTGCTTGTACTAACTGAGCTAACCACTAGCTAGTTATATTCATCCATTTCCCCATACATGTCTGTTTTGATTGTTTAAGTTAGCACTGCTCATAGATTACCTTAGCTTTGAACTCCATATTTTTTTCATATATTTTTATTCTTCATCTCTGCTATATTAGTTTTGGTTGATTCACATGATTTACAGTTACAAATAATCCTTATTTATCTTAATACTCTGTGAGAAACTCTCTCCCTTTGTTGTCAAGACAAACAAGACTTCTTCTAATTGATTAGCCCTCACAATGGTTTACAAAGCTAAGATCACCATATTAGGAATGTCCCTTGTAAATGATGTAATAAAGAACCCAGAATAGAAAAAAAGCTGCCTGAAACTGACCATTTAAGAAGAGTGAGAAGCATCACACAGATTACATGCAGATATGCTGATTCTTTTATTAAAACAGTGGCCATGTTCAGTCAGTTAAGCATTCATCACTGTAACAGCATATACTGTAAATGAATATGGTTAAGTGTTTTAGGTCCCTTTTAGCAATATCTCATACAAAACTAATAACAATAATTTTTCTCTTGTCTTCAGTTGCTAGATTACAACACCAATACCACTGCTGTAAATTACTAAGTAGCTGTCAATGCAGACTTTTACAGGCATTTAAGAATAATTTTGTTTTACCAGCATAGGCCTGTTTAATCAATTTTCCCATTACTGTTTTTATCTAATCAATTTTTAGCTCATGCCTCAGACCTCTCCCATCTTTCCTTTTAATCTTATATAACCATTTCCTGACAATATGCATTAAATTATGAATGTGATGCTTTTTAAAATTGCTATTAATATCGGATAGACGAAATTCCACACTTAATACAGTAGGTCCCTTCCAAGATGTCAAGATGTCTGTGCCTGTTTTACCTGTTCACAGACAGGGTTGATGATTGTTGGTACACCAAACAGAAAACCTTTAGCTTAATCATGAAGACTGCTCTTCTTCAAACTTCAAATTCAAAACTTACCGTCCTTGGGTCCCTCATATACATCTGCCCAGTCTGAAGTAGATAAAATAAATTGTTTATAACAAAAGCAAAGAACACACACACACACACACACACACACACACACACACACACACACACAGTGAGAGAGGGAGAGAAAGTCTTTCATTTATTAGATAGATGTTTTAATACTGAACTGGACATAATGGGATTTAATGTATCTTTTATTGGTTTATTTTTATTCTTCAGTCCTTGCTCACTGCATCATAAGTAAGCCTATTAAACAGAGCCTTTGAATATTGTTCCTTGTTCAAATATAGTAGGTATTACTTGTTTTAACAATTTATTGTGGTCTCTCTAAAGTATGAACTTGCTAGTCCTGTAAAAGAACTTTAATTCTTTGCAACATCTGCTTATTTGCACTCATCTATATATGTTTCCTTTGCGGGTGTGCCAGAGTCATTCTGACTTATAAAGCCAACATCATCATGTAACAATGTTGCAGAGGCACCTTGGGAGCAAGGTTGTTTGGCACATTGAGCTCCAGTCCGTCCATGGCAGCATAGCTTTCATCTCTGCGTGGGAATTGGTAATCACGAGGTGGCAGACCATTGAACACAGATTGCCACATCAGATAGGATTACAGATAGCATCGGTTTGATTGATATGTTTGTGTTCGGGGCTGATGGATGCTGATGTGACAGAAAGGGTATGATGACTTCTTCTCCAAGAGGCAAACAGTCAAAATATATATTACTTTGAAATGCACTAATAGGCCTTGCTTCACATATGACTCTGAAATAGCAGTGGTAAATTCACCTTTTTTATGACACCATATTTTTTCAATTAGCTTGGCTCTATTAGGAAGCTCTATTGTTTTGGCCTGGGTTTGTTTTTATTGAGACTATATAAAAGCTTCAGCATTAGTGTTCTTCTGCCACCACAAGTGACCCTATTTGGACAAGAGTTGGTCTGCCAGGTTACAAACTTAGATATTACAAAATATGGACATTGCTTCTGGGAGGGATGGGAACTGATAAGGATTCAGCTATTCTGATTCAATTATCTATATCACTTATCAATTCAATCCCTTATAATTTCTCATGGATTCTGATTGGGTTCTCACTGGCTCCACCTTGAGAGTCACCATAATCGTGACCTTTCAAAATTTTATGCTAAAATAACTGCATGCTGTGTGGTCAAATGTTTGGGGATATTTCCCCTCTTTGCTGTGATCAGTGTTGAGGTCGTTACTCAAAAAAGTAGTGTATTACACATATTATACAGAACACTTTTCATAAAAGTAATGCACCATTCTACTTAATTAATTGCAAGTGAAAGTAATTTGTTACACTACTTGTTAGATTACTTTTGCTTTTCTCCATAAAATGACCTAAAGTATTTTGTCTCATTACTACCATTTAACAATATAACCCCATAGGCTACAGTCCCACACATCAACACAAATCCCTATTCTAATGAGGACACAATTATGAGCTTTCTCATTCACTCTGCTCTAACACTACTCTGGGTTCTTGGCCAGCTTAGCATTAAATTGCTGTCTGCACAAGTGCTTGCAAAGAGCCGAAGTTGGGTTAGCAGTATAATGCAGTTGTTTCTGTCCTGCAGTTTGCAGTTTGACTCTGTGTTTTATGCTGTCTATGGTTATCAGCTAACACTAGCAAACTTAGCAAGGTTCGTCAATTGCATCCATAAACTATTGAACTGCAAAACATAGACACAGTTACTGCCTTTTATTGCTAACAGAATAATTAAATGCTAGAATTCCTCACAGCTGTATTAGATCGTAAACGTCTTTATTACACAAAAAGCCATGTTAATTGGGGTGGCTGCAGCTCTGGAGGTAGAGCAGGTCAGAATGTCTGGTGGTTCAGACAATTTGCATGCCAAATATTCTTGGGCAAGATACTAACCCCAAGTTGCTTTCCAATGCATCCACTTGAGTGTGCATGTTAGTTAGAAAGCATTTGAGAGCATAGAAGAAAGTGCTTGTGTGAATGGTGATGTTTATTTATTTTATCAACTTTCCTTCTGACGATGCTGTCTGTGTTGAGCGCTCAGTGGATCTGTGCTCGACAGTGCAGCCTAGGCGGAGTAGTCAAATGCAGATTCACTGAGCGCAGGGCAAGCTAGCGAGACAGAAGTTCTCCTTACAACATGGCAAATTGAACCTCCCCCACCCTAATTCAGATCTGGCGTTTGGAACTATTTTGGTTTTCATGTGACGTATGACCCTGAAGGTAAGCGCGTCATGGACAAAAGTAAAACAGTATGTCGGATGTGCCACGCAATGCTCAATTACATTGGTGGGAACTTGTGCGTTAGCGCAGTTTGCTCGTTAACGTGTTGGCCGTCCAGCCCCACGCACGGGGCGAGCCGCGGTAGCTCGTTAACGGATATTTGCTGTGTTGTGACGTTAACGTCATTTCAACGAGATTAACGCTGACAGCACTAGTGGGAACACAACGAATATGACTGCACATTTACTCCGACATCATCCTAGTGCAAAGACAAGTGGAAGCAGACAAAAACAACAAGCACGCATGCTACAAACTTTACCCGAGTCATTTAGACAGCCGTTAGCACATGATTCTCCTTATGGGGACCTGATATATTTAATATGCTGCTGATAATATATCCCAGAAGAAGCGTATAGTATAGCTTTTATTTTGGAAAGAGCCATTTCTCTGTAATAAAGTCTCTTTTCCAAAGATGAGTGATTTCTCGATCAGATAGATTTATTTTTTATTACTTTGTTGTTTCAGCAACATTAAATTTAAAAACTGTACTTTTGAGTTAAAATATATTTTTATAATTTTAATAAATGACAAATTAAAAAGGCATGAACATTTTTTTTTGTATCGAAAAAATATCGAACCGTGACACCAAAGTATCGAACCGAACCATGAATTTTGTGTATCGTTGCACCCCTACTATATAAGTGTCACGGTACTGGGTCGTGTGACCCAGTGTTTGAGTTTCATGTATTTTTTGTATTCATTTTCAATCTAGTTAAATTCTAGGTTGCTGTTCAGACCTTATTTCTTAGTTATTTCTGTCATCTCTGCCTGTACTCAGTCTCCCTGGTTCCTGCGTCTACGTTTCATGTCTATGCGGTTAAGTTCATGTCATGTTTTATCTCCATGTCTATGTCTCCGTGTTTCCTGTTTTATTTTGTAAGAGTCTGGTGTTCTTTGTTCATTGTAGTTAGTGTTACTCTCCCCTGTATTGTCATTATGTTTCATTCGAGTCAGCTATGTTCTCATGTGTCTCCATTTCCCCATATCACCTCATGTGTGTATTTAAGTCCTCAGTCTTCCTTTGTTCGTTGTCGTGTCGTCTGTGTACTTCCCCTCTGTTCAAGTTAAGTGTTTTTCAGGATTCTGTGCAGTTCATGTTTGCCATTTGGTTTATGTTGTTTTTCATGCAGCCGTACGATGAGGTACCGTGCAGGTCATGTTCATGTCTGTTTCGTCACGCCATTTGGTTCACAGTTTCCATGCATCTGCACAGCATTCTGTTCACAGTGATCATAGTTATTCCTTTCAGTCAGGTTAGTGTTTTTCCAGTTTAGGTTTTTGGTTAGTTGCAGTCTCTGCCCCTGTTATGTTTTGTCTACTCCCTTCTGCATCAGCCCAAATAAAGGCTCGCTTTCAGTTTAAGTTCACTCCCGTCTCCTCGCCTGTGTTCGCTCCTGGGTCCACCACACACACTCTCCACACGGTCTGCCCCCGCTGGCCGTGACATATAAGAATCAGTCAGTCCCTTTAATTGTTAGGTTACTCTATTAAAACTGTTCTGAAAGGCACCAATGGCACAAACAAAGTGACCAGGTCAAGTGAATGAAATTAGTAAAGGTAAGAACTAGTAGACCCATGAAAACAGGGATGATATTACAGATGAACAGATGTGTCATTAAAACTTTACCCAATGTAGATATTAAGGAGTGACATGAGAGTCAATGCCACCAGAGAAACTGCAGTTTCCTCTATTTACATATTGACTTTATTTTCCTCAGAGGTTGTCACTGCCATAAAATGTTGAGTTATTGGATGCACAGATGACAGAAAGGGATTTTACCACATTTCTGTACATTATGGGAAAAAAGCCAGGCTGTCAGATATAAAATTTTAATAATACATATTAATCCACAGAAAGCATCAACTTCACTCTGCTCATTCCATCATATTGCATGCTCTGTGTTGCTTGGAGCAGGGACACTTGCCTAATGGAGAGCAATGTCAACATGAAGCAGCATTCAAAGAACCTTGCTGTGCAGTAAATGTTCTTGTGGAAGATGTTGTGACAGGGGAAATAGGGGAAAGTATAAACTAGCAAACATCAGCCTTTTCTGACATCTTCAGGAAGGCTGCACAGCCCACTGACTCCTTAACTATGACAAACCATATCCGAAACTGCAAGTATTTCTGCTTTCGTGCCACATGTGATGTGTTGTTTAAATAATACACAAGAACACAAAATACGCAAGAAATAAAAAACTTTATCTACGTGTAAGTTTAATTTTGCTTTTATATTTTTTTCAAAGTTTGACACAGTTCCAAGTTCCATATTGTTAATTATATTATATTCTGCTTACTTTTGCTCCCCTCCTTTTTGCAGTGTCCCTTATATGTCAAGAGTAAATAAAATGATACTGAGCTATTTACAGGTTGAAAGATGGAAAGTATTATAATGAGCACATGAGCTGGGCTATCATATCCTATGTAAATTTAGAAACAGAGATTTTCTGATCTCCTTTTACACTCAGCTTTTGTTTAAGTGGTAAATGTTGATGCAATGTAAAAACACATTGCATCAACGCCGTCAAGCATTGTGGTGCACTTTCTACTTGCACCTTCTTCATTGTGTATCTGTTTACACAGACAGTACAAAAACAACAAACAAACATTGATTAGTGTGCTTGGACATAATTTCTGGTGCACTCAGTATGTGAGGCCTGTCACACTGGGGCAGGGACCAGTCAGCAACAACTTGGTAACTTTTACTTGCTAGAGAAAAATGTGCATCTGCCGACCAGCTGGGCAGTGGTTGCTGGCTGTTGCCAGTTGAAATTGGTCAGAAAGAGGGTTCTTCTTCAAAAAACTTCTCATGGCTGCTTTTGTCACTAGCAGACAAACAGAAGCTCATCGTTTGCATGGATGCAAACCATTTACTCTCCGAGCTGTACTGAGACTTAAAATTTCGAAAGCAAAACAAAAACTGAGAAAGTCTCAGTTTCTGGCTTTTAATTTAAAAGTGAATGGCCTCCATTTGCATTGCACTTTATAAACTTGCACTTGACAAGTGTCTGCAGACAAGTCAGCATCTTTCATGGAAATTTCTGCAACCTGCTAGCAACCAGTTACAAGGAGGTTTCAAGTGCAGCACCATTTACCTTTTTACAGTCTATTTCACTCTCCTAACTGCCTCTTGTCACATGTATAGAAATCCTTCTGTAGCGAGCGGTGTCAGCAGGGTGTCGATGACAAGTCTCTAGGTCTGCTTGAATTTTTCTTTACCAGTCATAGTGTTTATGTATGAAAAGGAGATTTACAAAAAACATTTCAGTGTAATTGTGCTTGAATTTGCAGGGGTACTATTTGTTTGTTTGTGTGTGCATTTGGCTCAACAACATCCTGCTCTAGTGGCTAAATATGCTACTCCATTAAGCATTCAGTTTGGTTCACTGCATATATAGAGAACAATTTCATAGATCACTATATGAGTTGCCATGCTGCAGTGACAGATAAAATCATATCAAGTCATTAGATAATAGTACTTTATAGGTGATCTGGCAGCTTGAGTAAAATCAGACAAATATCTGATAAATTTTGAAATCCTTTGAAGTTATGTTTCCTGTAAAAACACAAACAAACTGGAAGGTGCTAGGAGATACACCTGAAAAATGAATGCAATGTAATCCACGTCATATTAAATAATCATGTTAATTGAGAAGAGTCCATCTGTTACTAAACGTTATGCACATCTCAGTTACCATAGTGACTGTACACTAAAATGCCTACAGCTGTAGCCTAAAAGTGGTGAGAATATATAACTTGAAAAAACAACATAGACGTTGTCCCCTTTTATACAATGGCCCTGTTATAATGACATTAAGACGACCCATCATCCTGTGGTCTTTGTTTGTTTACTGTATAACAACATTGATTATCATTACTATCAAAGACGTTAGGTCAAGAAATGATTCCTCTTATCTGGGCAGTGGGTCAAGCTCCTAAATGAGCCTCTAAAGACACGTTTACAGTGTGTAGAGAAACATGTTTGGTCACCAGATTTTTTTGCTCACAGTTTGCAAAGGTAAAATTAAACATGGGTATGCGATCTGATCACATAATTGGAATCAAATTTTCAGAAAATACAAATCTTTAATCCACACAGTGGAAGCAAACAAGTTCAGCAAAGTGCAGGCACAAAGATGCATACCTATGTCTCTCCACCTTTTGTTTCTCGAACTGTAGAAGTCTCTTGATGAGAGGTAAGGTCACAAACTTAAAGAAGTCCAGCTGCTTTCTTTTCGAGCTCTTAAGCTCTTACTACCATGACCTGGAAGACTGAGAATCTACACAGACATGGCAAAGATTGAACACAAGAAAAAACTAAAGTCTTTTTAACCCTTTAAGACCTACCATAGAACCAAGTCCGCCAGAGCTTATATCATATTTTAGCCATGTTAATTGGGGTGGCTGCAGCTCTGGAGGTAGAGCAGGTCAGATTGTCTGGTGGTTCAGACTGTGGAGCCATTTTTGGGAGCATTTCAAGTTGCTATACATCAATACAACCATTATAGCCCAGATTTTAATAATATGTATTCATTAAGTGCATAGTAATTACATAAATTGCAAAAAAGTGCAATAAACTACAAAAAAATTGAAAATCGTTTTTGCTTTTTTAACATATATTTGTAGTTAGAGAAATTTAAGAGGCTTATCCCTCAAAACTGTAAATACAAAAAAGTTGCACAAAATAGTTTCCCACCACAGGAAATTTATTTTGAGTGTCTTCATAGTTTTATTTTTGAAATACACCAATTTTTATACACTGCAGGAAAAACGAAAATAAATATTATACTGCAAATTTGCAAAAAAGCAGCATATGCATCAAAATAAACTATTTCCAGCAGTGCAATATGAGTCCTAAGCATCCCAGAAACGACACAGAAAGTCATAAAGTCAAAGATAACTTTTAAAAAGACGAGTATAGGCCCTGAGGCCCTGATAGTAAAAAAGACTACATTTCCGCGAAAATGACGTCACTTCCGGTTTCGGGCAGGTAATGGCGGAAATGCAAAAGTTCACGCTGACGTCTATTCCAACGTAGGAAGTGTTATGACCAGCTGATTGGATCGGCAAAGCGTGTTTCTGGAATATTATGTTTTTGTTCCTGCAAGCGCTTTTTATGCAGTTTTTGCAAAGCTTTATGTGGAAGGAAACCGTGACCTAGGACAAGCTGATGGCATAAGATGTAAGTACAACTCCTCCGGTTTCATATGCAAAAAAAATTTTTGCGCTAGCTTACGTGGTTGCAGTGCTACCGGGATTTAAAAATAGTTACGCAAAACAGAGCGTGCCCGCTCCGATCGGCTGTAAAGGGTTAAGACTTTTTTTCAGGAACACTTAACAAAGAACACTTTTTTTTTTTTTTTGCCTGTCCTATTTGGTACTTTAGCCGTCAGAATTGTTGTCTGAAGACCAACAAGGATAACCAATGGATTTACTTTGCCAAATGGATCATCACGGCCGTATTGGTCCATTTGATCAACCTTTGTTGTTATTATTTATTTTATTTTCTGTTGTTACAGGCGGGACAGACATGACTGAGGGATACGGGAGGGGGGAAAGAAAGATGAAGGAAAAGAAAAACAGAAGGAAGAGGGACAGAGAGAAAGGGCACTTAAAAAGTGAAAGAAGAAATAAAATCTCCTGGATCACCTGTTGAGAGAAAAAGAAGAGAAAACAAGCAAAAAAAAAACAAAACAGAGCAACATATTAAACACAACACCATCACGTTAATCTAGCTAAGTGTAAACAGCAGTAAATACTAAATATTGAATGTTGTTGTGAAGCACGTAGGACCGACAGCGCACAATGTGCTTGGAAATAGCAGCCAATAAAGGTGTAGTTTATGTCAATGAACAGTGAACACCCGTGTGCACACCTGTGTGGATCAGCACGCTTGTATTCAAAAGGTTTCCCCATGTAATGGTCTGCTAGAGGATGTAGAAAGCCGTAGCCCTGTCCCCCAGGGCATGAAGCAGGCATGGAGGAGATCCAGGCTCCAGACATCCAGAGGCCCCAGAGTGCGAGAGCCCAGGGAGGACCATTGGAGGGGCATCCGTGCCACCCTCCTGGGAAGAGCTGAGGAGAGCCCCAGATGAGGGCTCACCTCAGTAGCCATGGAGCAGAAGCCTGAGGGGGCTGCAGTGGCGTGCTGCCGGCAGACTGTGCCAGAGTGAACCGAGCACCAGGCCCAGAGGCCGGAGGGCCCCCTTTGCCCCGGAAGAGGCCTGACCGAGCAACGGGCACCAGGCCCCGCCAAGTAGTCACCGGGAGTGAGCTGGTAGATACCTGAGCGCCCAGCCCCGGACACCAAGAACTACCAACACACCGACCCCTGAGGGCATCAGTTACCGGCAGGGAGTGTGGTGAGGGGAGATAGACCTTTGGAGGGCCTGGGAGTTCCCAGAGAGGTGGAGTGTAAGACCCGACCTGACATATAGACACAGACAAACAGGCACACACAGACACAAACAAGCATTCCCACTCTCATGCACACATATACAAATACTCAGCACTCACCCAACATAAGGATAGACATACATGGACATGTGCACACAATCACACTCCCCAAACATACTCTATACCCCGGGTCCAGGTACCCTCGCCCCTAGAGGGGGATACGGCACCTAGACCCAGGAGATGTTACCCTTTCCCCCGGGGTGGAGGCAAGCAGACCGCCCCAGGCTCCGCAGCAGCAGGGAGGCCCCGCATCCCATATCCCAATCGGACGACCAACACCTCCTCCCAGCCCCCCTGCCCCGATGGCCAGCAAAGAACAGGGATGTGTGAAGACCCCAAACCTCCCTCCTCTCGCTCATGTGTAGTGTTGCTGCGTGTTGTTCTAAGGTGCATTTAAAGCATGGGAGAGCATGGTGCTGCTGCCAGAGAGCAGCAGGTGTTAGCACGGCCCCTCCCAAGAACCCTCAATGTCTACATGGATTTAAAATTATTTTTTTTTTGTGTCCCGTTTGGATCTTTAGCCATCAGAATTGTTGTCTTAAGGCCAAGAAAGATGCCAAGCGGATTTATTTTACCAAGTGGATCATCATGGCCTTGCCATATTGGTCTATTTGATTGACCTTTATTTTAATTATGTATTTATTTTATTTTCGGTTGCTACAAACGGGACAGACATGACTGGGGGATAGGACAGGGAGAAAGAATGAAAGAAAGAGAGGGAGAGAAAGAAAACCAGAGGGGAGAAGAAACGGTGAGAAAGGGGGAATATTTATGATGCGCAACATGGGAAATTCATAGACCTTTCACTGCTACCCTTGACCTGCTCAAAGGCTTAGCCATTCCTTCCACTGCACTGACAGGGCAGTGCTGTATTTCATGAAGCACAGCAGAATATTGTAAAAGCCATTTCAGGATTATTCCTATTGATAGAGTCATAAACAACCCAATATTTCAGAGGTTGAATAAACCACCTAAAATGTCTTTCCTCATAGTTACAGTGCAAGAAATTAAAATTCATCTCCTTCAATTCTGTTTTCCAAAGCACATTTTCAACACTGCAATAACATGACATCCCAGATAGAACACAAATGCAGCCTTATGCTGTGTGACCACTGCTGCTGAGTAATGAAAAGCACAGGAACCAGACGTCCTTCATGTCTTGTCTCCTGCCATCTTATTTCATGGGGTATTTCATCCAGTTTGCTGGAGAGCATGCTAAAGGTTTGCAGCCAGCCTTTTGCTCCTAACAATAGAGTCTGTTACAAGTTAGCACCAGCACAAGGTAGACTCTCTGTAGAGAATGAAAGAAGAGAAAACTATTCTATCCCATCAAGTTTACAGGGACCTTTTATAAACAGACATCCAGGAAAACAGCTGCTGCAGCAGTCCATGGTGTAGCTCTCGACTGGTCCTGCACTCTTTCACCAAGTCCCCATGTGGCTCCTGTGACACGTCATGCAAATCCAAATGGATGTCCCCGACTTTATAGGGGAAAATTAATTAGAATTTTCTGCATTTTGAGCAGCCTGTGCAACAACACCACATGGCACCATATGGTAGAAACGCAGAGCCAAAGGAGCGGTTGGGAAATGTTAACACAGTCATATTTGAGTGGACAAGTTTTACTAAAGCATTCAAACTGCTGGAAATCATTTAGAGAAAGCAGGGTCTTACAACCAGTGTAACACAAGAAAATACAATAAAAGCTTTCAAGGAAATTTTTTTCGAAAGTAGGTCCATAAAATATTCGAAACCCAGAGCTTTACGATATCTTTATTCCCTCATGTCAGACCAGGACTCAGCTCCAGATAAAATAGCATGTAGCCTACTCATTTCATTTTACAAAGAAATGGAAGGTGACAAGCTTTTCCAATTGCCCAGCCTTTCACAAATGATTATACATTTCTTTCTGGAATTTAAAAGTGTGAAAAACACCAGGTAATTTGCATATCATGTAGCTTTCACCTTCTACTCCAAAGTACTTGTGTGAAGCTGACTGCTGCACCCAAATTTAACAGAAAATTGATAATGGCTCTGCAGCATATTATCAGAATCTCTAAGAGTGATGTGCACAAAAAAGCAATCTGTTTGATGAGCATTTTGAATTCAATTTCAAGCAACAAGGTTCAAAGCAGCCTCCCTTGATTTGACAATGGTACTGTAGCTCACTGCTTCCCAGCTAAATGGCGGTGGGTAGACACATGCAATTACCCAACATAAAACACTCCTGACTCCCTCCTAATTATAAACCCTTGTGAATAATCACAGCGCACTGCAATTAATGGAGCAACTCTTCAGCAGAACACTGGAGAGAGCTACAGCTTACGCTGACAACATATTTTAATTTCGTAGATTTCATTAGGCCTATCCCTTTTTAAAATTAGACTTATGAAATGTGGCCGACCTTCAGTGGCAGGGCCTGATTGCAAATCATTCCTCCTATAACATATGAAAAATGCTGTGAACATTACGTACATTTGTTTTAACCAAGTCCATAAACCTCGAAAACTCACACGACTGCATCAAGATAGTAAGTTTTGTTTTGTATAAGACAATGCTGATGTTGTCATACTTCGCAAGACTTGATTGGTTGCCATTGTTGAAGCATTCACATATTTGATTATATCTTCCTAATGTAACCCTCCCGTTTATCTGGGCCATGGATTGGCACTTGGAGCACCCTAGTTTGTGACACTCTGAGGCTGGTTATGTGTCTTGGTATTGGGTTGATACTAGCAGTACAGGAGCAGTAATTTGTTTATATCCTCCAAGTTCACCGTGAAGCCACCTGAATTGTTTTAAATTAATTATTTATTTAGTAATGAAAATATAATGCAGACATGCACCATGAACAAGTCACATATATTTTATTTATCACCTATAACACATTCAAACAACAGAATCTGACCCTAAGTGCTTCATTGACAGGCACGTGTACATTCCAGGTCTATATAAAACCCAGTTTGAATATAAACATATCAGTATTGGTTTTGGCAGTAGTGGTCCTGTATTTACTTGGGGTCAGATCAATACCAATAACTGCAGTATTGGACAGAACTAGTGTTAATCATGACATTAAGAAAGCATAACCCTTAAATTCAAACATAAATTCATGTTTATCTATTGAGAAATCTCCAATTGATTAATACTAATAGTAATTGAAACTTAGTATTAGTCCAGGTCACACCTAGCCATTGTGTTCACAGAGATATCATCAATACATTAGATTCTGCTAACTGAGACATAGGAAAGAAACATCAGATATACACAACTAGTAAAGAGCACAAGACTCTAAAGAAAGGAAAGCTATCTTGTAGAAGTCTTACGCTGTGTTCACACCGAACGCGATGGACGCGAATAGAGCGTCAGGTTTACATGTAAAGTCAATGGAAAGGCGCGATGACGCGCGATTGCGGGTCCCGCGAAAATTCGGAAGCAGATTTGCGTCGCGAAAACGCCAAAACGCGTGAAACGCGCGTCAGTGTAGCGCGTCAGGCGCGTTTGACGCGCGAATAAAACCACGCGCGTGAGTTTTTGTGTTGCACTTTGTGCATACGCGCGTTTCGCGTCTACCGCTCGAGTTGGAAAAATCTGAACTCCAGCGTCAAATCGCGCCGCGACAACCAATCAGGAGCCTGGTGACGTGGCTCTGACCTAGGTCAAAGGGGCAGATCCAGCCAAAGCCCTTCATTCTTCATTCAGTATGGAGGAAAAGCTGATCAGCGCCGTGGCTAACCACCCCGAGCTATATGATGCCAGCTCCTATTTCTACCGAGACAGGAATAAAAAGGACCTAGCTTGGAGACACATAAGTGAGGAGATCGGGCAACCTGGTAAGTTCATTCCTTCTTCTTTTTAATTTTCAGACTGACCCGATGAAGCCGTGCAAAAGCTAGCAAGCGCGCCTACTGTCCCGCGATTTTCCCACTGTTGTACAAATACCTTTCCGCTAACCAGATAATGCGTTTATTCAGAGGACATCTGCAGGAGAAAGTGGAAGAGCCTCAGGGACACATATAATAAGGAGAAGAGGTCAGAGAAGGAGAAGAGGAGTGGGTCTGCAGCAGGATCGGGGAGGAGATGGAAGTTCTTCGCGGTCATGGGGTTTCTGGACCCCTTCCTCACCCCGCGGGAGACCAGCGGAAATATGGTGCGGACCGTGGAGAACTTCTCCCCCGAGGACCAGGGACAGCCCGAAGAGGCAGCAGGGGAGTGTCAGTCAGAAGGTATGTTTACAATTAATTAATGTAGGCAGTTAATTTATGCGTGTTGTCATACAGGAATATATTTTGTTTATTAATAAACAGTATAAAGTA
Source organism: Maylandia zebra (assembly GCF_041146795.1). Lineage (NCBI taxonomy): Eukaryota > Metazoa > Chordata > Actinopteri > Cichliformes > Cichlidae > Maylandia > Maylandia zebra. The sequence continues at coordinate 9,656,142 of NC_135178.1, forward strand.
GTCCCGCTGTTCATCCGTCACCGCTTCGCCTTTTCGCTGATTTTTTTTATTGCACCGTACAGCTTTCAACGATGCGCATTGCATTCTGCAGCCCAAATGACAAATCTCCTCCGTGTCGTGTCTCCTGCGCTTGCCAAACTTATCATGTTTGGTTTTGATAACCATCACTTCAAATAGAAAAAAACAGCACAAAAACACTCATAACTATGACCCTCATTCGGAAATAGACACCTGCACCGGGAGCAAAAAAGGCGCACAAAAGTGGCGCCGCAGACGGAGAAAAAGCGCGGCATAATACTTTTACGTTTTAAAATCGACAAAGGTTTGCACTTTGAGAATCAACTTGTGAGAACTGTGACTACTGTTCATGTGCTGCAATAAATGGGAGACCACTGTATATAATAATAAGTATATAATAATATAATATTCTCTATGACTATTGTCTTCAACCTGTTAACATTTAATATTGTCTTGATAGAGTCAAGTTATCATGCAGCAGAGTCCTCCCCTGTTGCTTCTCCTGACTCCCCAGTCCCTGGTCCCTCCACTCCTGCTGCTGCACCCACAGGTATGAACATCAAGCACTGATAGCTTTTTACTTGCTTGGATTCCCTTGTGATCACCTTTACTAAATATCTACAACCAATCTGTTCATATCCTGTTTTTTTTTTCAATTTTGAAAATGACAATCTAGTAGCAGCCTTCTCATTTCTTTGTGGTGTTTTGTTCTGTTTTTTACAGGCCCACAGAGGAGGAGAGCTCGAAGGCGGTCGAGGGAAGGGTCCCAGGATGGTCCATCGGCGGTGGAGCTGGCTATCCTGGAGTCCCTAAAGAGGCCACGCCCGTCTGCAACTGAGTATTTCCTCCTCGGCCTTGTTCCTGCTCTGGAGAGCATGCCGCCTCAGACACGAGAATTCGTGAAATTCCAAATTCATAAATTAGTTTTTGACAACAGCACAGCTGTGCTAAATTTGGAAACATTGGACCCTAATGATCAGTAGTTTTCTGATGAGGCAGCAGCTCTCCAGGGCAGAAACAATGTTCTTATTCTTCTCCTCCTTCTCCCCTGAGGCTCTTCCACTCCAAGCTGGGTCCTTTTTATTCCTGTCTCTCTGTAAATAGTTAAATTTTATATATTTATGTTGAATCTTTTTATTACTGAATTTATATATTTTATCAAATAAACATTTATAATGACAAATGTCTCTGTTCTACTACACAGCAAATATTGGCACCCGACTTGACACAAGTAGAATTTATTTCATATTATACTAATGACAAAATATACTGATACAGTGGGATGCAAAAGTTTGGGCAACCTTGTTAATAGCCATCATTGTCCTGTACAAATCGTTATTTGTCACAATTTAAATTGTCAGTTAAATACATCATATAGGAGACACACACAGTGATATTTGAGAAGTGAAATGCAGTTCACTGGATTTACAGAAAGTGTGCAATAACTTTACACTAAATAAAGCAGGTGCATATATTGGCAACACATAAAAAGAGAAATAACATAAATATGTAGTGTATATCAATGTGTGTGTCTCCTATATGATATATGTAATTGACATTTTTTACTGTAACCGATTCATACAGGAAAATAATCACTATTAATAAGGTTGCTCAAACTTTTGCATCACACTGGTTATAGGAACATAGTGAAGACAAGTTACTTAAGAGAATAAAGAGAGGTTAGGTTATTTTGGAGTAGAGATCCATTTATTAAGAAAATTTTAAAAAGGAGAAAGTTCCCTTGTAGTTGTGGAACATGGATCCTGAGTTGGGGGGTGCCTTCGTCTGGACGTGCTTCCCATCCAGAGCTCCACAACAGAGGGGGAAGTTCCAGCGCTCCTGGAATCCCTCTGCGATGGACCGCCAGTCTTCAGTTGAAGGCACAGCCGTGAAATCGTCCACTAGACAGTCCCAGATGGCCGTCGCTACCTGGGGGATGATCTGGCTCACCATACCTATGACACCACAGCCATGCTATCATTCAACCACTGATAACAGCATAAATCGAATTAAATTAAATCGGGACTTGATGAGACCATCTGAGTATCACTAGAAATATTATAAACAGTACCAGTTTGCTATCGGTAAACACCGAGAGCATTCACTGTTAGCATAGCACATCCATGTTAGCAGTGTATAAACGATACACTGCTAACATGGATGTGCTATGCCATCAGTAAACGCCGACAGCATTCACTGTTAGCATAGCACATCCATGTTAGCAGTGTATAAACGATAGTTTATACACGCCGACAGCATTCACTGTTATAGCACATCCATGTTAGCAGTGTATACACGATACACTGCTAACATGGATGTGCTATGCCATCAGTAAACACCGACAGCATTCACTGTTAGCATAGCACATCCATGTTAGCAGTGTATAAATGGCTGGTTTAGCATATATTAGCACAGGTATCAATAAAGGACTACCGTATTGACCACTTTTACTAACCTCAGGCAGACGGACAGGCGCTCTGCAGGTGGGATTGAGCGCCTGTAATTGGTGTCTAGGCGGGCGATTCTGGGACCGACACGGGAAAGCAGGTCCTCAAACTGGCCGGGTGACAGACGATGATATCGCTGGAATCTGCCGTCATCCAGGCGCAGCTCCTGGAGCAAATGGTGAAACTCACCAAACTGCTCACGCGCCTGGAGGACCTGATGGACCCAGGTACAGCGAGGACGTCTTTTACGCTGCTGCTCTGCTCTCCACAGTACATAGAGAAGGGAGACTCTCTCTTCAAGCGCTAGCTCGATAGCTGCCATCTTGCAAAACCAGGTCTGGCACAACTCCCTCCCACATTCCCGGTTCACGCGCGTCAAAATATCATATTTTGACGCGCGATGGATTTTTCTTGGACACGCGTTGAGACGCGAATGTACACGCGTCAAATTAGGGGCGTTTGGGGCGTTTTATTCGCGTCCATCGCGTTCGGTGTGAACACAGCGTTAGTGGGTGAGTAGTTGTTCTGAAAGCATTTCTCAGTTGGAGAAACAAGGAAAGGTGCTGGGGGTTGCTAAGACATACATGCATTTCAAAGTGGATGATGGAGAAAAAAAAGTCCTATTTACTGAGATCTGTTGTTTCCTGAGATAACAGAAAGATGCACAAAGGGAGACAAATAGTAGAGAGTATGATCGTGCAGTGAATCAAAGCCACAGTGATACTTGGTAGTGGAAAAATCTTGCTTATTTTTGCTAATCCCAGTGCTGGGGACAAAGACCAAATTGACAACAAACCCACCAAGGACAGGTAGCAGTCTATTCTTCAGAGACATGCTCATTTGGGAGTACTGACCATCATGTACTGTCCACAGAGATTTGATCGTAACCCTACCTAAATATTAGCAATCTGTATCTTCATCTGCGTAAATTCCTTCCTTTGTGGTTCTCTGAATAGTGTCTCAATCTGCGTCATCTCTGTGTGTCTATATTGGGTCAAATAGTTCATTTGGTTCAGGAAAGTTCCTGACTGAGTAAAGTAGCCCAGCGGTATCTGCATGGCAGCCAAAAGCTAGCAAAATTCTATAAATATAAATATTAAAGGATGGCAGCACGGTGGCACGGTGGTTAGCACTGTTGCCGCACAGCAAGAAGGTCCTGAGTTCAATTCCAACATCAGGCCGGGGTCTTTCTGTGTGGAGTTTGCATGTTCTCCCCGTGTTTGCGTGGGTTCCCTCCGGGTACTCCGGCTTCCTCCCACCGCCCAAAGACATGCAGCTTGTGGGGATAGGTTAATTGGATAATCCAAATTGTCACTAGGTGTGAATGTGCGAATGAATGTGAGTGCGAATGGTTGTCTGTCCCTGTGTGTTGGCCCTGCGACAGACTGGCGACCTGTCCAGGGTGTACCCCGCCTCTCGCCCTATGACAGCTGGGATAGGCTCCAGCGCCCCCCGCGACCCTGAAAAGGATAAGCGAATGGATGGATGGATGGGATAAATATTAAAGGATTGTATTATATCATAGAGCTTCCTTTTTTCTACCTTTAGCATACACCATCCTTTATAAGAGGAAGCTCATAATTCATAGAAATTCACTATCCAATGAGTCAGTAAAATTGTTAGCAAAACTTGCTTTTATGTTTTGAATGGTCAACAAAAGGTTGTTAAACCCAAAGAAGAACTGTGAATGTCAGACTCTTCAAAAAAAAAAAAAGTGCACTTTCTCATGCACATTTATATAAGCTCTCTAAATAAATGAGCTATATGATCAAACTGATCAAAGTGGAATTAAGGTTAGCTATGGTTCAGTTTGCAATAATAATGTCTGCTGTAGTAAGGCAAATGGGTAAGTGAGGGATGGAGGAAATTTATATATATATATTTTTTTATCTGTAAAGAAAAATTTGCATTAAATTAAAAATCATATTAATAGAATTATGGTCTCACATCTTTAAAACCAAGTGTATATATTCACTCTTAATCATCTGCTTCTTTACAAGAGATGCTTTTAACCTTTTTGTTTCACTAGTTCGAGAGTAGTTTAATACACTCTCACACTGATAAAATACCAATATTATTGTCAAGTACAGCGTTCAAATGAACAGCATGCTTTGGTTACTTGAACTCTTAATGAGGAAAGGCTGAAAAAATCCTGCACATCTTCATTTCTGTACACTGGAACTAAATTTATAGCACTGTGCAACTGAAAATGTCACTTAACCTGTTCATCTGTCCTTCAGCTCCTCTATTATCTTCCTCCACTGTCTTATCTCTTTAATAAATGCTTTACAAAGCGCAGCATTCGATACAGGGCAATATTTTCATATGAAAAATGTACATTTATTATTTTAGGCACTAAGAAAGGATTTAGATGGGTTTTAAATTACCAGGATAAGACTTAAAGATTTGTTTTAGATATAAATCAGGTTCTACTCAACTAATTCAAACCTTTCAACATTATATAAAATTGATTCAAAACTTGAAATCTTGCCATCCGATATTCAAGTATAAATGATGAATGAATGCATCAATTCTGCACTGGCATCTCATGATATCTTTCACACCACAGGTCTCTTATCAATTTTTCAGGACTGGCACCATCAGATCCAAGTGGCAATAAAAACTTTTGTGACAGTATTGGATCAAAGTTTGGAGATTGTAAGGCTTCTCACATGGGACTCTGTCCCTTGAGCCACGATGGAGGGACTGATAAGAACCTGACTTCTGGCAGCTCAATGCAAAATGTATTAACGTAGTGTGTCATTACCTAATATTGAGCTCAGATTGTCCTGCAACTGGAGAGTTACAGAGAAGGAAATTGGGTCATAGTTGATGTTTTATGGCACCGTATATTCACCCTCTGTGGTGGCCTTGGACCGATGGGAGTTGGGAGGGGCGGGGCAATCAAAATCAGGGACTACCTAAGAAGTAGAACGTGATCATTTCTACAGAATCACCAAGAACTGTGGAATATGCAAGTTAACCTGCACGAGTATGAACAAAATCCATAAGAGAAGACGGATTCTTGCTTGCTGCATGAATATCTGACGTGGCCACGATCAGTCATCTGGCACAAACAACTCCAAATGCCACACACAATGGACATGGCTTTGAGGCTCAAGAAGTTAAAGAACTATTTTTTTTCTTTTATAAACTAAAGGTCTCTGGAATTTCTTTACAAATTGTTTACATGTGTCAACATGTGTTTGATCAAAATGCTATTTGTGTCCTTGAGAATTTAAAAAGAAGTGAAAAGCATTGCTTTTCAAACCTCACTTATAAATTGTATTTTAAATCCTTCATTACTCACATGTGTGTTTGCTTTCCAGCATCTTTAGCTTGTTTATTACAAAATATTGTTATTGCTGTTAAATATTGAGTTATACTAAATGTTAAAATAGTCACTGACAATATCATTGCAGGATTAATGCAAAGAAAAAAATAGTATTAATAGGATTCATTATACATAGGTCATGAGTCAAAACACAAAATGTAATAGTTGTTAACCAAAGCTTTTAATCTTTGAGCATATCTGAGTCTGGACCAAAGAAATGGACACTGTTATTGCTATAGTAGTGTTAGCTAAAACAATTACTATCATACTAAAACAACAACACCAAAAGAAAGGGTTTTCCATGTCATGACATATAGGAAAATAATATGTTCTTTAGCAGGTCCTAAAATTTGGCATAAAACAGCAATGAACAGCAGCTCATTACACCGTGTCAGGAGTGCATTAAGACATCGCCAAAGAGGAACGATAACAGCAAGAGACAAAGTTCTTCCACAGCGATGATGATAAAGTCATACATCTTAGCATACAGAAAACAGTTACTTCTAGTTACTGCTGCTAAAGGTAATTCCACAAGCTTTTGAATAATAGAGTGTACTAAGTTTTTTCAAACACTGCTTCTATATTTCAGATTACTTTTTGTGAAATAAATAATGATGTGTAATATATCATGTTACTATTCATCTGGCATTGTATTTGCCTCGTTTTGCTGAGGACTAAATCACCTTTTATTATGTCTTCTACATAAAACTTGTAACTGACAGAAGGTATATTTTCTTTGACTGTACACAGGCTTCTGGAATACACATATTATTATTATTGCTGTTATTAATGATAATAACAATAATAATAAAGAAAAACTTTATGTGCCTAGATATTATATTATTGGGCTGTGCCCGTCAGGAATTGCAGAGTTATGACACAACTGCAAAACACAGGAAGTAAACTGAATTAACAAAAGACAATAAGAAACCTAAGAGCAAAAAGAGAACCCAAAAACAAGAAAAAACAAGTATTTGTAAGTTCAAAAGCTAAAAAACCCAAAAGCTAAAAATGTAATCAGACTGTGACTATCAATTTAGAGTAGAATAGATGTGAAGATAACAATGTGTTAACACTTCAGTTTGGGTGCAAGCTTCACATCAGTAACCACATGGAAAATGACAGTGTGTCATTTGTATATCATCTTTATAGACACGGTGTCAAAGAGGATCAATTGTTTGCTAGAGCTAACATTTTAAAATAAACATGTGTACATGTGATGTACTTTTTTTCAACAGTTGTACATTTTTAGCACTGAAAAACACCAGAACTAACATGAAATGTTCCCAATACAAAGAGGTTTGTTCGTGTGTTTCCAAACCTGATTTATACTTTTTGGCTTTGAGGTAGAGCGCCATTGTTGTACAAAGTGATCCACGCTGCTGCACTCCGCGCTTCATTAACATGAACATACACAGACTATAGTTTGTTTTGACCAGGTTCCACATTGACTGTTGATGGAAATACTCATGAGCCAACAAATGTGGGTTAATTCGGAACTGAATGGAAGCATAAAAGAAGTTAACTGGATATTTCTTTTCTCGTTAAAATCAGTGTCTTTAGCAGTAATTGACAGGTTTGGGTGTGACTGCTTATTATCCTTTAAAAACAGCTTTAAAGTTGCTCTTTTAGTCCTTGTGTAATGGCTATCTTTGTTTCTTCTTGGAGTTCTCTATTTCTCTTATATATAAAATAAGAGTCTGGATGGACAAGAGGCTGTTTTACGCGTCGGTTTGTGCAACAACGACGGTAAAACCATCATGTCGCTCCGCCATTCGCTTGTTTTATTTCTCACAAACCTTTCACAACAAAAGCACCATATCCTTTTCAGGCTTTTCAAAATAAAACAGGTAATAACTATAAATGGCGCTAACACCTTGTATTTAAACAATGACTCGAAACATTTTTTATTAAATTATGAAATGCTATTATTAAAATTTAATAATAGACTGGTAATAGAACTGTTTTTTCAGGTGGATGTAAATTTATTCAGATTATGTATTCCATGTTGACAACTGGCTATAGTTTCCATGGTAACTAAAGTTTTTTAGATTAAACTAGTAATATAATGATTATCAAGTTCAAAAAATATATTGGGCCTTCCAAAGTGGTTAAAGACTTACAAAGAGTTACTGCTTTTATCATTTAGCTGTTTTGTCGTAATAGTAGGTAGGATATTCATGTCTGTGCTGTGTAAGATGGCTAGCTTTAATTTTGCACCATATGATACAAATCCAGATCATATAGAATCATCAGTTAACGTAAAATGCATGTCTTTTGGCATGAAAATGCAACACTGGCCAAAATTTCCAATCTCTTGTCCTTGTACAGATAAGGGGGTCTGGGTGATATCGCTTGTGCTTTAAATACCAACTGGATTCATCATCCAGAACATCATATAATATCCCCGTATAGACAATTATAGACGCAAATGTGCGTCTATCTTATTCTCTATGCTCTCTTTGGCATGTAGCTTGAGTGCCCTCTGGTTTAAGCCTGCACTTTACTTGACTCTGTTTTGGACGGCTGAGCAACATCTCACCCTCACAGAGGTTCACTCACCAAGAATTACAAAAACTGAGGCTCAGCGCACAGGCCAGAGCTTACACAGAGCTTAGGGGAGTTGGGTCAGTCACACGTAAGATTAGTGACCGCATGCAACAAGTTCAGATGAGGTCTCTGAGAAATAAATGCAGTTTAGTACACAAAGAAATCGCACGCATTGTACATTCTTGAACACATTACTAGTGTTTTATCTGTCTCTTTTTCTCTCTTACGCACACTCTCGCACACACACAAAACTCAGAGACCAAATACTTTCATGTAAACTTGGAAATGATCAGAAAGTTTCAGAATGTAAAAGCATTTTAAAATGAAAGTAGTTCTGACACGTAAAATGAAAAAGATAGCTCCGTTTCTGCACTATCTCCATGCAAGCAAACCGAATCAAATTAAATGCACTGACTCCTTTGTATAAAAGGTCAGATTTGAAGTTGTATCCCTTCACTGAAATAACATTCACATGACACAGATGGATTTCATCTACTCATTAAAAACCTGTTCAAGTCAGTTAACTTGCTGACATTGTTCACCTGTCAGAAACATAGCAGAGCCAGAATATTGCTGACCAAGAAGCAGTGTGATAGAATATGCCAGTGCTAAGCAAAAGTGTCAGATGTCAAATCTATATTCTGTGCAAAGAGGCAAAAATGTTTTGTTTTTTGTTTTGTTATTTTCTTTACTACGGTTGAAAGTAGGGCTGGGTATCATTCTAGAATCGATTCTATTCCGATTCACAAGGTCCTGAATCGATTTGATCCACGATTCGATTCAATTCGATTTGAATCTGGGAAATTTTGCCTCAGACAGTCAGAAATATTATAATTCAGATCAGTACATTTACATATTTTTGTATCTATAAAAAGGAAGCTGACACACGCAAGACTTTATCAAAGGTGTGAGCATCACAGCAGATGCCTTTGTGTCAAAGTAGCTGAAGATAAAACACAGAAAAACATGAAGGTGATTTTCCTGGCCTGGAATTTTATAAAAATATTCTGCAGTAGATCACAAACGAAAGAAAACCATTAACCAACTTATGAACATTACCTCTGAAGTTACAGCGGTTTTATTAGAGACACGGCTAAGCGTTTTGCATTTTGTATATTTTTAAAAAGTTTAAATTTGTTCAGAAGCCTATTGAACAGCAGAAATTAGGTTTTCTTTTCGGAAGTAAGTAAAAGGAAAAAAACCATCGGCCGACAGCGCTGTAAATAACGGTAGTCTTGTGCGTAACAAGCAAGCGAATAATGCAGAAAACAGATTTCGGGGATAGACGGGAAACTGTTCTTAAAGTACCATCAGAAAAAGAGAAAGCTGTGCATGAAGTGTGATTTTATTGTGGTGGAAGCAAAACAGCAAAAGTAAGAGGGAGTCCATGACGATGTTTATGTGAAGCTTAGTTTGGATCTTCTTTTGCTGCTGGTTCGGTCAATATTGTTTGGAGAGAGATAAAACTAACAGCTTTAGAATCAGCTCAAAAAAGCCGTAAACACAAAGCGCGGACCCGCCAAAACATCAGAATCAGCGAGCTGTCGGCTTTCAGCCCCGACTGTGAGAAAGGTGACATCTCACTGATTCTGATCCGCAGGTCCGCGCTTTGTGTTTACGTTTTTGTGCAGAAGCCATGTACCTGCTCTCATTTACTGTTTTATATGTTTGATGGTTGTCAAAATTTTGTGACGTTTCACCTGAGATTCTGGAATTTTGGGCAAAATACATTTATATAAAAAAATCGATTCAGGATTTTAATGAATCGATATCACGTTATCCAAGCCCGAATCGATTTTAACCGATGAATCGATTATTAAAACCCACCCCTAGTTGAAAGCAACTTGAAAGATACAGAATTTACCAAATACATAACACCTGGGTAGGGTAGAAAGAGCCATTTCAATACACTGGATGACGGAGGGTTAAAAGCTATTTAATGAGTCCAAATAACAAAAGTATATATGTATAAAAGTGAATGGGGTAGAGAATAATAAGGCAGTGGAACAGGAAATCATATTTCCTCTAATGACCACTTGAGGCTGGTTCTAAAACTGAGTTACTACCACTGTGGTAAAATGCCCAAAATATTATTAATCTCTGGATCTCTTCCACAGCATGTGTTTTATCCTGTCTTCTCTCCCCGACTGGTTACGGCAGATGGCTGCTCCTCGCTGAGCCTGGTTCTGCCGGAGGTTTCTTCCTGTTAAAGAGGAGTTTTTCCTTCCCACTGTTGCCAAAGTGCTTGCTCATTCAGGGTCATATGATTGACGGGTTTTTCTGTGTATGTATTATTGTAGGGTATACCTTGCAATATAAAGTGCCTTGAGGCGACTGTTGTTGTGATTTGGTGCTGTATAAATAAAACTTAATTGAATTGTTAAAATGACCAAAAAGCATGTTTACAATGTGGAAAAGGAAAAAAAACACACTTTCGGTCTCGATGGTGAGTTTACTTGTTCATCCTAGCGACTGTACCCATATGGAAAAGAAATAGAAAAAACTTATAAAAGACTTGCATCACATTTGGCTTGCTTCATATAGTGAATCATATAAGGCTTATATGATTTACTCATGAAAGTGGTCACTTTCTCATTACTTTCATATATTGTTTTAGGAAGTATCCAAAACATACAAGTTTCATTTATATAATTTTTCAAGGGATCTTATATCTGTTTTCACTCTTGTATGCTTTTCATACAAGTTTCACACCAGACAGATACACATTTTATAAGATTTATATATATCTTTTCCATATGGGTATGGGTGTGTATTTTGTTTTCATAACTTTATAACTCATTGATTTGGATGCTGTTGAGGATCAAATTTAAAATTGCAGCCACTTTGTTTGACACATGCTATCAGTCACACATGGATGTAACTGACACCTGTCAGCTAGGCCTCACTTCCATTAATTACTGCACTTCGTGATCATGGTTATGCTGGTGGTGCCTTTTGAGGCATTTTGATGGAAACATCTAATACTGTACATCATCTCTGCACATTGGAATGAATAAAGGAGAAAAAAACACTGGAGAAAAAAACTCCCACACATTGTCTTACTTACTGGTGTAAAATGTGTTTAATTGTTATTATTTTATTTATTTGTTTATTTTATTATCAGACATGTGTGTTTTCCACAAATGCAACCAAGATTGTTCATATTAGCTGATAACTAATTAGCAAGAACTAAGCACTCCATGCCATGTTATATTGGAGTCATATGTTGAGGCTTCAAAAGTGATTAATCCAAAAACAAATATTTTATTTGCAAAATGTGATTTCCTCATAGGATATAGTTCAGAAGAATTTTTTTTGGTTCAACTGAAACCATGCATACTTTTTATACTTTATACTTTTTTCAGTGCCTCCATCAGGATTGAAGCAGCCATTTCACAGGCAATGAGATTGCAATTTCATTGCACACAGTTACAAGAATTTTGGGAGTGCCATCTACTATTTTCCATGGTATGACTGAAGCATAAGAGTCAAGTTTGTTTTTGTCAACTGTGCCTTTGTAAGCCATAATTGGAATTATTAATGGTTATTGGAGTTTTCCAAATACCCCCAGTAGTCTGTCAGTTTCTATCATGTGGTTGTAGCTAAAGAGATGCTAAAATAGCACTGAAAGTCACATCTGTTGTTAAGACACTAACATGTTATTCAAGAAAGACATGATTTCTTAAAAACCTGTACCGCAAGGGGAAAAAAAATTATTGTGCCAGATAGGAATGATTTCCTACTGTGAGATGTTTGATTTACACTGGGAACAGAATAAAAGCACAAGGGTGGATATCTTCCTCTAAGAGTAGAGTTATATATTATTCCTGCTGTGAACAAATACTGGCTCCACTGGATGTAGCAGCTAAATGACTGCTAATGCTCGAGATGTCCCTCCCCTTAACAAGAAAAACAATAAGTCCTACACAGTAGCTCCCCGAGCTCTCACTTCTGTGATCACCATTGGAGAAGAAGAAAGCCTGACAGAGGATCACAGTGCAACTTTGCTTTCTGTATAAGGCTGGTTTGATGTTGCAAATTATACATTCTTCAAACACTCGCCCCTCTCAATACATCACAGCCGCAGGGCATTCACTGTGAAACACGAACACATGGAAGAGGAGGGACTGTGCTACGTTTAGTTAGGAGACATCCCCCTGCACCGTTTGGTGATGAATGTTTGAGAAATGTTCCAAAGCTGTGGGAGATGAGGAGAGCCCTCAGAACAGCTTCAAGGTAATTTTGACTTTTGTTCATGTTTTGGTTTCAGTGTTGCTGTTAATGGATACTGCACAGCCACTCTTTGGAGGCATAAAAGTACTTTCACTGGAAAAGTTTACCACCAAGAATAGGCAGCAGAAATAGACTGGAGTAGAAAGTTGGCCTTTAACTTAAATAATTCTGGTGTTCTGCTGATGTTTTGTTGTGTTTTTCTAAAACCTGTGCAAAGCTTCATTCAGAGCAGACATCTTCACAGTTAGTAGGAACGATTGCCTGCAGATGCTTTGAATAATTCTAATCTAATAATTCTATATCTTAAATTAACTCCCATAATTACAGCAAAGCAATGCTGATGTAACAATACAATTTGCCATATTTCATTCTAATTCCGCTTGCTTCATTTTCTCCACTACCTCTATAATCACATTGCTCTTAATTAGTTTACCTTTGTCACACTGAGAGCATCATGATAAAACACCGCATTGCTAGGAATGGCACGGGTGTAGATTTATTTTTGGCATATTAAGCAGGGGGTCTGGAGATTTTCACCCAGCTTATTTTAAACAACAGATACTTCATTTCCTGGATTTTATATACCAATTTGTAGTTTTCCTGCATCTAGGGGAGTGATGGTGGTGAACACTGTTGCCTCACTGACAAGGTTTTTATTTGAACCCGGGCCTTCTACTACGAACCGAATTCAAACATATGCTTGGTCTACATACAAATTTGATTCGAAGTCAGCACATACAGTTTAGGTGAACATTCTCTAACACTTCATCCAGCTTATCTTCTAGTGATGCGATTTTCGGCTCTTTTGAGAGAACCGGCTCTTTCGGCTCGGCTCACTAAAAAGAGCCGGTTCTTTCGGCTCCCAACCGGCTCTTCAGGTTGTTTTGTTGCTTTAATTAATTTATTATTAACAACGATATAAAATTATGCACAAAAGGAATTACTAATGTTAAAAAAAAGTGGTTTTATTTATATTTGTTTATATATAAATATATATGGTGGCCCCTAGAGACAAAGCACGTACAAACTCCAAAACACATTTCACGTTAACTGAACTTCCAAAACAGAGCTACCTAGATCACTTGAATTACACAATTGAAAGCATATGTGTATTGTTTGTGTATTTATACACAAGCACTCATGCTGCCATCATCATCCGTCATCATTTCTGCTACACTGGCAGGGCTAGGTAGTGATGTTCGATTCACGAACGAATCGTTCAATACTCGAGAATCACTTTACTGACTCGTCAATCATGATTCACAAGCCCAACTGACTCATCCCTGTTTCTGTTAGCAAACGAATTCGCTTAGTAGAAATATATCTAGCTTATAATTAAAATTGCGGGGGGGGGGGGGGGGGGGGGGGAACAACAGCCAGTTTCTTAACAAAAGCATTTCTGCTCTGAACTGGAAGAAAAAACCCTGAGTAGAAGCTCACATCAAGAAAATAGCTCCTCGGTTCACAGTAGCATCGCTCTGCTAACATGCTAACAACACATTTGAGCTACTCACCCCCTCCCTCCTGTGCTGAATCATAGAGCGAACAAACCAATCACTCACTCGCTCACCCCCTCCCTCCTGTGCTGAATCATAGAGCGAGCGAACGAACGAATCACTCACTCACCCCCTCCCTCCTGGCTCACAGCTTCTTCTTCTTCTTGGTTGGCAACCAATGTTAAGGCGCATTACCGCCCCCTGGCTCACAGCGCAGTGGACATTTAGATGAGAAAATATATATTTAACACATTTAAGGAAAATACTAATAAAATAAAAATAAACAAAATAAATGTTTATTAAGCAATTTTGATAGGAAATTGCTTAATTTTAGAAATGTTTTTGCTCTATAAAATAGTTGGGTTTTTTTTTAGAATCATTCATCTGCAGGAGCTTTCCTCTCTTCAGGAACTCTCTCTGCAGGAGGGGGAGATACAGGAGAGGTGGAGGAAGATCTCAGTCTGGGCGTCTATTCTCTTATGTAGTCTGGAAGATGAGTGGATGGTGGGGTGGGTGCAGTTTTCTCTGTGGTGGGGTTGGGTGGACTGTCCCGGTCTCTGTGGGGCCGGGCGGCGCTGCTGCGCTGGGCCCCGGTCTGGATGGGCCTGGGCCCCCTTTCCCTGGCGGGTCGCGGAGTATGGGGGTGCCTACTGGGGTCAGCGGGGGAGCTGGCCCCAGGGAGGGGTCACCTCAAATGCACCTTCCTTCCTTCCCTCCCCATCTCCAGCTGCCTCCCTCTTTCCGCTCCACCACAACCACCCACACATGCAGGGCCTTGGAGTAGGGGTGTGTCACCAGGGTGCAGAGGAGGCTACCCCCCCCCCCCCCCCTTCTGTCCCCTTCTGGCTGCCTCTGCCTCAATTTTATCCCACAACTGAGACATTCACATTACTCACACATACATATAGGATCTTGGGGGTGGGCACGCTATACGGACTCCAAAAGACCATCAGGGTGTACACCTCACTCCTGGCGTCGTTGCCCACCTCTCAATTTTAAATACACGTAGACATTGAGGGCAAGGGTACCTAGACCCGGTTTGTAGAGTACGCTTGGGGAGTGTGATTGTGTGTACAGCGTCTCTTTATGTTTGTCTCCACGTTGGTTGAGTGTGGAGTAAGTGCATATGAGAGCATGAGGGTGGGAATGGATGTTTGTATCTGTGTGTGCCTGTATGTCTGTGTCTATATGTCAGGTTGGGTATCAGACGCCACCTCTCTGGGGACATCTCAGGCCCTCCAAGGTTTGGAGGCCTATCTCCCCCCACCACCACTTCCCCTGCCAGTGGCGGACTTCCTCAGACATTGCGTTGGTGGTTCTTTGTGTCTGGGGATGGGTGTCCAGGTACACACCGGCTCACTCCTTGGCGGCCACTTATCGGGGCCTGGAGCCTGGGGCTCGCTCGGGCCACTTCGGAGGTGGGGTGCCCCCGGCCTCTCGGCCTGGGGCTCGGTCACTCAAGCACAGCTGGCTGCCGGCGGAGCTCACGGGCGCGTCACTGCAACCCCCCCTGGCTTCTGCTCCGCGGCTGCTGAGTGAGCCCTCATCTGGGACTCTCCTCAGCTCTTTCTGGGACAGTGGTGCGGCTGCCCCTCTGTTGGTCTTCCTTGGTCTCTTGTGTTCTGGGGGCCTCTGGATGTCTGGAGTTTTGATCTCCTCCATACCTGCTTCATGCCCTGGAGGACGGGGCAGTGGCCCCCCCACACCCTCTAGCAGATCATTACATGAAGGAACCTTTTAGAAAAACAAGCGCGTCCATGCTCACAGGTGTACACACGGGTGATCACACCCACAAACTACACCCTTTTTGGCTCCTACCTCAAAGCACACTGTGTTCTGTTGATCTTATGTGCTGCACAATAATGTTTAATATTTAGTATTTACTGTCATATTCCCATATATCATTGTGATGTTGTTTATTCTATTACTCTTGTTCTCTTCTGCTTGCTTTCTTTTTTCTTTCTCAACAGGTGATCCAGGTGATGCATTTTTTTTCTTCTGCCCATTCTGTTGGTTTTTGTTTTTTGCCCTTGTCCCTCTTCTCAGCTGTTTCTCTTTCCCTCTTTCTTTCTCCCCTTCTTTCCCCCAGTCAAGTCTGTCCCGTATTCAGCAAGTGAAAATAAAATAAACAATAAAAGGTGAATCAAATGGAGCATTACGGCAAGGCTGGGATGGTCAATTTGGTAAAGTAAATCCATTGGGCATCTTTCTTTGTCTTTAGACAATAATTCTGATGGCAAAAGAGCCAAACAGGACAGGCGGGAAAAAAAAAAACAGAATCATTCATCTTAGCAGTGGGATTTACATGAAAAGAGAAACAAATTAAGTTTGAGTGAAAATGTAAATTTTTGCACTCTTTGGTCAACTGACTCAGTGAATCAAATGACTCAAAAAATCCGATTCACTTTGGTGAGTGACTCATTAAAACTCGATTCAGTAAAAAGAATCAAATTTACCATCACTAGGGCTAGGGGCCAGGACTCTACTCTTCGGGTTCTTGGGGGATGTTGCTAACTCCGGGTCCGATAACAGGCACCACACCCACAGTAGATGTGCTCGGTGTGAAGTCTCGCAGCAAGCTATCAAATACGGTGCATTTCTCAGCTTTTAAAAAAACGCTATGCGTCGCCCAGTTCATCGTCAGATCCGAGTTGTTACCTCCTTTGCACAGTATCACAGTATCACCTTAAAGCACTTGTTGCAGGCTGCTGAGTTTCCATCTTTTGTTGCGAAGTACAGCCACACTTTTGACCACTTCGCCTTGGGCATTTTTAATCTGTAGCTCTGCTCTAAAAGAATGTACGTACCTGGGCCCGCCTAATTTCCTTGCAAAGGTAAAATGATTGGCTAGAATCCAAAGTGTATGACATCCCCGAAAAAAAAAAAAAGTACCTAAATAAAGCACCTAAATGTGCGCTGCTTTTTGGTCTGGTTACTACCGCTTATGTCAGAACTGGTGCCATAATGGCACCGGATACCGGTCCCCATCCCTAGTAGCCACTAGGTAACCAAAGATCAACACTGCCCCTAGCATCCTGGAGCACTTCTGTTGTGTTTTGTACGTGTTTTGGAGTTTGTATGTGCTTCGGAGTTTCTACATGCTTCAGAGTTTTTACATGTTTTGGAGTTTGTACGTGTTTTGGAGTTTGTACGTGCTTTGTCTCTAGGGGCCACCGTAAATATACTTTTATTTGTTCACTTCACATAAAATGTAATAAATAAATCATATAATACAAAAACCAGCTATTTACATTTCAACTTTTAACTATTTAAATTTTCTGCTTTTTTAAAGTGAAACAACACAAAACACTGCAAACCACAACACAATTAAATATAAATTAAAATGTGAAAACAAAAAGAAGATGCACATTCTCTGTCATATGGGCCTGCATGATTAAACTTTCTGAATCCTTTATCATCTGCAACTGAAAATAGTTGTGGATGATTACTATACCTTTCTGATGTGATGTTGTTGTCCCTGGCTCTCTTTCCCTCCGACTCGGTTCCTGTGCTACTGCGAGCAAGAGCACCTGGCTGCAGCCACTGTGGAGCTCCACAGTAACCGGATACACGTGACCTCCACAATAACCGGAAACACGTGACTTCCACAGTAACCAGAAAAACGTGACCTCCACAGTAACCGGAAACACGTAACTCCAGTTAAATCGACTTTGATAGCGAAAACTAAATTTCGTTTTTGTTACTATTGATGCTGCTGAGAAATAAAAATGGTTTTTAAGTGGGGTTTTTTTTTAACACTCTGGGTTTGTTCAAAAAAAATTCACCATCCCCTAAATTGTTCGTGGCCAAAAGTGTACAGTGGTCCCTCGCTATAACGCGGTGCACCTTCCGCGACACTTGCTGTTTCGCTGATTTTTTTTTTTTTTTTACAGTACATTGTGTTGTGCGTTCTGATTGCTGTAGACCATTGTCAATCAATCTAGTCCAGTGTCTCCTGTACAGGAGCGGTCCCTAATAGGCCCACGGACCGGTACCGTTCCGCGACAGTTGATCCTCCGGTGTGAAATGTATGGTTGTAGTTGTGTGTCTTATTTTGAAAGAACTATTTACGCGTTACCATAGCGACCAGAGAGCATTAAGAAGCAGAGAGGAGGATGTCACTGTCATTGTTGTTGGCGCACAGCTCAAGTCACGTTTATTATTATATTTACAAAATACCACCGTTTCTTTTTTTTAATTCTTTTGTTGTATTTATCCGCGACACCTTAAAGGTCGTTCCCTGAAAATATTGTCTGACATTAAAGTGGTCTGTGGTGCAAAAAAGGTTGGGGACTCCTGCTGTACAGTACAGAATGCGTTTAGCTTGTCGAATTTACATAAATCTTCGATCGCTAGCAGTGTAACTCTGAAGTGCTGTACTGTATGTTTGTAAGTTTTCTCCCAAACAAACACAACAATGCCGACGAAACGTTTTGCACCCTCAAATGCACCTTTTGGTTTCATTCCATAATACTGGACTTATGTTTCTACAAAGGTTTGAACTCTAAGAGTGTTTAAACAAAAGAGAAAAGTGTGAAAATGTTCATGCCTGTCTTAGAAAAGTGTATAAAGCATGTAGCGAGGGGTTTTACAGTCTTAACATCTATAATAATTGTAAAAAAAATAAAGTTGGCTACTTCATGGATTTCCCCTACCGCGGGTTATTTTTACAACGTAACACCAGCGATAAACGAGGGACTGCTGTATTATTAATAGTAGTGTCTGGGACATCTAATTGATTAACATCAACATTGATTATTATGCACTATTATTTTTGTTCAAGGAGAGCAAAAAATATAAAACTCTCTCTCAGCTTGTTTGTTGCCAAAAATGGCCACTTTTTGTGTATGTTCACAAAATGCTATAAAATGTATATTTCTTAAAACATTTATCTACTTTTACCAACGTGACTCTTTAAAATAGCACCAGTCCTTTTCATCAAAATCAAAATTGTATCTAAATTTTTTACTCTTTATAGCCAGTTAGGTTATATATTACCATTAACTTTTCAGATAAAACGGTGATAAAGTCCTAATGTTTTCATGAAACTTCGTTTTTTTCCCCCCATCTGAGCATCGGGGAAAAGGCTGTCTTGCAATTGTTGAGGTCACTAGTGTGTGCCCCATTTCTTCCAGGATCACTCTCTTTATAGGTTTTAGTGGACTCCTAGTATGCGAAGTGGTTTTATGGTACAAACGGATTGTATTCCAAGATCTGGGAGACTGTAGAAATGAGCAGTGATGCCCTTCCTACCATCTTTCCAGAAAAATAAGTGATCTGGAAGCTGTTAGGCTTACTTACAGCAGCAGCACTTTCTGCACGTGCATAAACTCCAGGACACATTTACTAACGGTGTTTGTTGCTGTATGTGCTGCAGCTTTGAATTTTTTAATAATATATATTTTATTAATATTTTGGCTATGGTGTCTTGTTATGAAATGTACAAGAGTAAAAGTGTTTTTAGCATGTGCTTCAAAGCTAAGTTTGACTGGGAAACTCAAAGCTCAATAGTCTGTATCAACAGAAATTCACTGCAGCCTATGTAATATTTCATGCGTCATAATTTATTCTACTCTATCTTGCAAATACATATTTGTGTGGCAATGTCATGCACAACACACACAACTATTAGATCCTTAAGATCAAACCCGTGTCATTCTTTTGGTCCAATGCAGTACAGTAGTGAAAAAAAAAGAATAAGTGAAGTGTCCACAAATGGCCCAGAGTGTTAATGTTTAAAATGTGGAAAAATATTATTGATTACAATTCTTTACTGTTAATATCAACAATAAGCTTTTTATTTTGAAATTACAAGTTTAAAAAAAATGCTGTTACATTTACATTTAATGTTGTTACACTGTAATCCTTTATTATAAGTATGGATATAGAATCAAGTGAACAACATTTTGAAATAAGTTTAATTGGAATTTTGTACTATGCAAAAACAAAACAAAAAACAACAACAACGACATATTAAACAAACAAACAAACAAACACAGCCAGTGCCTTCATTTGTCCATTACATGTCAAACATAGCACTGACCCTTAGTCCCTACTCATCAGCACATGCTTTCAAAAAGAGCTCCATGTCCTCTGCAAACTGAAAAACAAAGAGGGAACAAGTCCCTTGCTCCAGTGTCTTCTTCCTCTGACATGTCTCTTAAGACCCTCTGCTGGTCCCCTTGATTTAAGGACAGATATTTTGGCATTGTTACGTGTCCACGGAAAAGTGCCTTATTTTGGACAACCCACTGCACAGCAGGACGCAGATCTTCACCAACTGCTGGCTCCTGTGTCAGGCAAATGAGGATAAAAACATAGTTATTTCTCTGTTGCAGAACAGTTTTTTAACCCTTTAAGACCTACCATAGACCCAAGTCTGCCAGAGCTTATATTATATTTTTACCTGCTGCGGAGCCATTTTTGGGAGCATTTCAAGTTGCTATACATCAATACAACCATTATAGCCCAGATTTTAATAATATGTATTCATTAAGTGCATAGTAATTACATAAATTGCAAAAAAGTGCAATAAACTACAAAAAAAATTGAAAATCGTTTTTGTTTTTTAACATATATTTCTAGTTAGAGAAATTTAAGAGGCTTATCCCTCAAAACTGTAAATACAAAAAAGTTGCACAAAATAGTTTCCCACCACAGGAAATTTATTTTGAGTGTCTTCATAGTTTTATTTTTGAAATACACCAATTTTTATACACTGCAGGAAAAACGAAAATAAATATTATACTGCAAATTTGCAAAAAAGCAGCATATGCATCAAAATAAACTATTTCCAGCAGTGCAATATGAGTCCTAAGCATCCCAGAAACTACACAGAAAGTCATAAAGTCAAAGATAACTTTTAAAAAGACGAGTATAGGCTCTGAGGGCCTGATAGTAAAAAAGACTACATTTCCGCGAAAATGACGTCACTTCCGGTTTCGGGCAGGTAATGGCGGAAATGCAAAAGTTTGCGCTGACGTCTATTCCAACGTAGGAAGTGTTATGAACAGCTGATCGGACCGGCACAGCGTGTTTCTGGAATATTATGTTTTTGTTCCTGCAAGCGCTTTTTATGCAGTTTTTGCAAAGCTTTATGTGGAAGGAAACCGTGACCTAGGACAAGCTGATGGCATAAGATGTGAGTACAACTCCTCTGGTTTCATATGCAAAAAAAATTTTTGCGCTAGCTTACGTGGTTGGAGTGCTACTGGGATTTAAAAATAGTTACGCAAAACAGAGCGTGCCCGCTCCGATTGGCTGTAAAGGGTTAACAGTTATTCAAATGTCATTAAACATGTAATTACACTACTGTTTAAAGTGAATACTGACCTGACTGACTTCCAAACTAGGCAACAGCCTTCCTCGGTCAATCAGGTCAGCTGACTTTTTTTTTTTTTTTAAGCAATTTCAGAAAACTCATTTTTATAGGGTTAGCATTTCCTTAATTGATTCCCTTTCATTTATGGCCATAGTTTTAAAATACACACTTGAAAATACACATTTTTGTGTGTATGATGGAATTCATTGTCTGTTGGTATGGCTGATTGCTTGTGTGTATTTTTGACATTTACACTTATTTTCAGGGTGCAACTTTTTAATTGAACTATGAAGCACTTTGTAACTCTGTCTTTTAAAAAGTGCTATATAAATTATAAAGTATTATTAAACAATTATGTAGGACTGCTTTCTTCCATTTGAGCATCTCTAAAATTAGAAATACCCTGTCTCAGAGTGACGCTGAAAAGCTAGTTCATGCATTTATTACTTCTAGGGTGAACTACTGTAATTCGTTACTATCATGATGTCTCCCTGAACTTCATTCCAAAATACTGCAGTGACAATTGAACTGAATACATGAGTGCCAGTCGTGATTTGGTACAAAACAATAGCAGCAAGAGTTAAAGGGAAGATTTACAAGATGGTAGTGAGACTTGCAATGATGTGTGGTTTGGAAACAGTGGCACTAAATTAGGGCTTGGAATGGCATGAATTGAACCTGCTAAGACCAGGGTGGACAAGATTCCATGAACCATTGAGCAATGCATGTTACTAGACAAATCTATTAAAATAGATTAATCTTTTAAAAAAGGAAAAAGCATCAGAATTACAGACAGTGGAAACCACACAAAGGAAATTAGATTTTAACCAGGCTGTAAAACATGTTTATTTCTGCTGTTAGATTGTTGTAATTTGACATTTAAATACTGTTTAAATGAGACAAAATTAAATATTCTCATTTTAGATTTTTTGTAATGCCAATTTTTCTATTTAATTGTTTGATGGTCATTGTTATGGGTTATAATTCCCTGATTCACTCAGTGACTGACAACATCTCCAAAAAATTATCTTTAATTCAGTTCAGTTCAAAAGTATTTACATACAAATGAATTGAACTGAATTAAAGAGAAAACCCCAAGAATGAGCTGTTCCATTGTAAGCAAGTATTTGGAAACAGTGGGGAGGAAAAACTCCTTTCAACAAGGAAGAAACTAGTGATGGGATTTCCGGCTCTTTTTAGAGAACCGGCTCTTTCGGTTCGGCTCACTAAAAAGAGCCGGCTCTTTCGGCTCCGAACCGGCTCTTCAGGTTGTTTTGTTGCTTTATTTAATTTATTATTAACAATAACATAAAATTATGCACAAAAGGAATTACTAATGTAAAAAAAAAAGTGGTTTTATTTATATATGTTTATACAGTATATAAATATATGCAGTGGCCCCTAGAGACAAAAGACGTACAAACTCCAAAAAGCACATACAAACTCCAAAACACATTTCTAGCATGAACTGAACTTCCAAAACAGAGCTACCTAGATCACTTAAATTACACAATTGAAAGCATGTGTGTATTGTTTGTGTATACACAAGCATTCATATATAGTCAAATCATTTACCTGTTATTACCACACACCAAATCCGGTACTTGCTGGCTTGTGTAGCCACTAGGTAACAAAAGTTCAACACTGCGCCCTAGCATCCTGGAGCATTTCTGTTGTCTTTTGTACGTGTTCTGAGTTTTTATGCGCTTCTGAGTTTTTACGTGTTTTGGAGCTTGTACATGTTTTTACGTGTTTTGGAGTTTGTATGTGTTTTGGAGTTTGTACGTGCTTCAGGGTTTGTATGTGCTTTGTCTGTAGGGGCCACCGTAAATATACTTTTATTTATTCACTCCACATAAAATGTAATAAATAAATCATATAATACAAAAATCAACTATTCAACATTTCAACTTTTAACTATTTAGATTTCAGCTCTTTCCTTTTACAAATTTAAAGTGAAACAACACAAAACACTGCAAACCACAACACAATTAAATATAAATTATAATATGAAAACAAAAAGAACATGCAAATTTTCTGTCATATGGACCTGCATGAATAAACTTTCTATAATAATAATCCTTTATCATCTGCAACTGAAAATAGTTGTGGATGATTACTATACCTTTCTAATGTGATGTTGTTGTCCCTGGCTCTCGTTCTCTCTCTCTCTCCTGCTCTGTTCCTGTGTTACTGAGTGTAACTACCGCCCCTCCCCCTCTTCCCAGCGTAAAGCACAAGGCTCGCATGCTGAGTGAAGCCGGAAAAAAGTGCCAGAGAGAGAAAGAAAAAAAAAAACCCCACGGCTTGCGATAAGCAGCCGGCTCACGTCGTTCACATCAAAGACCCGGCTCTAAGAGCCATTTTGTTCGCGACCGACCCATCACTAGAAGAAACCTCTGGGAGAACCAGGCTCAGGGAGGGGCAGTGTTGCCACCTTAGCGACTTTGTCGCTATATTTAGCTATTATTTATACTTTTCTTCTAAAAAAAAAGTCACTAAAAAAAGACGTGAAAGTGCGTATCGCTTTTACTCTCAACAAGCAGCAGGAGCTGTAACGCAGTCAGTTCTTCTTTTACTCTTATGCTGTGGATGCTTGTGGATCACAAGGTTTAAAACTACTTACAAACACACACACAAAGTAACTCCACCAGAGTGCCTATTTCGGGTCACTTTTGCCGGTCCAAGCAGCAGGGTTGGAATTGTGACATTAAAAAAACAATTGCTAAAAGAAATTTAATTTGTAGTTCTAAATAAACTCTAAATGCATTTAGGACATTTTTTACTCACTTTATGTCTCTTCCACGATGTTATTTCTCTCTCCAACAACATAGGTTACAATTAGATTAGCATGACCAATTATGCAAATTAGGCGATGACTTTTAGGACAACCAATAGCGATTTTCCTTACTAAGGAGTTGGCAACACTGGGAAGGGGTGGTCATCTGCCGTGACCGGTTGTGCTGTATAGCTGAGGACAAACTTATATATGACTAATATCATGTCACGGCTCTGGGTCATTTCGACCCAGCATTTTAAGTTTATGTTTTGGTTTGATTTTGTATTATGGGTTATTCTTAATCTCAGGTTGTGTTTTGTTGATTATTATTATTCCTAGTCTATGTTTCAGTTAAGGGTTTTGTTCTTGTACCCTCATGTTTAGTATAGCTTTTGTCCTGTGTAACGCCTGGGTCTTTGTGAATTGTTTCCTGTTTTACTTTGAAAGTCTGTGTCCTATGTCAATGTATTGAGTTTTGCATCCTCCTGGTCTTGTCATGTCTGATTACTCCCAGCTGTGTTCTCCTCCTGTGCCTAGTTCCCCTCGGTATCCCTCTGTGTATTTAAGCTCCGTGTTTCTCTTTGTCAGTGTGGTGTTGTCTGTGTTTCTTCCCTCAGGTCATGTCAGGTTTCAAAACTCTGTGCCGGTCATAGTCGTGTTGTTCTAGCATACGTTTTGTAGTTCTTTCATGTTCCAGCACTAAGTCTTGGTTATAGTTGTCTCAGTCATCTTTGTCGTAGTTTTCACTGTTCTTAGTTTCTCCAGCTTAGGTAGCCACTGTCCCTGCTGTTTTGTCATTCCTTTGTAACAGCCACAATAAAGGCTCGCCTTCTGTTTAAACTTCAGTTCTGCCTCTTCTCCTGTGTCTGCTCCTGGGTCCACCTCACTCTCCCCACTTGGTCTGCCCCACAGCAAATATGCCTTAAAATTAATGTTTAGTCAATAGAAGTAACTCTCTGGTTAATACAGTTATGTGCTATTGATAATTAGTTGATTTTAGAGGATTAAGTAAAAAGTCTAAACAGCCAGCTTTGTCTTTGTCTTCTGTTTTTTTTGGGCTTTGCCTTTTAACATGTTCTTATCTTGGGCCTCAGGACATACTTGTTTGGTAACTCTATCTCACTTTGGGTCGCAGGAACAGCCAGTCTGGTAGTGTTGGCCTCTTGTTTTTTGTTTTTTTTTTGGGTTTTTTTTTTTTGCAGATTCCCCTGCAGTGTCTCCTTTTGAGCCTGAGAATTATATGGTTTTGTAATGTTGGCCTTTTTTTTTTTTTTTTTGCTTGTCTTGCAAAGTCTGCTGCAGTATGATCTTCTCTGCTTCTGTTTCCTGGAATTTTTTTTTTCTTTTCTTTTTTTTTGTGACGTTTGCATTTTCCAGTTTTTGCTTCTTTACAATTTCCAGGTAGGAAGTTTTGGTATTTTTCAGCTCTTGTTTGATGTTCTGTGCCTTCAAATCATTTTTTTTTCCACAAAGGGCTTCATTCGTGCAGTATTTGGCATTGGGATCTCACAGCAGGCTCTCTCTTTTTGTTCTGCGTATCTTCTTCTTCCAGATCTTTTAGAGTTTTGAGGATCTGCTTGTGAAGTTGGTCGATCTCCTTTTGCTTTTTCTTACATTGGATCCCCAACTCAGCTTTTCTAATGATTTTCAGTTCTCCAGAATCTCTGTGTGGAGCCTCTGTAGTTTGTGTTAAAGCCTCCACATGCAGGTCTGCAACAGTGTTAACTGTGTTGCTGTCAGGAGCTTCAATCAGCTCAGGGGTGAAGTTCTCTATGTTGGACCGGTCTGTTCCTGTGAGCCTCCTCTAGTTCTTGGAGTTCTTGAATGACTTTTTCTCTGTAGCACTTTCACTGTAGGCGAAGCAATTTATTTTGGGTCTTGTACTTGGCAGCTTTGTGGTTTGCAGCAATGTTCCCTCTAAGCTGCGTGCGTGCGCAATTGCGCACGGCTGGCACGGTCTCTGCGCAGAAAAAAAATCTGCGTTGCGCACAAAAATAATCTAACCTGAATTGAAATTACAGTAAATACGTTAACAATTGTGTAGTCAGTAAGTGACTGGCTGCTCCAGTATGGGATTAGAATGATGCCACCTTATCCCATAGTCCAGCCAATCACGCAATTCACATTTGTAAATACGCAGCTAATCAACGTCGTTGACAGGCTATGACAGCGTCCTTATGTGTCGACACCGGTGTTTTAGCTAGCAAAGCGGTGTGGCTGATGTGGAGGGAAGCCACGTTAATGACAACGTGTGCAACCATTTAAGATGTGAGAAGGACAGACGGAACAATTGGGAAAAGTGTGGACTTCATACCAGTTTTTAAATTGTGTTGATAGGCCACATAAAACCAGAGTTATGATTTAAAAAAAAAATGCAATGTTTGGTTTTCTTCCTGAATACTAATTTTACTGCGGGAAGAAACGGTAAAAATGGCGTTTTACAAGGAAAACGCTCAAAAGCGCTCTCTGCCTGTGAGCAAAAACAAAATGGGGGGAAAAAAACCCCACCCTTTCGAAAAATGTACGATGTCGACCAATCAAAACGTGGCATTTAGTTGTTTAGGGCATTTTGTTGTGTGTGTCAGAACAATGAGGCGACTGCTGCATGTTACCGGTGTTACAGGAGTGATACATCTCCTGCTGTCAGGCCTGCAGGTATCAGGTTTTTGATGTTCTCCTTTATCTCATACTGACAGAAATTGTGTTTTGGAGTGACACAAATAATTTGTGTGGCATCAGATTTGATGCAGAACCGCCGATTGTTCTGTAAATGGCTTGAAATGTTTGTTTAAAAAAAACGCCGTGGCTGCATTTTTATGTAAACGGCTGCAAAAAACTTTGCTTGCAAAACTCAGTTACTTTTTTTTGAAGAAGTAACTATATAATTAATTGCCCAACATTGGTCATTATATACTGTATTTTGCAGACAGAGTTAGAGGACTCTCTCCCAGACCACATACTCATAATACAAGTCAGAGCTTTATAAAACACAAATAAAGTTGTGTTTTCAAAATTGGAGTTCAAGTTATTTTTACTTCCAATAGTGTTAACGTACTACACATATCAGAACAAGATTTTTTTTATTTTAATTTTCATTGTAAGTGGGCTAAAGCAGTTAATTAAAAGTGTAAATGTAAATGCTGTAATTTGATCTTTTTAATAAACCATGTAACTTGGGTGGATTCGATGCTGGCGTGTCCAAAGTGCATACGTCTGCTATTACTCACAGTGGTCCAAAGGACCGCTCATGGAGTTTGTGTGTTCGCTCAGACACATGAAAAAGTAGAGGTAACATTTGTTTGCAGCAACTTTCTTTTTTTTTTTTTTTTTTTTTTTTTTAAATAGAGATTTGTTTGCTGCATGTGCACCTCAGCACTGCTGGAGATTCTGAGATTCAGGTTTAACCTTCCAGTGGTGGTTCCTAATCTTTTGAGCAACTTACCCCTTCGCATAACAGCTGCCCAGTCTCTCATCCATCCATCCATTCGCTGCCGCTTATCCTTTTCAGGGTCGCGGGGGGCACTGGAGCCTATCCCAGCTGTCATAGGGCGAGAGGCAGGGTACCGTGTATAGGACTTTGGTCAGCAGAGGTTGTTCAGAATGTGCTATATAAACAAACTTTGACTTGACTTACCTTGTTGACATTTTGTCATGAATAATTAAGAGAGCTGAAGGCCAAAAGGAGTTTCACAGGGAATTGTTTTACTATTAAACTTATCACAGTGACCTTTAGTTGCCTTACAGGGCTGCAGAACAACCTCTAGTGATGTGCGATACCACTGATTTCCTTTACGATCCGATACCAAGTAATATTCAGGGTGGTATCGACGATACTGATCCGATACCGATACTTTGTACAAAAACTTATTTTATTTATTGTATCTCAAATTAAAGCATCATAATGATTACAGGACATCAGAGTACTGGTTTCCAACAATGACGGCAGCTGCTTAGTTTTAATATTACTCTTATTTCTCTTTCTGGGTCGCAAAAAAACTTAACATATTTTCAGGTGATAATGTAGCCGTGTAAACTTCAAATATCTGAGCTGATCGACACATCGTTTTCAAACCCCCGTGGTCTTTCGCTACTTGGGTTAAACATGATATATAAGCCACTTAGATAACTTAATGTTATTGTTTAGCTTCTTCAGTGTTTTATTTGTTCGTGAGTAAATCAGTTTGGCTGAGATTAAAGTTATTAGATTAAATACAATTTAACTTTATTAATCCCTCAGGAGGGTTCCTCTGGGTTTTCACACAGCTGAATAAACGTCAAACAGAAAACTGATTAAACAGAAGTGTGAGACAGTCGAGAGTTTACGCCAGCGTCCGGTTATATTTTAGATAGCAAGGAGCAGACGGCAGTTTCACTCCACCGAGGGAGCTCGTGCCGTATACGCGGCTTTCTTTAGACCGCGAAGGCCGGGTCCTCAGGTGGAAGCAGCCTCTGAATTTGGACAGCCCCGCTGTATCCGGACATCTAACGTATTTTATCCGATAAATAAACACTGTAAAATGTATTATTTATTCCCCATAAAATAGGTTCGCACATGACTCCAATTACGCTCAGCCATTGTTGTGAGTGCGCACGCCAAGGGGCTGCGAGACAGAGCCTATTTCGCAAATGACTATGAAAGGCGGAAGAGGAAGTAGTTCCTTTGAATGTAGACAATCCGAATGTTATAGTTTCTTTCCACTGTGTTCCTGTTAATGATAAACTATAAATTTACCCTAAATTACTAAAATATCGATATTTTAATGTGAGAATCGATTCTAGAACATAAATGATTGGTATCGGAGGAATCGATATTTCAGGATCGATCCGCACATCACTAACAACCTCTGCTTTGCTTTGTTGCTCACCATATTGTCACATGGCTAACATTAATAAATCAGCAATCAGAATTGTTTCTGTCATCTGTAAAACAACTTCAGTTACACAAGTTACTTTTCAAAAATCACAGTATTTACAGATTAAGAAAAAAAAGTAGGTTTTACAATGACGAAAAGGTTCATTCAGAGCCTGCACTTGCTGTAAATATTTATTTATTTGAATAACCAGCACAAAAATGCTCCTAAATGAATCGTAATGCATCTTTACTTCCTTAAAAATTAACCTCAGGTTAAAGGTATAGACACACATCTTTGCCAATATTTCCATCCAGGCTGTTTCTGTCTGACTCCCAGAAATCATCACTGCTGGACACGCTCTGATTGGCTCCCCTGAAATTCTTAAAATCAGGTCAGTTTCCAGTTTTCAATCTGAGAGGCTTGCTTTGAAAGGTCTGCCTCATTGGAATTAGTACTGCTTCTGTCAGGGTCCAGTACTGGCACTGTGAGGGCATTCTTAGCAGATCCAAGATATTGGAAAATAAGTAATTATAAATAATTATAATTCTGAAAGATCAGAACAAATAATAAAAACTGAGGGATTTAAACAGAGCAGCTAATTACATGGTTGTGTAATTTTAGCATATTCTCAAGTGAGAGTTTAATCACTTCATGTCCTACTCAACACCATCATGGACCACAGCAGCAGAGCACAGCACACAGGTGTCCTCTGTCCTTGTCTCAGCTCGTCACTTTATCTTCACAGACTGTTTTGTTCTTCCCATTTAATTTGTTACGAGACAGACAGTTTGCTCTCAGTACACCACACAGCTCTCTGCTCTGTTAGTTTCTCTTTCTCCAAGAGTCTTGTTTCAAATAGGTTCAGTTTACTCTGAGTGGCTTGGTCCAATTAGCCCAAGTGGTTCTAACAATGAAAACTGAATTGATCATAGGTATTGCTTGTTTGTATCTATCTTCAGAGAACCAAGACAGTAACAACCCATTATAATGTAACAATAAGCATCAACCCAAACTGCTCTCTGTCGTGCTTACTTATATTTTATATAAGTTAATTAAAAGCTTCATTTCCTTTTTTTTATTACTTAAAAAAACACAGCAAGTTCTAGCCAAGTGTTATAATATAATCTTTTTTAATTACAGCTAATTGTGGTATATTTAAATGTGTCCTTATTGTTGCTAGGCTACCTGTAGACTATTTTGTCAGGAAGTTCACCTCCTTTATATAGTTATGAAAAAGATTCTAATAAAACAGAAATTACCGGTAGATATTGACTTTGAACCTCATTAAAATAATGAAAATAAAATAATAAACCTACTAAGAATAAGCTGTTTGACTTATGTGAACTAAAGAGATTTTTACTAAAAGTTACAAAACAAAATCTAAAAACCTTGATTAAGATCAAAACTCGAGTCTAGTAGCTATGTAACAAAGGATTTTAACAAATTTGCCATTAAATCTTGTATTGGGTAAAATATTATATACATACTTATAACAACAGGGGTACAGTAAAAGTCCATTTCTGTCCCTACAGGTGCAATCTAGATGAAGTGCAAATAAATGAACCCCAAGGTATTGATATGTACCTTTCATTGGCCAAAAAGATATTTACTGTATATGTCCCCATGCGGTCCCTTCATCAATATAAATCATTCCTTAAATGCTTAATATTTGAGATAAAGCTTACTTGAGAGGTCTTGCTGTTACCTCCTTGTCTTTGGCAAACAGGTGCGCCTTTTATAGAAACTAATAAACTAAGAACATAAAACACCTCAAAAGAAAGTCTAAAAATAATTGTTTGAGTTAATGTAAAGCTTGGGGTTCACCTTAAACCCCTCTGACAGTCAGGGTAGTCAGAAAGAATTCTTATGAAGGATTCTTGTTCTAGACTAAGCACTAGAAAAAACTGATTAGGAAAAACAGGATTTACTAGGTGTAAAGCATCCAATAATTCCTCATTCCCAAACACAGATAGCTTGCACTGTACACGGTAAAAAGAATTGTCTTTAATCTTAACTGCTAAAAAATTCAACAGTTGTTATGTGTGGGCCAACTTTAGTTGTTTTCTCCAAAATTTCAGTCTTAGTTGATTTGGGAATGAAGTTTAACATGGCAGCAAATGCTCATTTAGAGCCATTCTGTAAGGAATCCAGCAGAAGAGCAGCTGGCGTTTCTCTTTGCACCATAGCCAAGCTAACCCAAGATGATTTAAAGAAAAAAAGAAGAACATGATGTCAGTAGCAAAATAATTGGAACAGAGACCTCATTTAATTTTGTACATACAGCGTACAAACGGCAGATCACAGCACAGGAAGCCTTGCTGTGGAGCAGCTTTTTATCTTCGGCTGCACATTACTAACTACTTCCTACAATATTTTCAAATGATCCACAGGGAGGAAAAAAAGGCATGTACAACACTGGTCAACAATCACTGCACAGCATGAAACTTAGACAGATGAACGTGCTATCAGTGACACCAGGCTGAATCCTGTTTTTGGTGGACTTGTCAGTAATTTCATGGCTGTAATAATTTTGTCACTAGGTCGACTTCTGTTGCACTTTTCTGCTTGGTGAATTTATTGATGCAAAAACCTTTTTCCAGTTTAGCAAACCATAAAACCTTGATATTCAAGAGGGCAGGTCTGGTATAGAAGGTTCTCCTTCATTTATGCCATCTATACCAATGGAAGAACTCTCAATTCTTTGCTCCCATCAAATCTGACAAAAGGTCTTAACAGGATATCATAGTGAGAAACACTGTATCCTTTGAGCCTTTATATTTATTTATTTATTTATTTTTTGCCTGTCCCATTTGGTACTTTAGCCGTCAGAATTGTTGTCTGAGGACCAACAAGGATACCCAATGGATTTACTTTGCCAAATGGATTATCACGGCCGTATTGGTCCATTTGATCAACCTTTGTTGTTATTATTTATTTTATTTTATTTTCTGTTGTTACAGGCGGGACAGACATGACTGAGGGATACGGAAGGGAGAAAGAAAGATGGAGGAAAAGAAAAACAGAAGGGAAGAGGGACAGAGAGAAAGGGCACTTAAAAAGAGAAAGAAGAAATAAAATCTCCTGGATCACCTGTTGAGCGAAAAAGAACAGAAAACAAGAAAAAAACAGAGCAACAAACTAAACACAACACCATCACATTAATCTAGCTAAGTGTAAACAGCAGTAAATACTAAATATTGAATGTTGTTGTGCAGCACGTAGGACCGACAGCGCACAATGTGCTTGGAAATAGCAGCCAATAAAGGTGTAGTTTATGTCTATGAACAGTGAACACCCGTGTGCACACCTGTGTGGATCAGCGCGCTTGTATTCAAAAGGTTTCCCCATGTAATGGTCTGCTAGAGGCTAGAGGATGTAGAGCCATAGCCCTGTCCCCCAGGGCATGAAGCAGGCATGGAGGAGATCCAGGCTCCAGACATCCAGAGGCCCCAGAGTGCGAGAGCCCAAGGAGGACCATCGGAGGGGCATCCGTGCCACCCTCCTGGGAAGAGCTGAGGAGAGCCCCAGATGAGGGCTCACCCAGTAGCCACGGAGCAGAAGCCAGAGGGGGCTGCAGTGGCGTGCCCGCCGGCTCTGCCGACAGCCAGCTGTGCCAGGGTGAACCGAGCCGCAGGCCCAGAGGCCGGAGGCCCGAGGGCCCTCTTTGCCTCAGAAGAGGCCTGACCGAGCAGCAGGCACCAGGCCCCGTCAATCAGTCACCGGGAGTGAGCTGGTACATACCTGAGCGCCCAGCCCCGGACACCAAGAACTACCAACGCACAGACCCCTGAGGGCATCAGTTACCGGCAGGGAGTGTGGTGAGAGGAGTTAGACCTTTGGAGGGCCTGGGAGTTCCCAGAGAGGTGGAGTGTAAGACCCGACCTGACATATAGACACAGACAAACAGGCACACACAGACACAAACATGCATTCCCACCCTCATGCACACATATACAAATACTCAGCACTCAACCAACATAGGGATAGACATACATGGACACTGTACACACAATCACACTCCCCAAACAAACTCTATACCCCGGGTCCAGGTACCCTCGCCCCTGGAGGAGGAAACGGCACCTAGACCCAGGAGATGTTACCCTTTCCCCCGGGGTGGAGGCAAGCAGACCGCCCCAGGCTCCACAGCAGCAGGGAGGCCCCGCATCCCAGATCCCAATCGGACGGCCAACACCTCCTTCCAGCCCCCCCGCCCCGATGGCCAGCAGAGAACTGAGGTGTGTGAAGACCCCAAACCTCCCTCCTCTCGCTCATGTGTAGTGTTGCTGCGTGTTGTTCTAAGGTGCATTTAAAACACGGGAGAGCATGGTGCTGCTGCCAGAGAGCAGCAGGTGTTAGCACGGCCCCTCCCGAGAACCCTCAATGTCTACATGGATTTAAAATTGAGAGGTGGGCACCGGCGCCAGTAATTTTGGAAGAGTTACGTTGTCAAGAAACTGATCAATTTCATTTTTAGACGGGTTTATTTATGGTGAATATAGAGTTTCATAGAAATCCCTAAAAATCTTGTTTATTCTTCCAGGGTCATATATTGTGTTCCCCGATAAATCTTTAGCAGTACATATAGTTGTTTTTTCTTTATTTATTTTTAACTGGTTAGCTAGAAATCGACCTGATTTGTTACTGTGTTCAAAATTCTGCAAGCAAAGTCTTTGTACCAGGAATTGTGTTTTTTTAATTAATAATTTCATTTAATTCTAGTTTTGTTTTGCATATTTTGTGCATTATTTCTTTATCTTGGTCGCACGTGTAGGCTTCTTCTAAGGATTTGACGGTTTTTTCTAGTTCCTGAATATTTTTGTTTTCTTCTTTCTTTTTCTGTGATGAGAAAGAAATTATTTTACCTCTCATCACAGCTTTCCCTGCTTCCCATAGAACAGAAGCTGATGTTCCGAGAGTGTCATTAAAGTCTAAATATGAAGTCCACTCTTCATCTCAAAGTCTTCATCTTTGAGCAGCGTTGTATTGAATCTCCAGTTTTTACTTGGTGTAGCGTTCTTCTTATGTATTAGTGTTAAAGATACAGGTGTATGATCGCTGACAGCTATAGGGTGAATCTCAGTGTCTGAAATATCACTCAGCAGTGAGCTGCTGACTAGGAAATAATCCAGACGAGAGTAAGAGTGATGGACATGTGAGAAGAAAGAATATTCCTTACTGTTGGGGTGAAGGGAGTGCCATGCATTGCAAAGGCCATAGTCACTCATATACTTTTTGATTATATTTGTGGACTGCCAATTGCGCTGAGTTCCTGTTGTGTTGAGCCTATCCATTTCTTCCTTTAGTCCAAGGTTGAGGTTGCCTCCAAGAATAATTGTGCAATCAAGGTGTTCAGAGAGTGCACTAAAAAAATCCGTGGAAGAATGAGGGTTCATCAACATTTGGACCATATATACTTACAATACATAGCTTTTTGTTAAATACTGATAATTATATTTAAATATAAAGCAAATTCAAAGGCTGGTGACTATGATTTCACGTATGTACAGACAAACATAGAAAGAAATGCCTGAAGCTTTTTCAAATCATTGCACATAGCTGGAAAGAAGATGCACATAAAAACTAATAAACACAGCATTGTGTCAACAATGATCTAACAGTGCAATCCAGCTCAGTAAAAACGAAGACATATATCCAAAGCAATAAGCTTGCCACATGGCAAACCGTAATGCTTGCTTTTGTTCCAATCTCCCTGGCTTGCAAAGGGAACACAAAATGTCAGGCCAAATATTCCTCAAACGAGAATAATTACAGCAGCGCCAGGAACAGCAGGGGGCCAGACTTGGTCCCCCCATCCACTTTTTCCCCAAAAACCAAAACAAAATAACAACAGAGAGATCAGTGGCTCTCCTGATGAGATGATAGCATTTAAGAAACACGGTACAACAGGAATATGCAAACTGCTGCTGCTTACTGAATCCTGACATGCTGGAGTCTTAACCCTTAAGCACAGATGTGTCAATTTATCACAGTGCCTATTTTATAGTTTCAAATAGCTGTAAAATCATCACCAATCATGGCATTCTGTTTGAAGTGTGTGGAGCAAGTCTAGAGCTAAGTAATTGTTGCCGCCAATAGCCTCATACTGCCCGGCAGAAGGCCTGTAATCACTATAGCACTGACACAATGCATCCAAGCCATAGTAGGGCAGTTAACGCTCAGGGATGGAGCTGCTATCACAAGCACCAAGGGCCACTCTAGCATGATGTTAATCAAAAATCTAATCAAGCAGGTCTTTTGGAGAGATGAGATTAAATGATCCAGATAAGTGAACGGGCTCTCTGGGACCTGTAGAGAGAAGATTAGTAGGAGTATTAGGAGTAGTGTGGGTATGTTAGTTGTATTTCTGTTCAATTAGTGTATTAATATTAGCTAATAGTAATATGTTAATTGAACTGAAATACAACTACTGTGCCTACACTACTACTCATCTTCTTTCTACAATTCCCATAGTACCCATTGTATTTCAGTTAAATTAGTGTATTAACATTAGCTAATGCAGCCACAGGGGGCCACAACTCAGCGTGGATGGATGCCCTTCCTGACTCTGTGCGCCACAACTACCATTGGATAGATATGGTTGAGTCAGGAAGGGCATTCAGTATAAAATCTTAGCCAGATCAAGTGGATCATAAAGAACGAGCTTTCCGTACTGGATTAGCCAGGGCCGGGGTTAACAATAGCTGCCTCCCACACTCCTGTGCTGTGTCAGCTGTGCTAGTGTTGGACAAAGAAGGGAAGGCATGTTCGGAGGCAGCGAGAGAGGTGGAGGTGAGAGTAGGGAATCTAAATGTAGGGACTATAACTGTAAAGGGAGAGAGCTGGCTGATATGATGGTGCAGGCGACGACGTAGGAGGGCACTTGAGCACTTGATGTGAATTTATAGTGTTGTGGTAACTTTAATGGTGAGGTCAAATCTTTATTTGGATTTTTTTCAGGACAGGTAAATGAAAAAGAAATGATGATATGCTGGGTAGGTATGTTGTTAAGGAGAGAAATGCATGAGTTCCTGTGGACAACTGGTTTCCAGTAATTCACTTCCCTTGGAATTGTTAGCCTGTCTGTTGATCCCACCTTATCGGTTGCACTTGCACTACAATTAGCTTATTTCAGTTCATGTCTCCAAGGCTGTCTACAGCATTGATATGGACATTACTTTTATTTTTATTGCACAAAAGGATAAGAGTGCAATGTTAAGTGCAAACTGCAGGACAGAAACAGCTGCATTATGTTATTACAACATCAACTCTTTGCAAGCACCTGCACAGACAGCTTGCTAACATGAAGCTAGCCAAAAACCCAAAGTGATGTTAAAGCTGAATGAATGCCAACCTGCAGAAACCAAAAAGGGAAGGAAAATCCATCTCTATAACAGAATTCAAATTTGTAGTTCATGAACTGCCATGACCCCATACTTATGAATACTACATACTGCTTTATAATTATTTTAAATTTACAATGTTTTTCTACAAATTTTTCGTTTTGTTACAATTTTATTCACATTTTGATGAGGAAGGATGCCGCATGGATTGATTCTATCCCTCATAAAAAATTGTAAAAGCAAATAAATTTGGGGCCTCATATCATGTGAACCTTATCTCTGCCTGGCATATACAATAATACCAGTCTTTGCATAAAATGTGATATAGATTTGATTTCTTCAAAGGTCAGATATTACATTACAGCTCACATTTCCTGAGTGCTGGAGGGGAAAAGGAAGCATCCAGAGCAAAATTGGGTGAATATTTTAATATCCACAGGACTGTCATATCAGCATTGTGAAACATTCTCCAACTCTATTTCAGTAGCATGTCACAAGGTGACAGATATAGAACATTCACAGGACATGTTAACAGGTGTAGAAATCATCGCCTTCCCCCTTTTTTTTTTTTTTACAGTGACATCATGTTACTGAGCTACTTGACAGGTGAGTATAGTTGGCAATATCACTGCATCTGTCTGATAGTGTGTCTCTGCTAGTTTATACTGTTTGCTATATTTGATATATTAATGCTATGGTGCACTGTTCTTAAACTAACACACAATTTGCTGAATCATGCCGCAATCTGGTCCTAAAGTGTAATCTGTTATACAAAGTGACACCTCTATAATCTGGGTTCAGCTGATAGTTAAACATCACATGTATATATCTATTTTCACTATCATCGTATTAACATCAGAGGTAGGTGGTTTGTTACTGTAGAATTTTCAGCTGCATTGTACAGTATAGTATTTTTTGTCTGCTTCTTTTTAAGATAAGATAAGATAAGATAACCTTTATTAGTCCCACACGTGGGAAATTTGTTTTGTCACAGCAGGAGTGGACAGTGCAAAAGTTATGAGGCAAAAATTAGAATACAATAAGAATAAATACAGTACACAACTGTACAGAATAAAATAAAATAAATATACAATAAGATAAAAAATAGAATACAAATACAAATACTATATACAACTGAGTAAAAATACAACGATGACAGAAAGGATTATTGCACTTAGTATTATTGCATATGTATGGATGTGTGTGCTTGATCAGTTAAAGTCTTTATTATGGAGTCTGACAGCAGTGGGGAGGAAAGACCTGCGAAATCTCTCCGTCCCACACCGTGGGTGCCGCAGTCTCCCACTGAAGGAGCTGCTCAGTGCTGTCACAGTCTGCTGCATGGGGTGGGAGATGTTGTCCATCAGGGATGACAGCTTAGCCGCCGTTCTCCTGTCACTCACCACCTCCACTGGGTCCAGAGGGCATCCTAGAACAGAGCTGGCCCTTCGGATCACCCTGTTCAGTCTCTTCCTGTCCCCAGCAGAGATGCTGCCGCCCCAGCAGACCACACCATAAAAGATAGCAGAAGCCACAACAGAGTCATAGAAGGTCTTCAGGAGTGGGCCCTCCACTCCAAACGACTTGAGTCTCCGCAGCAGGTACAGCCTGCTCTGCCCTTTCCTGTAGAGGGCGTCTGAGTTATGAGTCCAGTCCAGTCTATTGTTCAGATGAACACCAAGGTACCTGTAGCTGTCCACAGCCTCAATGTCCATACCTTGGATGTTCAGTGGTTGCAGTGGAGAATGCTTGTGCCTGCGGAAGTCTACCACCAGTTCCTTGGTTTTACTGGCGTTGATCTGGAGGTAGTTCAGCTGGCACCAGTCCACAAAGTCTTGGGTCAGACCTCTGTACTCCTTGTCGTCCCCATCAGTGATGAGGCCGACTATTGCAGAGTCATCAGAGAACTTCTGCAGGAAGCACTGGGTGGAATTGTGGGAGAAGTCTGCAGTGTAGATGGTGAAGAGGAACGGAGCCAGAACCGTTCCCTGTGGGGCCCCCGTACTGCAGACGACCCTGTCCGACACACAGCCCTGAGTCCTCACATACTGTGGTCGGTCAGTGAGGTAGTCCAGGATCCAGGTAGTGAGGTGATGGTCCACTCCAGAGTTCACCAGCTTGTCCTTTAGAACCGAGGGAAGAATAGTGTTGAAGGCACTGGAGAAATCAAAGAACATGATTCTCACAGTGCTTCCAGCGGTCTCCAGGTGAGCGAGGGAACGATGTAGGAGGTGAATGACGGCATCATCCGCTCCAATGCCAGGCTGGTAGGCAAACTGAAGTGGGTCCAGTGATGAGCTTATTAGGCGCCAAAGCTGAGCCAGGACCAACCGCTCCAGGGTCTTCATCAGGTGGGATGTCAGAGCCACCGGCCTGTAGCTGTTGAGGTCCTTGGGGCGTGAAGTCTTTGGCACTGGTACAACACAGGAGGTTTCTTTATAGTAAACAAACAGTTTTGTCACTTTTGGTTTAAGACATTTAGTTTTTAGTTATCATTTCTTCGCACTATATGCCTGCCCCCAACTCACAGGAAGCTCTGCAAAAGCTGAGGCGGGTATGTTGGAGGTGGCTATGCAGTGTTGGGGAGTAACGGAATACATCTACCGGTGTTACGTATTTAACCTCCTAAGACCCGTACTCTTCGATGGCATGCATTTTTAATATCTCTTTGATATTTGGTCACATTGGGGCCCGATGAATGTAAAAACAAAGAATTACCAGATTTTTTACCTTATCTTTGTTTTTAAGAAAAATAAGAGCCACATATGAGGAAATTCGTTTAAATTTTTAATTGAACAGTGGCAGTATAATGTCCTCGTAAGTGGATATCAGGCCCTTGTAGAGCAAAATTCTGTATTTTGGTCTAAATACCCAAAATGTGATGTCCACATATGTGGACGCCAGGTCTTAGGAGGTTAAAATACAAAATATGAGTAAATGTATTTCATTACAGTTACCGTTTGAAAAGGTGGTATTCAGAATACAGTTGTTAAAATAAATTGATTACACAGCGGTCTTTTCCTGTTTCATATGTTAGGCTGTGCAGCCTTACCTAATGTCCACCCTACTGTTACTCATTTTATATTAAGATTTAAAAATCTGGTTGGTATTGGTATGACGACTAACCTTCAGTAATAATAATAAATCACACAGCAATAGTACATTCATGCAGTTGTAAAAAGCATGATAATACATTAAGTAATCCAATGTATTCAGAATACGTTACTCACATTGAGTAACGTAACAGAATACGTGACAAAACACATTTTGAGGCATGTATTCTGTAATCTGTAGTGGAAGTCTACATTTTAAACCTTTAAACCCTCCCAACACTGTGGCTGGAACACCGGCAGGAGTCCCAGCCACAGCCTTTGCCCAGTCAGGGAGGGATGTACAGCATACCAGTAAGCCAGGGGTAGGCAACCTTTTTGATGATGAGTGCCATCTAAAGTTTCCTCAGAAGTCAATGTGCCATATGATTGCATTAGCAATAAATTTAATAACGCTCTATATCAACAGTTACACACTATATAGAACAACTTTATACAATTAGATTTGTTCGCAGATGTTGGCAGCTATCAGTGAATAGTTATGAGCTATTTTGAAACAAAAAAAAGACACATTTTATCCATAACAAGAACTCCATAACAGCAAATGAACTGTACAACAGAAAATGCAAATGCTATTTATTAGGGGTGCAACGATATTTGTATCGATATTGAACCGTTCGATACAGTGCTTTCGGTTCGGTATGCATATGTATCGAACAATACAACATTTGTAATTTATTTTATCAACTTTCCTTCTGACGATGCTGTCTGTGTGGAGCGCTCAGTGAATCTGCGTTCGACTACTCCGCCTAGGTTGCACTGTCGAGCGCAGATCCACTGAGCACTCCACACAGACAGCATAGTCAGAAGGAAGAGCGCAGGGCAAGCTAGCGAGACAGAAGTTAAGCTCTCCTTGCAACATGGCAAATTGAACCTCTCCCACCCTCATTCAGATCTGGCGTTTGGAATTATTTTGGTTTTCATGTGACGTATGACCCTGAAGGTAAGCGCGTCATGGACTAAAGTAAAACAGTATGTTGGATGTGCCACGCAATGCTCAATTACATGGTGAAGGATACAAAAAAAACAACAACAGCAATAGAATAATATTAAACACAAAGTGAACCCGTCTTCCTTCATTAAATAGGTTCTTTTAGATGTTAAGGAGGAATTGACTTAACCAGGCTGGCGGAGAATGAAGACAACCGGACACCTGCGGCAGATGGGGAATCAGTGAACTTTTATTGAGACAGAGACAACCTCTCAACACAGCTCACATCAGGAGATTCCTAAGATTTGCTGTGAGGATGGGTATATATTCTCTAAAACTTACAGGAGGGGGTTGTGAGGAAAGTGCTGCATTAGCAGAAAAACAACTCCATAAAAGGAAATCGGCCTTGGGTGTTCTAGTCTCTTCGCTTGCAGATATCTTGCACCTGCAGGATGAGGCGATCGCTTCTTATCGCTCTCAAGGCCAAAGTCGTGAGCACATTTTTATTACACAGTTGCACAGTAACTTTAAAGCTGAACAATTATTTAAAGCTGAATAATGTTTGATCAGATTATATTTTCTTCAAATCCCCCTTTTGACCCATCTTAAATGGGTCAACACACAAAAATAAGTAACATTCAAAGGAACACAGAGACGTGTCGAAGCCTGGCTCGAAAAACTCCTCGGGTCTTATCATTTGTCTTTATCTGTCATTGCAGATGAGGAGAAAAGAGTCCAGGCACCACCCTGCCCAGGGGTCGGCTGCAAGCAGTCTCGGTTCCAGACGAAAGCAGTAACAGCTGTCCTGCACACAAGGATACAACGAGTCAGTGCAACCAGGGTAGTGACACAAAATTAACAGTTCCTGTAACCCAGCAACCAAAAAGCATAAGTAATGATAAAAATGTGGAGAGTACAGAGTATACTATAATAATGAGAGATATAAACGTGAAAATGTGAAAGAATAAATCAACCGTAAAATAAACCCAGAACGGTAACTGCTAAGGACATTCAAAAGTGAATATGGTAAAACGTGAGGAAGGGGTGTGGAAAAAAACAATTTATATCCAGTGGTGGGAGTACACATTCGCTCAGGCTTAAGTCCGGAGACCCTGAGAACATCGCTTAACCCTCACAACCCGACCAGACACAGTTCAACCAGATATATCCTTCAAGAGGAAGTGGGTGAGGGAAACAATTAATAACAAGCCTAATACAAAACACCACAGAGAAACAACCATTCTAGAAGCATTTAAACAAGAGAAAGACGATAATGTTCGTCACCCTCACGATCAGAGTTTTCATCATCCGTTGGCGAGGAGGTGGGAAGTTGACTAGCCAATAAAGGCATCTGCCGGGCGAGATCCTTATCCTCAGGAGTGAGAGCTGTAACAATCAGTCTCTGGAAGAGGGATCGAATGCATGGAATACAACAGCAACCGCAGGTGACTAGGACAGCAACAAAAACTGAGATGGAAACTAGGATGGAAGCTACAAGGGCCTTATATTTGCCAAACATGTTAAGCCAAGAGTCCCACATGGCAGTATGAACGCCCGAGTGTTCCTTCATTTTAACAGTAAGAGCTGTGAGACCAGTAATAGCTTTAGTGAGGGAACCATCAGGAGCTGTGTTATTGGGGATATAGGTACAACACTCCTGACCAAAAAGGCTGCAGACTCCGCCTCTTTCTGCGAGGAGAAAATCCGTTGCGACCCTGTTTTGGAAAGCCATTAGGGAAGTGGCAGATAACTGTGCATGCACAGCTTCAAAACCATCTCGAGTGTAATTAGCCAACAGTTGCACATTAAAGTGAATGTAGTTAATTCTGTCTACATTCGCATTTATTTCAACCATCCAAAGTATCGAGGCCCATCCTGCTTTAACCTGGTCTCGCAGTTTATATTCATCGGGGACCCCACGGGGTATACCTACAGCATCAATATAGGTTGGATTATGAGCTGAACCTGGGATTAGAGAACGTTTAGAGCGGCGTTCAGAGGAGGATGGGAGGCCAACTTCGTGTACTTCTATAGAGAGATCTACTGGAGTGACTAAAACAGGTAAAATAAGAGTTATGAGAGCGCAAAGACCTGACGCATCCCGAGGGAAACCATCATATAACTTGTTATTGCCACACCACCACCACAAATCAGCCCTAGCCGTAGGTCGGAAGTTTGGTTTCATAACCGTCATCTCAGTGCACCAAGAAGAGTTCAAGCTACCTAGTTTTACTGCATTGCCAGTCAGGTTAATACAAGTGAAATTGTTCACAGCTACATCTGAAGAAAAGAAAGGTGGTTTATTAGAGACCGAGCGTTGAGTTTTAGGAAAGTGGTTTTCCAGATATGAGCAATGACCTCGTTTTGTATTGTTCATAAGATGCAGGAGGCATGCACTATTGACTGGCGCCGGTACCACTCTTAAAGTGGGGCGGGCTCCCATACACACTATGCAGTCGGAAGCCGTCTTGTCAGCAGCTTGTTCAGCTAGTAGTAACCAGTTGTTTGTTGCTCCAGAAATACCGGTTAGAATTTGGAAGAGGTCATCTTTAGACATTTTATTTGTGTCTACAATGCGTATTCGGCCGTTTCTCCCCCCGTTTGTATATGTCACCGGAGGGCCATTAAAGGTGGGATTATCATCTTTAACTACAGAGC
Source organism: Maylandia zebra (assembly GCF_041146795.1). Taxonomy (NCBI): domain Eukaryota; kingdom Metazoa; phylum Chordata; class Actinopteri; order Cichliformes; family Cichlidae; genus Maylandia; species Maylandia zebra. The sequence continues at coordinate 9,699,212 of NC_135178.1, forward strand.
TTGGAGCTGCACCAACGCTAGGGCATATTTCCATTTGCCAATACAGGGCGGTGCGATCAGTCCAAGGGGCAAGTATAAATTGTTGACAGGAGGTCAAGGCCAGATCCTTTAGGGTAAAAATTAAGCCTGAAAGATCCGGTTTTTTTGCTATTCTGAGCATATTTTGGTTTCTCCAGTGCAAAGCCTGACCCCTAGAGTGCTTGGACCAATCGAGGTCCGTTTCTGACACTAAACTGGACCACTTCCACTGATGCCAACCTCCCAGGGTTATATACCACACTGAGGAGGAGAGATGTACTGCAAGGTTAAAAAGATCCCCCCCTTGGTCTTTGGTGACGGGAGTGACTGGGAAGCTAGCGAAATCTATTTCGACTACCCAACTTTTATTGTTGGGGACACAGAGAGTAATCATTCTAGTCGTACTTGGGGTACAGGAGGTAACCGTGTCTCGTTTCTTTCTAAATGGATCGGGCGTGGGCAAAACTGGAGAGGAAGTGGTGGGCAAGACCCTAGGGGCTACATTTGTCAGATTGGGACTGTCAGAAGGGGGCGAAGCTTTTGAACTTGAAGGTGTCAGAAGTTTCGGGGGCCCTTCACAGATCAGGATTATGCCAATGGGAATGAGACCCAGGGCCAGGAAGCAAACAAAGACGCAACATCTTTGCCTGCCTGTCATTTCAGGGGGAAAGGGCCAAGACATGTTTACTTAGCTTGGATGTCTTCTAATAGAGGATGATGGGGCACAGAAAGGTGGTCCAGTTCCCCCCACCTCGCCAAGGGCGTGTTCTAGGAGTTAAAGAGCAACAAAAAGTATCAGTGACACAACTTTAAATGAGCTTTCAGCGGTTAAAACTATTGCAATGTAAAATGTAAATCTTAAAAACTCAAGCCAATATAAAAGCAAAGTCATAAAAGATGTTAAAAATAGAAAAATAAAAATGTTTAGTTCAGTATGAAGAACACCCCCTTTTGTAACCAGCCGGCTTGTAGGTTGAGTTTTGGCTCCCTCAAGTGGTTGGTGATGCTGTTGCAGCTCCTTCTGACAGGTCCTTCTGCACCTCTCTCAAGGTTCTTCCTGGTTCGGTGGCAGCAGCGCACTGTGTGTAATGAAACCAGGTGTCACCTTTCCCTTCGAGCCTGACAGCGTGGGAGGTCCGCTCTGTTATGCGGTAAGGGCCTGTCCAGCGAGGCTCAGCCCACTTTCTCTTTGTGACTTTCAGGAGGACGTAGTCCATTCCAGGTGTAGCCGCCTCTTTCAGCTCTTGCTGGTTTCTTTCAGCGACCTGTGAGGAATACTGGGCAACAAAACTGCGGAGCATGTTATAATATGTCCTCGGATCGAGGTCTGAATCAGCTTCATCCGACATTAACAGGCGAGAGGAGGGGCCAGGAAAAGGCCTGCCATGCTCCAACTCAAATGGAGTGTAACCAGAGGTTTGATTTACTGAGCATCTTATGGACATTAATGCAAGAGGCAATGCCTTAACCCAATCTAATTTGGTCTGTGCACAGATTTTAGCCAATTTAGTTTTTAGAGTTTGATTCATCCTTTCCACTTTCCCCTGGGATTGGGGGTGGTAAACTGAGCCAAACTTATGTTTCAAACCTAATGCGGCTTCAACCCTCTGCAGATCGTGGTTCCTGAAATGTGAACCATTGTCCGACCTTATGACCTCGGGAAACCCATGCTGTGGTATATAATGATTAATCAGACACTTCACCACAGTTCCACTGTTTTCACTTGCTGTCGGCCAGGCTTCTGGCCAACCTGAAAATGCATCCACAGCCACCAGCAGGTACCTGTAACTACCTACTCTGTCCACCATGTCTGTGTAATCAATGATTATTTCTTTCCCTGGGCAAAGTGGGATGGGGAAGTACCCTGCTATTGGCTTGAAGGCGGGCTTGATTCCAAATTGGTTGCACTCCTTACAGGTTTTAACCATGTATTTTGTCATGTCTTTTAGATAAGGGTGCCACCAGGCGGCTAAGTTCCTCATCATTTGTGCAGGTCCCACATGCCCCACTCCATGTGCCTCTTCCATTGCTGTCTGTCTGACCCCTGGCGGTAGAATGGGCCTTCCATCTGGGCCACGCCAAACATCTGTGTTTGTGGCCCCTCTTGTTACCCATAATGATTTTTCCTGGGGGCTGGCTTTGTCCTGTAACTCTCTGATTGTGGCTAGGCCCAGTTGTATGGGTGGTCTTTCTGGAGGGGGTGTGGCTTCTGGGTCCATTACCATAATCAGGGAGGGTAAGTAACCAGCTGTCTGCTTAGCTACTAAGTCGGCCTGTTTGTTACCTAATGCCACTAAGTCCAATCCGGCACTGTGTCCTTTGCATTTTACCACTGCCACCTTAACAGGTAACAACAGTGCTTCCGCTAATTCCCTCATTTCTATCTCATGTTTAATAGGCTTTCCGCTGGCTGTCAAAAAACCAGCTCTTAGCCACTGCTTGAGCTCCACATGCACTGCTCCCACAGCATAAGCTGAATCACTGTATATATTCACTTTCTGTCCCTTTCCCATCCTTAAGGCTTCAATCACCGCTCTCAGTTCAGCTCTCTGTGCGGACTGTTGTCCTGTCAACTGCTCTGCTTTCACTGTTTTCCATCTCATGTCTGTCTGTTCCACTATTGCCCATGCAGCCTTCAACATTCCACTTTCAGTTCTGAAACAACATCCATCTGTGAACCAATCTTTTTCTGCATCCATTAGAGGTTCTGCCTGCAAATCTGGCCTGATTTTCTCCTGTACCTGCACAACCTCTTCACACATATGTGGTTCCCCTGATCCCATGTGATCAGCCATGTTTATGCCTTCATGTGAGTAGGTGATGTGTGGTGCTTCCAAAATGGTACTGAGGCGTCTCTGCCTGAGTGAAGTGAGTGTGAAGGCCTGTGAGGAGACGTAGGCCACCACACTGTGTGATGTCAAAATTTTTAGTGGGTGGTTCATCACTATGTGTGCTGTTTTCTGAATGATTTTTGCAAGTCCAGAAACGTGTTGTGTGCACGGTGGGTGGCGTTTTTCAGTGTTGTCAAGCATTACGCTTACATATGTCAACACTTTTCTCTCTCCCCCTTTTTTCTGGAACAGGATACCATTGATATGGGTTCCAGTTCCAGAAACATCAAGATGAAAAGGCAAAGCATAATCTGGCACAGCAAGGTCAGAGGCGACAGAAAGCTGTTGTTTTAACTTTATAAACGCCTGTTCTGTTTCTGTAGTCCATGAGAGGGGAGCAGAGAGGTTTCTCATGCCTTGTTCATTTACCAAAACGCGCAAAGGGGAAGTAAGGCCAACATAGTCTGGGACATAGGTCCTGCTGTAACCAGTCAGGCCCAAAAATGACAACATGTCTTTTACAGTTAGAGGTTTTGGATGGTGCAAAATGGAGTTCCTGTGTTCTGGGGACAAGGAAATACCGGACTGTGAGACCATGCGGCCTAGAAAAGAAACCTGTTTTCTTGCAATCTGTAGTTTGTTTTTGCTCACTTTAAAACCTGTGTTGGCCAGGTGGTGAAGTACCACTCTGGTGGCCTCCAAACAGATGTCAGCCGTGGGGGCAGACAGCAAAAGGTCATCCACATATTGTATTAACATACAGTCAGATGGTAGTGGGCTGGTTTGTAAAAGTTCTTTCAAACACTGATTAAACAGTCCTGGGGAGAGGGCAAATCCCTGTGGTAAGCGAGTGTAACGCCATTGTCGGCCTCTAAATGTAAATGAGAAAATGTCACGCAGTGACTCACGAAGTGGGAGGCAGAAAAAGGCATTAGCCAAGTCAATGCAGGTGAACCAGGCATGAGATGGTGGGAGGTTGGTCAAGGCAACATAAGGATTAGGCACAGGCAAAGTAGGAGTGCCAAGTAAGGCATTAATCCTTCTCAAATCATGTGCCATTCTGAACTTCCCCGTGCCTTTTTTCTCAACGGGTAGGATGGGCGTGTTCCACTTAGAGCAGGAGGGCTCCAAGACACCGGCAGTGACCAAACCAGAAATTGTTTCTGCAATCCCAGCCTCAGCCTCCGGTCTGTGTGGGTACTGAGGCTGCCACAAAGGGGTAGCAGATGACAGTTGAAAAGAGACTGGCTCCACATCAACTAAACCTACATCTGTGGGTCCAAGGGACCACAAACAATCTGGAAGAGAGTCGAGTAAAGGCGCAGCATCACAGTGGTCTGTGTGTTCTCTTCCATGTGACCCGCTGACCACTCCATGTTGCAGTGTTGAGGAATTAAAGCAATCATTTAAAATTTGGTATGTCTTGGTAGATGGAGAAAACAAAACCTGTGGGAGTTTTGTAGGTGTCCAGTCAGTGGCCGCAAGGGAACGTTTAACCATTCCACCCAGCTCCTTAGCCTGGTGTCCAGGATGTAAGGCCAGTGACACATGGGGAGCTGCCTCATCAGACATCATGTACCACTGTAATTGATCTGTTGTAAAAGTAACCGCTGCTGCCACTCCCTCCGGTGCCGCAAAAATGCACGACATGTTCAGAGACCAAGCCCGCCCCTCACACTGCTTTTGGAACATGTGCTGGTACCAGGTGGTGTCATGCCTGTCATAAAACAGTGTAACATGAGGTGGGTCAGGGGGAGGGACATAAGGATGTAGGAGTGAGAGCCACGGCCGCCATTGCTGAAAAGCAGTCCAAACTCCTGGTTCAGCAGGTGTTTCAACTTCCAATAATGCCCAGTAGATGTCAGCAGAGTCCGCCAAACAGGAGGAGGGTTGCAGCAGAAACTGACCACCTCCCTCTGGCCCATCAGAGCAGGGAAGTACAACCCCAGTAGGGAGAGTCACAGTTAGGCCTTGTGAAGAGCAGAGTATTGTGGCTCCTAATTTAATCAACAAGTCTCTTCCCAGTAAATTCACAGGCGCCTGTTTTGAACAAACATAGCTGTGTAACAAGGTCTGATCTCCAACCGTTGTGGGGAGGGGCACGGTGTAAGGCAGAGTTTTAGGTTCCCCAGATATGCCCACCACTGTAATCACTCTGTCAGTAAGTCTTTCACGAGCAACATCCTTAATGGTGGAGTACGTAGCTCCAGTGTCCACTAAAAAGCTGCTTCTTCTTCTATCTACAGTTATGGACAGCATAGGGTCCGCCGTTGTCCCTTCACCGTCCTGGGCAGTCTGTGGGGTGTCCTATAGCTGGGGACCACCCTCGTAGTACTCCCACCCCATCACAGGCATCTGTGGGGCCGGGGGCACTCCAACTACAGCACCACGAGGTCCACCTCTGTGGCCAGGATGCTGATAGGGCCCACCACGGGCTCCCCTGCCTCTTCCAGCAGCCGGGTTCAAAGGGCACGCTTTAGCCCAGTGTCCAGGTTGTCCACACCGGAAACAAACATACATCTGGCCTCCCCTACCACCTCCCATCTGACCCCTTCCCCTGAAACCACCTCTGTTTCCTCCAAATGGGGAACCTCTCTGCCCATAAGGGGCCGGGGAGTGATAAGCACCATACTGGGGGGGCTGTGGATCAGTTGGCCATGGGTTCGGATACAAATCAGGGGCAACTGGACCAGGAGGGGGAGCCGCAGCGGCCACAAGCTGCTTTTTAGGCTTGTCACCTTTTCCACCCAGGTCGTTTTTAGCTTTCTGCAGCTGAACCTTCAACAGTTGCAACTGTAAATCTTCGACGCTCTCCGCTTTATCATCAGACTTAATCTGCACTTTGTTAAGATTAAAAATCAAATGTTTCTTCCAGATTGCAAAGTCACAGTCCTGCAAATCAGGATTATCCTCCATTTTCTGGCTTACTGACTCCGGAATGCCCCTCAGCACCGCCCTTCTAAACCACATGCTCTGTGAACAAGTCCTACTGGGGTGATGACCTGTATGGTTCACCCAGTCTTCAACAGCCTGATTTAGATAATGGGTGGGATTTTGCTTTCCCTCCCATTTAAATTTCTGTAAGGTGCCTTGATTTTTGGGTGGGAATTGTTTGCGCAGGGCCGGTCCAATAAACCTCAAGGCCTGCATTAGTGGCACCTCGTTCTCATGCATGGTAGTACCCGCATTTTGTTCCAGGTCCGCTGCCTGAGATCGGGATGTGCACCTAGTTATAATAGCTCTAAAATCTCCCAGTGCGAGGTCCTGTCCAGCTGTGTATTTATCCAAACCAGCCAACCAGGCATTCCCTCCCTCCGTTATGTCAGGGAGTTTGTCCACTAGGGCCTGGACATCTCCGAATGAATAAGGTTGATACACTGGTCTACGTTGCGCTTTAGTCTGGACCAGGGGAAATATGCCTGGAGGCTGAGGCACAGGGCCCTTAGATCTAGTCTGATATCCTAAACTGGGAGGGGTAGAGGGGGGTGTATTGTTAAGGTCACTGAGTTCATCATCAGTATCCTCAGTTTCTTCCCCGCCTGGTGGGGTAGCAGTGTCAGCAAAAACGTGGGCTAAACTCATCTGTGTTTCCGGATCCTGACGGCCCACCAAAGACATGGTAACTGTGACATTTGGTGAAGTGCCAGGCTCAGTTTTTGCAGTAGCGGTCAGATCTCCTTTAACAGCGACAGGAGTGCTGGCAAAGGGGTTGGACCGGGAAAGAGGGGCTGACGCAACACGATTATTCACCTGGACCACTGACCTATGTTCATTTAAGCAGCTGCGTAATGCTGCTTCTTGATCAGCTAATTGTTGTTCAGTGGGTTCCTGTCTGTTCATTCGAACCGCAAATGGTGCGCTCGCAGGGGGGTCAGTTAGGCCCTCAGATCCGGTTCCAAAACAATGGGACATAGAAGAGGGGGCTCTACTACTAGCTGAGGATGTCGCCGACAGAGAGGAGCTCCCTGGGCAAAAATGCTTGGTATCTATGGGAGTTGGAGCTACGGGCGGTTCTTCTCCAATAGTCATTATTCCACCAGAGATATTAAGTACCGGATATATGCCTGCTGAGGGAGGAGTTGAGGCAGAATAGGGAGGTGGCTGAGACCTATTTTTCTTCATGTGTGGTTTTGCAGTTTCCCATAAACACACCCAGTGATTAAATTTAGCTTTGCGGCCTGCGTGCTTATCTGCTTCCTTTCTGTGTCTCACCCCGCTCATCACACCTGCACCTGCTGCTGCTGAGTTGGCTTCTTCCTCTTTCTCTTTTGCCTGCATAGCCTTATTCTGCCAAATTATTCCCCAGTTACCACTACTCCCCTCGTCCTTTCCCTTTTCTTTCATTAACCTTTCAGCTGTTTTCCTCAATGACTCTTTCTGCTTTTTTGCTTCTTTAGGCTGGTGTGTGGAGTTGATGACTGTCTCAACACATGTTAATTGTTCTCCCAATGTGCTAAGAATAACACCGGGACCCCAACCATCATCATTAGTTTCTCGATCTAATTCTCCATCCATTTTACTGTCAATGGAGGAGTGTTCTTTTATTGATTTTAAAGGAGAATTTGGGCCAGCTGGGTTTCTGCCTCTGTTAGGCACTAACAGCTGGGGCGCTGCTTTAAAGGTGAGTCAGCACTGAAATATCCCTTCAGGTGTTACCAAGCTTCTACCAAACCGGAGTCTGGCGGGTAACCTTGCCTAGAGCTTCCTGATAGGGGTGCTAGTTGGTTGTCACCTTGTTCACACGTCTCATTCACACTTCATACATTACCTGCAGTCACTCATTACCCTCCTTATGTATGTAATAAATGTGTAAAAAAAAAAAAAAAAAAAAAAATTCTATGTGTGGTGTATTATTTTAACCAAAAGAGGAACCTAGTTCCTTTAATTGTGTAATCTGTGAACAACGGAGAACCAAACTGTCCTGCCCAGTGTTCCACAGCAAGCATTCAGCGTGTATTTATGTGTGTCCAATATCAAACAGAACATCAAAACATTTAAAACACTAAAATCATCGGGGTTTTAAGAAGAGATCCGTTTTCTCCTATTGATCAAAGGGACCCCTCCTTTGGACTCCAACCAGTACTTCTCCTTTTTAAGTTTTAGAGGATCTTTTCTAATAAAGTCCTCTGGGCCTTCCTAACCCTTCTGTAGTTTAGAGAATATTACTAAAAAATATTCTCAAGGCCTTTAACCTTTTAATTTGTTTAGAAAGGCGTTACTAATAAACCCTTTCAAGGTCCCAGACCTGCACTGAGGTATGTATCCGACACCGGAGAGCAACCCGTCGGCTGCAACCGTGGTCAGACCTCAGTTCACTCTTATCTTTATTCACTTATTCACTTATTTCTTATTCACTTGTCTGATTCTCAACAAGCCTTAAGTAAGCCAGACAATTTTGGTTATGAATTACTAGGAGTTTGGACACTAAGTATTTTTATAATGTTCAATATAGCAGAAATAAAAGGTCTGCTTACCTTGTTTTTGTGTGCACACAGCTTTTGTCCAAACTCCGTTCACTCAGACCACGGCCGAAGTCCTCCCATCCGTTCCAGTTGACCTGGAGCGGATCCTGTTCGTGACGCCAATTGAAGGATACAAAAAAAACAACAACAGCAATAGAATAATATTAAACACAAAGTGAACCCGTCTTCCTTCATTAAATAGGTTCTTTTAGATGTTAAGGAGGAATTGACTTAACCAGGCTGGCGGAGAATGAAGACAACCGGACACCTGCGGCAGATGGGGAATCAGTGAACTTTTATTGAGACAGAGACAACCTCTCAACACAGCTCACATCAGGAGATTCCTAAGATTTGCTGTGAGGATGGGTATATATTCTCTAAAACTTACAGGAGGGGGTTGTGAGGAAAGTGCTGCATTAGCAGAAAAACAACTCCATAAAAGGAAATCGGCCTTGGGTGTTCTAGTCTCTTCGCTTGCAGATATCTTGCACCTGCAGGATGAGGCGATCGCTTCTTATCGCTCTCAAGGCCAAAGTCGTGAGCACATTTTTATTACACAGTTGCACAGTAACTTTAAAGCTGAACAATTATTTAAAGCTGAATAATGTTTGATCAGATTATATTTTCTTCAATGGGTGGGAGCTAGTGTGTTAGCGCAGTTAGCTCGTTAACGTGTTGGCCGTCTAGCCCCATGCACGGGGCTATCAGAGGTAGCTCGTTAACGGAGATTTGCCGTGTTGTGGCGTTAAGGTCATTTTAACGAGGTTAACCTGAAAGCACTAGTGGGAACACAACGAATATGACTGCACATTTACGCCGACATCATCCTAGTGCAAAGACAAAAACAAGCATGCATGCTACAAACTTTACCCGAGTCATTTAGACAGCCGTTAGCACATGATTCTCCTTATGGGGACCTGATATGTTTAATATGCTGTTGAGAATATAGCCCAGAAGAAGCAGATAGTATAGCTTTTATTTTGGAAAGAGACATTTCTCTGTAATAAACTCTCTTTTCCAAAGATGAGTGATTCCTCAATCAGATACAGGGCTCGCAAAATCGCTAGCCCGACGTCCTGGGGCTAGCGATTTTTCCAGTCGGGCTACCAAAATCTATCTCTGCCCGTCCGGCTATTGTAGGAAGGAAAAATATATGTCAATGCTTGCATTCTTTCGGAAATGTAGCTGGGTAATTATGTCATTGGCATCGGTGAGCCACTGTCAATATGTGACATATTGAAATCGCGTTTGAATTTGCGCTTGTTTTTTTGCTTTCACTTTGCAATCGCGTGAACTGTGTATAGAGAGCGACAGTACTGATTGGTGAGTGATGATAATTTGCGCACCAATTCCTCTGACATCGTCTTATCAATCGTTAGCTTACTATGCAAACATGACAAGTGAAATCTCCAGCAACAAGCTTAAACATGTGAGAGGTTGATCGCGCAGAGAATCGCTGAGCTTATGTGAGTGTGTGTGTAAAAGCAGCAGGATTTATATTTCAGTTCTGCTGAGCCAAATAAGACAGGTCAGGGTGAAGAAGTGACAGCCAAAGAAAAGCTTACCGCAAAACGGAAAAGTTATGACAAATCAGACTATAAGGCAAAAAGAAAGTGCAGCTTTATGGTTTCATGGACAAAAAAGTTTCTGTGGCTGCGATATGATGAGCTAAATAACCAGGGCTGCACATAAGTGGTCCGCAGGTGCGCATTCGCTGTCAAAATAAAAAACACGCACAAGGGTTAGGGTTAAATTTAAAAACTGTACTTTTGAGTTAAAATATATATTTATAATTTTAATAAATGACAAATTAAAAAGGCATGAACATTTTATTTTGTATCGAAAAAATATCGAACCGTGACACCAAAGTATCGAACCGAACCGTGAATTTTGTGTATCGTTGCACCCCTACTATTTATGGTCTCCTCACAACAATGATAGGAAAAATAAACTGAACCAATATGGCATGTTTGTTAATACAGGGATACAAATGTTAATGTGTTAATGTTAATGTGACCTGCGGAGACTCAGGTCGTTTGGGGTGGAGGGCCCACTCCTGAAGACCTTCTATGACTCTGTGGTGGCTTCTGCTATCTTTTATGGTGTGGTCTGCTGGGGCGGCAGCATCTCTGCTGGGGACAGGAAGAGACTGAACAGGGTGATCCGAAGGGCCAGCTCTGTTCTAGGATGCCCTCTGGACCCAGTGGAGGTGGTGAGTGACAGGAGAATGGCGGCTAAGCTGTCATCCCTGTTGGACAACGTCTCCCACCCCATGCAGCAGACTGTGACAGCACTGAGCAGCTCCTTCAGTGGGAGACTGCGGCACCCACGGTGTGGAACGGAGAGATTTCGCAGGTCTTTCCTCCCCACTGCTGTCAGACTCCATAACAAAGACTTTAACTGAACAAACACACACATCCACACATGTGCAATAACACTAAGTGCAATAATCCTTTCTGGCATCGTTGTATTTTTACTCAGTTGTATATAGCATTCGTATTCTATTTTTATCTTATTGTATATTTTTATTCTATTTTATTCTACTGTATATAGTATATTATTTTATTCTATTCTGTACAGCTGTGTACTGTATTTATTCTTATTGTATTCTAATTTTTGCGTCATAACTTTTGCACTGTCCACTTCCTGCTGTGACAAAACAAATTTCCCACGTGTGGGACTAATAAAGGTTATCTTATCTTATCTTATCTTATCTCTGGTCTCGCACTCAGAGACACAGGTCTCCGAGTGGCCAACATTCAGACGGCTACCTGAGGACACTCTTCGTGTGAGAGAAAAATACTGAATACTGAAAAAAAAATACTGAGAGCCAAGTACTGTCAATAAGGCCTCCACAATGTTCTGAAGACAGTTAAACTTGTCAGGTAGTGATGTCCAGCAGCTGAAAATGCAAGCTCCATGAACATGCACAGCTGTGGATTCCAGCTGCGTTCGTAGTTCTGCAAACTTTGACCCCCACAGAGTCGAGCTTTTTATTTCAATCAGCTGGATTTCGATGTCCTCTGTGTCCAGCCAATTAATGCGAGACAAATCCAGCTGCTCATTAAAGCTTTCTGGTTTGATCAGTCGTGAATCTACCGATGTATCCATGTATTTCCGTAGTGCTGATGCTGCGCTGAGCGGAGAGCTCCTGAAGCATTTGAAGATGTGGAAATTTCAACGTTGCTTGAAAAAACTGCCAGCTAGCAACGTCCCTCTCACCGGTAGGTTAAGTTATTTTTAGCCAATTACAAGTTGAATCTGGTAGTTGGGGTTGTTAGCTAAGATATCGTCATTAAGAAGCGGCACAACTAATGTGTCTATGCGAGCTAATTTGCGATGTGCACCACTGGCCCGGCCTTTTATTTTTTAATGCACCTTCTCAGATTAATTCACTGCGTGTTGTGCCCAGGGCTGGACTGGGACAAAAAATCGGCCCGGGCATTTTGACTAAAGACCGGTCCACCAGGTATTATGGGAAAAGCCATAAAGCCTTTGAATGAAAACAAACGCTGTTGTGACAGTGATGTACAGTCTTGTTGGTATATGTATGATTTCTATACATTTTACATCAGATAAAAACTTAATGTGTAAGATTGAGATAATTATTTAATAAAAGCGAGACATTTTGAATGAGAATAAGAAAGAAACGTATTTCTTTGTGCCCCCCTTTCCCTGTTAATGCCCTACCTGGCCCCCCTGGCAAAACTTTGCTAGACCCGTCCTTGCACAGTTACCAGCTGTCAGCTACTTAGAAAAGGATCCTGGTGTTATTTGTCTCTCAGAAACGGCTCATAACTTCAACTCATTCATGTCACCTAAAAGGTAAACCTGTTTCTCCATCACCTGTTCAGCTCTGATGATTCAGTAAGGACATCTCCTGGTTTCATCTTTATGTTTCCCTCTCACCTCATATCCAAACCGATATCATGACCAGCAGCTTTTAGAGCTGTGGCTCCAGCAAACATCAGCTGACACTAGAAATTAATATTAAATAAATTCTAACAAAAGCTGATCAACCTTATCAACCTGTTGTTTAGCGCGACATTCGCCGGTTTCCTCTTTCTGGCGTAAAGTGGGCGATAAACAAACAAGAGAGGAAAGCCGATCAGCTGATCATTAATCAGTTTCATGATTGAAGTAGCAACAGGAGAGGGAGGGGAAGAGAATGAGAGAAGAAGAAACAGCTGCAGCGTAAAGACACAGAAAAACTTTTTCCATTCTAGCTGAAATACGGGACAAACTGTGCTCCTTTTCAGCTCAATACGAACCGGCGGGTCTCTCCTCCTCCTGCCTCCCCTTTGCCTCATCCACCTGCTGGCCTCTGTGGAAGCTCCGCCATAGCCACCACCAAACAACTGAGTTATTTTTACACATTGACCAACATCTGGCCAATCCATAACCTTTCTTTGTTTATACTTTTACAAAAAAATGTTGAATAATAAAAAAATGCCCGGTAGGCCCGATGGCCAGTCCAGCTATGGTTGTGCCATCAGTTAACCCTTTGCGTGCCAGCTGTGGCACGCTTGCCCAGTAGTGATGGGATTTACGGCTCTTTTTAGAGAACCGGCTCAGCTCACTAAAAAGAGCCGGCTCTTTTGGCTCCCAACCGGCTCTTCAGGTTGTTTGGTTGCTTTAATTAATTAATTATCAACAAAAATATAAAATTATGCACAAAAGGAATTAGTAATGTAAAAAAAAGTGGTTTTCTTTATGTAAATATTTATGGGGGCCCCTAGAGATGAAACACGTACAAACTGCAAAACACATTTCACGTTAACTGAACTTCCAAAACAGAGCTACCTAGATCACTTAAATTACACAATCGAAAGCATTTCTATTGTTTTTGTATTAATACACAAACACTCATATATATATATATATATATATATATATATATATATATTCAAATAATAAAAAAAAAACTTTAATTTATCTGTTACTACCACACACCCAATCCGATTGTTGGTACTTCCTGGCTTGTGTAATCACCAGGTAACAAAAGCTGTTGCGAGTGTAACTACCGCCCCACCCCCTCAGCTCAGCGCTGAGCAGAGGGGGGAGGGGCGCAAACGCAAGGCTCTGCTCAGCGCAAACACAAGGGTGACTTGCAGCGTGAAGCGAAAAAAAGTGAAAGAGAGGGCAAGAGAAAGAAAAAGAAAAAACCCACGGCTCGCATCGTTCACTTCAAATATCCGGCTCTAAGAGCCATTTCGTTTGCAACCGACCCATCACTATTGCCCAGAGTTGCCGACCCCTGCAGTAAGCTGTCAAGCGGGTGTATGCAAGGCTATGGTGGACTTGGGCAGCACAGAGACCATGGTCCACCATACCCTGGTACAGCCCGAGGCATTGTTGGAGGCAGAGTGGGTGAAGGTCAGGTGTGTGCATGGGGACATACACAAATATCCCATAGTGCCACTGCAAATAACAATACAAGGGCAAAATCCATAGTGTGAAGGCAGTTTTTGTTCAGCAGGAAGCCACTCCCCCCTTAGGCAATTTTCAGCAATAGACAAGGTGTAATAGAAGAATTGTACTATACGTGGTGTAGCCCTATAATTCTTGTAGTGAAGAAAGGTGAGTCTATACGTTTCTGTGCTGACTACCGCTATGATGCTTGTGAATTGATGCTTATTCCATGACCCGGGATGACGAGCTCCTGGACCGGTTTTCATGACACTGGATTTAACCAAAGGCTACTGGCAGATTCCTTTATATGCAATGTAAGTCCAACGAAAAAACGGCCTTTTCCATTCCATATGGTTTGTACCAATTTGTTACACTTCCATTCAACTTGCTTGGGGCCCCAGCCACTTTTCAACGCCTCATGGACCCGGCTCTGCATCCACAAGCTGCAAATGCTACCTCCTAGTTGTATGACGTCCATAGTGACACCTGGGTGGAGCATGTGCAGTAGGTGGCTGCAGTCCTGGAGTATCTGAGGCAGGCGTGGCTCACGGCCAACTGGAAGAAGTGTGTGGTTGGACAGAGGGACATACAGCATCTGGGGTAACACTTGGGAGGGAGGCAGGTGTGCCCACAGGTGGAGAAAACAACAGCCGTTGCATCCTGGCCACGTCCCAAGACCAAGAAAGAGGTGAGCATTGGCTAGTTACTACCGCCGGTTTGTGCCTGGCTATGCGGAAGTGACCAGCCCCTTGACCGATCTCATCCGAAAGGGGAGAAGGAGTGTCTGACCATCCGGTGGGAAGTCAATTCTCTTTGTTATTACCTCCTGGGATCCTCATTCAACCTCTGTTCAAACTATGCACCTCTGCAATAGCTCCACTGCATGAAGGATGCGAACGCCTGGATCACCCAGTGGTATCTGGCCCTCCAGCCTTTTAAGTTCAAGGGTGCAGATGACTGTGGCAGGGGTATGTGGCAAGGGTGTGGTCTGCAGAGAAGTGGTGGGGCAGTGGGTTTGGTGGGCAGAGCAGCTTGGACTGATTTGTGTGATCAGTCTTGCTATTTCAGTTACCTGCTGGAGGGGAAGGTTCCATGATGAAAAAGTCAGCTGAAAAGCTGCTCAGAGCGAACTTGGAAAAGGCTGCAAATAAAACATAAACCACACTGTTAGAAAAAGCATCTTGAAAAAACGGTGATATCCCGGCAGCTGGGGCGCCAAAATACGACCATATAATTACAGAAAATAACTCCCGCATAAAAATACGGTCATTTCCAGTAATGAAAATATAATTAGTTGCGCTAATTTGACATGGGATCTCGCCTTTTTCAAGTGCCGCTAAACATTAAATTAGGAACATGTTGATGTCATTAAACAATGAAATCATCTATAAATAGGAAAAAAAAAACATCTTAAAAACGGTAATATTCCGGCAGCTGGGGTGCCAAAATACGACCGTAAAATAACAGAAAATAACTGTCCCAGAAAAATACGGTCATTTTCAGTAATGAAAATAGAGTTTGTTGCGATAATTTTACATGGGATTCTGCCTTTTCCAAGTGCTTTTAGACATTAAATTAGGAACATTTTAATGTGATCAAACAATGAAATTACCTATAAACAAGGTCACTGAATGTGGAAATATGAATCATAATACGTAAATGTACAGAAATATACAGTTAACAGCTGGTTTAAATAATAATGGATTGCATGCCCTGGGACAGAGGCGAGGCTGCCATATCGCACCATCGGCCCCTTTGGCCATCACTAGTAGGTAGGTGAAGAGTCTTGACCACGGACACAATGACGGAGAGTGTCCGAGCCGGGGCGCGAACCAGCAACCTTCTGATCACAAGGCGAACTGCCAACTCTTGAGCCACGATCGCTCCACTAGCAATGATAATAATACTTATGTGATGTAACACAAGCTCATAGGGATCATGTTATATGCTTTTCCATAGCATTACATTTGAATTCAACAGTTCAATCTTTCAAATAATGGACAGATATTTGTGAAATCATGATACATTTGTGAATGTATTTTAACAATCTAAATATGCATATGTACAGACAGATACATTTAATAATCAAGACAATTATGTTGTATTACATTACAGTGATTTAACGTTAATTTACATTCAAAATGTGAAGTCAAAGTCTATTTACGTAACTTTAATGATATTCTACAAGAACAGAACATTACTGTCAAATTCACAGTAAAATACCTTCATATTAGGGTTTTTTCCTACGGTCGCAGCCATACCCACGACCTTGTTGTTGTTAGTTCACATTCATTGGCCGATGCTTAGCGTTATTTATATTAATTGCAATTCCTACTTCTACATTTCTTTTTCAAAATATGTAATTAGCACATTGTGGCATGCAGAGGAATCTTAACAAAGAAGCTCACAGAGAAGGATAGAGCTTGTTGTTCAACCCCAAGCTGGTAGGGGGAGCTCCTTATTAAAACACTTGCCAGTGCTATAATGTGCCTCAAGGTTCAACAACAGCACAACAGAAGTCACTCATGGTACAGCACTCTCTCTACAAAACAACAACTGTCAGTGACGCTGCACCACGGCGTAAACACAACATTCAAGATAACAGTTAAAAGTAACGTAACCATAAACAATAAAACAAGAACATCTAAACAGCAGCACATGTCCCAAGGCATGATGGGAGAGAACTAGCTGTTCCCCCAACACACCACAATCCGGTTGTTCAGTGATGACGCGACGAATCCTACTTCCGGGTCTAAAGTAGTCTGCGTTTAATATGGCTTTTGTGTTGTTAACATGTTTAATGTTTTGTATTTTCTTCTATTTGATCTCAAAAAGCTCCTAAAACAGTCAGTGATCCCTGTTGACCTCCCTCGGCTTTTATTACCGCTAATCATTTATTTAAGCTCAGTTTTTAAAACCTTAGGATGTAACTACAGCCCAGCCCATGAATGACTAACCTCGTATTGAGGATGGATTATCTCAGTTGTTCTCCTGGCTGAAGTTTGGTCCTTTTACAGCATCCTGCCATGCGATTACATTTGTTCCTGACCACCGAGAACACTCACGTTAACTTTTATCGAGTGGGGAAAAAGTTAGCTTGTTTATATTATGCTAACATAGCTGTGTTGCTAGCGGTCACGTAGCACATTATTATATACCAGCTAGCCCAACTTCAGTAACCCTACAAACGTCACTGCTGTTTAGTTTTCTGTCTTCATTTATGCTGGAAGTGATAACAGAGCTGTACGTTTTAATTTGTTTCCAAAACCCCGCAGTCAGGACATGCTATATTGTATTTAGATAGAAGCTAGCGAGCTAACTCCCTGCTAACTTCTAACTCCGTTAAATGTCATAAATTCCGTTTTCATGGATGCCTGGATGTTAAACTCAATTGTTACACCTGGTAGAGCAGAACACTGATCATTTTATTAAAGATGAAAGACTTTAGACAGTTTTTCAACTCTCAGTAATGCCATAGTGATCGTTTGATATATGGACCTGCAGCGGAGTTTAGACCCAGACACGGCTAGTGACGTCAGACTGAACAACCGGATATGTTTTTTTTAGTTTTTATTCCTATTAATTATATTTTCACTTGTTACCTCTGAATTATTGAATCAGACCTAGGTGACATGAAATTTTCAGCAAAATTATAATTCAAATACTCCTTTAATGATTGATTATTCTCATTAATTTTCGATCATTTTATATATTTTTCCATAGTATTACATTTGACTTTAACAGATCATTCTCTCACATAACAGACAAATATTCATGAAATTATGATACATTTCTGGATGTATTTTTACAATCTAAATATGCATATGTACAAAGAAATATATTAGAAAACAGGTAAATTGTGTTTTATTACATTTACAGTGATGTTATGTTATTTTACATCAGATCACAGTCTACTTATGTAAATGTAATGATATTCTAGAAAAACAGTACACAACTGTAAAATACACAGAAAAATAATTTGACATTACTATTTTTTGGAACAGTGCAGTGCTTTAACTGGGTCAGTGTGTACATGCGAGTCCTTTGTGTCACAATCTTTTTTTCTTCTACAGATTCTAAAAGTTATGTTTCAGGTTTATATGGTGGAGTTGTTTGTAATAACACAGCCCTCCTTCGAATGATTCATGCACTCCACCTGAACTGTAACTTTATCCAGAGATCTCACACATTTATCTACACACATTCACCAGCTCATTTCTTAATTGCCATGCTGCTTCCTTCTCTTATACTTTTATACTTTTTTTGTTTGTAGATTACTTGCTCCTTTATCAGGTCTGCTCATTTCTGACCCACTAATCGGTGTTTCCCTTGGCCTGGTCATTATTAAAAGGAACTGGCACTGTTGTTAGTAGATCTCCTGAAAAAAGTCACACTAATTAAATCTTGCATACTTCAAAATACCAAAAGGTAACAGAAGTAATAAAAATAAATGAAATATAAAATTGCATGAATGAATATTGTAGTGAAAACTAAATAACATATATATATATATATATATATATATATATATATATATATATATATATATATATATATATATATATACATATATATAAGCAGGTTTTTCCAGGTGCATGTATAAACATCATGATCACCTACAAGTAAGCCCCTTTCTCAGAAACATCTTCAGCATCTTTGTTTTTCCAGTTAACAAGGCCATCAGCTGTTCGAAAATTATCTTGATATTCTTTTTTTTTCTTTGAAACTCCACACCATCATGTTTTCAAATGCTATAAATCCACTCTAAATGATTTCGTGACAGGGTAGGGCTCTTATTTTGGAGTAATGATCATATATCTTCCTGTCATGGAGATTTACATATTATTTACTTTTGCTGGATGACTTTGTTACCCATAAACCACACTGAACTTGAACGCAGTTTTATATACAGGCTGGAACGCCCACAGCTATAAATCGAGTGAAGTGAGGGAGCCTGAGGCTATGAGCAATTGTGAAATCATTAAGACATCATCTCGACTGAATATGCAGTGGGAATGTTTGCAGGCCAGAAATGCTGTCTTGTATGACACTAATCCATAACATATTGCACACCGCACCCCCATCAGCAGCACCATCCTCATTACAAGTCAACCAAACAAACCCTCCTCTCTCCAATATTTGCCCCTTTTCTTCATTTGTGTTTTGCTCTGCTTCCCTTTTCACTGCAGTATTGCTTTTTAATGACGATTAGGTGGTGGAGGAGGAAGTATTAACGGTCATCTTAGCGCTATAGATAAAACGATTTTAATTAAGATGTTTGTGTACTGTGTCGATTAAGAAGATCTAGTTAATTAAAGTCCAGGTTATTTTGAGCATCTAATTAAATCTAATTTCAACAGAGGGATGTATTTGAAGATCGATAACAAAAGGTCAATATCTTTATTTGCAAAGTTCATTGTTTACTTCAGTATAATGACATTTGGGGTTCAGATGCTAAACCAGCACAAACAAGATGAGAGTCCTCTACAAATATGCAACTCGGGCTTTCCTAAATTACATCCTCAACATGTATGTACAGCTAAATGAGATTTTTATTCTTACAGAAACATGATTTCCACAGCGTGCGGGGGACCAGTCTAAAAGCGAGTGATAATTCTCTGATGAATAATGCATTTAAGAGTGTGTAGCAACATATTGTGAGAGTTGGCATGATTAACTAAAATAGACACCTCAGAAGACTTACTTCCTCCCCTGAAATGATGATGCATCAACCAGATTATGGAAGGTGAGATTATAATATATGAGGTGAGAAGCGTTTTATTATTTGCCAGCAGGAAATGTAGTGCTCTCAGATTTAGTGCTGCACAAAATTATTCATGGCTGCATCACAAGATTTGTCTCTGAATCAAGGTCATTATCGAGTTCCTGAAATGAAAGCCTACACACAGAAATTCATGACCTCGTATTGTCTTAATAAATCCTAATGCCTCACTGTAGGATTCTGTGTTTTGCATAGTTCTTAGATTGTTATTAATGACTGTTTTAAAAATCACATTATCACACTACTGTATCTGTGTGTGTGGTGGTGGTAGGGGTGCGGGGCTCACAACATTTCCTACAGTAAAGGTAGCCTCGCCACTAGAAGCCAAATTTAACCTCATTAAGTTTAATGGACACATTCAGAATGATATATTATGCACTGGATGCAAGGGCATAGTTTTGGCTTCAGAAGTGGTGGTAATGGCGGGGGACATTATTAGCATGATGATAGCTGTAATAAAAAATCAAGTCAGTAGCTGCGTTATCTTTGATGTTCGACTCTAGCAATGCTTTAGCAGAGTATTTACTGTTGGGATGCACCATTTCAACTTTTTAATAAAAGGTACCCAACAAGTGTTGTACTCCACAAAACAAGAGTAAGAGGTAGCGAGAAGCCAGTAAGGGGAAGTACCGTCGCTTACTTTTTGTGGTTAGATCAAAAACTTTTGCACACATACAAAGAAAAGCTTTTAGCACCACTGAGCCTTTGACTTCCTCCATGCTATAGTAGCTCTCTTAGCGACCAAGGCCATGTGTCAGAAATGTGTCAAAGTGAACAGCAAACATCACAAAATTGAATGGAACAGATCAGAATGTAAGGTGTATTTTTACATTTTGAGAAATAAATTACTTCTTGAAAAAGCTTTTATTGTCATCTAATGTTTCATATTTGAATTAAGACATTTTTAAGGCTAACTTTTAGTGGGTTTATAAATGCTATCAAATCACAAACTAATAAAAAAAGTTATAACAAATAATATAATAAAAATAAATAATTATAATGAATGATTATAAAATAAATAAAAACATTGTAAAAAGTTAAAAATTAATTTTGAATAATGTGTAACATTAGCTGCCCCGCAATAAAGATGGCATAATCACACAGCCACTGTGAAAGAGAGAAACACATTTTAAATAATTTTTGGTAAAAGTAGAACAATAACTTCTCATCCAGATCAACCCTGCAGCTTCTCATCGACTGTCCACACTGCTTCACCTCCTCAGCTTGACTGCACTGCTTTGGATTTCACTCTTTATTTGCAAGGCATAGTGCACCACAGTCTAGACTCTGCTCAGTTCAGCTACCGTTACCCTGCTGCTCAAAATAGTCAACAGTTCTCCATGTATTCAGTCATACACACACAGCTCCGGCTCAAAATCCCATCCTCATTCCAGCAGTAATTAATCATCTTTTATCTAACTACAGTCCCCCATACATTTATGACATACAGCTAGGTTTGGTTCATGTTAGAGCAGCCTTCATCCGAGTGTGAATGTGTGTGAATGTCGTTAGAGTCAGTGCTTGTGAGAATGTGTGTGATTGGGTAAATGTGGCATGTTGTATACAGCACTTTGAGTACTCCAGGAGAGTAGAAAAACGCTATATAAGAATCAGTCCATTTACCATTTACATCATCGGCAGATTTAGGCAAAGTGGTCGTTGAAGTGAGGATGGACTAAATAGCAAGGCAGTTCAAAAAACAGTCCACAAGAAGCTGGTAAATGGTCTGTATTTGTATAGCGATTTACTAGTCCCTAAGGACCCCAAAGCGCTTTACATATCCAGTCATCCACACACTGGTGATGGCAAGCTACATTGTAGCCACAGCTGCCCTGGGGCGCACTGACAGATGCGAGGCTGCCGGACACTGGCGCCACTGGGCCCTCTGACTACCACAAGTAGGCAACGGGTGAAGTGTCTTGCCCAAGGACACAACGACCGAGACTGTCCAAGCCGGGGCTCGAACCAGCAACCTTCCAACTATAAGGCAAACTCCCAACTCTTGAGCCACAATCGTCCCTGAATACAAAAATTCAGTCAGTCCTCATATACACCCATGTAAAAACCCTCACCACAAAGCTGGTGTAGTGTATAGGAGATTGACTGAAAATAGTGGGAGATTTGTAGGTAGCAAAAGGTCGTGCACCCTTTGTGGTAGGCCTTTTTGCCATGGTAAGCTATGTGCAGCAAATGTATTATCAGCTAATGAGTTACTATAACTGATTAACTGATAACTTCTGATAATGAACTGCATGCTCAAGAATCTTAATCTGTAGCTGCCTGAACTGTTTTCTTTAAGTGTTTGTCAAGTGCTGATTATCATCCTGCAAGTTTTAAACTTCATTTTATTTTTTTTGTTTCCGGTTTTATTTTAGAAATTGTGTCAGTGGTGCTTTAACCCTGGCCGTCCCTTGTAGGGTTTCCTGGTAGCAGCCAGTGTTCACACAGGGAGTCAGGTTTTTGGTGGCACCGGGTGAGCTAACTGAATTGTGTGCAGTGGTTTCAGTGTGTGATCACAGAACTAGAGAGTAGTAACTCAATAGTGCTCCACACCGTGCTCCGACCTCTGTTTGTTTCCTTGTTTCTTAACTGAGTTTTTTAGTTCAACCAACATGTGCGCTATTTTTAATGACATTTTTTTGGGAATAGTTAATAAAGCTGCTTGTAGCAGTGCTTGAACTGGAGATATGCAACTGGTGTCTTAATTTCAAAAGAGCGGCCCCCTCTTCGCAAGGCTACACTACTAAAGAACTTTTCCCCCCTCGGCCTCCCACTGGTAATGTCCCCCTTCATGGGGGTCATTGACAATTCCATGTGGATACTAGAGTTACTGATTTGGTAGCTTATAATAAGAAATGTCCCTGCAGGTTAGGAGTCACCTAAACTTCTGACATGATCTGAGAAATAATATGGCCTGTAATGAATTTACATACTGTCCATTTAATACTCTGCTTTAATTGAAATATTGTACTCATGTTTAGTTAACTCTAACACCTTTACCAGAGAACTTAGGTAGATTAATTCTAACAACAAACAGCATATTGGCTGTGGCCCCCTCAGGCTGTGCCTCTCGTTCAGTGCAGCCACGATAACAATGATTAAAAAACTAAAATAAACTAAACTAAAGTAGTTAGTAAAAATAAGCCATGAACCAGTTACTTGTTATTTTTATTTTTTGCCTCAGAGTCTCATCTTTTCATTAGGCAGATGGTGAGTTTTGCACAGGGGTGTGAAAAGGATAAGTGTGCTCCCAGCTGAAAATGTAACGCTGTTAAGGTTTTACTTTTTTTTTTAATCTTTATTTTACACATTTGTGCATTGTGTTGGGTGTTGAGATGGGTGCTGGGAAGAACCCATAAGCATGGACAGTCAGGGTGAAGCAGCTGTGGAAAATTAACCTGCATAGCATCAGGGCGATAAAGAAGAGTTTATTTTTACAGGGAGAAAGCATCTGATTGGAGCAGAGAAAAGCGGAAACTGGACCGAACACCAGTCTAAACTGTGGCTTCTCATTAGGTTTTTAACCAATCATATTCATGTCTTGTTTGTATGATATTTAAAAACTTGGTTCACAAGGGAATGGAGTTAATGGTCTATCCAGTCCCAGTCAGACCATGGCGTTGTGTAACTTGAACCATTTAATAAACTTTAAAAATGTAAATTTTAAGTTTTCTCATCTCCTCTCAGAAAAACAAAAGCGACAATAAAAGTCTAAATCTGGGCAGCACGGTGGCACAGTGGTTAGCACTGTTGCCTCACAGCAAGAAGGTCCTGAGTTCAATTCCACCATCAGGCCGGGGTCTTTCTGTGTGGAGTTTGCATGTTCTCCCCGTGTTTGCGTGGGTTCTCTCCGGCTACTCCGGCTTCCTCCCACCGTCCAAAGACATGCAGCTTGTGGGGATAGGTTAATTGGATAATCCAAATTGCCACTAGGTGTGAATGTGCGAGTGAATGTGAGTGTGAATGGTTGTCTGTCCCTGTGTGTTAGCCCTGCGACAGACTGGTGACCTGTCCAGGGTGTACCCCGCCTTTCGCCCTATGACAGCTGGGATAGGCTCCAGCGCTCCCCGCGACCCTGAAAAGGATAAGCGGAAGCGAATGGACGAATGGATGTTAGATTCTTCAAAGAGAACAAAAAAACAACAACTTGGCTTTCAACATAGTTGGCATTCTCTCAACCAGCTTCATGAAACCATCACCTAGATATTTTTCATCAGTCTTGAAAGAGCTTGGCTACTTTTTCCTTCACTCTGGAGACCAGCTCAACCATCTAGGGAGTTCGTATTGTAATAGGAAGGTTGAGGAAGGTTTGAGCTCCGGTTCAGTCTCAGTCGTTGTGTCCTTGGACAAGACACTTCACCCGTTGCCTACTGATGGTGGTCAGAGGACCCGGTGGCGCCAGTGTCCGGCAGCCTTGCCTCTGTCAGTGCGCCCCAGGGCAGCTGTGGCTACAATGTAGCTTGCCATCACCAGTGTGTGAATGAATGGGTGAATAACTGAATGTAGTGTCTTAGGGACTAAGTAGAGCGCTATACAAATACAGGCCATTTACCATTTTAGTAAACTCTGGCTTTTATACATATTGATTGCTTCTCTAGGACCTGCTCTGGTGCAAGTTATATCTGCAGCACGAGTTACCATGGCAATATACCCCAGTAAGAAATGGACCACCTTCATAAGACTGAAAATCCAAGGTTAAACCTTATGTTACTGTGCCAAGCTCCAGATAGTACAGGCTTCTGAAGGACAGTCATTGAAATCAGTTTGGGCTACTGCTTCTTATGTCTTGTGTTGTACAGGAATGGGTCCAAAACAAGAATTAAACAAACATAACATTAATCTTTATTAGGGTGAGCCAAGTCCAAAAGGGAATAAACAGAAATCCAAGTCTTCACAAGGAGACAGACAAACAGCACATGGGAGTAGATACATGCCAATGACAAGGAGAATGAAGAAAGGACAGGAATATTTATTCATGCAGGTTAATCAGGGAAGTGGAAACAGCAACAGGAAGTAAAACCTAAAAATACTAGCACTTAAACAAAAAACTAAGAACACGGCATCACAATGAATTCAGAATTTCAAAGAACTCAAAACCCTGGGACAGGCGCAGTATCATGATGTCTCTGAGTTATGAAAACATCTTAACACAAGTCCAACATGGAAGATGTGTCAAGACTTGCAGTTAATGAAAGTTGATTTACATAAATCTTGAAATGTTTACAAAGTCATTCATGGAATTTAGATTTATTCTTCAGTCCACAAAAGGACATTTATAGATAAACTCTCCATTTATAGACAGTTTATCTATAAATGGAGACTATTTAGTTGTTGCTCTCTCAAGCCCATCTAATAAGACTCTGAAAGCACAACACAGAATGCTCAATGAGGTGTGAAGGAAGCCCAGGGTAACAGCTAAGGAAATCTGTGCTTATCAGGCTGTAATACACAAATCATGCATGCAGCATGGAGTCCATCTCAGGACACCACACGGCTGCTCTGGGCCTGTGGGAGAAAGTGTTTTATGCACACATGAAACTAATGTTGAATTGTTTGAGAAAGAACTTGTGGTGCTACATATGGTGTAAAAAGGGTGCACGAGGGGGAAATGTGTCAGGGTGACTGTCCAGCTGAAGCTCATTAGGAGCTGGGATAATGTGGCGGGATAATGACTAACACTGGAAACATTTCAACTTTGTTAGTCTGTGTCGAAGATCACATCACGCTTTAACACCAATTAATGAAGAAACCCAAGTCATTCCAGGTGGTTTGCATAATTCACCTTGCCACTGTATCGTCAGCAGGTGAAATATTCAAAAGATTTTTTAAGACATTAAATATCACATCTGATGTTTTTTTGTTGCTGGGGTGAAACTTTGTACAACTAATAAAACTTCTCCAACTCCTTTGGAAAACCTTCATCCTGTGTTCAATATTACTAGAAAAGTACTAAATAAATGCCAGTCCTTTGATTACACTCAGTGAATTGTTTTATGACTCTTCTTTCACCATCTAAAGTCATTGAACTCATCTTGTTCACCACATTGGTCCCTTTTGAAACATTTTTAATGGCAAATAATCTTGCCCTGTCATATGGTATGTGCTTTATTTTCAAAAATAAAGTGCTTTATTTTCAAAATGCGTGCTTTATTTTCAAAAATAAAGCACATGCCAGTCTAGTGTTTTACTACTCTATTAGTTTGCACTACTTACCCACATATGCAAGCTAATGGAAGCAGCTTGCTGATAACTTTGAACTCTGCCCTGAAATCCCAATATGTTCTCTTCCATCCCCAAAAAACAAACATGGCAGCAGTTGCTTCACTTCAAAATGAGGACGACTGACAACACCGATCTTTCATCTACAGTCTATGCACAGGACTGATAAAGCATGTAGAAACAGAAAGCCAGTCAATTCAAGAGCCAGATATTTCAGGAAAAATAAATGAAAACTGGTCGCGTGCAAATTCGACCAGGTAAAGTATATCACAGGTCTACAACAACTATGCAATTTGAAAGCAAAGTGGTGTTGTTCAAACAACAACTGAACTGAACTATTCCTACTGTTTATATTTTGCCTTACACCCTCAGAGAATCAACCTCAATGCCACTTTTGTTTTTATTTCCAAATGTTTGTACCTTAGTCTGTGCCCATAATGATATTGCATTGTTTTCTGAGACATTAAGTAAAATGAGGCCTAAGCCTAAAGAGTGTGTCATCCTGCATGGACCAAATTAACTGGTTTTATGCTGCCATTCCACTTTGGAGAGATTAACACCCTAATAAAAAGGTAAGCAGCAAGCAAAGCAGCAAAACATCAGGCTGCCATGAATAAACCAGAAAGGGAGAGAAAGTGAAATGCAGGGTGGAATTCAGCTGCTGTACCACACATCCATATAACATGCCCCTGTTGAGACACTGGCACAGGCTTTATCAAATCTTCATTTTCTGTCCTCCATTTAATAGAGCTCTAACGCACTAATTTGAGCCAAATGGGTAGAATAGAAGCACAAGTATTGAAGCAAATGGCCTTTCCCAGAGGAGCAGTCAGGGCCTTCTGTCAAGGTTCTCCTATTTAATATTTAACACCATGTCCTGTTCACAGCAGTGATGTATGCAGCACACATCAGAAAGCTCAGTTTTTGCAGTTAGCTGTCCATTTTGTGCTAATAGCAACATGCATTTTCATTGGGGAGAAAAAATGGATGAAAGAAAACAAGGTTCTTCCAGCAGATCAAGGGTCAGATGAAGTGATGGGAGGGAGGGAACTGTGGGTGAGGGGTCGGGTGGGTAGGGGCTGTCGATGTCTAGAGCACAGTATGTCAATAGCATGTTTGGCTACAGTCTAACCTTAGCATATGAAGCGGCAGGCCAAAAAAAGATCTGTGTAGCACATGACAGCTTCCATCAACCAGGTGTGAGCCCTGAGAGGGGAGACACTAGCGGGATCAAACAGGCCTCGTGTCTGTCTTCTCCCTCGACCTTTCCACTGCAGCACATTTAAACAATTTATAAAACCAGGCTTGAGATTTGTTTTGGAGACATGCATCTCCAGTGATTTCTGAATATATTTTAGTACATAAGTGGTTCAATTAGTGCCTACAGTGGTGACGCTGATGTGGAAATAATTATGAGGTCTATGTTATTGACAGGGGCTTAAATCTGCAACTCCCAAGCAATTGGTCACAAGTGTTGCGCCTTTCAAAGGCTGTTTTAATCTTACGGCATGAAAGTGAGGAAATGTAAACTTTAACTCATATCACCTCATCTCAATATAAAGACATTTTCAATATAAACTTAGACTCGTTGTTCCGTCACATTTTGTTGGAGGCTTTAGTTAATTTTAGAAAGATTTAAACTATCTTTATACACAGGAATTTGCAATAAGTTGTATCACTGGGTGCTTTTGTTTAGGAAAAAATGTAAAAAAAAAAATTATTTTATTTTGGTTGCTGCCATTAGGAGTCACCACAGCGGATCATCTGCCTCCATCTTACCTGGTGTGACACAGCATCACACCAACCCTCTGAATCTTCTCTGGGGTCTTCCTCTTTTTTGTGCCGGGCAGCTCCATCTTTGACATTCTTTGTCAAGTATATCCACAATTTCTCCACTGCACATGTCCAAATTATCTCAGCCATGCCTCTTTAACACCAACCTGCTGAACCTGAGCTGTCCCTCAGATGCACTTCTTAATAATCCTGTCCCTCCTGGTCACTCCACTGAAAATCATCTTGGACAGAACCAAGATGGCGGCGCATGTAGTTGCAGCAGCTCAGTGTCCCACCGATCGATGCTATGTTTGGATAATTTTGTACACCTTGTATTTGTTTTTGTGTTCTACCAGCCAAGCAAATAACATCTATAGCCGACATGGTCTCCTCAAGATTGGAGTAAGTTACCGCGAGAGTGTGACTAGCAAATTTGTCCGCTTACACAAGATACTGGTGGAAATAGCGAGGAGTCCAGGCTCCCCATGGATTGTTATCCCTTCGGGGTGGAGGCGCAGGTGGCGTCGTGAGAGAAGGAGAAGGCGAGGATGCAGGGCCAGCGCGCTAGCCAGGCTATGGAGGCAGCCACTTAAACCACCGCTCCCCAGTCTATTCATCGCAAATGCTAGATCCCTCGCGAACAAGTGGGATGAACTGAGGTTGCAAATAGCAGCAAATAACTACATCAAAGACTCATGCATCCTTCTTATCACCGAATCCTGGCTACACCAATCCATTCCGGACTCTGCAATTGAGCTAGCAGGCTACACCTCACAGAGACATAACCAAACAGTGGACTCCGGTAAGTGCAAAGGAGTATGTATGTGAACAACAGCTGGTGTACAAACACAGTGATAACAGACCGTCACTATTCACCAGACATGAATATCTGACTGTCAAATGCAGGCCCATCTACCTACCTAGGAAGTTCACCGTTGTCATAATAACAGCTGTTTACATACCACCAGATGCTAATGCTAAGTTGGCGATCGCACTTCTGCACGCAAACATCAATAATAAAAAGAGCATTTACCCTGACGCTTTACTTATCGTAGCAGGGGACTTTAATCATGCAGACTTAAAAGCAGCAATCCCCAAATTCCACCAGCACGTCAAGTGTGCCACTTGGGGTGACAAGATTCTGGACAAAGTTTATTCCAACATCAAAATGGGCTACAGGGCCAGACCTCTGCCACATCTGGGTCAGTCTGACCACTTGTCACTGTTTCTAAAACCTGCATATGCCCCCCTCAAGAAAAGCTCACACAGAATAACACACAAAGAATATTACCATATGGCCAGAAGGTGCCCCTCAGCAGCTGCAGGACTGTTTTGACAGAACTAGGATATCTTTGAACATCAGGACCTGGACACTGCATAGACACTGTTACAGTAGACAAATGTATCCGGGCTTATCCCAACCAAAAGCTCTGGATGACCTGGGAGGTCAAGCAGCTGCTGAAGGAGAGGAACATCGCGTTCAGGTCTGGCAACAGGGGCCACTACACCGCAGCCCGATCCAACCTGAAGAGATGCATCAGAGAGGCGAAGGGGGAGAATAGGAGGAGGATTGAGGACCATCTGGAGAGTAACAATAACCGGCAGGTGTGGCAGGGCATCCAGCATCTAACCAACTATAAGCCCAATCTCGGAGCTGCGGAAGGTGACCTGGCGCAGGCGGAGGAGCGGAATATCTCCTTCGCCTGTTTTGAGGCCATGGTACCGGAGGTGCTGCTGGAGCCACAGCAGCAACATGCCGCCCACAGCAGCACCACCCTCACCCTGGAAGAGCAAGAGGTGAGGCGCACGCTGCAGCCCGTTAACTCGAGGAAGGCGGCAGGTCGTGATGGTGTGCCAGATTGAATATTGAGGGATTGTGCAGAACAGCTGGATGGGATCTTCACCAGGATCCCCAACAAATCCCTCGCACAGGCGACTGTCCCACTCTGCCTGAAGTCCTCCACCATAGTCCCCTTGCCTAAGATGTCCCATATCACCAGCCTGAATGACTATAGACCAATGCCACTCACCCCAGTGGTAATGAAATGCGTTGAGAAGCTGGTCCGCAGACACATTACAGCAGCCTTGCCCCGCAGCCTGGATCCTCACCAGTGTTACGGCAGCGTGGAATGCTGCCGTAACACACCTGGATGAGCATGGGAGCTACAGTGGGGCAAAAAAGTATTTAGTCAGCCACCGATTGTGCAAGTTCCCCCACCTAAAATGATGACAGAGGTCAGTAATTTGCACCAGAGGTACACTTCAACTGTGAGAGACAGAATGTGAAAAAAAAATCCATGAATCCACATGGTAGGATTTGTAAAGAATTTATTCGTAAATTAGGGTGGAAAATAAGTATTTGGTCACCTCAAACAAGGAAAATCTCTGGCTCTCACAGACCTGTAACGTCTTCTGTAAGAAGCTTTTCTGTCCCCCACTCGTTACCTGTATGAATGGCACCTGTTTGAACTACTCATCTGTATAAAAGACACCTGTCCACAGCCTCAAACAGTCAGACTCCAAACTCCGCCATGGCCAAGACCAAAGAGCTTTCGAAGGACACCAGGAAAAGTATTGTAGACCTGCACCAGACTGGGAAGAGTGAATCTACAATAGGCAAGCAGCTTGGTGTGAAAAAATCAACTGTGGGAGCAATCATCAGAAAATGGAATTTAACTGCCATAAATGTAAATTATGTCAGTTTGTTTAATTTATTGTGTTCATTTATGTTATTTATTTTCTTTATTTATTGTTCCTTTTGGGGTAGGAACTAAGGTTCATTCTGTGTTGCACACAGGCCTTTTTAAGTGACGTAAAGGGAAGTAAAAAGCATGTGCAAGAAGCTAAGTTAATAAGTTAACTAAGGCAGAAGAAGGAATAAATAAGCAGTTTAAAGTAAAAGAAAGCTGCAAAGAAGAAGAAATTGGGAATTATTTTTGTTAAGTTTTGTTCCTGAAGCGGACTCATTCCCTCACGGTTACGTGCAGCCAGCGAGGTACGTTAACTGTGTTTGTTTATCGCGTATTTGTTAACTTGGGTTTAAATGTTTATTTGTAATATTTATGTTGGTCATTCTGTACTTTTATGTAATAACAGTTTGACGGTGGATTTTATGGTGTTTCTGAGGAGAAGTGTGACAGAAGAATAAATCCATCTGTGAATGAAGAACCGTGGTGTCGTGTATTAACTGGAGGGAGTGATAGTCAAACTCGGACCTGCCCAGACTCGCCCTATCAGCGCAAATTCGACAGCTCATCAAGACGGGAACACAGATAAGCCACTGTTTAGGACACACAGGTTCATAAGGTTTTCATGAAGAAGTCTATAAGCCAGACTCTAAAGTTTTTGGTCTGAAAAGTAACACAAGAGTTGGAAACTAAAAGGAACTGTGTATAGCCTGGCAGCCACGCTGTTTCACGTATATGAATGTGCATTTACGTAAGAGATGTAAATTCATGTTCAGCTGAATAATTATAGTTGGCTCTGAAAGGGCAGAAGTAAACTTTGTACATTTTGACAGAAATTCAGTTTGTATTTATGGTTCAGTGTCTTTTAAGAACTCTGTTAAGTGTACTTACTCTGTAATATTCTACATGTATGGGCTAATTTGAATGAGAGTGACTTCATTTAGTTAAGCTCATTCTTTCAGTATTCACAAATGTTGTTGCAGCTTGCTCTTCTATGCTGCCTGTGTATATTTGTGTCTAAATAATCAAAATGTCACATACAAGTAAAGAAGCTCAGGGTGCAGTAGCTGCTCCGGAAGAAGAGACTGAGTTAGAACAGACAGGTGAATCAAATATCGGGCAAAATATAGCACCACCTGAAGAGCCTCGTAGAAGTGAAAGAGCCCGAACATTAACAGAAAAAGGAAAAGAGTTTCAGAAAGAGCAAATCAAAGGGCTATTGCTTCGCTTTGACAGCAAATATGAACGATGGAAAGCTCTGATTAAGGTAGCTAAAAGATCTGTATTAAAACAGGATCCTAGTGACATCCTACAAGAACACATCACCAGTATTCAAAGGGAATTATCTGAGTTGAACATTGCTTATGATGATTACAGAAGAATTGATCAACCAGCCCATGACATGCGTCGCAAGATGGATAACTGCATCTCGATCACAAAGACTGTAGTACAAAATGCTCAATCTGAAATGCAGGGAACAGCGGAGGAGTTGATTTGGCCAGATAATAGTTCTGTATTCTCATCGTCAGCCTCCAGTGTTTCACTTCCTGCCTCTAATGGTTCTAAAGCTTCTTCTATTCACTCAAACGTATCTTCACTTAGAAGACAAGAAGCTGCTGCCGAGTATGCAGCTACACAGGCTGTACTGCAGATTATGGCTGAACAAGAGGGCCACGAAGAGAAACTGCAAAACCTTGAAGCTGAAGAGAGGTTGATCATTGCAGACCAAGAAGCAGCAGCATTAGCTCGTCGTCTTGAAGGAGAAAGGGAAGAAACTGAACGTAGGCTAGAAAGAGAGAAACAAGAGGCTGCTCTCTTAAAGAAACAGCAAGAAGAGAATGCTGCAAGAAGAAGGTCTGTAGAAAACCTAAAGAGAGAACTTGAGCGTTTGGAAAATTTGAAAAGGCTGAATGCAGCCAAAGCAAGGCTTCAAGTATATGATGAGAGTGAGCTCAGTCCAGCCCAAGGGAATGCTGCACAGAGCCTGGATCTACATAAGGTTATGCAGCCACTCAATCAGGTGAAGACTGAGGACCAGCACTCACAACCACCAAAGGATGCAGTGCTAACACATGTGCTCCACGATAGCACAGGAGAGCTCGTGAAGGTCTTAGCTGAGGCTATATCAGCAAATAGGCTACCCATTCCAGAGCCCACAGTTTTTAGTGGTGATCCACTCAAGTTTAATCATTGGAAGTCATCCTTCCAAACTCTTATTGAAAAGAAAAACATTCCAAGCTCGGAGAAAATATTCTTCCTCCAGAAATATGTTGGAGGAGCAGCTAGAGAGGCATTAGAAGGTTATTTTCTGATTGGTTCAGATACTGCATATGTTGCTGCATGGGAACTCCTCAATGAGCGATACGGCCAGCCTTTTATGATTGCCAAAGCCTGCCGAGACAAATTACATGCCTGGCCAAAGATAGCATCAAGAGAGAGCGCTGACTTAAGGAAATTTGTGGACTTTTTACGCAGTTGTGAATGTGCCATGGCTCACAATGAGAGTCTGCGTATTCTTGATGATGGCATTGAAAACCAAAAACTGACAGCCAAGTTGCCTGATTGGTTAAGCAGCAGATGGAACCGAAAAGCCACACAGTATCAGCTGGAGCATGGAAGGTTCCCAGAT
Organism: Maylandia zebra; assembly: GCF_041146795.1. Taxonomy (NCBI): domain Eukaryota; kingdom Metazoa; phylum Chordata; class Actinopteri; order Cichliformes; family Cichlidae; genus Maylandia; species Maylandia zebra. The sequence continues at coordinate 9,732,025 of NC_135178.1, forward strand.
TTCAAGTATTTCGTAACTTTCCTGACTTTGGAGGCTAGTATTGCTTGTAACCCTGTTACATCTTACTATGCTTTGCGGCAAGGGGAGCCAGAAAGGACAAGATCTAAACCTCAGAATGTAGTGACCTCTAAGAACCAAGCAGCAAATGCAAGGATTTTTACAACTAACACCACTGAGAAGAGCATAAGCACATGTATGTTTTGTAAGAAAACAGGGCATGTCTTGCACAAGTGCCGTAGACTAACTGCAAGGCCAGTTGCTGACAGAGTGAAGTTCATACAAGGTGAGAAACTGTGCTTTGGCTGTTTGAGTCCTGGCCATCAATCCAAGCATTGCAGCAACCGGATGGTCTGCGACACCTGCTCAAAGCGCCACCCCACATGCTTACATGAGGGTCGCTCAAAGCAAAAGGAAAATGACGAGACAAGTTGCAGTAAAGAAAGAAAGCCACAATCGCCGCAAGACACCACTCACGAAACCACATCCAATAGAGTTGTGCATGATGGTAACAGTGCTCAGACTTCAGCAATAGTTCCTGTTTATGCATCAATGCCAAGTGATTCAAACAAAGAAGTCCTTGTCTATGCTCTGTTAGATTCACAAAGTGATTCTTCATTCATTCTTGAAGAAGTGGTAGATGCTCTTGATGTTAATGCAGAGCCAGTCAAGTTGAAGCTGTCTACAATGTCTTCCAAGGAGACAATTGTACCATGCAAAAGACTCAAAGGTCTACAAATAAGAGGGTTATCTTCTTCTAAGAAGATCACAGTGCCAACGGTCTACACTCGTGAATTCATACCTGCCAATCGTACACACATTCCAACACCAGAGACTGCAAAGGCATGGCCTCATTTAGAGCATCTTGCGGAACACATTGCCCCGCCGAAGAAATGTGAAATCGGTCTTCTTATCGGGTATAACTGTCCACAAGCACTAATGCCTAGAGAAGTTGTATGTGGTGAGGACAACCAGCCCTTCGCACAGAAAACTGACGTAGGCTGGAGCATAGTGAGCTATGGTGATCCAGGTGAACACTACAGTGATGCAATAGGAGTAAGTCACCGCATCATTGTAAAGCAAGTGACCCCTGAACCCAAAGTAACAAGTAAGTTGAAGAGCGAAGTTCATTATGTTTGCAAAACAAGAATTAAGGAGATGACTGCTCCAGAAGACATACTTAAGGTGCTGGAATCTGACTTCAGTGAAAGGCTTGGAGAAGAGACAAATCTCTCGCAAGAAGATCTCCGGTTTTTGACTAAAATGAAAGAAGAAATTAAGCACAAAGAAGACGGACATCTTGAAATGCCTCTGCCTTTTAAACAGAGCAGGCCAGAGCTACCAAATAACAAGCAAAGTGCTGTTCAACGCCTCATGTGCTTGGAAAAGAAGCTCAAGAGAGACCAGAAATATCGGAGAGACTACATGAACTTCATGGAAGACATTATCAGTCGTGGTGAAGCAGAAAAGGTCCCAGAAAAGGAGCTTGATAAACGATCAGCTTGGTATATTCCCCACCATGGCGTATACCACCCTCAAAAGCCAGAGAAACTGCGAGTGGTCTTTGATTGCTCGGCAAGATTTCAAGACATGTCACTGAATGACTACCTTCTTACAGGGCCAGAGCTCACAAACACCTTGGTGGGAGTTCTTTGTAGATTTCGAAAGGGCCCAGTCGCTATTATGTGTGATGTGGAACGAATGTTTCATCAATTCCATGTAAAGCCTGAAGACCAAGACTACTTGAGGTTCTTATGGTGGGAGAATGGTGATCTTGAGTCTCCGCCATCAGTTTTTCAGATGAAAGTCCATTTGTTTGGAGCAGCTTCCTCACCTGGCTGTGCCAATTTTGGACTTAAACATCTAGCCACAGAAGGTCAAGATCGATTTAACCAAAGCACTGTCAAGTTCATCCGAAGAAATTTTTATGTTGATGATGGACTGGTGAGTGTAAGGTCTGATGCTGAGGCAATCAAGCTGATCAAGGAAGCAAGAGAGCTTTGCAGCACAGGCAAGCTTAGACTACACAAGTTCATTTCCAGCAGCAAGAAGGTATTGGAGTCAATACCAAAGGAAGAGTGTGCAGACAGTGTCAAAGAACTGGACATAGATTTAGGGGAGCCACTCCTAGAAAGAGCACTGGGCGTGCAATGGTGCGTATGCTCTGATGACTTTCAGTTCAGAGTAACTGTCAAGAAACACCCAATGACGAGAAGGGGAGTGCTATCCACAGTAGCTTCCATCTACGATCCTTTGGGTTTCGTAGCACCGTTTGTTTTGCGTGGGAAGTTGATCTTGCAACAGTTGAGTCGAGAGAAAGCTAGTTGGGATGAACCACTTTCAGAGGAGTGCAGATCACAGTGGCAGTCATGGTTACAAGATCTCCATAACTTGTGTCAAGTAAAGATTAAGAGGTGCTACATACCAGCAAGCTTCATAGATGTCAAGCAGTACAAGTTACATCACTTCTCAGATGCTAGCTTCACAGGTTATGGGGAGTGCACTTATCTAAGAGCAGTGGACTCTAATGGCAGCGTACACTGCTCACTTGTCATGGGGAAAGCACGTGTTGCCCCCACTAAGGTCACAACAGTTCCAAGGCTTGAGTTGTCTGCAGCAGTGGTTGCTGCGAAGATGGGTGCCATCTTAAAACATGAGCTCGAAATAGACAACCTTAAGGAATATTATTGGACTGATTCAAAGGTTGTTCTCGGGTACATTAATAATGATGCCAGACGCTTTCATGTTTTCGTGGCAAATAGGATCCAGAGAATCAAAGCCACCACAGATGTCAACCAGTGGTATCATGTGCAGTCCGAAGACAATTCGGCGGACCATGCTTCGAGAGGGTTATCGGCAGATCGGCTCGTTGCTTCAAATTGGTTCACTGGCCCAGACTTTCTGTGGGAAAGGGAGCTACCCACAAGAGATGCTAAGGTGGGAGAGGTTAGTGATACTGATCCAGAACTTCGAAGGGCTCAGGTGCTCAACACCAGCGCAAGGATAAATAGAACATTGTTGGACCGCCTGACTAAGTTTTCTGACTGGAAAAGAGTTGTTAAGGCTATTGCTTGTCTTAAACGTCATGCTAAGCAAGTTAAGGGTCTTAGTCCCAAACTCAATGGAAGTACAAGTGTTGAGGAAAGACAACAAGCTGAACTTTTCCTAATCAGATTGGTCCAAACAGAAGTATTCAGCAGTGAAATCAAGAATTTACAGCAATCCAAGGACGTAAAATCCAAAGACAAATAATAAGCATGTGTTAAACTAAATGCTTATAACTTGAAGATGCAAATCTGTGAAGAAATCTCAAGTTGAGATTTGGTGGGAGTTTAACTGCCATAAATGTAAATTATGTCAGTTTGTTTAATTTATTGTGTTCATTTATGTTATTTATTTTCTTTATTTATTGTTCCTTTTGGGGTAGGAACTAAGGTTCATTCTGTGTTGCACACAGGCCTTTTTAAGTGACGTAAAGGGAAGTAAAAAGCATGTGCAAGAAGCTAAGTTAATAAGTTAACTAAGGCAGAAGAAGGAATAAATAAGCAGTTTAAAGTAAAAGAAAGCTGCAAAGAAGAAGAAATTGGGAATTATTTTTGTTAAGTTTTGTTCCTGAAGCGGACTCATTCCCTCACGGTTACGTGCAGCCAGCGAGGTACGTTAACTGTGTTTGTTTATCGCGTATTTGTTAACTTGGGTTTAAATGTTTATTTGTAATATTTATGTTGGTCATTCTGTACTTTTATGTAATAACAGTTTGACGGTGGATTTTATGGTGTTTCTGAGGAGAAGTGTGACAGAAGAATAAATCCATCTGTGAATGAAGAACTGTGGTGTCGTGTATTAACTGGAGGGAGTGATATGGAAGACATACAAGACCACTGATAATCTCCCTCGATCTGGGGCTCCACGCAAGATCTCATCCCGTGGGGTCAAAATAAGATAAGATAAGATAAGATAACCTTTATTAGTCCCACACGTGGGAAATTTGTTTTGTCACAGCAGGAAGTGGACAGTGCAAAAGTTATGAGGCAAAAATTAGAATACAATAAGAATAAATACAGTACACAACTGTACAGAATAGAATAAAATAAAATACTATATACAGTAGAATAAAATAAAATAAATATACAATAAGATAAAAATAGAATACAAATACAAATACTATATACAACTGAGTAAAAATACAACGATGACAGAAAGGATTATTGCACGCAAAATGATCATGAGAACGGTGAGCAAAGATCCCAGAACCACACGGGGGGACCTGGTGAATGACCTGCAGAGAGCTGGGACCAAAGTAACAAAGGTCGCCATCAGTAACACACTACAACGGCAGGGAATCAAATCCCGCAGTGCCAGACGTGTTCCGCTGCTGAAGCCAGTGCATGTCCAGGCCCGTCTGAAGTTTGCCAGAGAGCACATGGATGATACAGCAGAGGATTGGGAGAATGTCATGTGGTCAGATGAAACCAAAGTAGAACTTTTTGGTATAAACTCAACTCGTCGTGTTTGGAGGAAGAAGAATACTGAGTTGCATCCCAAGAACACCATACCTACTGTGAAGCATGGGGGTGGAAACATCATGCTATGGGGCTGTTTTTCTGCCAAGGGGACAGGACGACTGATCCGTGTTAAGGACAGAATGAATGGGGCCATGTATCGTGCGGATGCTCCTCGTGGATTACTGCTCAGCTTTTAACACCGTCCTTCCACACAAACTGGTGGCCAAGCTACAAGACCTGGGGCTTCCATACAGCACCTGCATGTGGATCAAGAGCTTCCTCTCGGGCTGTAGACAGAAATGGTAAATGGCCTGTACTTATATAGCGCTTTACTAGTCCCTAAGGACCCCAAAGCGCTTTACATATCCAGTCATCCACCCATTCACACACACATTCACACACTGGTGATGGCAAGCTACATTGTAGCCACAGCCACCCTGGGGCGCACTGACAGAGGCGAGGCTGCCGGACACTGGCGCCACCAGGCCCTCTGACCACCACCAGTAGGCAACGGGTGAAGTGTCTTGTCCAAGGACACAACGACCGAGACTGTCCAAGCTGGGGCTCGAACCGGCAACCTTCTGATTACAAGGCGAACGCCCAACTCTTGAGCCACGATCGCCCGAGAGAGAGAAAGTCAGAGTTGGCCATCACACATCCTCAGCCCTGAGTCTCAGCACTGGCTCACCCCAGGGCTGTGTGCTTAATCCACTGCTCTACGCTCTTTACACACACGACTGCACTCCTCTCCACCGGAGCAACATCTTTGTGAGACGACACCACCGTGATGGGGCTCATTTCCAGGGGTGACAAGTCTGCATACAGAGACGAGGAGGAGCAGCTGTCATTATGGTGTAATGCCAATAACCTCCTCCTCAACACTTCAAAAACCAAAGACCTCATAATAGAAAAGGAAAAAGGCAGAGATCCAACCACTATTCATTAATGTGTGTGTAGAAAGGGTGGCAGGCTTCTGCTTCCTGCACTGAAAAAAAAAGTTCTTTCAATTTACTTGATTTTATTGTGTACATCGGTCCCACATAATATGAATAAGTATGACTGACTTAATTTTCCACTTTCCCTCAAGTAATTAATGCTTGTCAGATCAAAGTATTTTATTTATATCAGATTACTTTAAAAAATCATGTTTGATGTACTAATATTAATCTATTATCATAATATCAATGTATTGCATAATGTCAATATATTTTAATGTTTAACACCAACTTATTTTTATTTGCCAGTGGTACGCAATGATATTATGTAATGTAAACACATTGCAATTATGTTCCTGCAACACAAATTATGGCTTTAAATCCTACTTAATTTTTTCAATTGAAATATTAACTGATTATTATTGACAAAAAAGGCAAAGACTGTGAGTGCTACTGAACAATTCACCTTTATTAAACTGTAACAGCAGTGAAAGCAGCAATTCTGCCATGAACAAGTCCAAAATCACATCCATGTAAACTTGTTAACACATTTTTAAAGATAGCCTGCAGAAATAACTAAAAGAAAAAGTTAGTTTGGGAATATATTTGCAAATATTTCACAAAAAACTGACCTTAGCAGCAAATAAAAGAAAGTGCTTATAGATGATCCTGTCATCTCTTACATATAAAACATTTGTATTAATTACACAATTGAAAATGTAAACTAAATTAAGACTACCTGAAAAAAAGCAACACGCTTTTATGAATAAACAGATTTACCCAAATATAACTTGTGTGTTATTTGACAACAGTTTCAGCTTCTGTACAAGTATTTACCTGTATAAGATTTCAACTAAGTTGAGCCTTAAATGACATTGTTACATAACTAATACCAAACACCTACATGAATTTTAATCTTCATTTTAAACATGTAAGCAGGACATTAAGGTTGACTTAGAACATATTGCTAAAAATCGTCAGTAAAAATTTCTTACAACATGATACCAAAAGGAAAAATTATCCTGCATTGCAGTCACATGAGGGGAAAGCAATAAAAACACAAGCAGTATAACATTACTGAACACAAAATGAAAAACTGCAAAGAATTGCAGAAGTGCAGTCTTTGACTTCTCAATGAAACAGATGGTTTTTGAAAGCAAGAACTTTAGAGAGTTTAGCTCCATCCAGTTCCATGAAAACCTTCTGGAAAACGTCAAAGTTGTAGCAAAGGTCAGCAGGGTAGGCAAGGTTTAATGCATACATGAGTCCAAATAGCATTATCACAGCAACTGCTACATTATCCAAAGTCTTTGCCACCCTGATGCCTGCAAGGACAACTCTTGTTCATCTGCTGAAGCTTGCTCTTTAAGAAGATAAATTCAAACAGTGGTGTCTTCAACAGTCTCACTGATGGCACGTTCTTCCATGCCCTGTAAAAAAGAAGCCATGTTAGTCATTTCCAAGTAAGTAATATGACACACTGTGGAAAGTCCAAAAAAAAAAAAAAAAAGACAAGTACATACCACATACTCCTGGATAAGCATGCCAGGGTCTTCACCCATGTAGATACACACTCCCTTAACACACTCAGCATCAACATCTTCACACTGAAATGAAATGTATGTAATTAGCATCTTCATTCAGCTCTTGTCCTTCATTTAAGTTTTAATAGTGTACTTTACATGAATGTTTTTAAAGTAAAGGCACACAAATTAATAATAGGTTTACTGGCAATTAATAATAAGTTGACAAAGTGAAGGTTAAAAAAAACAAGTAGATGTAAAAATACAAAATGAGAGAATTTATCATGGGAAACATTTGAAATCTTCCACAATTATAAAATTTCATCCAAAGAGGATCATGTTAAGTGAATGTTGAGGCTTTATCACTTACATTATCCATTTGTGCCACAATTCTTTTCAGTATTAGTCCAAGCTCTCCTCTTCTGTTGACCAACTTCACCAGGTTGTTCAAGTGGAGATCCAGCTGAGCCAGGAACTTTGTTTGAGGGGGGATAGTGGCAATTCTCTTAAACTCAGCGTTGATCTGAAAACATGAGCACAGAGAAATGAGCTTCAAAGGTTTAATACCTGGAAGAAGGCCGCAATCACTCATGCTGAAGAAATGGGCTGTCAAATAACAACTGTGCCTTAACCATTTTAGGCTAATACCACAAGAACACCGTGTATGAGGCAAACCTTACCTCATGGAAATCAAATAGAGCAGGCCATCTTGCCATGAAAGCCTCCACCATTGGTGCAGCACGAACAACTTCATGTCTTCTGTATGAAAAAGTCTTTTCCATCTTGAGTTTCACCAACTCTGTTACTCTTTTTTATGTCCATGTGGTGGGCTTTGACATGTCAATAGCTTTAAGAGTCCCCTTGTCTGCTACTTCTGAAACTGAGGTAAGGTTAAGAAACTCATTCCCAAACAAGGAATCCATAAACTGAAGCTGCCCTGAAGACAACACTGTCTCTTGACTTCAACGATGAGATCCTCAGTTGATTCAGGCGCTTCATTAGAGAGTGAGCCTTCGACAGGTTCCGTCAGCCAAAACAGTCTTTAGGACCATAGGACTCCCCATAGGACTCTGTAGGAAAAAAAGAATTAAAGATCAGACACCAGCGAGGGAGGATAAGAAGGACAGACGCAACAACATTGTCATCCCCTATGTGTCATGGTCCGGGTGAATACGGGGTGTTTCCACTCTGCTGGGCTCCACCTTCAGACGGAGACTCCAATCAGCTTCCACACCTGGTTCCAATCAAGTCACCTGCATATAAGACCAGCGTTCACGACAGACCCCTGCCAGATCTTCTGCTAACACATGTTAGTGCTAGGCCGCCAAGCCCTTGCGAGAACTCTGGATTACTGTTTTTTCTCCTCACCGTGTTTTCTTTCCTTTTTCGCCATAGGACCCATCTGCCTGCCTCCCTGCTCAGCTCCCCACTCCAAGCCTATTCTGGATCTGCTTTGGACACTCCTCACCCGGAACCCCCTGGACACTCCCTCCTCGATTGACACTTCAAATCTGCAACGCGTAAGCCCAAACCACCATAGCCTAATTCTCCAGCTGTGATTCATTGAGACTACCACTGACTACTTTCCTCCTCTCATCATAGTGACTTCACACCTCCCTCCAAGCCGCTGCCCCCTTTCTCCATTCCCCGGATCCCTCTGTGGAATCCAGCCCTCAGAGTTTCTCGTTCACAGTTTTGCCTCACAGTTTTCCGCTCATAGCTTTCACAGTTCATAGCATGCATAGGTTATAGCATTCTTAGTTTTCTGTTTTGTAACTTCGCTCAGCTCTGTAAATAAACTCTGTGCTCACGCCCATTTTGCCTCCCTCTGTGTCTGCATTTGAGTCCACACCCACTGCCTGGCCCTCTCGGCCGTAACACTATGTAGCCGGTGTATCAGAAAAACTCAGGAGAGTTTTCTCCAAGCATGACATCCCGGTGCATTTCAGACCGAGCAAAACGCTCAGACAAAAACTGGTTCACCCGAAAGACAAAACGCCAAAACACAGACTTAACAATGTGGTGTATGCTGTACAGTGCAGCGAGGAATGCTCAGACCTCTACATTGGAGAGACCAAACAGCCACTTCACAAGCGCATGACACAACACAGAAGAGCCACCTCCACAGGACAAGACTCAGCAGTCCATCTGCATCTTAAGGATAAAGGACACTCTTTCGAGGATGCCAATGTTCACATTTTGGACAGAGAGGACAGATGGTTTGAAAGAGGAGTGAAAGAAGCCATCTACAGTGGGGCAAAAAAGTATTTAGTCAGCCACCGATTGTGCAAGTTCCCCCACTTAAAATGATGACAGAGGTCAGTAATTTGCACCAGAGGTACACTTCAACTGTGAGAGACAGAATGTGAAAAAAAAATCCATGAATTCACATGGTAGGATTTGTAAAGAATTTATTCGTAAATTAGGGTGGAAAATAAGTATTTGGTCACCTCAAACAAGGAAAATCTCAGAACGACTGATCCGTGTTAAGGACAGAATGAATGGGGCCATGTATTGTGAGATTTTGAGCCAAAACCTCCTTCCATCAGTGAGAACTTTGAAGATGAAACGAGGCTGGGTCTTCCAACATGACAATGATCCAAAACACACCGCCCGGGCAACAAAGGAGTGGCTCCGTAAGAAGCATTTGAAAGTCCTGGAGTGGCCTAGTCAGTCTCCAGACCTCAACCCCATAGAAAATCTGTGGCGGGAGTTGAAAGTCCGTGTTGCTCGGCGACAGCCCCAAAACATCACTGCTCTCGAGAAGATCTGCATGGAGGAATGGGCCAAAATACCAGCTACTGTGTGTGCAAACCTGGTAAAGACCTATAGTAAACGTTTGACCTCTGTTATTGCCAACAAAGGTTATGTTACAAAGTATTGAGTTGTATTTTTGTTATTGACCAAATACTTATTTTCCACCCTGATTTACGAATAAATTCTTTACAAATCCTACCATGTGGATTCATGGATTTTTTTTTCACATTCTGTCTCTCACAGTTGAAGTGTACCTCTGGTGCAAATTACTGACCTCTGTCATCATTTTAGGTGGGGGAACTTGCACAATCGGTGGCTGACTAAATACTTTTTTGCCCCACTGTATGTCCACTGTGAGCGACCATCTTTGAACAGAGGCGGTGGTTTATGACACCAACTCTCTGCCATCTATAATCCAGTTTTGAGATCCCTTCCCAGACGCCTTAACGCCCACACACATCCTGGGCCATCTGACCTCAGGAATTCGCATGATAAGGTGGGGCCAGGTTTCACAATGAACACACCCGAAATTCTGGCTGATTGGAACCCACACCCAGTTTCACACCTTGGCTCAGGCGATTAGAGGATCATCAGGGGGTCCTTTTGTCCCTCTGTGGGGGGTTACTCCCACTAGGTTTATATCTGGGACTCTCCACCATTTGACCTTAGAACTGAAGAAGCTTCTCGGATGAGAGGTGAAACGTCTTCAAGCAACTTAAAGAAGTCCAGACGCTTTTCTTTGCAAGCTCCTTTGACGACAGAGGTGATGGTTTTTGGTGGCCCCACTGAGACCCCCAATGTGTATGTAGATTCCCTGACACAGTATGTTAAGCCAACTGTCACAAACCTGGGGGTCAAAGTGGACTGTGATCGGAAGTTTGATAATCAAATTAAGGCAGTGGTAAAATCTAGCTTCTTTCACCTCAGGCAGCTGGCAAAAATAAAGCCAATTCTTTCACGGCAGCACTTTGAGACAGTGATCCACGCCTTTGTTAGCACTCGGCTGGATTACACCAATGCACTTTATATTGGGGTCAGTGCATTATATATTAGTCATCTACAGAGGGTGCAAAATGCCGCAGCTCGTCTTTTAACTGGCACTCGAAAGTTTGAGCACATTTCCCCTGTTTTAGCTTCACTTCACTGGCTGCCCATTTCTTTTAGGATTCATTTTAAAATTCTTTTATTTACTTTTAAAGCTCTCCATGGCCTAGCCCCATCTTATCTCTCTGAGCTGCTACAGCCTTATACACCCACCCTCTCTCTCAGGTCAGCTGATCAGCTGCTCCTGAAGATACCCAGGACTGGGCATAAACTTAGAGGAGATCCAAAACTGTGGAACGAGCTTCCTTTAGAGATTAGACAGGCCAGTTCTTTATCTGTTTTTAACTCACTCTTGAAAACCCACCTCTTTACCCTGGCCTTTGACACCACGTGAGATGTTGGTTTTTTATTTTTTATTTTAGTTGTTTTTAGGTGATTCGATGCTGTTTTATCTTGTTTTTGTTTTAATATAGGGCTGTTTTAATTTTATGTTTTATGTGTTTTATTCTATTTTATTCTTATTTATGTATTTTATTCTATTGTTTTAACTTATTTTCTGTACAGCACTTTGTTCCTGTGCTGGGTATTTTAAAGTGCTTTATAAATAAAATTGGATTGGATTGGATTCCTCTCTGGCACCCTATCAAGTTATCCCTTTAAAAAAGCGTGTTAAAGACTGATTTAACATATGTGAACAGAGATTCATGAATCTGCAAAGAACCGTAGAATTGTAAATATGAATATTTTATCATTTACAATACTGATAATATCCATATATATATTTTTTTTCAAATCTGCAGTGCTCCAAGGTTTTTGGAAATTGGGTGTAACAATATGGGTTAGGCTCAGACAAAAATATTTTGATTACATTAAATTAAACATTACATTTGACATCTACTACAGCTGCAGAACTTGACATGATGTAAAAGACAATGCTTACACAGTATGGATTTATTAATATCACAGCATTTTTGTGGTGAGGAAAGAGTAATCACAACACTGGTTAAACAAATCAGATTTTTTTTTATTCTGTACAGAAATAAAAGTGTGGTGTAAGATAATTAGATGCTATTCTCTTCCATTCTTTATGCTTTATGCTTTTAGGATTCAGCTTTATACTTAAAGCACCTTAAGTCAAATTCACACCATGTGAATGCCTTTAAGGGGAAGTGGCATTGACGCAGGTGACTACTTTTTCACCCGCAACTCAAAAGAATTACCACCTCAATTACTTATTGTTTTTCTGTGAACTCTCTGCTCTCACCGTGTCAGCATCCTTGCAGTTCAGCTTTGTTCTGATGTGACCAGTGTGAAATTTTACTGTTACTTGACTGTGGATGAAGTAATTTTTTATATTTTTGTTAATCTGACAAACTGAGGAAATCTGAAACTACTATGGGTTTTTTTAATACCTGTATTTGTTCAGATTCTTTGGCAAATTAAAGCTATTATAAGTAGACAAATGCTAATGTATTAGCTAGCTTTACCTGTCTGCAAAGTTGCCATGCAGACAGAAAAAATTAAACCAGATGAGTGTCAGATTGTCAGCTTCTTTTTCTATGATTTCTAAAAGGATTATTGAGGATTATTGATATTGATAATAGATGACAGGGATAATTATACCCTTAAGAGGTATTAGTTGCGGCGAATAAGCCTAACCCCATTCTGCACTGCAGTTCAGCCTGTGGTAAACTGCAGCCACAAGGATGTTATTCTTCACTATCTTCATATTTACATGTCCAGTGAACCAATGCCGTCCCTTTAATATGATGCATGTCGTCTAATATGACCAATGTTTATGAGAAGGTGGGCCGCCAGAAGTCTAAGTTACAGGCAGGGGTGAGTAGGCTCTCAGCCATCTTTCACAAAACACTTACAAATAATAAACACAGCAAGTGGAGCTCGATTATGCGTCACTCCGTTTAGACTGGTTCATTTTTGTCATTTTTGTTTGACAACAAAACAGAAACACGTGAGACTGATAAACATACCAGTAGGTCCATGAGTATAAGACATTATAGCTGCATTTGGATTTCTTATAGTGGCATTGTAAAGCGCTTTGGGTGCCTTGAAAAGCGCTATATAAATACAATCCATTATTCTTCAGAGTATTTTAAGCTTATTTTAAGAAAATACACTTCCAAATTCACAAGGCAAATGCTGTTTCTGTGGATAGGCCACCTACCTTAATGGAAGTGACAGCCCATTGTTTTTTGGAATAAACAGAAGAAAACTGGGTTCAGTTAGGATGGCTGAACAAGCACAAATTCAGTTTTCATCTCAAGAAAAATCAGACAAGAAAGACCGGAGTAATAGCATGGAGGACGCCAGCATTCTAAACAGGAAATAAATCTTCCCAACCAGGAGAGAGACTTGGTATCAACTACCTCTTCTATTATTATTTGTGGTTAAAGGTTAGAAAAATGCCTGTTCACTCTGCAATACATGAATACTCTTCCTCTATTTCCATAATTTCTACAGGAGTCATCAGCTTGTGAGGATGCTGACTGTTATATATTTAAAAAGGAGACATAATATTACTTGGTGTATATTCTTATTTTTTATTTTTGGGCTCAAATGGCATTTCTTTGCATGATTTAGTGTTCAAAAGTTAGATTGTCTCACACTGTCATTTATGTATCTCTTCAGTTCATCGTCAGAATGAAACAGGCTATTTTTAATCCTCTCTGGGATTAATAAAGTTAAATTTAATTTAATCTAATCTAATAACTTTAATCTCAGCCAAAACGATTTACTCACGAACAAATAAAACACTGAAAAAGCCAAACAATAACATTTTTAAGTTATCAAAGTGACTTATATATCATGTTTAACCCGAGTAGTGAAAGACCACGGGGGTTTGAAGACGATGTAAGATAAGAGATAAGATAAAACTTTATTAATCCCTCGGGTGGGTTCCTCTGGGAAATTCGGTTTCCAAAAGCACAGCACCGACAGAAGTTACAGTTACAGAATATTATATATATATACACACACACACACACACACACACACATATAAATACAGAGACATATATAAATAAAATATACGAAGGGGATAAATAGAATAAATAGGAATAAAAATAAAAATACAAGTGAATTGCACATTTCAAGTATTGAGGTCTATTTGCACCATTGACTATTAACAAAAGTATTGCACAAAAGGTATTGCACAGTGAGGTGAAGAGGCACTACAGCTTAGTTGTTCCCCCCTCCTTTGTCCACCTGTTTCCCCTCCCTCTCCCCTCCAGAGAGGAGTTAAACAGTTTGATGGCGTGTGGGACAAAGGAGTTTTTAAGTCTGTTAGTTCTTGTCTTGGGGAGAAGCAACCTGTCACTGAACAGACTCTTCTGGTTGTTAATGGCCGTGTGCAGAGGATGCCCAGCATTGTTCATAATGTCCAGCAGTATTTTTAGTGTCCTTTTCTCTGTCACTGTCACCAGAGTGTCCAGCTTCATGCCGACCACAGAGCCCTTCCTGATCAGTTTCTCCAGCCTGGATGAGTCCTTCTTTGCTGTGCTGCTCCCCCAGCACACCACAGCATAGAAAAGTACTCCAGCAACCACTGACTGGTAAAACATCCTCAGGAGCTTCCTGCAGATGTTAAAAGACCTCAGCCTCCTGAGGAAGTACAGTCGGCTTTGGGCTTTTTTATACAGGTGCTCTGTGTTGCATGACCAGTCCAGTTTATTGTCCACCCACAGCCTGAGGTACTTGTACTTGTTGACCACCTCCACCTCCTCCCCCTCTATCTGAACCGGCAGTGGACCTTCTCTGGACCTCCCGAAGTCCACAACCAGTTCCTTAGTCTTTGAGGTGTTGAGTTGCAGGTGGTTTGTGTGACTCCAATGACTCCATGTGTCGGTCGGCTCAGATATTTGAAGTTTACACAGCTACATTCTCACCTGAAAATATGTTAAAAGTTTTTTTGGGACCCAGAAAGAGAAATAAGAGTAATATTAAGTCGTTTCCGCCATTGTTGGAAACTGGAATTGGCTGGGCCGCGCTATGAATTCTGCAATATGGATTTTCAATTTTGTTGTCTGGGTGGACAATCGGGAGAAATTTGGGAGAATGGTGGCTCTGGGAGATTTTCGGGAGGGGCACTGAAATTCAGGTTGTGGCAACATCACTAACCTTGTCAAACACCTCAGAGTAAATCATATCACAGAATATGACGAGCATATGTTGAGGTGAACTGAAGAGGAGGACAGGGACAGGTGCTGCTAGGGCGAGACAGACGTCTCTCACGGAGTCCTTTAGTGCTGCAGGCAGGCAAGGTGTTCAAATAGTGCACAATTTCAGTTTTTTTATTTCTATATGATGAACTCTGCATTATTAAGTTATAAGAACAAGTAATCTGATGTCCTGTAATCATTATGATGCTATAATTTGATATACAATAAATTAAATACGTTTATGTACAAATTATCGGTATCGGATCAGTATCGTCGATACCACCCTGAATATTACTTGGTATTGGATCGTAAAGGAAATCAGTGGTATCGTACATCACTAATGTTAATATATTTGATTCCAAATATGCAGGCGGACATCACCAAGAAACCACTTACCAAGCATACCAGCATGGTGCATCCAAACTGCTTGCATTCCCATTTTAATCTATATGATGCAGATCATATCTGAAATCATAACAGGAAGTACATCTCAGTCAGTCACAATTAAGACTCTCTTGTTTTTTAAAGAAGAGGTTTTATGGGCTTTGTGTTGATTCATGATTTTGTTTGGAAATCTTTACTTCTTGCTTCCTTCATATTCTTTTCATCTGCTTTGACTGAATAAGTATTTTCTGTGGAAAAATAGCCTACAATTGTCCCTGATCAATTTTCCAGTCTGTGCTAAATTAGCTACAATTCCAGCAGTAGGGGAAAAAAAGAATTAGAAGCATTAGGACCAAGCTTAAATATATTTATATTTTTTCTGAACCACCATGTAATTTCCTGTGACATATTGACGTCAAGTCTCCGTGTTGTTCCTGTATCATCTTTGTGTCTCAGGTAGACTTTTTTCTGGTTATTTTTGACCGAGCTCAGTGTTGTCTCGTTTTTCTCTATTTTAGTGGTAATTAAAGTGTCTTTCTTTGTGATTAAATCCCAGTGTGGCTTGTTTTTGTCTGCTTAGATCATCCTAATGAGCATTATCCTAGTATGACAAAACTGGCTAGAATGTATAAAGTTGCTGGTGGCCACCTCACTAAAACAGAGAGGTGCCTGAAAACTATCAGCCAGCATAACCTGTCTGGCTGATAAAATATGTAAAAGTAACAGCTGTCATCTCAGCTTGCAAAACTGTGGCCACTGGCTAGAAATGAGAGGAATGGCAAATGTGGCCCTTTTACATTTCTTTTCTGTTTTTTTGTTTGTTCAACAGGCACAGCAGCAGCTACTGACTGGGTCGGTGCTTCCTGAAAGGTCAGCGGTGAGTTTGTGGGTAAAAATACAGCAAAAGATAAATGTGATATGTGCACATACGAGAAGTCATTTGACTGTGTGGAACATGCCTGCCTGTGGGTAGGGCTGAGTCCACACCTGCTTCTGACAATGTGCAATATAAAATATACTTTGCTACGTGTTAACCCTGACAAACTACTGACATTTGAAAGAATCCTCCAGAAATCGTTAGAGTGCATGAAATACACGTCTGCATGAGGGGAAGAGGGTCTTCCTTTTTAATTCTGTAATTAAGCAATGACAGGACAGGGTGGGAAAAAAAACCTGTCCTGTCCTGTCCACATCATGATTTCTTTTTCATGATGTTGAACCTCGAGATTCAGATGCAGTAGATGTACTTGGCTGTGACTTCTTATTAGCAGGTGAAAGTGCCACTGGCTTTGGCAAAAGCAGCAGTGTGAAATGGATTCAGTCACTGCTGCTCATTCACATATTCAAAAGGTACTTATACATTGAGATACAGGATAGGAGTATTTTTTACTTAAATATGTGTATTAATTACAGTGCATACAGTAATAATCCTTTACATGAGAAAAAGTTGTAAGGTTAAAAAAGCGAAAACAGCTATTGTGTTGTAATTAAAAACATGGTTGTAATACTATACATGAAAATACAACATTAATGTTGTTATTTTACAGCAATTTACCAGCTCTCAGTAAAATTTACAACAACCTTTTACAGTGTGAGTATAGCCTGTATTCAGCGTCTGCTTTATGTGGCATAAGCAGCTACACTTATGTATATGTTGCATCATTGCTGCAATAATTACAGTCAGGAGGAGAGTCACTGGAGACAGAAGGTGTAAAATGATTGAGGAATTGGACCTGAATTACATCACTATATTCTTGTTCACAGTGGAAACAGCAAATTACTTTCCCCAGCAGAACAGTGCAAACCACCACCCAGAGGTCTCTTTCCATCCCAATTACTGCAGGAACTTGTGAAAACAGAGCATTTTCAGGAGGGCGGTGGCTTTACAGTGGACTGCTGGATTTCATCTTCAGTAAAGGGTCCACAATCAGGAGAGCTGCTGACTGACGAGTGTTCCTTGCCAGAAAATGCCATCGATCTCCCAAATGCAACACTGCCCGCCTGCACAATCCAAGAGCACCTCACAGAATGCCAATTCCAAAACTCTTGTCTTTCTCAATGAATGCGCCGGTCTGTAACCTGGCTAGCACAAATTGGATCAGAATCAGTGGAGGTTTTATTCCTTCTGGCAGTGCCTGGAGCCCAGTATTTCACTGCAACAACTGTCAGTCATTGGGCGGGTGGATTTGTTCCTGCTTTTAACTCGGCGTGTCTCGCTTCTCAGTGCAAGCCACTTTTGAAGTAGATTACCAGCCAGCTCTTCTTTCTGTCCCAGAGTGAGGCCACTTGCCAGTATATTATCAGTCTTTGGATGGTCTCATCCCTCTTACTTCTATTACTGTTGCCATAGTTGAGCTGTACATCTGGCAGAGTCATAAGAAAAATATTGTGCACACTAATTTCAAACTGCAGATGATGTGATTATTTTTGTCAGATATTTAAAAGCACACACACACACACACTAGATTGGAAAGGGAATTTGCACAGAAATGGGATCTGGTTTCAAAACCACTTCAGTTTCACTGAGCATGAATCTCTCAGATTCCAGGGCTGTGATGTAGTTACTGCATTTAATTCATGGCAGCACCAGACTGTGCATTGAGCCCTTGGGAACACAAAGCATATTTTCCTTTATCTGGGAGCCATTGTGTTATTTTTCATTGTGGCTGACATTTCAAAAGCTATCTCCCTCAAAGTTCCAAGTTCACCTATCAAGTGCTGCCCTTACCCAGACAGATTAGGTGACAGTTTGTTTAAAATGTCAGCCACTCTCCCAATAACACTTGTACACATGTGAGGCTTATGGGATTTACAGGTGTATGAGAAACTCAGAAGATGAAAGACGGATGTAACATGACAGACAGCTCAGGGAAGCATTCAAACACGTTAATGTTATCTGGTGTGAATATCAACACATCAAAACAGGATAACTTTGTTCATTTTGAAGGTTAATATTATCCCTTTGCTTCCCACTAAATGTGTAGCATAGTGATTATGACAATTCCAGTAATAAATTCTCAGGCGAGATTTCTACTTCTGACTTCTTTAAAGGAGTCTGTATTTGTTCACATATAGTATTGAAAGTCAGGTGCAGCATTCTATAAAGTCTTCAGGGGGTTGATTGCTTTTGGTTTCTCAGTCTTTTGTGCTCTGCTTGAACTTGTACGAGGAGCCAAACCCATTCCTGCTTCTGAATAATATAAAATTTAATAATTATATCACACTAAGTGATTTATGCCTGTGAAGTTCCATGAACTTCAACTTGGCTGAAAATGTAGGCATTCTTTTTTATAATTTGAATTTCAGGTCCTTAAAAAATAACCTTGCCCAATTTGACCTAGCCTGATGTGGTTTTACAAAAGTGCCAGTGTACTGTTCCAGTGTACAGTCCAACCTTGGTCAGTTTTTTTAACATATTATTATTATTGTACAGGGTGGGCCATTTATATGGATACACCGTAATAACATGGGAATGGTTGGTGATATTAAAGTCCTGTTTGTGGCACATTGGTATATGTGAGGGGGCAAACTCCTCAAGATGGGTGGTGACCATGGGGGCCATTTAGAAGTCGGCCATCTTGGATGCAACTATGGTTTTTTTCAATACGAAGAGGGTCATGTGACACATCCAACTTATTGGTAATGTCACAAGAAAAACAATGGTGTGCTTGGTTTCAATGTAACTTTATTCTTTCATGAGTTATTTACAAGTTTCTGACCACTGATAAAATGTGTTCAATGTACTGCCCATTGTGTTGGATTGTCAATGCAACCCTCTTCTCCCACTCTTCACACACTGATAGCAACACCGCAGGAGAAATGCCAGCACAGCCATCCAGTATCCGTAGTTTCAGGTGCTGCACATCTCGTATCTTCACACCATAGACAATTGCCTTCAGATGACCCCAAGATAAAAGTCTAAGGGGGTCAGATCGGGAGACCTTCGGGGCCATTCAACTGGCCCACGACGACCAATCCACTTTCCAGGAAACTGTTCATCTAGGAATGCTCGGACCTGGCACCCATAATGTGGTGGTGCACCATCCTGCTGGAAAAACTCAGTGCCAGCTTCAGTGCATAAAGAGGAAACACATCATCATGTAGCAATTTCAAATATCCAGTGGCCTTGAGGTTTCCATTGATGAAGAATGGACCCACTATCGTTGTACTCCATATACCACACCAAACCGTGACTTTTGTTGTTCCAACAGTCTTGGAGGGATCCATCCAATGTGGGTTAGTGTCAGACCAATAGCGCTGGTTTTGTTTGTTAACTTCACCATTCACATAAAAGTTTGCCTCATCACTGAACAAAATCTTCTGCATGAACTGAGGTTCCTGTTCCAATTTTTGTTTTGCCCATTCTGCAAATTCTGTGCGCCGATCTGGGTCATCCTCGTTGAGATGCTGCAGTATCTGGAGTTTGTAAGGGTGCCATTTGTGAGTAGCTAATATCCACTGAAGGGATGTTCAACTAATGCCACTCTCCAGTGACATGCGGCGAGTACTACGCTGTGGGCTCTTGCTGAATGAAGGACAGCCACTGATGTTTCTTCATTAGTGACAGTTTTTTTGCGTCCATATTTTGGCAAATCCAACACTGAACCAGTTTCACGAAACATAGCAAGCAGTTTGCTAACTGTAGCATGGGCGATGGGTGGTCTCGTAGGGTGTCTTGCATTGAAATCTGCTGCAATGACCCGGTTACTGCGTTCACCAGATATCAACACAATTTTGATCCGCTCCTCACGTGTTAACCTCTTCGACATGTCAATGGCTGTGAACAAAGAGAAACTTGTAAATAACTCATGAAAGAATAAAGTTATGTTGAAACCAAGCACACCATTCTTTTTCTTGTGACATTACCAATAAGTGTCATGGTCCTGAGTCTGAGGACTCAGTGTTTTGTGTTTCCTTATGCTTTTGTTCATTCCGAGTGTGTATTCTGTTGTGATTTTGCCATTTGTTAGGTTTCTGTTCTTTGCCTGCCTGCTCCCACTTCTCTGTGTTCCTTCTGTCTGTCCATGGTGTTATTGTGTCTGCTCATGAGTCTGCCTGTCATGTTCAGTGTCCTGTCTGATTCTCTGTGTCTGTTAGTTTCCTGTTTTATTCTGAAAGTTCATGTCTCATGTCAGTGTGTTCAGTTTTACCTCTCCCCTGTCTCGTTAGCCTTATTGCTCCCAGCTGTGTCTCCCTCCTGTGGCCCATTCCCTGATTACTCCCCGTGTATTTAAGCCCTGTGTTTTCCTGTGCTCTCTGTCGCGTCGTCTGTTTAATTCCATGTAGTCTGCATTATTCCATGTTTCTTAGTGTCTCTCTGCTCCTCGTTTCATGTCCTCCCTTTTGCATTAGTTTTCCCAGTTTAGGTTTATGTTCAGTTCTGCTCACACCTTGGTTTTGTGCACTGTAAATAAACCCACTTGCACCTCCGCCATTGTCTGCTATTGGATCCTCCTTTCTCACCCTCCACACGACTGCCGCCCCAGCCGTGACAGTACGACGCGACCACGAGATGGATCCAGCAGCTTTGTCCGGAGAGAGCGACCTCACACGCATCCAACGCCTGATGGACTGGGTAACTCACACCACCAACACAAGGGCAAAAGTGGTGGGGTTAAATGCCATCGAGGCAATCCTGGAGGGAAATCCCTACCTCTGCCAGCTTAAGGGAGTTTCCGCCTTCCTTTGCACCCTACATAAAGCCCGGGGGGTAGTGCAAGCTCGGGAAACCACAGACTTTGTCCAGCAGCAGCGGACTACGACCACCCCGGAGCAGTCACGTGAGCTTCTCCTGCCGGAGGTTTTGCCCGGCCCGCCGGAGGTTTTGCCCGGCCCGCCGGATGTGATTTTGCCCGGCCCGCCGGATGTGATTTTGCCCGGCCCGTTGGATCCGTCAGCATGGAGGAAGCGACGATCGCACCGTCGGTGCGTCACCCCGCAGCCGGATATTAGGACTTTAGAACTGCCGACTGTGGTGAGTGAGAAGGACTCTTTTTCTGTTTTGGACTGTGGGACAGTTTATTCAGGGGCTTTGTTTGGTGCAGCAGATGACAAGGAGGACTGTTTGTTGCCCGTTCATTCTCCTGCTCAGCTGTCTTTACCTCGTTTAGCTGCACAGCAGCATTCAACTCGGTCTCCGGTATCCCCGCTAGCCCAGTCATCTATGCCGTCTCTGTCTTCACAGACTCCCTGTGAACGGGAGGCTGCGCTTGTGCCTCCCATTTTTGACTCTTTTTCTAGTACGTATTATTTGCAGAGAGACAAACACGTTAAAAATGCAATCGTTCCTCAACAGCTGGCTGGTTTAGAGACTGCTACTTGCTCCAGGGCCTCACCAGAGGTTAAGTTACAGCCCTCAGCTGACTCTGGACCCCTGGAGGCTAAGAACCCAGCTGAGAACTGCACCCGGCTATCGCTGCCTGAGCAGGGTCGGTGCTCCGCGCAGCTGCAGTCTGTTTTGTCCCTGCCAGAGGCCCGTGCGCCTGCTGGTTCTGTTCCGTCCCTGCCAGAGGCCCGTGCGCCTGCTGGTTCCGTTCTGTCTCTGCCAGAGGTCTCCGCGCCTGCTGGTTCTGTTCTGTCTCTGCCAGAGGCCCGTGCGCCTGCTGGTTCCGTTCTGTCCCTGCCAGAGGTCTCCGTGCCTGCTGGTTCTGTTGCGTCCCTGCCAGAGGCCCGCGTGCCTGCTGGTTCTGTTGCGTTCCTGCCAGAGGCCCGTGTGCCTGCTGGTTCTGTTCTGTGTGTGCCAGGGGCTCCAGTGCCCACTGGGTCTGAGACTGTTTTTGCTGGGGGGCCCGAGGAGCCCGTCCAGCCTTCTGCCTCGTCAGCTGGGGGGCCCGAGGAGCCCGTCCAGCCACCAGCTGCAGTCTCATCACCAGCTGCAGTCTCATCACCAGCTGCAGTCTCATCACCCTCGCCTGCTGCGGCCTCAGAGTCTTCGGCCTCGCCTGGTCCGGTTTCAGCATCTGCTTTGGCTTCATCCTCGTCGCCTGGTCCAGCGTCTGCTTTGGCTTCATCCGGTCCAGCCTCTGCATCCTCATCATCTTCGTCTGGTCCAGCCTCTGCATCCTTGTCTGGTCCAGCCTCTGCATCCTTGTCTGGTCCAGCCTCTGCATCCTTGTCTGGTCCAGCCTCTGCATCCTCGTCTGGTCCAGCCTCTGCATCATCCTCGTCTGGTCCAGCCTCCGCTTCATCCTCGTCTGGTTCAGCCTCCGTGTCTTCATCCTCGTCTGGTCCAGCCTCCGTGTCTTCATCCTCGTCTGGTCCAGCCTCCGCTTCATCCTCGTCTGGTCCAGCCTCCGTGTCTTCATCCTCGTCGCCTGGTCCGGCTCCAGCATACTCATCAGCATCGCCTGGTCCGGCTCCAGCATCCTCATCATCCTCGCCTCCTGAACGCCCTCCTGAACGCCCTCCTGAACGCCCTCCTGAACGCCCTCCTGAACGCCGCCACTACCTTCCACGTGGCCGGCCTCCGGACTTGTTTCCACGCCGCTGTTGCCGTCCGCACGGTCGGCCCCCAGAACTGTTTCCACGCCGCTGTTGCCGTCCGCACGGTCGGCCCCCAGAACTGTTTCCACGCCGCTGTTGCCGTCTGCACGGTCGGCCCCCAGAACTGTTTCCGCGCCACTGCCTACTGCGTGGCCGGCATCCGGACCTGCCCCACTGCCGCTGCCTTTCACACGGTCGGCCCCCGGAACTGAACTGTTTTGGCCTCCGGGTCGGCCCCCTGACCTTGTCCGTCTGGGCCTTTTCGGACTGTGTCCCTCCGTCCTGGACCCCCACCGCCCGCCCTGGTCGGGTCGTTTTCTGTTTTTTGGTTCGTGGGGTTTTTTTTTGGTTTTGGTCCGTTTTTGTGTTTCTGTTGGGCTGTCTGGTGCCAGCCCTTGAGGGGGGTACTGTCATGGTCCTGAGTCTGAGGACTCAGTGTTTTGTGTTTCCTTATGCTTTTGTTCATTCCGAGTGTGTATTCTGTTGTGATTTTGCCATTTGTTAGGTTTCTGTTCTTTGCCTGCCTGCTCCCACTTCTCTGTGTTCCTTCTGTCTGTCCATGGTGTTATTGTGTCTGCTCATGAGTCTGCCTGTCATGTTCAGTGTCCTGTCTGATTCTCTGTGTCTGTTAGTTTCCTGTTTTATTCTGAAAGTTCATGTCTCATGTCAGTGTGTTCAGTTTTACCTCTCCCCTGTCTCGTTAGCCTTATTGCTCCCAGCTGTGTCTCCCTCCTGTGGCCCATTCCCTGATTACTCCCCGTGTATTTAAGCCCTGTGTTTTCCTGTGCTCTCTGTCGCGTCGTCTGTTTAATTCCATGTAGTCTGCATTATTCCATGTTTCTTAGTGTCTCTCTGCTCCTCGTTTCATGTCCTCCCTTTTGCATTAGTTTTCCCAGTTTAGGTTTATGTTCGGTTCTGCTCACACCTTGGTTTTGTGCACTGTAAATAAACCCACTTGCACCTCCGCCATTGTCTGCTATTGGATCCTCCTTTCTCACCCTCCACACGACTGCCGCCCCAGCCGTGACAATAAGTTTGATGTGTCACATGGCCCTCTTCCTATTGAGAAAAAAAAAAAAAAAAAAAAAAGTTGTATCCAAGATGGCCGACTTCTAAATGGCCACCATGGTCACCACCCATCTTGAGGAGTTTGCCCCCTCACTTATGCTAATGTGCCACAAACAGGACTTTAATATCACCAATCATTCCCATGTTATTACGGTGTATCCATATAAATGGCCCACCCTGTATAATGAACACTGCTCTGTGTTCTGAAGAATAAAAATGATGCAGCCTTTGCAGTTGAAGAAAAATACAACCTTTGCGGAGGTATTATTGTGAAACCAATTATTATGAGTACTTTCTCCCTGGGTGCGGTAAATACATGTGTCTAGTATATTTTTATTTTAACGTTTCAGTGGTTACATATGCTTGCATGATTTCTTACTTTTTTAACAGTTTTCAGTAATAATAATAATAGTAATAAATTTTATTTATGAGCGCCTTTCAAGTCACCCAAGGACACTTTACAATAGGATAAAACACTTAGTAAAACAATGGCAGAATATAAGAACAATAAAACAAAAGCACAAGATAAAATGAACAAACAGTGGATTCACAGTGAATATGCAGATTTGAACAGATGAGTTTTGAGTTGGGATTTAAACTGGGGGAGAGAACCAATATTTCTTATTTCTGGCGGCAGAGAGTTCCACAGCCTGGGAGCAGAGCAGCTGAAAGCTCTGCTTCACATGGTGGTGAGGCGGAAGGAAGGTACAGTAAGCTGGATAGAAGAAGAACGAAGTGAACGGGCAGAACAAGTGGTGGTTAACAGATCAGAAAGGTAAGAAGGAGTGAGGTTATGAATGGCCTTGAAGGTGAGCAGAAGAAGTTTGAAAATTATCCGGAATTTCACAGGGAGCCAGTGAAGTTCCTGAAGAACAGGGGTGATGTGCTGGTAGGAGGGGGTTCTGGTGATAAGTAACCAGTGTGCTGGATCTTTGTTTCACTGTGTTCTGTTGTGCAGTTATATGAGAGCATGTTAGGTCTGTCAGAATGACATGTAAGAACCATCACCAAAGACATTTCATGAGACCCAAAGTCATTTATACTAGGCTTGTATCCACAAGAACAGACGAACATTAATCAACCTCTTTTTTTTTAATGCCAACAGGATAATAGTACTGTTTTGGGGGAACAAAAAAACCTAATAAACCAAATTAATTAACAGGTTTGGTTTCACTAGATATGACAAAATAATATCAGTTCAGTAGACTGGTAGCTTTCAAACAAGCCATACTTGTTCAGTCTTTTTCTAATTAAATAATAAATGTAAAATGTTAACTGAGGCCTGCAGAGTCTGAGATATAGCTCTTGGGGTGGAGCACTATAGACTGAGGCATATCCCTGAATGCTCCACACCAGCAAACTGGCAGAACTTCTGTTTTTCTAGTGTTCCTCACTTTTGCTCATTATCAGTTAATCATTATGCATCCTATGGAAGCAGCAAGGATACTTTCTTCTTGGACTATGTAGAGAAAAAAAAGCTTGCTGAACAACTTTACTTTCCTGTGTTTATATAAAATTTCCAGTATTGTCAGCATTGTAATTGTACTTCATGCTTCTACTTGTCATAATTTAGTGGTTACTTTAAGGACTAAATGCATTCTATATGTAGTTATAAGAAGCAAACAGGAGCACAATAAAGTCAGTGCTGCTGTGTAAATATTAAATAAAAAAGCCTAAAAACTAAAAAACAAAAAACAATTTAAGTTAAAAAAAACCAACACTTTCTATGAAGCTTTGATGGTCATGTTAAGACTTTGCCATGACTACGGAAAGAAAGTTATTATTAAAAGCATTATTAAAAGTTATTATTAAAAAAGTTATTAACTTTTTTCAAAACTATTATAAATCAATGCGTGCACCGACTACTCACCTACAACAGAGCATAATCCCCACCCCCTCCCAGCCCATTTCAGTGTGCAGAGCTATTGCTGAGGTAAGAAGTGTTTACATTGAAGAATATAAAATACTTAATATAAACTGGATTACATAATTCGTTATATGTTCTTTTTAAACACTGTGTTTTTAGGTTTGGTCCCCACTGTGAAAAATCTTGTGACTGATAATCTACCTCTGAATAATTTATACTACTGATGCTAACTCTGGATATGAGTATGCAGAGTTAAAAGAAGTAGTAGTGTGTAAAACAATTCCGATGTAGCCTCCTAATCTATTCAAACAAGTTAATCCCCAAAGCCTGGTAGGTTTGTGCTTTTAATCTCACAAAGCAGATATAGTGTATGAGCCCACAGCACCGTGAGAAAATAAAGCCGCTTTCTGTAAAGATGTACTGTATGACAGAAACAGTGTACTTACAATGAGTATCAGTGTTTCCACAGTGTGGGCATGCTCGGTGTGACACCACTGTCTCACCTGTCAGAGAGTCAGCACCATCTTTTTTCACACCTCTGCATCTCCATTGTTCTTTGCCGCCTCGTCTGCTGAGAGGTGAATTGTATGCTCGGTGTCGTCCTCAGGGGATCTTAGGGGAATCGAGATTGCATTTATGAGCCCCAGCTTAAGTGACAAGTGCACGCTTATGCATATGCCCTTTCAAAACATGCCGTCAGCATCTGATCGCTTTTCCCTGAACTGGGGACAAAGCTGCAGTTCAATTTCTGGCAATCTAAGGCGTCCTTTTTTGGTTAAGTCTGACCTTCGTAGCAGCAGACAAGAGGACTGAATTTTGAAAATGTATTTTTTTGCATTTAGCTGTAACACATTGGCCTGTGAGCACAAAAATAAGATGTTTGAATGGTTCTGCATTTGTTCTGAGGGGAGCATGCCCCATCACCTGGAAAACACAACATCCAGCGTCAGTAAAACAAAAGGTTCATTTCAGAGCAATCTCACTACCTTAGCCATCCAGTCCACTCCACTAGCGCACTAATATCTCACAGATATGCATCAACACACTGCTGTCACCATGAAATGTGTTTGAGGAAATCCCCCCTGGATAGCTAAATGGCTCTTTAGAATAATTGCTCCCATTTTTAACACGTTTAATATATGCATTTAGTCAAGTAGCACACTTTCCTTTGAGGAATAGTAACATTAGAACAGCTGGGCTCGTGATCCTCAAGGCAGTAATCAGCCACAGCACAGAAGCCCTTGGAGATATGAGACAATGTTCTGTTACTCACTGTTGTTACCTCAGTGGCAACATACAAGCTCAAAGGCCAGAAGCTGTTCTGAGGCAGGTGAGCATGCAGCTTTGTGGCAACAGATTTAACAGAGGAATTTTATATTCATAGTAGAAGTTACACCACATCTTGTACAATGTCATAAAAGCTAAAAACTTTGGTAAAACTTTGGGGTTGTTAGAATAGAATAGAACTTAATCCCGTGGGGAGGTCCCCTCAGAGAAATTATGGTTCCAGCAGCACAACCCCAGTTCACCTTAAATACAAATAAGAAAAAAAAGTCCAGGAATTAAAGTGTTATGCTATCAGGTTTTCACTACATGATTAATGTCACCAAAGGACAGTAACTGTAATATAAAGCACACACAGCAGCTTAGGAGGTCAAGCTAGTTAAAGTCCTTGGGATGTGTCACGAGGGGCATCT
Organism: Maylandia zebra; assembly: GCF_041146795.1. Classification (NCBI taxonomy): domain Eukaryota; kingdom Metazoa; phylum Chordata; class Actinopteri; order Cichliformes; family Cichlidae; genus Maylandia; species Maylandia zebra. The sequence continues at coordinate 9,759,461 of NC_135178.1, forward strand.
GGCATAAATCGAATGCCAAATCAAAGTACGAGTTGCATCTGGTGAACCGACTCATTGGGAAATAAGGGATACCAAAAAGTAATTAAGTTGTGTGAATACCCAAATTTTGCCACCAGGGGCATTGTTTTACTACTGTGTGTGGAAATGTCTTCATGTATGTGTGGTTGCTATTACTTTTTAATACTTAATTTTAGCTATACCCACAATTATTTAAGACATTTACTCTGAAAAAAAAAGTTATATTGGTTTGTTGCACAATCTTCTGTTATTAGTATTACAGAAAAATACGGCAAGATTTGGATTTTTCTTTCAAAGGTTGTTTTCTTTTTAAAATACCCTCAACGTCGCAAAGACAAAGGAGTTGATAGTGGACTTCCGGAGGTGCAGAGAAGTACACACCCCCATCACCATCAACGGCGCTGCTGTGGAGAGAGTGAGCAGCTTCCGGTTCCTTGGAGTACATCTGGCTGAGGATCTTACGTGGTCAGTACACACAAACAAAACAGTGAAGAAGGCGCAGCAGCGCCTCTTCTTTCTCAGGAGACTGAAAAGATTCGGCATGAGCCCCCGCATCCTCAGGACCTTCTATCACTGTGCCATTGAGAGCATCCTCACTGGATGCATCACCACCTGGTATGGCAACAGCACCGCCTACAACTGCAAAGCTCTCCAGCGAGTAGTGCGGTGCTCTGAACGGATAATTGGAGGTGAGCTTCCCTCCCTCCAAGACATCTACAGGAAGCGCTGCCTGAGGAAAGCGGGGAGGATCATCAAGGACTCCAGTCACCCCAGCCATAAACTGTTCAGACTGCTTCCATCAGGAAGGAGGTTCTGCAGCATCCGGTCCCGTACCAGCAGACTGAGAGACAGCTTTTTCCATCAGGCCATCAGACTGCTGAACACGTCATAGACACCTCAGCTTCACTACTGGAACTTCAACATTATGCACTCCACACTGTATATAAATGCCACTTGTTTTGCACATATTCAACTCTGTATATTTTATATATTTTATTATTATTATTATTATTATTATTATTTATTTATTTATTTATTTTTTACTATTTAATTTGTAAAAATGTGTATACACACACACACACACACACACACACACACACGTAGGAAAATATTTAGTATACACATCCAGAAATGCATACACTATTATATATTGTACATATATTTATTAGTTTCAGGTTGGCCATTCTTGTATTTTGCTCGTTTGTGTTGTTGTGTTTGCACATCTCTGTTGCTTGTGGGGCTCGCACACAAGAATTTCACTCGCATGTGCTGTGCCAGTGTGCCTGCACATGTGATGTGACAATAAAAGTGATTTGATTTGATTTGATTTGATTTGAAAATATACTATTTATTGATAACTTTTCATATTTGTGTTAACTTTTTAAACAATAAGTATTTGCAATGATTATCTTTCATTTTATTTGTTGCAATGTTTGAGGAACAAGAGGTTTGATGTAAAGGCAGTCTGGGTTAAGGGTTGTGGTGGTTACAGCTGTCAAATCAAATCTATAAATATGATTACCAGAATAAAACAGCATCAATCAAATATATAAAGACATTTAAACTGTTAAAAACTACTTTAAAAAGACTGTTTCAAATCATCTCTAACTACGCAAAAAGCACAAAAAATATTATCACTAACATAAAAAAAATCCAGAGTTTGAATGCTAACTATCATGAAGCTAAACCAGTGATTCATGCCATCCACAAACGTTAGACACACCTGTGAGTCGAGGCACAGTAACACACCCTAACAAAAAAGCTAGTATTAGCTCAAAGCACTCAGAAAGCACAGAGAACTTTCAGTATGTGAAGGTGTAAGTGGCTGCAGCCACAGAATAGTGAATAATTTTAACTATACAGAAGTACTTTGGTTAGCCATGATGCATGTAGATAGGTCTAGACTGCAGTTTAGAGGCTAGTGATAAGAAATAAAGTTTAACGTCAGTCTATCATACTTGTTTTTTGACACAAATGTCACTTTAATGGTAGTTCATGCAAGAAAACTTATAAAGACAAAACAAAGAGTTAGAGCTATCATCATGAAATTTAGGACCATATCAAAATGCTATTTTGGAGGTTGGTGCCATTTTCACGACTTAAAGCGACAGAGCAAGTTAGCATACTTACAGTGCTGTAATTTATGTATAAAGATGTAGCTAGTTTATTTGAATAATTACCTACAAAGAGTAGTGTAAATTAGTGGTTCAAAAACCAGCACACTTAATGAGAAAGTCCAAGAAGAGTAATGTCCTGACAGCTAGATCAATAAAAGAAGGCTGTCTGTGGTCCCCAGAACTACAAACCTTGGTGGAGCACAGAATTCCCCAGGAAAGCTGCCTTTCAGTCACAAATTATTCCACAGTATAAACCTAGAATCTCCATGTAACAGCTGATCTGTGTGTTGTGTACAAGAACATTAAATATTATTTACTTTTAGAGGCTGAGCTGTTTCTGTGTTATGTGTGTGCCTTGTGTGTAAACGTGCACATTGCTGTTGTGTTTTTTGTTTTCCCTGCAGGCTACATGAGGCTGCAGGTTTTCATTAAAGTTGATATTACATATTTTAAGATTCAGACATTAATATGTTACTCTGTCATAGTCTTATTAATAGCTGCATGAAAATAACTCAGCGTAGCTCTCTGTGTACACTGCTGAGAGATGTTTTAATTGTGTACCTATGTCAATGTGAAAATGAGACTAAAAAACTGAAACACAGTTCAGTTTAAATAAAATAACAGAAGCATATTAAAGACTTGAAAGGGGCTCAGCACTCAACATTCAGGGTTAGCACTCAATAAAGAGGAATAGGGAGGAAGTTAGAGCAATTTGTCCACCTGTAACAATTATACACTCGTTCTGATAACAAATCCCCCACTAAGTCCCAAAAAACGAACACCTGAACTATTTCAATTATACTAGCTATCACAGCCAAAACAAATCATGATTCTTTCTGCTATTAAATTTAGCATTAAATGTCATTATGCAAACCTTACTAAATTGTGCTTCTATGATTATTTTAAATATTCTCCCAATGTTTTGTAGCAGGAAAGGGAAACTCCTACAAATACACATATGTATAAGGCCAGCCACAGAAAATACCTGTGTCCCTTTCAGTCACAACACTGACACTGTGACACTTTAGAAGATCTTGACAGTAGCCAAAGAAGGTTTTGCTCTGTGGCAAAGCATTAGTAAATCTGGCCCATTGGCATTTATTTTTGCTGTTGACCTCATTACATTATTTGTAGGCGTATTCCTATCACCGTTACCGTTATTGGGCTCATCTCAGACGGGGATGAGTCTGCCTACAGGAGGGAGGTTGAACGTCTGGTGTCTTGGTGCAGCCACAACAACCTGGTGCTGAATGCCCAGAAGACAGTGGAGATTATTGTGGACTTCAGGAAGCACACAGCCCCACTCCCCCCCATCATCCTGACTGACACCCCCATCACCTCTGTGGACTCATTCCGCTTCCTGGGTACCACCATCACTCAGGACCTGAAGTGGGAGCCCACCATCACCTCCGTCATCAAGAAAGCCCAGCAGAGGATGTACTTCCTGAGGCAGCTGAAGAAATTCAACCTGCCAACACGGACGATGATGCAATTCTACACCGCAATCATCGAGTCCATCCTCACCTCCTCCATCACCGTGTGGTACGCTGGAGCCACTATCAGGGACAAACAGAGACTGCAGCGTGTTGTGCGCTCTGCTGAGAAGGTGATTGGCTGCAGACTCCCATCTCTGCAGGACCTGTACACCTCCAGGACACTGCGGCGTGCAGCTCGGATCTCAGCTGACCCTTCTCACCCTGGACACAGTCTGTTTGACCTGCTACCCTCAGGCAGGAGGCTCCGGTCCATTCGCACCAGAACCTCTCACCATAAGAACAGTTTCTTCCCCTCTGCTGTTGGTCACATGAACAATAACCGTATGACTGTTCCCACCACTAGCTCATGACCCTACGCTGTGTTCACTGCATGATTCCATGTTTTGGCACTGATCACCACCTGCACTCATGTATATATCTTTCTACGTAGCACTTTTAATTCTTATTCTCATGTATATATCTCATGTATATCTCATGCATATATCTTTCTATGTAGCACTTTTAATTCTTATTCTTACTTCTATTTTTTCATGTCTATTTAAGCGCAATTTATGACAGCATGTTTGCACTGAAGCACCGCAGCAATTTCCTAATGTTGTAAACCTGCTCAACATTTGGCAATAAAACCCTTTCTGATTCTGATTCTGATTCTGATCAGAGCACCACAGGGGAGCCACAATACAAAGCATATGCAGGCAATCAAGATTTCTTTTAAAGTGAGCTGATTTGCAGTGGTTCAGTGTTTTAATAGGATTACTTAGCACTTAGCACTTAGTTCCTCCTACGCCGGGCGGCACATCGGGCAGCTAGTGATCTCCATCGATGTCGGTCAGCAGCGACTGCTTCAGCTTCGTGCCAGGCAATGTCGACAGTTCTCAGATCGTCCATGAATGTTCGAAGCCATGTGGTCTTTGGTCGGCCTTGCTTTCGCTTGCCAGTGCGTGGAAGCCATGTCATGGCAATCTTAGCTGGGCGATGAGGAGGTAGGCGTAAAATATGGCCTGCAAAGCGGAAGCGCCTTTCTGCAACAACATCGGCTAATGGGCAGGTGCCTGCTCTTCGTAGGACCTCCTCATTTGTTATTCGGTCCCGGTAGGAAATTCTCAGGATTCGCCGCAGGCCACGTTGTTGAAGCACGTTCAGGTGTTAAATAATTGCACTTGTTGAGCGCCAGGTTTCACTAGCGTAAAGTGCAGTAGGGAAGACGATAGAGTTCAATAGTCTGATCTTGACCCTAACAGTCAGGGTTCCAAATAGGTTGGAGACGTCGCAGGCAGAGACCCCGTCATTCGAGATGATGCTGCCAAGATATGTAAAATTCTCCACCTATTCAAATTCAAATTCAAATTCAAATTTTATTTGTCACGTACACAGTCATACACAGTACGATATGTAGTGAAATGCTTGGACAACTGCTCGTGACCTAAAGAAAACAAAAAAGGAAAAGGCTATGAATAAGATAGGAAATAAATATGAACAATTAAAAAGGGTAAATTTAACTAAGAAGGAATAAAATATAAATTAAGGTTAAAAATGAAATAACTGTACAACACAAATTAGAATGAAGGGTAAATTTAACTGGGAAGGAATAAGATAAAATATATAAATTAAAGTTGAAAATAAAATAACTGTACAACAAAATACACAATATAGAACTATATAAGAATGTATGAAGAAATCTAAATATAAATAAATATATACACAATAACAGCAGCTGTACAAGTATTAACCGGAAATGAAGAATATAGTGACCAGTGTTGTGCAAAAAAACAATGTGTGCAAAAACAATGTCCAGAAAGTCCAGTGTGTGTGTAAGAACCATATGTGTGGGTCAGTACTGTGTGGTGGTGTGATTGAGAGACCGTATCGCCTGCGGGAAGAAGCTCCTCCTCAGTCTCTCTGTGTTGGTCTTCAGGGAGTTGTTGGTTGATCATGACAGGAATGCGGGCACGTGCATAGCCAACTCGGATTACCTTGTATTTTTTGGCGCTGATTCTTAATCCAACTTTTGTCGCCTCCCTCTGCAGGGCCGCGGTCAACTTTTGGAGGTCTTCCTGAGTCGAGCCCAGCAGGGCAATGTCATCTGCGAAGTCCAAGTCAGTGAGATTACGTGCTTCGTGCCAGGGCACACAGATGCCAGCTTCGTCAACCTCATTTACTTAATTTTATGAAAAAGTTTCGCACTCAGTGGAGTGATGTAGTTAAAATCATTTGTGTGGGATTTTGTCAGTCACAGTTTTTCGAAGCTTTTGTCTCCATGCAGTTTTTCAGTTGTGGTAATTAAGCTAAAGTAGCTCAGTCGAGCGACATAACTGGTTTTCATTTTCATGCTGTCAGAGCCCTGTGACTTTAGTGCAGGCACAGCTCACATAGAGGGATGATGCGAGTTTTCAGTTAAACTTGGTCGTGTATCAGTGAGACCCATGCTCAGTCACGATGTTTATGTTTCTGTAGAACGATCTTCAAGACAAAGGTACATTCAGGAAATAATATAGTAATACGTTTTTAATCTAACATAAGTCTTTCGTAATTTCTATGTTTAACACCCAATGGTGTTTGGATACAGAGATGACATTGTGTAGATTAAAGAACCTCTTTTCAAGTATGGGAAGATATATACAGTATATAAATACATAAATAGTGTTATTTCATGTCATGATCTGTCACGATCAGAAAATAGGGTCTATCCCCTTTTTAATCTAATAAAGAGTTTCATTGTTTTATATGTGAACCTCACCTTTAAAAATGTTAGCATTAATTCTAATTTGTCTTTAACAATTTGTGTGTGTAAAATTTTTACTTCAGAGAGTGCGATTGTTATTAATGTTGTGTTCTTTTCAGTTGTTGGAAGATCCCTCAAATTAAATTCAGCTGATCAGTATGTAGACTACGCATTTTAAATAGGTTGTGATGGATGATTGTATTAAATTAAACTACTAGTTTTGAAAGCAGCAGAAAATGACCAAGTTGACCCTACTTAATCTAACTTAACTCTGCCCATTTACATTTTATTCTAGGTTGAACAAGATGGAGGCAAAGTTCTGTGTAATTATTCATAACCAAATCGAGAAGTTGGTTCTTCCATCAGGGATCCCACCAACAGTAGAGGAGCTGCAAAGTGTTGTGAAGAACACCTTTGGGATTTCAAACGACTTCAGTCTTCACTGTTTTGACCCAGAATTTCAGGATTACTTCACTATTCGCAGAAGTGACCAGATAAAACACAAATACGCTGTGAAGGTTGTTGGCATCACCCTGGTCATTCTGCCAGTTTTCGGCAGCCCCTCTGATCAATTGCCAACTGACTATGACTCATCATCCAATCCAGTTGTATTCAATGCAGACTCTGCTGCAACCACATCTTCTCAGGACACCATTATTCTCAAAAGGCAAAAGTTCAGAGAACGTTGTGAGCCCTGGCCGAAGCTGTTCCCCATTCCACAGTCTGCATACGAAACTGAAATGTAACTGGAAAGAGCCACTGAGAGTATAAAAAGAAAGGAAATCTTCTGCCCACCTCCAAAGAAAAGGCTGATATTCTCGAGAAGTTGGCTGAAACTGTATTTTCAATTATGGACTATTCTTCCTATTATTTTGGGGCAAGCACTAGTGAAGATTTTCAGTGCATACAACGTAAATTAAGCAGAAAAATATTATATGATACATTTTTTATACGTTTTATATTCCACAATAAAACCAATTACTGTTTGAATGTTCTCTTTCTGAAATTGATTAATTTTACTCAGAAAAGAAGTTAAATTAATTTCATTCATTTTTTATAAAGTTAATAAAAAAATTGACAAAAATTTCATTTCTTTGTAATGGATATTTTAGTAATTTCTTACTAAACCTTTGCCAGATTGTTAGTGAATTCGAAGTAATTTTTCTCAGAGATTTATTTCAAACGAATTTATTTTTTGTTACAATTAGGCAATTTTAACCTTCAATTTGAGATTTTCTCCCTAAATCCAACACATATTTACAATTGAATTTTATTAATATCTACTTTTGTTTTTTGTTTAAATTTAATTAGCATTTCATATACATTTTACAGAAATCGCTGGAAATTAAAATCTGCTTTTGTAAATTAAGTGTCACTTTGTTGCCATAGGTTTTTTAAGTAACCTCTAGTCACAGTTTTTACACTGTAGCTAGGTGTCAACATAGTTCAGTGCTTGCATTGAGGCACACTAACTATAATAAGAAGCTCAGTATAATGATATATAAAGTATACTTGGCAAGTCCAGACGTTCTTTGGGATTTAGGACATTAGGACTGTAACTTTGCACATCAAATGCCCTGAAAAATATAAAACAACTTAAAGATACAGGAAAAACAAACAAACAAAGAAAAATCAGGTTGAATTAGAATAGAATAGAATAGAATAGAATAGAATTCAACTTTATTGTCATTGCACATGCACAGGTACAGGGCAACGAAATGCAGTTTGCATCCATCCAGAAGTGCTTTAGTGATATAGATATATTACAATATATATTAGCAATAATATAGATATGTAAGTATATTACAAAAATGGGTCTATTATGGTATGTTATAATGTACACGGTATGAAGTATGTTGTGAATATTCTATAACTATAAGTATGTACAGGCTATGAACAGGATATAAATATGAAAAACTATACAGAATATGAAATAAATAACTTTACAGAATCTGAGATATACAGTTATACAGAAATGGGAACTATGCAAGTTGTAAACAGTTGTAGGGTTAAAAATTATCGTATGTACAGAATGATTATTTACACAGAACTATACAGTAGTGCAGTTAAGATAAGTGAGATATGTGGATAATTTCTACAGAGACTATATAAAGTGCTAGTGGTTGTGAGTGGTGGTTCAGTCCATGTTATTATTGTGTGTTTGAGGGTACAGTTGTCCATTGTGGGTGTGTGTATGTCCAGTCCATGAGTTAACGTGGGTCAGATGTCAGGAGGCAGAGTTCAGGAGTCTGACGGCTGTGGGGAAGAAGCTGTTCCGGTACCTGGTGGTCTTAGTCCGGAGGCTCCTGTAGCGCCTCCCAGAGGGCAGGAGGGTGAAGAGTCCATGTGATGGGTGACTGGGGTCTCTGATGATTTTCCCAGCCCTTTTCAGACACCGCTTCCTGTAGATGTCTTTTATAACAGGAAGTGGTGCTCCGGCGATGCGCTGGGCAGTTTTCACGACCCTCTGCAACGCCTTCCGGTCCGAGGCAGAGCAGTTCCCGTACCAGACTGTTATACAGTTGGTCAGGATGCTCTCGATGTTGCAATGATAGAAGTTCACCAGGATTGGAAGTTGTTGAGCTCGTTGAGGAAGGAAACATCAGAGGATGCGGGGGAGGGTTTGGTGGTCCTGTAGTCTGTGATGGTCTGGAGTCCTTGCCACATGCGTCGGGGGTTGGAGTTGGAGAAGTGTTCTTCTACCTTCTTTTTGTAATGGTGTTTGGCTTTTTTGATGCCCTTCTTTAGATTAGCCCTGGCTGTACTGTAGGCGTGTGCAACTCCTGACCTAAAGGCGGTGTTGAGGAGGAGTCGAACATCCCGGTTCATCCTGGAATTACCTCCAAAGCTGCCTCTTCTACGATTTCACCTGAACCTGACCAGTGTGTCATTTGTTGGGACAAGAAAAATGTATCCTAACAATGTGGCAAACAAATTAATGAGGTGCTTGAGAAACTTTACCTTCTGTAAAGTATTGAGTCAGAAACACAGGCGGCAAGAATGTGCATGTTTGAAAGTGTCTTTGTGGGGATGGATGGCAGTGGGCTTCATGTAAGCAAAAAATGATGGTTGTCATGCTCAAAGTGGCTTCATCTGACGATAGTACAATCAAAATAGATGTAAAAGCTATGTTACTTAGATAAGATTAAGGAAGTGCCTTGAAATGTTGGCTTGTGTTTTGGTGTACTTTACTGGCATAGATAACACAGCCCATCAGCAAGCAAGGGAAAGAGCATAAAACATAACAAGTATTCTAAATCCACAAGGCCAGTAAGGTGTTTCACAGCCTTTTAACGCACCAACTACTAAAGTTCTGTCCTCTTTCTTTTTTCCTCTATCTTATCTTCCTCATTCAGTGTCAACTTAATCAATGTCCTCTTCATTTCCCCATAATACTGGGAAAACAAAGCTTTTTTAGAGCTCACTCAAGGTTATAGTTTGTGACACAGTCTCGTACTATTCATGAAAAATTATGCAATTATTTGTTCAAACAAGTAAAAACAATTTACCGTAGAAGCAAAACAATGTTATATTTATCCAAATACACATGATTTTCATTTCTATCTGTAATTCAACTGAAGTGGACGCAACAATAATTTTATCCAAAGACATGTCCTTTCCCTAAATCTCTACAAAGTTAAAACAGCTGTGTCACATTATTAACATGTTGCACTATACAGGGAGTGCAGAATTATTAGGCAAGTTGTATTTTTGAGGAATAATTTTATTATTGAACAACAACCATGTTCTCAATGAACCCAAAAAACACATTAATATCAAAGCTGAATGTTTTTGGAAGTAGTTTTTAGTTTGTTTTTAGTTTTAGCTATTTTAGGGGGATATCTGTGTGTGCAGGTGACTATTACTGTGCATAATTATTAGGCAACTTAACAAAAAACAAATATATACCCATTTCAATTATTTATTTTTACCAGTGAAACCAATATAACATCTCCACATTCACAAATATACATTTCTGACATTCAAAAACAAAACAAAAACAAATCAGCGACCAATATAGCCACCTTTCTTTGCAAGGACACTCAAAAGCCTGCCATCCATGGAATCTGTCAGTGTTTTGATCTGTTCACCATCAACATTGCGTGCAGCAGCAACCACAGCCTCCCAGACACTGTTCAGAGAGGTGTACTGTTTTCCCTCCTTGTAAATCTCACATTTGATGATGGACCACAGATTCTCAATGGGGTTCAGATCAGGTGAACAAGGAGGCCATGTCATTAGTTTTTCTTCTTTTATACCCTTTCTTGCCAGCCACGCTGTGGAGTACTTGGACATGTGTGATGGAGCATTGTCCTGCATGAAAATCATGTTTTTCTTGAAGGATGCAGACTTCTTCCTGTACCACTGCTTGAAGAAGGTGTCTTCCAGAAACTGGCAGTAGGACTGGGAGTTGAGCTTGACTCCATCCTCAACCCGAAAAGGCCCCACAAGCTCATCTTTGATGATACCAGCCCAAACCAGTACTCCACCTCCACCTTGCTGGCGTCTGAGTCGGACTGGAGCTCTCTGCCCTTTACCAATCCAGCCACGGGCCCATCCATCTGGTCCATCAAGACTCACTCTCATTTCATCAGTCCATAAAACCTTAGAAAAATCAGTCTTGAGATTTTTTTTTTCTTTTTTTGTGTCCCGTTTGGATCTTTAGCCATCAGAATTGTTGTCTTAAGGCCAAGAAAGATGCCAAGCGGATTTATTTTACCAAGTGGATCATCATGGCCTTGCCATATTGGTCCATTTGATTGACCTTTATTATAATTATGAATTTATTTTATTTTCAGTTGCTACAAACGGGACAGACATGACTGGGGGATAGGACAGGGAGAGAGAATGAAAGAAAGAGAGGGAGAGAAAGAAAACCAAAGGGGAGAAGAGACGGTGAGAAGGGGGAGAAGAAAGAAAGAAAAACAAACAAAAAAAACAAAACACCTGGGTCACCTGTATGGAGAAAAAAAACAGAAGAGAAAGCAAACAACAAAGAGCAACATAATAAAAAAAACGGCACCATCACAATAAACTAGCTAGCAGTAGATATCAGTAGATACTAAATAATAAACGATATTGTGCAGCACGCAAGATAGACAGCGTACAATGTGCTTTGAGGCAGCAGCCAAGAAAGCTGTAGTCCGCGTCTGTGAATACCCGTGTGTACACCTGTGTGCATACCTGTGTGGATCAGCATGCTTGCATTCCAAAGGTTTCTCCATGTAACGATCTGCTAGGGAGTGTGGGGAGCCACAGCCCCGTCCTCCAGGGTATGAAGCAGGTATGGAGTAGAGATGGACTGATCCGATATTACGTATCGGTATCGGTCCGATACTGACCTAAATTACTGGATCGGATATTGGAGAAAAATAAAAAAATGTAATCCGATCCATTAAATATCACGAAAGCACCTCACAAAACTTGCAACACGCCGTAACTCACCTCAGAACGTTAGCACGTCAGAGCAGTATGCATCACGTGATAGAGCGGCTGTGGCATGCGGGACCTGTGGGTGGTCTGGATAGCATTTGGAGCTTCGCTAGCAACCCGGCATTTCATCTCCGACAAAGTTATCCCGAGAGAAGTAAAGCAAGTGTGTAAGTCCATCTCTGAATGTTTGTAAAGCATTCCTGCGTTAAGCTTAACAAGCGACTGCCTCTCCTGCTGCTACTTCAATCATGAAACTGCTTAACGATCAGCTGATCGGCTTTTCTGTCACGAGTCCATGTCTCTAGTTTGCTTTTGGCCCACTTTGCACCAGAAAGAGGAAACCAGCGGCTGAACAACAGCAGCACGTTTAAGCTTGATCAGCTGTTGTTAGAATGTATTTAATATTACTTTCTACTCCAGGATCTTTTTCTACGTAGCTGACGCTGGTAACTGTGCAGGGGCGGATCTAGCAAAGTTTAGCCAGGGGGGCCGATAGGGCATTAACAGGGAAAAGGGGGCACAAAGACATACTTTTCTTTCTTATTCTCATTTAAAATGTCTAGCTTTTAATAAATAATTATCTGACACCCAAAGTTTTAATTTGATGTAAAATGAATAGAAGTCAATTACTGTATATAGTAACTATTAAGTCTAATATATATACCCTAGTAAGCTATAGTACTTTTTCCTTTGGGAAGGTACCATCTGTGCAGTCTGCAATTTTGTTGAAGAAAGATGTTGAATCTATTTAATATTTCTTGAAAAATAATTGATTTCTGTGCATTTTTTTTTCACACTGCATCAAATTAAGGTTGATTACGTCGATTAAGCATCATGAGGTGGAGCGTGAGGGGTGGTTCCCTATTTTTTATTTATTTATTTTTGTTGTTGCTGGGAGTTGGAACCCTATTAGTTAGGTTGCTTAATATTTATGCTAAGTACTCTTTAAAATACCAGAATAGGGAGGATGGTGTAGGTTTAAGTTTATTAGATTGATCAGTATTGCTGAACTATGAAATATTTTTTTTTGCATACAGGTATAACAGAATAGCTTTAGTGTAGTTATTGTTTTAAACTTGAGTATGAACTTATCCAAAATGCAGCAAGATATTTAAAAAACAGTTTTGTTGATTAAAAAACACTATATCGGATTCATATCGGTATCGGCAGATATCCAAATTTATGATATCGGTATCGGACATAAAAAAGTGGTATCGTGCCATCTCTAGTATGGAGGAGATCAAAACTCCAGACATCCAGAGGTCCCCAGAACACAAGAGACCAAGGAAGACCAACAGAGGGGCAGCCGCGCAACTGTCCCAGTAAGAGCTGAGGAGAGTCCCAGATGAGGGCTCACTCAGCAGCCGCGGAGCAGAAGCCAGGGGGAGTTGCAGTGACGCGCCCGTGAGCTCCGCCGGCAGCCAGCTGTGCCTGAGTGACCGAGCCCCAGGCCGAGAGGCCGGGGGCACCCCACCTCCGAAGTGGCCCGAGCGAGCCCCAGGCTCCAGGCCCCGATAAGCGGCCGCCAAGGAGTGAGCCGGTGTGTACCCGGACGCCCACCCCCAGACACAAAGAACCACCAACGCACCGACACCTGAGGGAATCCGCCACTGGCAGGGGAAGTGGTGGGTGGAGATAGGCCTCCAAACCTTGGAGGGCCTGAGATGTCCCCAGAGAGGTGGCGTCTGATACCCAACCTGACATATAGACACAGACATACAGGCACACACAGACACAAACATCCATCCCCACCCTCATGCTCTCATATGCACTTACTCCACACTCAACCAACATGGAGACAGACATAAAGAGACGCTGTACACACGATCACACTCCCCAAGCGTACTCTACGAACCGGGTCTAGGTACCCTTGCCCCTGGAGGGGGGAACTGCACCCAGACCCAGGTGGTGTTACCCTTTTCCCTGCGTTGGGGAGAGGCAGACCGCCCCGACTCCGCAGCAGCAGTCTTGGGATATTTCTTGGCCCAGTCTTGACGTTTCAGCTTGTGTGTCTTGTTCAGTGGTGGTCGTCTTTCAGCCTTTCTTACCTTGGCCATGTCTCTGAGTATTGCACACCTTGTGCTTTTGGGCACTCCAGTGATGTTGCAGCTCTGAAATATGGCCAAACTGGTGGCAAGTGGAATCTTGGCAGCTGCATGCTTGACTTTTCTCAGTTCATGGGCAGTTATTTTGCGCCTTGGCTTTTCCACACGCTTCTTGCGACCCTGTTGACTATTTTGAATGAAACGCTTGATTGTTCGATGATCACGCTTCAGAAGCTTTGCAATTTTGAGACTGCTGCATGTAACTAACAGTGAAGTGTTCCAATGTTTTTCTTGTGTTTATATTTGTAAGTTTCCTTTAATTGTGGAACTTTGTTTTGTAATTGGTGGTAGCGGAAGTAACGTGCAGCACGGACTGAGTTTGTGGTGACACTAGAGCAGAGAAGCATGGCGCTCTGTGAGTTCAGCTGCATCGTCCTACTGCTTTAAACTGGACTTAAGTTTTAAAGAACACATAAGTTAAGTTAAGTTAAATTAAACCCAATTGTGGACTTACCGTTGAGAGGAGTAGCGGCTTGCGCGAAGAACGGACTTTCTCCCGTTTGGCTACAGCAGGCAATGAGGTGTGTTCAGGGTGCCTCTGTTAATTTCAGTTTCAATGAAAGTGCCATAAAAAGGCATTTATGTGTCTATACCTTTGTTGTTTGGATTTACTGTGATAAGAGTTATTGTAAACATGTTGCTTATTGTAATTGTTTTGTTTGGGTAGTTCTCACGATGATGATGATGATGATGATGATGACGACGGTGAGTGATCTTGTCGCCGAACATTGAATAAATCATCTGTAAACAAGAACTTGTCCGCGTGGTGGCTGACGGGAGCTACAGTGAGAACTCAACTGCTCCTTGTGAGTGGGCGAGAAAGAAAGGAACATAAGTCATCTCATAGCGTGTCTACAAGGGTCCCCAAGCTCCTACCAGAAGCCAAGAACGGGTTTGCTCATCCTAACAATTCAAAGACACTGAATATTGATCTTCTCAAGTGTGCTGCAGAAAATTAACTTGAAGACCATTTGCAAGTTTGGATGCTTTAAAGTGTTAATAACGGTGTCCTGAAGTGGCTTCATTGTAGCTGCAAGCAAGAAGGTTCAAGTTTACAATTGATCATGAGTTTGAAAAATTTGTTTCTTTAAGGGTTGTTTGTGATTTCAGACATGTGTTTAAGGGTTATAAGAATAAGCTACTAAAGCAGTCGTGGATTTTATGCAAGGTTTTATCTAAAGGAAGTAACCAAGTTTGTTACAAGCTATAAGGCAGTGTTATCAGATGTTATCAGATTCCTTTACTTAGCCTAACATGTCAGTCACAAGTCTCTCTAAACTGAGTGACAATCCTGAGGCAGAGACTGTGACCAGGCCTCAGCAAAACCCTCCACTGTCCAGTTCTCCTCTGCAAAATACAGATGGTCCACAAGAAGTTCGAGTAACATCAGATGTTCATCCATCAACAAGTAAGTGTGCACAACAAAAAATTCAAAACCCACCTCGTAAAAGCCAGAGGTCAAGAACCTTAACTGAAAAGGGAAGAGGAATGTTAAACCAAAGGATTAAGGAGTTGGAGCAAAGTTTTAAGATCAAGTACGAAAAGTGGAAGGTTCTAGCAAAGGATGCTAACCATTCAATTTCTGACAATTGTTCAGATGAAGAGCTGCAAGCAATAATAAACAACATTAATACTGCTTCCAGCGAACTAAACGCAGCATATGAAAACTGGCGTTAGGTGGACATTCCTGATAACAATGCACGCCGCAGAATTGATACCTGCGAGGAGGTAACAAGAACTGTTATTAAGACTGCACAAAGACGTTTGAGAGGAAAGGCACCAGTCAAACCACAGTTTAATGTAGATGAATCCTTTTTAATGTCTAAGAAATCATATGGTGTCAGTAAGCACTCACAGGTTTCCAGTCAATACAAACAGTCACACGTTGCATCAAGAGTCGCTTCTAAGTCCTCCAGTGCGTCATCCATGAGCAGACAAGAAGCTGCTGCTAAAATGGCTGCAGCCCAAGCAACACTGGAAATCCTACATGAACAACAGTGTCAGCAAGCAGAGCTTCTGCAGCTGGAGGCTGAAGATAAAAGACAGATTGCAGAACAAACAGCTGAAGCCTGCAGACGACGTTTAAGAATGGAGGAAGAAGAAGCACAGTTACAAGCAAAACTTGAGGTTGAAAATGCTGCCAGGCGAAAGCTTTTGGAAGACAAACGCAAGGAACTGGAACGATTGGAAGCACTCAAACAGTTAAGGGTGGCTAAGGCAACCATGCAAGTGTATGAGCAAGATGAAGATTCAGAAGAAGAAATTAAGCAGTTACTGCATGAATGTAAAACTGAAAGCCAAAGTGAAGGGGACCGATTTCAGCACACAAGTCACATACGTAACTCACCAGAGTTACACTTACCACAACAAGCTGTTATACATCCACAGCATGATGGTGGCATCGCAGCACTTGCCATGGTATTAGCAGATTCTATTAGTGCCAGTCGTCTTCCTATGCCAGAGCCGACAACATTCAGTAGTGACCCGCTAAAATATAAGAACTGGAAGGCTGCCTTTCAAACTTTAATCGAAAGAAAAAACATACCAGCCTCTGAGAAAATCTACTATTTGTGCAAGTACGTTAGTGGACCAGCTAAGAAGGCTGTTGAAAACTATTTCCTGTTAGGCACTGAGGCTGCTTATAAGGCAGCATGGGAAGTATTAGACGAGAGATTTGGAAACTCCTTCCTTATTGCCAAAGCCTTCAGAGACAAACTCAGTGCATGGCCCAGAATTGGCTCCAAGGACAGTCTGGAACTTCAGGAATTTGTGGACTTTCTACGGAGCTGTGAAGCTGCGAAAAGCCAGATTAAAGGGCTAGAGGTTCTTAATGATTGCAATGAGAATCAAAAAATCCTCTCCAAGCTCCCCGATTGGTTGACATCAAGGTGGAATAGGAAAGTGTTGACGATAGAGGAGGAGACTGGCAGATTTCCAAGCTTTAGCCAGTTTGTGCAGTTTCTCATAAGGGAAGCCAGGATCGCATGCAATCCTGTGACTTCACTCCATGCCTTGAAACAGTGCGATGGAGAAAGGGCCAAGCCACAACGAAACCAGACTCCTGCAGCTAAAGTTCTAACAACAAACACTGATGAGAAGATTGCTACCAGCAGTTGCCTGTTTTGTGAAAGACCAGGCCACAGTCTGTACAAATGTAGAAAATTTTTGGAACGACCAATATTGGAACGACACAGGTTTTTCAAGATAATAAGCTATGCTTTGGTTGCTTAAAGCCTGGACATCACTCGAGAGACTGTAAGTACAGAAGCACTTGCAGTACATGCCAGAAAAGGCATCCAACTTGCTTACACGATGATCGAAGAGAAGAACAGAAGACACGAAAGACTGAAGGAATAAGGCAGGAAGCTAGACACAGAGAACAAAGCAATGAACATCTAGAAGAAAGGGAAGCTATAGTAATAAGTGAAGCAACATCCAACAGAGTTCAGCATGACAACACAAACATTCAGACATCTACAATCATTCCTGTGTGGGTTTCAATAATGAAAGAGCCTGACAGAGAAACACTTGTGTATGCTCTCCTTGATACGCAAAGTGACACAACTTTCATTCTTGAGGAGGCAGCAGATTCTCTAAATGCAAAGGGGGAACAGGTCAAGCTAAAGTTATCTACTATGGCCTCTACAAACAAAGTTGTAGCTTGCCAAAGGATTTCTGGGTTGCAAGTTAGAGGATTCAACTCGGAGAAGAAAATAACTCTTCCTACAACCTACACAAGAAAGTTCATTCCGGCGATCAGAGACCACATACCCACACCAGAGATAAGATTGCTCCTCGTCAAGGGTGTGATGTTGGTCTACTAATTGGCTACAACTGTTCTCAGGCACTTCTTCCTAGAGATGTGGTGTGCGGTGAAGAAAATCAACCATTTGCACAGAGAACAGACTTGGGATGGAGCATTATTGGACATGGCAGCCCATACGTAGACTGTGGAGACACTATTGGAGTGAGTCATCAAGTCATCACAAGGCAAGTGACACCGGAACTTCAGCTTCCATCAAGTCCCAAACAGGAAGTTCACTATGTATGCAGAACACAGATCAAGGAAGACATCTCATCTGACATAATTAAAGCGCTTGAATGTGACTTTAATGAGAGAGTTGCTGAGGACAATCACTTCTCTCAAGATGACCTCCAGTTTTTGTCGAAATTGAAACAAGGAATCAAACACAAAGAAGATGGTCATATTGAGATGCCTCTTCCATTTAAACGAGAAAGGCCGAGCTTGCCAGACAATATGGTGTGTGCTATCCATCGCCTTAAGCACTTAGAAAGGAAATTAAGGAGAAACAGCAGATATTACCAGGACTACAAAACCTCCATGAAAGAGATGGATGGAGAGAACCTCAAGAAAATTGGATGTGAGTTTGTCATGAACACACCATCTGCAAGTCATAAAGGTGGGGTTTGGGAACGCCAAATACGCACCGTGCGTAATGTTCTGGCATCCGTTCTCGACCAAGCAGTTAAAAGGCTCAACAGCAGTTCGTTAAGAACCTTCCTCTACGAAGTTATGGCAATTGTGAACAGCAGGCCATTAACAACAGAGCATTTGCACAATCCATCTGGTCCAGAACCCTTGACACCTAACCACATTCTGACAATGAAGTCAAGCATTATTCCCCCACCTCCTGGAAAGTTTATCAAGGAAGATGTGTACCTGCAAAAACGATGGCGCAGAGTACAGTTCTTAGCCAACAGCTTCTGGGAACGGTGGAAAAGGGAATATCTGTTGAATCTTCAGAGCAGACAAAAACCCTCTACAGAGGGTTGTGCGGTCAGCTGAGCGCACCATCCGCTCCGAGCTCCCTGACCTGCACTCAATCTACAGCAGGCGGTGCTGGACCAAGGCCAGGAAGATCGTGAAGGACCTCAGCCATCCCAACAACAGACTGTTCTCTCTGTTGAGGTCAGGAAAGCGATTCCGCTCCCTGAAGACCAACACAGAGAGACTGAGGAGGAGCTTCTTCCCGCAGGCGATACGGTCTCAATCACACCACCACACAGTACTGACCCACACATACAGTTCTTACACACACACTGGACTTTCTGGACTTTGGTTTTGCACAACACTGGTCACTATATTCTTCATTTCCGGTTAATACTTGTACAGCTGCTGTTATTGTGTATATATTTATTTAGATTTAGATTTCTTCATACATTCTTATATAGTTCTATATTGTGTATTGTGTATTTTGTTGTACAGTTATTTTATTTTCAACTTTAATTTATATATTTATCTTTATCTTATTCTTCCCAGTTAAATTTACCCTTCATTCTAATTTGTGTTGTACAGTTATTTCATTTTTAACCTTAATTTATATTCTATTCCTTCCTAGTTAAATTTACCCTTTTTAATTTTTCATATTTATTTCCTATCTTATTCATAGCCTTTTCCTTTTTTGTTTTCTTTAGGTCACGAGCAGTTGTCCAAGCATTTCACTACATATCGTACTGTGTATGACTGTGTACATGACAAATAAAATTTGAATTTGAATTTGAATTTGAAATGGAACAGAGCAAGACGAAATGCGAAAGTCAATGATATTGTACTTCTCAAGGATGATTCTGCTCCACGTAGTCAATGGAAGATGGGAAGGATCATAGATGTCTATCTGGGACAGGATGGAAAGGTGAGAAGTGTGAGGTTGTTGATCAGTGACTCAACTCTAGATGCTAGAGGAAGGCGCACCACAAAACCAACCCATCTGGAGAGACCCATTCAAAAGACTGTAACTCTACTGGAGGCTAACTGAAGAGTCACTTTGCCAATCCACCAGTTCAATTAATATTAAATGTGATTTCTTGTTATATCCATACATGTTAAGTTTTATGGGAAAATCACAGGTGATTTGGTGGGAGTGTAACTAACAGTGAAGTGTTCCAATGTTTTTCTTGTGTTTATATTTGTAAGTTTCCTTTAATTGTGGAACTTTGTTTTGTAATTGGTGGTAGCGGAAGTAACGTGCAGCACGGACTGAGTTTGTGGTGACACTAGAGCAGAGAAGCATGGCGCTCTGTGAGTTCAGCTGCATCGTCCTACTGCTTTAAACTGGACTTAAGTTTTAAAGAACACATAAGTTAAGTTAAGTTAAATTAAACCCAATTGTGGACTTACCGTTGAGAGGAGTAGCGGCTTGCGCGAAGAACGGACTTTCTCCTGTTTGGCTACAGCAGGCAATGAGGTGTGTTCAGGGTGCCTCTGTTAATTTCAGATTCAATGAAAGTGCCATAAAAAGGCATTTATGTGTCTATACCTTTGTTGTTTGGATTTACTGTGATAAGAGTTATTGTAAACATGTTGCTTATTGTAATTGTTTTGTTTGGGTAGTTCTCACGATAATGATGATGATGATGACGACGCTGAGTGATCTTGTCGCCGAACATTGAATAAATCATCTGTAAACAAGAACTTGTCCGCGTGGTGGCTGACGGGAGCTACACTGCATCCCTCTGCAAGATATCTCACTATTTTTGACTTTTCTGAGCCTGTCAAGTCCTTCTTTTGACCCATTTTGCCAAAGGAAAGGACGTTGCCTAATAATTATGCACACCTGATATAGGGTGTTGATGTCATTAGACCACACCCCTTCTCATTACAGAGATGCACATCACCTAATATGCTTAATTGGTAGTAGGCTTTCGAGCCTATACAGCTTGGAGTAAGACAACATGCATCAAGAGGATGATGTGGACAAAATACTCATTTGCCTAATAATTCTGCACTCCCTGTAGAAGTGAGCTTGTGTGCTCAACATAATGATGTTTCATCTTACACTCCTATTATAGGAAAATGTCTTCCAGCAGTCTTTAAAAGCTCAAAACTCTCCACTGAAGAGCTAATAATACTTGCAAATTGCTTTTGTATATAAGGGTATAATATTTGTTAGGGTTTAATTACTCACAGATATGTGCAGACAGCATAGCTCATTGCGGGGAGTTGATACACAATGCAATTATGTAAAAGGGATGTACTGCACCTATGGGAACAATCAGGTTCACAGTGTCTCCATTGTGGACATTATGCACACGCACAAATGCTTGCTTTACTCGTGTAGTTAGATACAGCTGGGTGCATGTTAATCAGAGACTGTTAGGCCTGCACTTGAATTTGTTTGACAAACAGGAATGTTAAGCTGATCACTACACGTGCAGGAATATGATCACGATTTATAGTTTTCATTTCAACAGTGAGAATTTAATAATGTCACCTTTAAATACTCAGCAAAAAAGATAATTACTCTCTACCTGAAACTGCTCCATTACCATCCTTTATTTGTTTATTTATTCATTTTCTTTTGTACAATCCATTGCAGGAGAACAGAGCAAGGAATTTTAAATCTGGATTGGACTGAGTATAGCCCCGATACAGTGCTCTAAACTCCTGTTTAGAGTTGATAACGAGTCGTTTTAACATGTTATTGCAAAACACCATTTGTGTCTTTTGAGTCTTTATTATTAATTGAATAATTGAAAAAAATAAAGTTGTTATGGCAAGTTGTTATGGCAAGTAAGCTTAGTCAGGGAAATCATTGGGAATCCATCCCCATTAGAACAGTGGCCTGGGGGAGGGTGGGGGATGGGTTAGCTTAAAAGAACTACCAAATGTTTACAAGGCATTGAAACACAGCCAGTGGTAAAGTGATTTCATCTTTAAGCTATAATGATGTAATAAAAGTAATTAAAATAACATTAGAAAATGCTTTTATTTGATTGGGCTAAAGACTTTAAACATCAACCTGTTGTTGTATTTTAGTAAAAAAAATAATACATAGAATAGGCACAGGTGCCTTCACTATATGTATACCATTTGTATTGGCAACTTGAATTATCCTGTGGCCAAACACTAAATGCAAGCACACCACATAGCAACTGTAAAAACCTGTGTTGGGCATAACACATTAATTTAGCAATTATATTGTTACTTGCATATACAGTTTTTTCAATAACCATTGAATGACTGAAAGTAAAAAATAACATATCAAATTTGCCCTTTTAGCTAGCAGCCAGCAACCCCAGACCCATAATGAGATTTTAGGTCAGTCTCTGCCAAACCCAACCATGGTGGCAAATTTGAGAGGTCCACAAATCTAACAGGGAGACTGAAGCAGATATTATCAACAATGAAACGTTATGTAGAATATTCTGCATTAGTGGACCACTTATATTGAAGTGTATGGATTATGCATATTTTATATGCATAAAAAAACAAATCACCTCAAGTATATTTTGAAAAATGCAGAGGTGTGTTAGGTATACTGCCTATTATTAAACATTGGGAGACTTTAACTGATCTAATGGCTCTATAAATCCTTAATATCCAAATCCCAGCTCTGAAATTGTACTCAGTACCTGATCTTAATTAGACAGCATGTAGCATCCTTTTCAGTGCAACAGTGAAGTTTAGATTAAGTCCCATCCTAGTCCCACTGAGTGCTAGTCTCCAGAGAAAGACATTTTACTCAAAGGCTAGATTTAATTAACGTCTGTGAAAGAAGCTCTACATTTCAAAGTGTGTACTTCCAGCTGGGGGTTGTCTCACCTGTCTAACTAAGAGACACATCAAGAGCCAAATGAAAGTGCATTACATCAAAAGTGCATCAGCACAAGTGCGGTTCTTCTTTTGATGGGACAAGGGAAGCCTTAAAGATAAAGACTCTCCAGAACATAAGAAATTCCTTTTTCTGTATTGACTCCTTTCTTGGCCTCCTCATATTTGATACATGACAGATGTCATAGAATATTTACCCCTACCTTCTAACATCCTCTATCGACTCAAACTGTCAATGGAACCTGATGGGAGGTAGTCAGAGTCTGAGCTGCTGCACTTTGTCAGCAATACCACAAAACCTCGACAGGAAAAAGCAACTGCCCAACCAGCCCGGCAAAAGCAGTTACAAAATAGAATCAATAGATGGTTGTTGTATGCGAATATGGACATTCAATCTTTCCACGAAACTCAGCACGTACTGAAAAAATAATATTGTTTGGTTTACACTGAAAATTAAGGAAGCAATATCAAGTGGTGGAGCAGCAAATAACTTAGATATATAACTCTCTTATGCAGCTTAATTACATTGTTCCTCCAGAACCACATGTAAATCCAAATTCATGTGAATATTTAGGCTGATGCTAAAACAAAGCCACAAGATAAAAATGTGGTTATCTGATGTTTTTAGTTTCGTGCCGCAAATGAACATTGACACAAATCAATAGATATAAATTTAGACTATTGTACCAACTGTCGTAAGACCATATTGGCCGAATTCTGAATGCCTTAGTCACAATTGTATGTAAGTATGTATGTATTATTATTGTTATTATCATTGTTATTATTATTAGTTTAGGATATGAAAGGTCAAACTGAAGGACTTTTAAGAACTTTAAGATGGAAACAAGTGCCAGTAAATACTGTTGCATACTCTACTACATGTTATCTGTATAGGTTTATGAAGATCCATTCATTTACTTTGCAAAATGTAAAACTTTCATCACCGCTTGACAGCTGTGTAGGCATAGATGCTTTTTGATGATTTATTCTTTTAACTTTTCATATTTACTTTTAGCCCTAATCATATTTTCATTTCAGAGCATATGGCTTTTTTTCAAGTTACCAGTGTGGATATAAATGAATGCCTGATTACTTACCTGGTTCAATAAATGCCAGGTTACAGTAAAGAAGGTTTGAGTTAGGCTTAGTTTTTGTTTTGTGTTTTGTTTTTTTAGCCACATGCGAATTAGGCACGTTTTCAGACACCCTTAAAAAAGTCTCAAACAATAATTTTGGAACAGTGATGAAGCCTAAATTGAGATTTTTGGTTTAAATATAAAAATAGCATAAGAAAATCATGCAGGTTCATGATAACCAAAATTTAGCATCCACAATAATATAAAATGCAAAAGACAGTTAAACAAAGTTTTTTTGTTTGTTTTTTTGTTTTTTACATTTTTGTAGATTTAAAAGGTATTGGTTAACATGAAATGGCCTTTTGGCACCAGTGAAAATTTTACAACATGCTTTACTTTTTTAGAATGCAATTAAAAAAAAAAAATTTCAATATTTGTTTTGATCAAATCAAGAAAGAAACCAAAGTGCAAAAATAAAACACAGCTGAAATGAATCAAGGAAGATAAAGCAAAGCAAGTTAAAACTTAAATGAAAAAAAGGAAAACGTTTTTAAAATATTCATAAAAAAGTTCATAAGCTTAAGCAGCAGTAAAAACCGAAACCAAAATTTATTAATATAAACCAAAAGACTAAAACACACAAACCTAACAAATTCCAGAGACAGTGACATCATGGTGGTCACTGTACTGTACTGTCAGACTATGTTTTCGCTTTTAGATATGACCCACATACGATATTTATATTATTTATGAAAGGATAGGATGAACATGACACAGCATTTACAGAATTTGCAGAAAAAATCTATTATATACAAAACATTTACTATATAGAAGGTGATTACATATTTAAGACGATTAGGAGATCAATCAAATATCAGCACATGCAATCAGATGGTAAGTGTTTATCATTATTAATGCTTTTAAATATTCTTCACTTAGATAAGCTATTTTTGGAAGATATTCATAAACTGAATAAAAAGAAAATCTTAATATCATAAATAAACATTAATAATATGAACAGGGTGGGTGGGGGGGAGAGAGAGGCACTCATTTTTCATCTTTAAACAGCCTTGTTATCTTGTCACCGGATGTGCCTTTGCCATTAACTTGCACGCAGGGAAATATGAAGGAGCAAACAATGAACATGACAAAATGTGAAATTCCCCAAGCCTCTCTCAAGGTCTCATTTCCCTGGCAGCTGCCGGGGAGCAGGAAAGATAGATCCTCTATCAACAGCCTTTGGGAGGAGGGCTGCACATTTTTTTCCCCAGGCAATTTATCTACATTCAGTCAGCTTAAGTTGCAAAGAAGCTTAATCCCTCTAAAATGTATCTAAGAGAAAAAAATTATAAATAAGTAAATGCTCTGACTGTGAAGTCAATTTAATCTCATGGATTGAGCTCATTAAAAGCAACCTGCAGTGAATTATGCCCAGAATGAATTACCCCAACCCTTCATTGTGAAGAGAGCTGCTATGTGCAGGTCACCTGTCATGCAGACATATTCACGTGCTCAATCACAGCAGCAATGATCCCTGTACCTGCTACAGTTGAGTCACAGGAAAGTAATCTCCAATTCTAATAATGCCCAGATTTGAGTATCCTCGCAAATGGTGAATAGACCTCAATCATCTTACAAATTGCCACACTTGGGGTTATAAATTTAAGAACATAATTTTTCATGGAAAGACTGATGGACTTCATTTCACATGCTGCTCTTACACTGCAGAGTTTGGAGCAGGTGTGCAAGTGTTTCTCAGTATGCCTAGTATGTTACTGTACAGTACACGCAACAAATAATGATCAAGCTGGGATATAAAGATATCCTGCTCTGTTTAAAACAATATCGCTTCTGTTTCCTCAAAGCTGTGGCAATACTTCGTAGAGACAACCTGTCAAACAATATTCTTCTGGTGAAAGTATTTGGTGCAGCCACAACCTTGTTTTTCCAAAAACAATATCTTTCCAAAGGCTATGACTTTGAAACTTATTAGAATTTTTATAAACTCCATTTTTCATTTATATACTGCATTTCCATGTATCATGTCCTGTTTAAATGAACTGCTGCACCTGGTTCCCGTTTAACTAGAAAAATCTAACGGTTTGATTTAACAACAATCCAAACAAGATTTATCAAACATAAATGAATGTAAATAAAACAATTATGAGCAGCTACTGTTTGTACTTTCATTTATACAAGCTTGGTATGGTTCAATAAAAAGGTATAAAATGTTATATGTCTAAAAATGTTGGTGATATTTATAGAATGGAAGAAAACAGAATATCTTTTGAAAGAACTAAAATGTTTTTAAAACAATCCATGTCACTTGCTCAAAGTTGCCTCTTTGTTATGTGGACATGACATTTAGCTTCTAGTCCTATAATTTAGCATATATGATGTATTTTGTGACTTTTGTTTGTTGCTGTATTTAAAATCCTAAAATGTGAAAATTAGAGATGAAACAAAATATAAAACTTTTCTAAGTTCAGATATTGATGATAGACAGCAAGTAGCTTTTTACCTGGTTCACGTTCAACATTAACTGATTTGCCCTGCAGTAGTAAGCAAGCAAGTATGAGTGGATGGATATCAGCGGAATATCTGAAGCTGCAACAGCTTTAAGAATAAAAGTGAAAAGTATACACAAAGCCTACGACTGACTGTCCTGTTTGGAGTGTTGGGGAGTAACGGAATACATGTGCTGGCGTTATGTATTTAAAATACAAAATATGAGTAACTGTATTATGTTACAGTTACCGTTTAAAAATGTGGTATTCCGAAAACAGTTACTTTGTGGAAATAAAGGGATTTTCCTGTTTCATATGTTAGGCTGTCCCCTCTCTATGTTTAGTAATTCCACGCCAGTGGAAACCCAAACAAAACACGCATTAAGAGGCTCTAATGCCCGTGTCTCAATCTCGCGGCTCATGTCACCTCTACTTGCAGCTCGTATAATGACATGAAGAAAGAAAATGTTAAATTCTTGTTCAAACAAATTATTTAATATGAAGGCAATAGGCAGAGTGTTATAGGTATAGCCCTAAAGAATGAAGCCTCATGGGCAGTATAGCGTAGTTGTAAGTAAGCTGTTAAGACTTGACTGTACACAACTGTACTTTCAGCGCCTCTCTCTGTCTCTCACTAGCAAAGTTGATCCAGACAACAAAGTAAAGCTAGTTTTTGGTTACGAGCCCGACACAGAACCCGACATATTAGCCAGAGGTCCATTTACTACGGTTCGGAGTCGTGGACCTGTTTTATATATGCGCGGAATAGTTTTCTATACGAAAGCGCTGCAAAAAGTGTAGCCTTACCTAATGTCCACCCTACTGTTACTCATTTTTATTAAGATTTAAAAATCTAGTTGGTATTGGTATGACGAGTAGCCTTCAATAATAATAATAAATCACACAGAAATAGTACATTCATGTGGTTTTAAAAAGCATGATAATATATTAAGTAATCCAAAGTATTCAGTATACGTTACTCTCATTGAGTAACATAACGGAATACGTGACAAAATACATTTTGAAGCATGTTTTCTGTAATCTGTAGTGGAATACATTTTAAAAGTAACCTTCCCAACACTGCCTGTTTGTAGCAACAGTCATTTCTCCTGTTTTACAGGTCTGTCCTCTATCAGTCACTGCAATTGGGCCTGTACGCTAATGTTAGTTTTTATGAATCACAACTATTTGACCAACATTTTGTAACACAATAACTGCAGGTAATCTGGTAAAGTTTTTGGTCAACTAGTTTTTTCAAGCAATAAAACATTAACAAACTGGAATTTCAGCACCACCTTCATGTTTTTAAAGTTGCCACTTGACATATACTGTAGCCATCACTTTCACAAGCAAATTTGGCCATTGCGTATCCACCTACTGCTAGGGCATTCAGTCACGCTGTCCCACAAGCTCCAACGGCAAACAGATGTTGGCTGTCTAAAGAAATTGTCACCAAGTGCAAGATATACAGTTCCCAAGTATGCACGCATACTTCCAACACTTAAAGGAAATACTGTCAACTGTCTGACAACTAGTGATGTGCGGATCGATCCGGAAATATCGATTCCT
The DNA here is from genome assembly GCF_041146795.1 of Maylandia zebra. Classification (NCBI taxonomy): domain Eukaryota; kingdom Metazoa; phylum Chordata; class Actinopteri; order Cichliformes; family Cichlidae; genus Maylandia; species Maylandia zebra. The sequence goes on from NC_135178.1 coordinate 9,787,076, forward strand.
CCGATACCAATCATTTATGTTCTAGAATCGATTCTCACATTAAAATATCGATATTTTAGTAATTTAGGGTAAATTTATAGTTTATCATTAACAGGAACACAGTGGAAAGAAACTATATCATTCGGATTGTCTACATTCAAAGGAACTACTTCCTCTTCCGCCTTTCATAGTTGTGTGCGAAATACGGCTGTATAAATGTCTCACAGTCGCTGGCGTGCGCACTCACATATTTTACCTCCACAAACAGCTGAGACATGGTTTGCGATACATGTGGCAAAAAAGTGAGGTGTTGTGGCCATACTTGCCAACCTGTTGGGGTGGGGGGGAGTGATAAATAAATTTTACAGTGTTTATTTATCGGATAAAATACGTTAAATGTCACCATTATTATTGGCCGGCCCGGAAACAGCGGGGGTGTCCAAATTCAGAGGCTGCTTCCACCTGAGGACTTCGTGGTCTAAAGAAAGCCGGGTAGTACGTCACGAGCTCCCTCGGTGGAGTGAAACTCTGCCGTCTGCTCCTTGCTATCTAAAATATAACCGGGCGCTGACGTAAACTCTCGACCGTCTCACACTTCTGTTTAATCAGTTTTCTGTTTGACGTTTATTCAGCTGTGTGAAAACCCAGAGGAACCCACCCGATGGATTAATAAAGTTAAATTTAATTTAATCTAATCTAATAACTTTAATCTCAGCCAAACCGATTTACTCACGAATAAATAAAACACTGAAAAAGCCAAACAATAACATTTTTAAGTTATCAAAGTGACTTATATATCATGTTTAACCCGAGTAGCGAAAGACCGCGGGGGTTTGAAAACGATGTGTCGGGTTGGCTCAGATATTTGAAGTTTACACGGCTACATTATCACCTGAAAATATGTTAAAAGTTTTTTTGCGACCCAGAAAGAGAAATAAGAGTAATATTAAAACTAAGTATCTGCCGCCATTGTTAGAGACTGGAATTGGCTGGGCTGCGCTATGAATTCTGCGATATGGTTTTTCAATTTTGTTGTCCAGGTGGAAAATCGGGAGAATGGTGGCTCCGGGAGATTTTCGGGAGGGGCACTGAAATTTGGGATTCTCCCGGAAAAATCGGGAGGGTTGGCATGTATGGTTGTGGCAACATCACTAACCTTGTCAAACACCTCAGAGTAAATCATATCACAGAATATGATGAGCGTATGTTGAGGCAAACTGAAGAGGAGGACAGGGACAGGTGCTGCTAGGGCGAGACAGACGTCTCTCACGGAGTCCTTTAGTGCTGCAGGCAGGCAAGGTGTTCAAATAGCGCACAACTTCAGTTTTTTTTTATTTCTACTGAACTCTGCATTATTAAGTGATAAGAACAAGAAATCTGATGTCCTGTAATCATTATGACGCTATAATTTGAGATACAATAAATAAAATACGTTTTTGTATCTGTATCGGATCAGTATCGTCGATACCACCCTGAATATTACTTGGTATTGGATTGGAAAGGAAATCAGTGGTATCACACATCACTACTGACAACTCAAGAAAGCTCGTCGGGTAATCCCTTCCCATGTCTCAATCTTGGCTGGGCCTTATCTGAAATTTTGACTTGGCTACTGTCACAGGATCTGCTATGCCTCTCTTTTACCTCATTTTCAGTGATTTAGGATTCCACTGAAAACCTGTCTAAAAGTCTAATATAGTCAAATGCTAATGCAGATGTCAGGCACTTACAGTTTTGGACATAATGCTATTAATATTACATGACACCAAACATTTTTTTTTAAATGGACGTGTAAAATGGACGTAAAATGTGGTGGTACTGGCAAATGTATTTGCTTGCTAGTTGTAGTGGTTTCACTCCCAGACCGCTCCTTGAACCTTTCTCACCTTTATAATGTATACTTTAAAAATGTAATTGTTTATAAAAAGTATAAAAGGCAAGGTAGACACATTTTGTGTATTTAAGAACCACAGTTTATTTCATCTTTGTTTGTTTGACATTACCCAGCTCTGTGATTAAAAAACCAATGAATGTAAAACTAACTTAAACTGGGTTAAATGATAGTTTAGCTAAAACTAAATACTTTTGTCTATGTTAAATGGCTTTACGGTATAATGCATTTAATTTATCTGAATGATTAACGAAATGTTCTTTATTTTTTGTGTTTAACCCTTAAGGACCCACAGTGACACTGGTGTCACCGCCCCTTTACACTTAGAGAAAAACTATTTATAATGGTTTAACTTTGACTTTTAACTAATAAAGTCCCTAAGTGACATCTACTGCACAAACTAGTTCAGTCATGTGACAAGTGAGGCACTCTGGGTGTTCAAGACACCATTTTCAAAGTCTTGGTCCACCTGGTTAGCTAATGAGACCACTATGCTAATTTTAAAAACTTTCTTTTCTTTTTGCAAAGGTAAGCTTTTACTCATTCAGCAATTCTAAACTATAGATAAGATGTCATAGGTCATTTGTAACCTAGTTTGGTAATATTTCTGAAACAATTTGATCTAGAATCAGTTTGTTAAATATCGCTGTGACAAATATGTCACATCGGGCATTAAACTCCAAATTTTCTTAAAAAAAATGTTGTGACATATTTGTCACAAAAAGACAAAAACTGATCATTTGCTTAGTCAGTTTAGCTCATTCAGTTATTTTAAGTAAATGTATTCTTTGTTGTTAATTCTCAGTCATATTTAACTAAATTCAAGCATAACTAATTTATTAAATTACCTAAATTTGTGATGGAACTTTACTTTAGCTTTTTTTTTTTTGTCATTTTCACTCTTTGGTAGAATGGATAAAAAGAAAAAAATATAGTGTTCAAGATGCGCTAGAGTTTATCACTGCAGAGGAGAGTGAGTATGAGGGATGTGAAAGATTCTGGAGACCCTAATTACATCCCCCACAAAGATGTGGAGAGTGATGAATCAAGTGAATCCAGTGATTCAGACAGTTGTGATTCAAGTGATTTAGAGACAGAGCCACAGCCATATGGACACTGGGCAGCCCAAGGCAGCTATCAAAGGACAAAAATTCTCCTGGAGAAAGAAAACGTTCGAAACCTCTGAGACCACATTCAAGGGACCCTGTGCCAAACCTCCAGATGAGATCCACACTCCACTGGAGTACTTCAAAAACTTCATCACAGATGATATGCTGCTGTTGTTAATGGAACAAACAAATTTATACAGTGTACAAAAATCCAACCACCTGAGAAATGTAAATACCACTGTTAAAGAACTAGAAATACTCATTGGTCTCTATCTGAGGATGGGTCTATGCCAAATGCCTGGAAATCGAGCATACTGGGAAAATGACACCAGGTGTCCTATGGTAGCAGATAACATGTCCCGCAACCGATTTCAAACCCTGTTGGGATCTCTACATTTCACTGACAATACAGATTTATTACACAGAGATGCAGAAGACAAGTGCTGGAAGATCTGTCCATGGCTTGAAATGTTTCGCAAACAATGCCTGGATATCGTCCCAGAGGAGTACAACTCTGTTGATGAGCAAATGGTACCCTTCAAGGGGACACACAGCCCAAGAAGGCAGTATGTGAAGGGAAAGCCCCACCCCTGGGGATTGAAAATCTGGGCCCAGTGCTCATCCTCTGGTATGCTCCATGATTTTGTTGTTTATCAAGGTGGTACTGGGAAGAAGACTTTACTTGGGATTGGAGGAGATGTTGTGGTGAAGTTGTGTGAAACTCTGCCAGCTGAGCAAAACTACAAAGATTTGCTGATAACTTCTTCTCCTCAGCCCCACTTGTGCTCACACTTCTTCAGCGACAGATCTGCTTTGTAGGAACACTTCGTGGAAATCGCTTAGCAGGTTGTCAGCTTGAAGATGAAAAAAAGTCTTGCCCAGAGAGGCAGAGGATCTGTTGATGCCAGGGTGACTAAGGAGGAGAGCATGGTTATTGTGAAGTGGTATGACAACAAATCTGTTACCCTCATCTCATCCTATTGTGCAACTGAGCCTCAAGATACAGTCCGTCGCTGGAGCAAATTGGGCAAGGCATTTGTTGAGGTCAAAAGGCCACACATTGTGAAGGAGTACAACACATTCATGGGGGGTATTGACCTGCTTGACGCCTGCATTGCAAGGTACAAGTACCACATGAAGTCACGGAGGTGGTATCTCTGTTCTGGCAAACCACCATGCTCGGTGTTGTCAACGCATGGTTGATTTACCGTCGTGACTGCAAGCTACTTGGTGTCCAAAAGCCACTGAAAGAAAGAAGCTTCCAGGCAGAAGTTGCCACAAGCCTGATCCTTTGGAAATCACACAGGGGGCGCCCATCACAGAACAGAATTCTGTTTTTAAAAGCAAGAAAGTGTTTACAGAATTACTTTCTAAATATGGAACAAATGTACCTTGTATGCCCAATGTGACGCATATGTGACATTTCAGATCTGGGGCAGTGGGTGGAGCTATTACAAAAAAAACTTCAGAAATGTGTTATATATGATTCATTTGATATAACTTACAACCCCCGTAATTTTCATGAAAGTAGAAATAGGTCTGGGTTCTTAAGGTTTTTCACCTACCTATCTAGCAAAACGGCTATCTAACTAGCTAACTACCTGATTGACTGAATGAACTTGAAACTGGTCAAAATAAATTGAGTGAAATTCAAAGTCTGGTTTTTTTCAAGTGTGGGCACCTCACAGACAGAGAACACTTGACACAGACCAGGATGGGACTGCCTGGCAAACAAGCAAGGCACTGCCAGGCTTGTATGGTGATCATTTGTAAGCATCAAATGCAGAAAACTTGATCTGCGAATAACCAGACCTAGTATGCTTTGCAGCTCTTGCACTCTTCCCATGCCAAAAAAAGGGCCAAAAACACAATGTTTCATGCTATTGAGCAGACGTTGTTCTGAAGTTATGAAAATATATTACTGTAATTTAATTCTTGCTTTGCGTTGTGCTTCTGTTGCTGGCTGTTTTCGGTGAACGTCTAGGTTTCCAACATGATTTTGCTTGACCTTTGGCGTGAATGCACCATTAAAGGCGGTGTGACAAGTTGAATCTTTCAGGGGAAGATTGAACTTGTCACACCGCTTTTAACTTTCTTGGAGTACCACTGTTGGCCCTCCACATCAAAAGGAATCAGGTGAAATGCTGCCTAGACACCTCCTAGCTGAGGTATTTCATGCAGCTTTTTGGACGATGCAAGAAACATCTTGGCTAGGAGAAGGAAACCCTGAGGCAGATCTAGAACAGACTGGAAAGTTTATGTCACCTGACTGGCTTTTGAACACCTCAGTATCCCCCATGAGGAGCTGGAAGTTGGTAGGAGGGAGGACAGTTCTCCCAGGGAGCCACATCCAGATAAAGGGTAGAACATGGATGACTTCTGAGTTCTTTCCCTCGCTTCAATTGGCCCCCCTGGTAAGTTCAACCAGCCATGAGCAAGGCTTTTGACAGCTTCCTATTAGCGAGCAAACAAATCCACGTGGTGCTGAAATCAAGAACAGTCATTTGAGAGTCACATATAGAGGGAGTCCAATCCTAACAAGAGTCCCAGTTCAACTCTGAACCAACCTGATCTGCATAACCATCAGTAAAGCAATGCTGTTTGGGGAAGGATTTCTGTATGCCTAAGCCAAATGCTGCTGGATTTCTTGTTCTCTATATTGATTTATGTCTTGGGTTGAGCAGGTTAATTAAATGTGAATAACGTGGCAGCAACATTATATTGAGCCCACAGTAAAGGCAAGTGGAGTGATTGTTTGAGTTGCTACAACAGCAATCAATGCAAAATAACGAGGGAATATCTGTCAGCGTGCCCCAAATGGAGGGGGTGGAGTGTGATGTGCAGATGAATTAAGCAGCTGCTATAAGACACTTGGGCTGTGTCTGAGGTTTAGCTGTGCATTAGTAATGAGTTAGTGGATTAACAGGGGGAAGATTCTCTGACACTTTCAGGTTACCTGTGGAAAATGCCATCACAAGGATTATAAGGGACACCATGTGGAAAATATGAATGATATGAATAGGAAAATAAAGCCCTGTGTTTGTGCCTTACATCTCCGCTCTCGAGTTATGCATTCGGGAAAAAAAAAAAGTCCTTTTTCCCTCTAACATTTGAGACTGCAGAAAAGTTCACAAACAGGAAGACGACTTCCAAACCACGCGAACAAATTATATTTGTATGTGCTCTGTGGACTAGTTTTTATTACTGCATCTACGGCTCACTGAGTCTTCTCAAATCTGTCTCTCAGTGGGTCATAAAGTGTGAAATCTGTGTTCACACAAATCATCTGACAGCAAGACTGCAAAAAGAACTGGAGCACTCATGTCAGAGATGGCTGTTTTTAACACACTGCAACAGCCAAAAAAACTATTCCTGGATTTAAAACTGAGTATTTTAATATTCCAATAAACAGGATTATGTTTGGTCAGTTGGATTTATATTTTATCAGGCTGCTGGGCCCTGTTATCATTCCCAGGGCATCAAATATGGCCATTTTGTCCAAACCTCTTTGGAGTCCCTGAGGACCTCAGTCAAAAATATGAAATTCTGCCTACACAGTTTTAATAAATTGCACTACTACTCACTTAATATTTGTCAAGGTTTCTAAAAGTAACCTACAGTGTCCAGAGATGCAGGGGCAGTCGGTCGGGCATTTTAAAGAGAACAAATCAGATGCCCTTGCTGTCTTCATCATCTGGATGGTGAACTTTGCAGACTGGAGGTTATCAGAACTGGAGTTTTTCCTTCCCACTGTCACCAAGTGCTTGCTTGTAGGGGTCATCTGATTGTCGTGGTTTTCTCTGTACAATTGTAGGGTCTTTACCTTACCATATAAAATGCCTTGAGCCAATTGTTGTTGTTTTGAAGACAGATCAGGTGGTCCTTTTTCTTCCCTGACTTCCTTGCTTTTCTACTGGTCTGTTTTTCTTTTTTGATGGCAAACTCCCCCCCCCAAGAGAGACAACATTTACCATCTAGGTCATAGGTGTCAAACTCTGGCCCGCGGGCCAAATTTGGCCCACAGCCTAATTACATTTGGCCCGCGAAGCCATACCAAATTACTATCAGAGCTGGCCTACTGGTTTTATACAGCTAATTAGGGCTGGGCCATATTATACCATTCACGGTAATACCGGTATAATGTTAGGCAACGATAGGAAAATGAAATATCGCGATAGAATATAAGTAAAACGCGCATGCGCAGTGCCTTTGTTTTCATACGCACATGGCCGATTGTTGAGTGAAACAGATGAACCAGAATTGGTTTGTAAAAATGGTGCAACTTCAGTGATGTGGAACTGGTTTGGTGTTTGTCCGTCAGATACATGACAAAGCATTTTTTTTGCAGATGATGCAAGCGGCCGTCGTTATTGTCGTATTTGTCGGACTAAGATGCTCTTAAATCTGGGAGTAATCTGGGTCCTAAACCCCCCTCTTCAGGTCAAACGAACACTGCAGCATCACTGAGAGTTAAAAACTGTCTAAATTCTTTACTGCTTTACCAGGTGTAACTATGAAGTTTAACTTCCAGGCATCCATGAGAACAAAAAGGATTACATTTAACGGAGTTAGAAGTTAGCAGGAAGCTAGCGGAAGTTAGCTCGCTAGTTTTGCTAGTTACCTAAGCATGATATTGCATGTTTTGACTGAGAGATTTCTGAAAAAAATCAAACGTATAGCTCTATCACTTCCAACATAAATGAAGACAGGAGACTAAACAGCAGTGACGTTTGTAGGGTTACTGAAGTTGGGCTAGCTGGTATATAATGATGTGCTACGTGATCGCTAGCGACACAGCTATGTTAGCATAACATAAACAGTGAAGCTGGAGGACGAACACTAACACTTTTCCACTTATAAAAGTTAACGTGACGGTTCCTTATGGTTAGAGACAAATGCAATCGCATGGCAGGATGCTGTAAACGGACCAAACTTCAGTCAGGAGAACAACTGAGATAATCCATCCACAATACGAGGTTAGTCATTAATATACTGCAACAACATGGGAATAGAGCAGCTGCCAGAGAATTCAACATTAATGAATCAATGGTACAGAAGTGGAGGAAGCAAGAAGAATGAGTTTAATAAAGTTTGATTTATCTGACTGCTTTGTTTCGCTTAATGTGCCATATAATCCTGTGCACCTCATGGTCCGAAAAATACGTACTGCACACTGCAGTTTAATGTTGCAAAGCACCTCTTTTTAACTTCAGTGGATATTATGCATGGTTATGCTCAGGATATGTCAGCCCATTTCTACTGGAAATGCCTTTTGGTTAAACTTTCAGCAAGGAATTTGCATTTGCACTGTTAAATTTTTATAAAGCTTTAATGTACATAAAAACCAGCTTCTTGTTTAAGTGAAAATAAATGGAAGGTTGTCTTTTTGTGCTAGTAATGTTGTGGAGTTGTATTTTGTCTCGCATCAATTATATCGTCAGTTATATCGTTATCGCAAATTTTCAAATATATATCGTGATAAATATTTTTGGCCATATCGCCCTGCTCTACAGCTAATACATATATTTAGTATTAAGCTTTGCTTGTTCCATATTTAGCAAAATGTGTTTGAGTCCATAAGAAAAGATTCATTCTTATATCTGGAGGAATAAATATATTTCAATAAATATTAACGTTAGCCCGCGACTTTGTTCCAGTTTTGAATTTTGGCCCACTGTGTATTTGAGTTTGACACCCCTGATCTAGGTTATTGCAGCCCAAGTTGTCAGTTCTGAGGAAACACTTCAGAAAGCTGTGCCTTTTTTGGCTTCCTCTTTGGTCACCATTGTTTCGGTTTTTCAAAATTCTCATTTTATTTATTTCTTTAGCCTTTAGGCAAAATTTCTCTCTTAGAATAGCTCTACAGCTTTCTCCCTAAGGTTAATGGTTTTTTTCAGTATAGACACACTAGATATGTGAATATGCAGACTGAAGATTCTGAATATACCCAGACTTTGGCACACGCTTTACTGTTAATTTTTAGGCACAAGGTTAGGACATTTCTACACACAGTGAATACTGGAGCCTCTAACAACAAACAGGAAAAAGCAAATTACACATCCCAAACAAAATTCATCAAGAAGACCAGGGGGTTGATGTTATGAGTAATAGATTTTTTTGATTACTGTAAATCACAATAGATAATAAAAAAAAAAACACAGCCCTCACAAGCATATTACTCTTTAAGATGCCTCGATGGCACTGTTGCTGCCACCTTGATTTTTTTTTTTTTAATCCTTATATTTGGATAAGAGGATAAGAGTTCTACGGTATCACTTACAGGTGCCTAGTTTGATCAGCAGCTTAATTCAGTAACTATATAGGTGCAAAACACAGTTATGTGGTCCTTCTTCTGGAATGGACCACACATTAAGCCATAATTTATGTTTTTATCATATTTTATTATTATTTATTTATTATTTATTAATAATCCATCCAAAAGGCTCCTCCAGCAGTACAAATGCAGCGAAGAGACCTAGCAGAAAGGGATCAGTTCTAGCTATCTGTGAATAAATTCGCTCAGCATTCGTCTGAAATCAGAAACTGTCCATTGAGGCCCAAACTTTCTTTTCCGGCTGTAAATATTCTTTTTAATGCTCTTAAGTTGGCCAATGTAACATTTTATAGGTATGCATTTTGAGGGTGAGCAAGGTCCAAATGTCTTGACACAGTTTTGAACTTTGCAGTTATGTCCAGAACATTTAATAACACTTAATTGATATTTATGGTAAATGGACTGGTTCTTATATAGCACTTTTCTACTAATCTGAGCACTCAAAGCGCTTTACACAACTTGTGCATTCACCCATTCCCACAAGCACATCTTTCTAAGTGCTTCATAGCTAACATTCACACACAAATACTCCGATGGATGCATCGGAGAGCAATTTGGGGTTAGTATCTTGCCCAAGGATATTTGGCATGTAGGGGAAGCCAGGAATCGAACCACCAACCTTCCGATCCGTGGATGACCTGCTCTACCGCCTGAGCTACAGCCACCCCAGATTTATGTAAGAGAACAATGCACTACATACACATGGAGGAAAGGGCAAAGAATGCTCGAGAATGATTGATTGATTGATCATACTTTATTCATCCCGAGGGAAATTGGGTTAAGGCTGCCAGCCGTGCCAGCGCCAAGTCAAGTGATATACTGCTAGAGCTTTGACACATTGACTCTGCCTTGAATACACGAACAAGGAACGTGGTTGTGGATCAACTACTTATTTCATGTAATGATATCAATTTAAAACTCTTAACCAGATTGTATTTCTGGACTTTTAATATATATATTCTTTCTCTATTAAACCAAAACTGCAATAGAATTTTCTTTGTAAGTGAGCAAACTTACAAATTCAGCAGGGGATGAAATAAATTACATGTTGTCATGTTGGATATATGCAATTTTAATGAATGATATACAGGTGGAGGAAATAATTATGTCACACTTCTCAAATTCTGAAATGCTCTCAATAGGACTCACAACGCCGATGAGAGATGGCTAGGGAAAAAAAGGAATTTCTTAAAAATAGAAAAAGCACCACATTAGACATGCTAATTCAAAATCCAACAACAACAGAGATTCTGGAATAAGGGAGAGTAGAGACAACAGCATGACAAAAAACCAAAGGAATAAACACACAGTAAATACACAACATGGAGTAGAGGCTAATAAGGAGCAAGTGACCTCAATCAGACACTAATGAGTGCAAGAAAAAGAACAAAGTGGGTAAGTAAGAAAACTAAAAGCCACGTGAGGTTCTAACTTTTAAAACAGGAAGCAAAGTGGATGGGTGGACAAAAGGCCAAACACACACACAAACACACACAGACACTAGTTGGACACAAAGGGGGAACACAGGAAGCACTTGGAAAAGGAAAACACTCAAAAAACTACAAAACTCAGAAGACTACAGATACACTTGTCTACCTTCACACATATGAATTTAAGTGATATCCTATCCGATTATTAAGTGATGACGTGACGAATCCTACTTCCGGGCCTAAAGTAGTCTGCATTTAATATGGCTTTTGTGTTGTTAACATGTTTAATGCTTTGTATTTTCTTCTATTTAATCTCAAAAAGCTCCTAAAAAAAGTCAGTGATCACCGTTGACCTCCCTCGGCTTTTATTACCACTAATCATTTATTTAAGCTCAGTTTTTAAAACCTTACGATGTAACTACAGCCCAGCCCATGCAGCAGTATATGAATGACTAACCTCGTATTGTGGATGGATTATCTCAGTTGTTCTCCTGGCTGAAGTTTGGTCCTTTTACAGCATCCTGCCATGCGATTACATTTGTTCCTGACCACTGAGAACCCTCACGTTAACTTTTATCGAGTGGAAAAAAGGTTAGCTTGTTTATATTATGCTAACATAGCTGTGTCGCTAGCGGTCACATAGCACATCATTATATACCAGCTAGCCAAACTTCAGTAACCCTACAAACGTCACTGCTGTTTAGTTTTCTGTCTTCATTTATGTTGGAAGTGATAAGAAAGCTGTATGTTTTAATTTGTTTCCAAAACCCCGCAGTCAGGATATGCTATATTGTATTTAGATAGAAGCTAGCGAGCTAACTTCCTGCTAACTTCTAACTCCGTTAAATGTCATAAATTCCGTTTTCATGGATGCCTGGATGTTAAACTCAGTTGTTACACCTGGTAGAGCAGAACGCTGATCATTTTATTAAAGATGAAAGACTTAATCAGAATCAGAATACTTTATTGATCCCTGGGGGAAATTATTTTTTGTTACAGTGCTCCAATATAAACCAACATAAACCAACATTAAGACAAGACAGACAATACGCTAACTAAGAATAGTACAATATATACATATATATATATACATAAGTCACTCATAAATAAATAGCTGGAAAAGAAACGTGTAGTTGTAGCAGTAACCAGTGTGTTAAGTGGATGCGTTGTACAGGGAGACAGTCACAGGCAGGAAAGATTTCCTGTGTTGTTCAGTGGTGCTTTTCGGTAATCTCAGTCTCTCACTGAACGTGCTCCTGTGACTGACCAGCATGTCATGGAGTGGGTGGGAGGTGTTATCCAACATTGTCTTTATCTTGGACAGCATCCGCCTCTCCGACACCACCTTGAGGGAGTCCAGCTCCACCCCCACAACATTGCTGGCCTTACGGATCAGTTTATTAAGTCTGTTGGCATCTGCGACCCTCAGCCTGCTCCCCCAGCATGCAACAGCATAGAGGATCGCACTGGCCACAACAAACTCATAGAAAATCCTGAGCATTTTCTGGCAGATGTTGAAGGATCTCAGTCGCCTCAAAAAATAAAGACGACTCTGGCCCTTCCTATAAAGTGCTGTGGTGTTTTTAGCCCAATCCAGTTTATTGTCAATGTGTACTCCAAGGTATTTATAGTCCTCCACAATGTCAACACTGACCCCCTGGATTGAAACAGGGGTCAAGTGTTTCCTGGTCTTCCTGAAGTCCACGATCAGTTCCTTGGTCTTTGCCACGTTGAGCTGCAGATGATTCTGCTCACACCACGTGACAAAGGAGTCGACCACAGCCCGGTACTCTGTCTCATCATCCCTGCTGATGCATCCAACCACCGCAGAGTCATCAGAAAATTTCTGAAGATGGCAGGTCTCTGTGCAGTGGCTGAAGTCTGTGGTGTAGAGGGTGAAGAGGAAGGGGGAGAGGACAGTCCCCTGTGGTGCCCCTGTGTTGCTGATCACCTTGTCAGACACACACTGTGGGAGACGTACATATTGTGGTCTTCCTGTCAGGTAATCAACAATCCAGGACACCAGAGAAGCATCCACCTGCATCGCTGCTAACTTATCACCCAGGAGGGTCGGCCTGATGGTATTGAGAGCACTAGAAAAGTCCAAAAACATGACCCTCCCAGTGCTCGCCGGCTGGTCCAGATGGGTGTAGACACGATTGAGCAGGTAGATGATGGCGTCCTCAGTTCCACGACGAGGCTGATAAGCGAACTGAAGGGGATCCAGGTGTGGTCTTACTGTGGGTCGCAGCTGGTCCAGGATGAGCCTTTCCAGGGTCTTCATGATGTGGGAGGTCAGTGCCACGGGCATGTAATCTTGGGGGCCACTGGGACGTGGCATCTTTGGTACAGGGACGAGGCATGATGTCTTCCACACCACTGGGACCCTCTGCAGACTCAGACTCAGCATAAACAGTTTATGAAAGACTCCACACAGCTGGGGGGCACAGGTCTTGAGGACGAGGGGACTCACTCCGTCTGGTCCAGCAGACTTGCCTGAGTGAAGGTGATGGGTGGGGGAGGGGTGTCAGGAATCTCACAGGAGGCAACAGCGCCATGTGAAGAGAGAGGCTGGCACAGTGGTGTGGCTCTGGATTCCAGGCTGACTACAGGTGAGGTTGTGGGGGTGGGAGCAGACACTGTGGTGTCGAATCTATTGAAAAACAGATTCAACTCGTTAGCTCTATTCTCACCTCCCCTGCTGTTGGTTGGCCTGAATCCAGTGATGGTCTTCATGCCCCTCCACACCTCTCTCATGCTGTTCAGTTTCCACTCCAGCTTCCTCCTGTAATTGTCCTTAGCCTCTCTGATCTTGTCCTTTAGTAACACCTGGACCTTCCTCACCTCCTCTTTATTGCCCCCTCTGAAAGCCCTCTTCTTGTTGTTGAGGAGGGCTTTGATGTCCTTAGTCACCCACGGCTTGTTATTTGGGTAACAATGAACAGTCTGAGCTGGAACAATGGAGTCGGTGCAGAAAGTTATGTAGTCTGTGATACACTCAGTAAGCCCATTGATGTCCTCGGCGTGAGGCTCACAGAGTGTTTCCCAGTTGGTCACCTCGAAACAGCCCTGTAGTTCCGCTATTGCCTCCTCTGACCACCTCCTAACAGTCCTGGTGGTCACAGGTTCCCTCCTCACAATTGGCACATAGCGGGGGGTGAGGTGAATCAGGTTATGATCTGACCTACCAAGTGGGGGGAGGGAGGAGAAGTGGATAGTGTCACATGCAGCTGTGGGGTTAGCAGAGGGAGGAACATAAACAGCCACCAAGATGACGTGAGAGAATTCCCTGGGTAAATAATACCGCCTGAGTCCAACAGCACACAGTTCAATGTCCGGGCAACAAATCTTTTCTTTGATTGTTATGTTGGCAGGGTTACACCACCGGTTGTTAACTAAAACAGCAAGCCCACCTCCTTTCCTCTTACCGCTAGCGATGCTGTCCCTGTCCGCCCGAAGAGTGTGGAAGTCTTCCACGGAAGCATTCTCATCAGGAATGTCCTGGTGCATCCATGATTCGGTGAAACACATCAGGCTACACCCTCTGACTCCATACCAGTGCTGAGAGCTCGTCGATTTTATTTGCCAACGATTGCACATTTCCCATCACGATAGACGGCAGACACGGTTTATACCTCCTCCTTGCTTCGAGCCTCCGCTGTCTCACCGCCTCCTTCTTTCTTCTCTTCTGTCCTTGACCTCTGCATCCCCGATGTGTTTTCCTCCAAATTTCAGCTGGTGCTACTGCGGGCCTGGCCAGCGAGCTGGCCGGCATCAGGGCGATCAGCTGATCTTTGGAGTAAACAGTCCGTGAGTGTAGGAGATGTGCCGCGGTGCCGTTCCTTGATAAAAGTAACAGTTCCACAGCCACCAGAAGAACAAAAACTCTCTCAATCCACATGATTGAGTAAAAGATAATAAACGGATGAAAATACAAGTCAGAAAAAAAAAGAATACGTAAGAAAAAAGAGCTAAACTAAGAGAAAAAGCAGGAGCGACTGTAACAGGCTGCACGCTGGTTGGCGCATGCGCACAGCAGTTTTTAACTCTCAGTAATGCCACAGTGATCATTTGATATATGGACCTGCAGCAGAGTTTAGGCCCAGACACGGCTAGTGACGTCAGACTGAACGATTGGATTGTTACTCAAATGGGATGTCCCATTCGGTTTGAAACCAACCTAATTACCACATATTTGTGAAAGCTAAGTTCAATTTCATTGGCAACACTCTGGCATGATTACTGCCAGACCTTTAGAATCAATATATCATTTTAATAAAAAAAAAAAACCTCTCTGACAAAGAGAAGTAACAAGATCTTAAAAACCCACACATCATGCCAATATCTGAAAAAACAAATGAGAATCAAAGGCACTGACAGCCATCATTCTAGAAGTCATTTCTTAGGTTTTGGGACTATAGTGAGCCACAGTGAGAGCCATTATTCACAAATAGAGAAAACTTGGAATAATGGTGAACCTCGCTAGGTGTGACGGGCCTACCAACATTACACTCAGAGCGCATCAGCTACTCATCCAAGAGGTCACAGAAGGACCCAGAACAACATCTAAAGAAGGCAGGCCTCACTTGCCTCAGTTACAGTCATGGTTGTAATTCAGCAATAATGAAGACACTGACAAAAATAACACTCACGGTAGAGTTCCAAGGTGAAAAACACTGCTGATTATCTTGATGACATCCAAGATTTTAAACACATATTTAACTCTCTTTAAGAAGAAAGAAAGAAAGAAAGAAAGAAAGAAAGAAAGAAAGAAAGAAAGAAAGAAAGAAAGCTTGTTTATTCCATTTATGTGGATTTCTTTTAAGTTGTGTATATGCAAGAAGTGACTTGCAGTGACATGGCAACTAGAAATAAAAGAGAAAGTGACTGACACACCTGCATTGTGAATTGATTCCTTTATGGGTTAAACATTTCTCAACTTCAAGCCAAGTGGTTGGTATCCTGCCTCTCATTGGTAGTTGCTTCAGTGACTGACACACAACAGGGTGGGAAATGCTTTACACGGTTACCTAGGCAACTGGAGTCTGGAATAGCTGCTAGCAACTAACTGTCCACTGCAATGTGATGTGCAATGAGAAAATTATTGGATTTTTAATGGCTAGGTTGATGTTGTTGTCATGACAACGGAACCACTGCAATAAAGTTCATATTGAAGACAAATAAACTCTGAGTCAGATTAATCACGGGTCGCACCACCACTGGCTTTAATATTCACCCCAAGTAACAGACAAAGACTGAATGAATGACTGAGTCATTCCAAACATATCTGAATCACGATACTCACAGCACTCAAGCGGTCACACTCACAGGCAGTCAGTTGTTGAACAGTGACACAAACATGACTGTGCAGCAGTTTAGGCACACCCTGTGATTTATGTTCATTATTTTTTCAGTTTATTTTGGTGTAGAAAAAAGATGCAACTGCTGCTGGGATTTTGAACTGTCTCTGTTTCCAGCTTACAATGAGAGCTTGTTCAAGTCTCATCATAAAAGCTGCAGTCTGACACTTTGGTGTGCTAATTTGTACTTCACTTCTTTGTCTTAAAACAAAGTGACAAAGTTTTCACATCAGCTGCTTAAGAATTAACTCACAGGTGTCAGTATAGTAGGACAATGAAACTAGGAAATCCCCCCTATATCAGTATTTCACGTTTTCAACAACTACCAATCATTTCGGTTGCTCTGCTTCTGTAATTTATGTAGACAGCAGTATTTCTTATTTAATGCATATTCATAGTGTACTGGGTAATCGTACGGTCTTATGATAGATAGTGTTCTCAGTTATTGATTCAAGTGCAAGTGCAGTTTTATTACCGTCAGCTTTCATTCACAGTGTCGTTATGAGCAAAATGAAAGGTGGCAGTAACATTTGTCAGTTTTTTGTTCAGAAAGGAACAAAAGTTGAGAGTAGTAATCAAAAAATATCAAACGAATGATGGAAAATATAGATTACTAAATGAGATGTGTCTTTTGGTGGTAGTCACTGCCATTCAGAGAATATTCATGAAATAACTCTTTCTTTTTTTTCTCTCGTCTTCATAACTGGTAAAAAGTGAATTTTACCATTACAAAAATATATTTAAACAGTGTCACTTAAATGAACTAAAAATGCATATTTTCATTTAATTTTAAAAAGGAGTATGCTTATTTAATTAATCAGTACCTACTAACCCTAATCTTTTATAGTCTTCCCAAAATTCACCAATCTAATAGACAAGTAACCTATCTCTTGTTTTCAGATATTTTGGATTTGGCAAGGAGTATTAAACTGACTGCCACCTACCAAGCAGAAAACCTTGGTTTTTACAAAGCTTGCTGCTTCAGTCTTTATGATGGGAATTAGCAAACATTTGAGAATGTTATAAAGATAAATTGCAATTAATTGCAAAGTCCCTCTTCGCCGTGAAAAGCAAGTTAATCCCCAAAAAAAACCCATTTCCAGTACATTTCAGCATTCTCACAAAAAGATCTGCTGAAATCATTTGAGTGATCCTCTCATTAACGCAGGTCAGAGTGTTGATGAGGATGAGGCTGAAGAACACTCTGTCATGCTGACTGAGGTAGAATAGCAACTGGATGTTTGATGCTTGAAATAAATGTTCTTACTCTGTTGATCATGGTTACTTGCAAGGAAACATGTGGAGTCATCTTTGCTTTGCATAAAAAGGGCTTTACAGGGAAAGATATTTCTGGCACAAGATTGCACCTAAATCAGCCAATTGTCAGATCATCAAGAACCTCAAGGACAGGTGTTCTGTAGAAGTCTTCACAACCACTCAACAACCAACGTAAGTCCACCAAGTGCTAGGACCATCACCTAAAGACATTCAGCTTCAGGACTAGGGCAGTATTGATCCTGGCACAATTCGTCTGTGGGGTTGCTTTTCCTTGAATCGCTACCTTATCGTGGTGGAGGGGTTTGTGTGTCCCAGGGATCCCAGGGGCTATGTTGTCTGGGGGCTTTTGCCCCCTGGTAGGGTCTCCCATGGCAAACTGGCCCTGGGTGAGGGACCAGACAAAGAGCGATTCATAAGACCCTTATGAAAAGGACACCGAGGGAACAGTTTACCCTGCCCGGGATAGGGTTACCGGGGCCCCGCCCTGGAGCCAGGCCCGGGGAGGGTGCCCGAGGGCGAGCGTCTGGTGGCCGGGCCTTAGTCCATGGGGCCCGGCCGGGCACAGCCCGAAGAGGAGACATGGGCCCATCCTCCCGCAGGCCCACCACCCGCAGGAGGCGCCATAGGGGTCGGGTGCATTGTGTGCCGGGTGGCGGCCAGGAGCGGAGGCCCTGGCGGACTGACCCCCGGCTGCCAAGACTGGCAATAGGGACATGGAATGTCACCTCTCTGGTGGGGAAGGAGCCTGAGTTAGTGCGTGAGGTTGAGAGGTACCGGCTAGATATAGTCGGGCTCACCTCTACGCATGGCTTGGGCTCTGGAACCAGTCTCCTGGAGAGGGGCTGGACTCTGTCTCAGTCTGGAGTTGCCCCTGGTGAGAGGCGGCGGGCTGGGTATTCTAATATCCCCTCAGCTTGCTGCCGGTACGTTGGGGTTTTTCCCGGTGGACGAGAGGGTTCGTTCCCTGGGCCTTAGGGTCGGGGAACGGGTCCTGACTGTCATCTGCGCTTATGCGCCGAGTGGCAGTTCAGAGTACCCAGCCTTCTTAGAGTCCCTGGGGGGGTGCTGGAGGGTGCTCCACCTGGAGACTCTGTTGTCCTGCTGGGAGACTTCAATGCTCACGTGGGTAACGACAGCGAGACCTGGAGGGGCGTGATTGGGAGGAACGGCCTCCCTGATCTGAAACCGAGCGGTGCTTTGTTATTGGACTTCTGTGCTAATCACAGTTTGGCCATAACGAACACCCTGTTCGAACATAAGAGTGTCCATAAGTGCACGTGGCACCAGGACGCTCTAGGCCGTAGGTCGATGATCGATTTTGTAATCGTATCAGCAGACCTGCGACCATATGTTCTGGACACTCGGGTAAAGAGAGGGGCTGAGCTGTCAACTGATCACCACCTGGTGGTGAGTTGGATCAGGTGGCGGGGGAGGACGCTGGACAGACCTGGTGCACCTAAACGCGTAGTGAGGGTGTGCTGGGAACGTCTAGCAGAGGCCCCAGTCTGCGAGATCTTCAACGCACACCTCCGGCAGAGCTTCAACAGCATTCCGAGGGAGACTGGGGACATTGAGTCCGAATGGACCATGTTCAGCGTCTCCATTGCCGAAGCTGCTGCATTGAGCTGCGGCCGCAAGGTGGTTGGTGCCTGCCGTGGTGGTAATCCCCGAACCAAATGGTGGACACCAGAGGTGAAGGGAGCCACCAGGCTGAAGAAGGAGTCCTATCGGGCTTGGTTAGCCTGTGGGACTCCGGAGGCAGCTGACAGGTATCGACAGGCCAAGCGGAATGCGGCTCGGGCAGTGGCTGAAGCAAAAACTCGGGTGTGGGAGGAGTTCGGAGAGACCATGGAAAAAGACTTTCGGACTGCCTCGAAGAGATTCTGGCAAACCGTCAGACGTCTCAGGAGGGGAAAGCGATGCTCTACCTGCACTGTGTATAGTGCTGGCGGAGCGCTGCTGACGTCGACTGAGAAAATTGTCAGGCGGTGGAAGGAATACTTCGAGGACCTCCTTAATCCCACTGACACGTCTTCCGAGGAGGAAGCAGAGTCTGGGGATGAGGGGAATGACCTGCCAATTTCCGGGGGCGAGGTCACTGAGGCAGTTAAACAACTCCTTGGTGGCAGAGCCCCTGGTGTTGATGAGGTCCGCCCCGAGTTCCTGAAGGCTCTGGACGTTGTAGGGCTGTCCTGGTTGACACGCCTCTGCAATGTTGCGTGGAGATCAGGGGCAGTACCTGTGGACTGGCAGACCGGGGTGGTGGTCCCCATCTTTAAGAAGGGGGACCGGAGGGTGTGTTCCAACTACAGGGGGATCACACTCCTCAGCCTCCCTGGGAAAGTCTATGCCTATGGCGTTATTTTTGTGCCACTATTCTGAGCGCACGTAAAAAAAAATTGAGCGCACGTAAAAAAAAATTGCAGGTGCAAGTGTTGCATTTTGAGGAGAAATTTATTTTGAGCTTACAAAAGCTGAATTTGAGTGAACAAAATTCATTGCTTGTGCAAAAAACGTATTTCAGTGTTTGCGCTTATCCATATACACACACAATAGCACCCCCTCTCGCTCAGTTTTTTCATTTGCGCTTGCTCGCAATGTGTTGCTTGCGCTCACAACATTCTCTGCTTCGTACGCTCAACTCTCTGTACACCGTTATAAGTGTGCCACAAAACCAACCAATCACAGACTTGGTTTCAAAAATTCTGATTGGCTCTTACAGTCTCCAATCAGCTCGCTAGCTACTGCTTTCCGGACACCGGAAACACTGTCCACTCAGCCTCGCTTCTTGCAGATAGAGGGATTTTTGATTTACTCTGCAGCTAAAGAAGAGATGGCAGAATCAAACAATGGCTCCAATAATACTACACCACAGTATCAGGTGAGTTTAATTTCTTTTGTGTGAATTTAGTAATTTGCTGTCCTTTCTGTTTAATATGCTGTGAAATTGTAGTTACAGATGCAGCTGTAGAGTTTAAGCTAGCCTTATGGGTAATTACCAGCGTAGTTGTCTTACTGAGGCAGTGTATCCTAATCATGTTTTTTAGGGTAATGGTGCAGTTGAGTCAGCAGTAAGAAATCTGGTGTCTTTGCTGCTTAACAACATATCCACAAATCCTTCAGGGAGGCCAACAGAGAGTGGGCAGCCGGAGCCTAGAAATCTGACTATCCAGCAAGAGATGACAAGGTTTTTGCTTTTTTTGTGTGTTTTTTTTATTTTAACTTTTTGCAATCTTTTCTGTTAAAGTTATTTGGTTTGTGGATTTATCAACATTGATTTTTAAATTAAAATGTGCTATTAAGGACTGATGTCATATTTAATAACTTTATTAAACAATAACCCTTATGTTATGCAACACTGCATTTTTTAAACTCATGCATTTTCATCCCACAGATCATTTCCAGGATATTTCAAATCACACTTGAGCCGTGGTAAAAAGAGATGTTTAACATCTACTAAGCAGCTTGTTAAGGCAGGCAGTAAGACCACAGGCCTCAGTTTTTATTTGCTGTCAAAAAACACATCCTACACACCTTTGCCAGCTGAGGAGCTTGAACTCCTACAAGCTGGCATGGGGAGACAAACAGTGTCTCTTCCAGAAGATGGTGACCATGCAGAGGTAAGTTTGTGTAGTCAGTATTAAAATCAGTCATTGGCAGACGCATTTAGCCTGAATCATATGCCACAGTCCATTTAGTGTTCCATTCTGCTTAACGGTGTTTTTAACTAAGATTTCTAGACTTCTGGAAGAAACCTTTCCAAAAATGGAATATCTTTGTGGAGGATGGCTCTTACATAAGGCAACAGGTTTGTTGTTAATTCAGTTTTTATGTATTTTTTTGGCATTCTTGCGTGCTCATACTGCATTATGATTATGTAGTTGATACTTTTGCTGCTTGATTGTTTATGCTATTTTTCTGTCAATAAAGGTGGCAGTGGTCGACGAAAGCTCACTGTAATTCCACCTGAAACAGAAGGATATTCTGTTAAAACACTGAAAGCTGTGTCAGGAGGTGGCAAATCCACTTTTTACATAGTACCTCTTCAGGAAACATTAGACACATCTCCTCTACCTCCCGACTCACAGCACTTTTCAAAGATGCCAAAGAAGATATGTTACCAGTGTAATGAAGTTATGCCTCTGCAGATGCTTGCAGTACACATCAATACGTGCAAAGGAAAATTCTCTCCTGATGAGACTGATGATGAGGTGAGACAATTTTGATGAAATCAAAATGAGCAATTTTGATTAAATAATATAGTATCACAATTACTGTTTTTTGATTCAGCAGGAATCGGAGTTATGCATTGTGAAAAGCAAATGCAAGGTAAACCTAGCACATTACTAAAAACCATAGTAACTACAATGAATTTTGTATCGGTAATGATCTTTTTCCCACTATGCCTAACATGTACCCATTTTTGGAATTGTAGGTTATTTGTCCAATATGCACTAAGGATTTTCCTGAAGATGAGATCACAGTCCATGCGAGTCTGTGTGGGGATAGGTAATCTTTTTTCAGCCGTTTATGAAAAAATGTTAATCAGTAACAGTCCACGCAAACATATGTATTTTTATTTTATTTTTTTTAAACTTTGTTTTGTCATCAGCTTTCAATGCATGGTGCCTGAAGAAAATGACCAAACTACAGGGACACCAGCTCAAACTTCAGTATGCACAACAGACAGGTACTTTTTGCTCTATTATAATTCATATACACACTATTATGCAGAACCATTTGTTAAAATTATGTGTAAGATCTTTTACACAATACCTGGGGTTTAATTTCATATAAAACATTTTATGATCACACTACTTTAAATTATTGTTAAAGGTTGTTGCACAGAACATGCTGCAATAATTTCTAATCACGTTTAATGTGGTAGCCTCTTTTAATCTAAAGATGATTATTTTTCTTTGAGAGCTTAGGATGTTTTCTACCCTGTTTTTGTTAAGCGTGGAAGATGTATTGCGTTGCCTTGAACAACAAGTCGACACCACAACAGAATTTAAGTTGTGTGTGGACAGAGAAGACCTTCCAGACAGAGGCATTCTCCAGTGGCAGAGAAAAAAAGCTGCATCTCCCACCAGTGTTCTTAGGGTGGTTTTCATTGGAGAGGCAGGCATGGATACAGGAGCACTTAGGAAAGAGTTTTTGAGTGGTGAGTTGCCTATTACCTGTTTTGTCCTAGTGTCAATAAATAATGGATAACTTAAAAATGCGGATATTTTTTGTATGAAAGACATGATTTCAGGTATTGAAAGCAGATTCTTTGAAGGACTTGAGAACAAGGGCAAAAACCCCAAGTATTCTCTGACCGATCTTGATAATGAAAACTTCAGGTTGGTTACATACGAGCTTTGTGTATTACATTTAATACGCATCCGATATTTTTGTAAATGTTACCTGAAAATGAATTATAATCATTTGTCTACACAGAACTGTTGGTGAAATAATTGCAGTCAGCCTCGCCCAAGGAGGCCCATCTCCTGCCTTTTTCAAAGAATGGTGCTACAATTTCCTCTGCTCAGGAGAGGTTGATTTCAGCTGTCTGTCTAAGGAGGATGTTGCAGATGTGGAATCTTCCCTGCTCATCCGCAAAGTGAGCACCTGGTTTAGCTCTGGCACATGATATATTATGAGTATGGTGTTTTTAAACACTTTTAACCTTCTGTATTTCCTCTTTCACATTATACATTTCCAGGTTGAAGATGCAGCAGACATACAGTCTCTGATGATGTGGGCTGATGAAATTGTCAGCTGTGGATACACAAACCAGATAAAGATGGATAGTAAGGAAAGCATGATCCGGTAAGGGAGAAAAAATCAGAGAGATCATTAACCCCCCCCCCCTCCCCAACTAGTTTTTCTTTTTTTTTTTTTTTTTTTTTTTTTTTTAAGTGCTATTGTCTTACACTCTACAACAAGACTGATTCCAATGCTACAGCAGCTCCGAAAGGGCATGGAACTGTATGGTCTTGTGAACCTGATGGCTGTAAATCCTGAAGCTTGCCACAGTTTGTTTGTTCCTGGGAAAATCCTCAAAGTAAGTATTAACATAGCAGCTTCAGTCTGATCCAAAGACAGTCCACTTATCTGTACTGTAGTTATCCTGTATTTATTTATTAGTTTTGAATGAACAATATATCTATAATATAATCTACTTTATTTCCTTATTTACAGCCAGACGCTGATTTCATTATGATGAGCTGCCAACCACATTTCAGTGAAAAAGGGACATCTAGGGAGAGAACTGAGAGGAAGATCATAAATTTTTTGCAAGATTTCTTGCAGGAGATTGAAGTATCAGGTACTATATAGTATTAGCTGTATATACCTATAGTATTGTATATATACCGTATGCATCTGTTAAATATTTTTGCTTTAACATGCAGGGCACTAGAAAGTATTCTTAGTTGTTAATTTAAAACATTGTAATCCAGATTGCTTTTTATTTAGAAAAGACTTCAGAAACATTTTCAAACATCACAGATGGAAACACAGGCGGTGCAGGTGGTGAAAAATCAGAGTCTCTTGCTGTCCACCATGTGCTCCAGTGGATGACCGGCCAGTCCCATGTTCCCATCCTTCCTGATGAAAAGAGACATTTCAAAATAACATGCAAGTTTGACCATGAATGTAAGGAGCGGCTGGGAGATCACTCCATTTGTTACCCAGTTGTGAGTGCATGCACTTGTACTGTGACTTTTCCAGTGCAGCATCTGGACACTTACACAGTGTTTAAAACCATAATGAGTGCAGCAGTTAAATATGGTGGTGGATTCCACAGAGTTTAACACATTGTTGTCTTGTAATTTGGAAACTAAATGAGTAAAAATGTTTGTAAACATTAGCTGTTAAGATGTTCGTAGCCGTTTCATGAAAATGACAAGACTTCAAAACTTTGTGTAGGGTCCTACGTTGATAGATAATAAGCAAGTGCTTTGTTTGCTTGTCTACTTGTAATCTGAATGTTTTAGCAAAGAAATCCAGTATTTGAGAACTTAAAAGAACGTTGACTTTCACGTCCATGTTAAGTGTCACTGTTGGTTTGACACCTGTAGCAAGAATTGTATGTACAGGTCACGACCGTGTGACTCAGAATGTTCCAAGGGATTAATAGTTCTCTGAAGCCCCTCCAGGGTTTCCTCATCCAGTGGGCATTCAACTTCAGGAACCACAACTGTGCTGTTAGATTCTTCTTGCAGTACAGCACTCTCCCAGTCAATGCCTGGATCCCGAAGCTCCTTCAAATCCACAAACATATATAATGGTCATTATTCCAGAATAGGTACTTTTGGGAGGAATGTTATTTTGTGTAAGCGTTTTTTCCATTAAAATACAACAATTTAAAAAGAATGCCTTTGTTTTCATGTTCTTCTTACTGTAATTTAGATTAGTGGTAATTGATAAGCAAGAATGTATAAAATCACCAGAAGCATCTCCCAGATGTGCTGCAAGTGTTTTAATTTGTTAATTTCAGAAGAGCAGAGTTAACTGCTAACTAAAATTTTGAAATTCAACATTTAAATAAAAAAAAAAAAAAAAAAAAAAATCAGATTATGAGCTGGTACCTCAAGTCTCTCGCCCTCGTCCAGCTCTTGTAGATGTCCCATACACCAGAGCTGTTCAGGAGTGAGACCACCTTCTGTCCTGAGGGGATGATTATTCCATCCTCCAACAAAGGTGACAAGATCTGCTCGGAGTCGAGGGACAAAGATGTAGTGGACACCAAAAAGATGAATGACATCTGAAATGTCAAGCAGGCCATCCTCCTCGAGTGAGTGAAGAATATCATGGTACTTGCTAGTGACTGCAATCCAGACATCACGCCAAAGTCGTTCTACTCTGTAAATACATTTGAATTTGGATTTCAAGTATTTCATGCTTCAAATCAATATCAGAACTGCTACAACAATCTACCCATGCAGTCAATAATAATATAAAAAACATCAAAAGACTAACCTCTGATTGTGGACACTCTTTCCAGATATGAAACTCGCTCTCCCTGTTCCTCTTGTGGCAAACATGAAATGTGCAATGTCCAGGTTTTCTACTCCTTGATCTGCCCTAACCCTATGATAAAAATACATTTTTAAGGAATTTTTAAAGTTTTCTTTAATGATACTTGTTGCTAGCATATAAATTAAATCAGGGCATAAAACCTTGATGGCAAGCCGTGAAGCTGGGCTGATCTCAGGAAAAATGAGAATGCAGTTTTTGCCCTGTTGTTAGTTGCTGCATCCAAGTACAGGACCTGCAGTAAAAACAAATGGAAAATTAAAGATCTGGTTTCAGATCATGTATAGTTTTTCAGTTAATAATGCAGTTTCATAATAAGTGTTCAAGGAATATTGTACGGTTCTATGTTCATAACCATAATTCAAAGCTTGAGTAGTCTATACATCAATATTGGTAGTACTTATCAAAAAATGAAAATGGCCTTTTAGTTTAACCTTTTTTGGTAAAGAACTGATTAGAAATTTAAAAAAATAATAATTGCAAATCGTCCACTATGTTGGCTTGCTGAATAATTGATGTTCATAAAAAAACAACCTAATAAAGCTCTCATTTCAAAACTACCAAATATTCTACATAACAGTTACACTTTTACCTTCCTTGAGTAGCCATCCACTCCACCAAAGATCACAACATTGTACCTGTTTCAGAGGGAAAACAATCTCACTAAGGCTTGATTTGCAGAACATGAAAGACATTGAAAATACATTTTTCAGTATGCACACTTGCCACTGACTTAAACTGGACACTTGTCAGGTGTGCTGAAAATAATACCAACATTTTTATATGTTTATAAGTTCAATGAGACTAAATATTTTAGTTCTCTTGTCATGATTTTTTTTTAAGTTTTCTGGAGCACTTAACATATTATGTGTTGATAGGCTTGTTATCATGGAAAATATCGATATACAAAGTGTAAATAATTGCTCAAGAAAATTTACAATTAACAATATTGCTGGTTTTGTTACACATCCTGTATTCCTTTTACTTAATATTACTCTATCAAGTGCTTTTTAAAATATTATAAATACACTGAAAGACCTATCAGATAAGGTTGATTAAAGCAGATTTAAAGTATAACGTGCATCTTTCTGCCCAACTTGTGTTAGAGCTATATAAGTGGGTATTTTACCTTATTAGCTTGTGATTTGTGTCTATGTGGACCAGGGAGAGAGGGCCTCGCACCGAGTAGCTTCTTCGCACAACACAGCCTAGTTCTGTGATCCGTTTGAAGATCCCTACAGCATCAACTCGATGCATGGAGGCCATCATTCTCCACCACTGAACACGGAGACCCATAGAAACCAAATGTCCTTGAACCATTCGATAGCCAGCATTTGGCATCTGATTTTTGATAGCCGATATGATGTTGTCCAGCTCTTGGTCATTCATTGTGCTGTATGTTCCTCTCACAGACAAGTCAAATTCTTGCATCCTCCTGTAGATTGTTCTTCTTGAAACACCAAGACATTTAGCAATGCAGCTGACTGGCAGCTGAATGTCCAACAAATTCTTGAGTCTTTCTCTCTCTAGTACGATTTTGGGGTGGCCAGGTCCCAGACCAACTTCTGTTTCCAGTTCAATAATGGCCACAGAGCTGATGTTAATTTCACACTGAACCAGATGATGAATGTTTTGTAGAGCCTCTGTAATCTCTGACAGACCGCCTATTTGCTGAGAGAAAAATTCAAACAGAACAAGCTCATGACGAGTCAAGAACTCCAAATAATCCAGATTTAGTGGTTGTTGGTTTAAAGCAGCTTTCAGTTTAGAGAGGAGTCTATGCATCATTTGCTGTCTCAGTATGTCCTGTTAAAAGCAGCAAGGAACATGGACAAGTACAATGAAATGATGTATCTCAGACAAAAATAAACAACCCATAAAACAAACTACATGAGGTACATCATTTTTCAAGTTTGCATAGTTTGCAAATTAGCTAACGTCAGTTATCAAGCGAATAATAATTAACAAAATGATTTTATATTACTTACATGTGGCCGGGACATGCTCTTTTCGTGCTGCTATTCAGTATTCGACGACATAAAAGAGAGCTACTCAAGTATAATTTGGAAAAATTAGTCAGTTGGCATGGTTGTATGATGCAACTACATTCTACTACACCAACAATAGTCTTAAAAAATAATATATTTTAAAATAAAATGATTAAAGATATTATCCGCAAATTGGGGTTTAAGAGATTTTAGCTGGATTTAGCTACATTTCGGACAGTGTTTCCGGAAAGCAGTAGCTAGCCAGCTCTTCTTTAGCTGCAGAGTAAATCAAAAATCCCTCTATCTGCAAGAAGCGAGGCTGAGTGGACAGTGTTTCCGGTGTCCGGAAAGCAGTAGCTAGCGAGCTGATTGGAGACTGTAAGAGCCAATCAGAATTTTTGAAACCAAGTCTGTGATTGGTTGGTTTTGTGGCACACTTATAACGGTGTACAGAGAGTTGAGCGTACGAAGCAGAGAATGTTGTGAGCGCAAGCAACACATTGCGAGCAAGCGCAAATGAAAAAACTGAGCGAGAGGGGGTGCTATTGTGTGTGTATATGGATAAGCGCAAACACTGAAATACGTTTTTTGCACAAGCAATGAATTTTGTTCACTCAAATTCAGCTTTTGTAAGCTCAAAATAAATTTCTCCTCAAAATGCAACACTTGCCCCTGCAATTTTTTTTTACGTGCGCTCAATTTTTTTTACGTCCGCTCAGAATAGTGGCACAAAAATAACGCCATATATGCCAGGGTGCTGGAAAGGAGAGTTCGTCCGTTAGTCGAACCTCGGATACAGGAGGAACAATGCGGTTTTCGTCCTGGTCGCGGGAGTGGGTGCATGGGAGTTTTGTTTTGTGGACTTGGAGAAGGCATTCGACCGTGTCCCTCGGGGTGTCCTGTGGGAGGTGTTGCGGGAATATGGGGTGTCTGGCCCATTGCTACGGGCCATTCGATCCCTATACAACCGTTGCAAGAGCTTGGTTCGCATTGCCGGCAATAAGTCGGACTCGTTCCCGGTGGGTGATGGGCTCCGCCAGGGCTGCCCTTTGTCTCCGGTTCTGTTCATAATTTTTATGGACGGAATTTCTAGGCGCAGCCAAGTGGCGGAGGGCTTTCGCTTTGGTGGCCTCAGAATCTCATCTCTGATTTTTGCAGATGATGTGGTTCTGTTGGCTTGATCGGGTGGGGGCCTCCAGCTCGCACTGGAACGGTTCGCAGCCAAGTGTGAAGCAGCGGGAATGAGGATCAGCACCTCCAAATCTGAGGCCATGGTTCTCAGCCGGAAAAGAGTGGAGTGCCCACTCTGGGTCGGGGATGAGTTCCTGCCCCAAGTGGAGGAGTTCAAGTATCTCGGGGTCTTGTTCGCGAGTGATGGGAGAAGGGAGCTGGAGATCGACAGATGGATTGGGGCTGCAGCTGCAGTAATGCGGACGCTGCACCGGTCCATCGTGGTGAAGAGGGAGCTGAGTGTAAAAGCGAAGCTCTCAATTTACCGGTCGATCTACGTCCCTACCCTCACCTATGGCCACGAGCTGTGGGTAGTGACCGAAAGAACGAGATCGCGGATACAAGCGGCAGAAATGAGCTTCCTCCGAAGGGTGGCTGGCCTCTCCCTTAGAGATAGGGTGAGAAGTTCGGCCATCCGGGAGGGGCTCAGAGTAGAGCAGCTGCTGCTCCACATCGAAAGGAGCCAGCTGAGGTGGTTCGGGCATCTGACAAGGATGACCCTGGGCGCCTCCTGGGTGAGGTGTTCCAGGCATGTCCCACCGGGAGGAGGCCCCGGGGCAGACCCAGGACACGCTGGAGAGATTATATCTCTCGGCTGGCCTGGGAACGCCTTGGTATTCCCCCGGATAAGCTGGAGGAGGTGGCTGGGGAGAGGGAGGTCTGGGCCTCTTTGCTTAGGCTGCTGCCCCCGCGACCCAGCCCCGGATAAAGCGGATGAAGATGGATGGATGGATGGATGGGTTGCTTTTCATTCCAATGGAGTGGGTTCACGTACAATTTTGTCCAAGAACACAGCCAGGAATAAAAAATGGTATCCTCAGCAGCCAATAGCCAATATGAGGATCAATTCTCAAGTGGCTGGTGGATCAACGATAACCCACGAATTCTGACAAAGTCAAGCATTCATTACTGCCATCAGTCAGGATTTGGGCTAGAAATTGATTAACTGCATGACAGGATGAACTGAAGAGGTCTTGAAAAACAACAGCCAACATTGTCAATTTTGACTCTACATAAACTTAATGTAATTGTCAAAATTAGCCTTTGAAGCCTCTGAATGTGTTAGTCAGGTAAAAAACAAGTGCACTTTGTTTTTCACAGGACTTTGTGCAGACCTGTAAAAAACTAAGTACGCTCTAACTAAAAACTTTTTTTGTCACAAGGGTGTATCTTGGTTTATTTAAGAAATACAGAAATGCAAACACATAAGTAGGTGGAAATTTTAAATATGAGAATATGTGATGCATGTATCAAATCTACTTTTGCAATTGGCCCTAAAAGGCCAACCAGCATTTGAGTGCGCTGGATCCAGCAGTAATGTGTATCCAGTCTCTGATCTGTATTTAAAAAGTGTACCATGTATGCCAGTCAAAATAAAGAGGGATCTATCAAATGATATAATTTCAAAAATTAATTGTGTGAAAATACATAACTACACAACTAATGTCTAAATTGTCAGTCCCCTTAACAAAATGTTTGCACAGACTCTTCAATAAAATTAGAGTCACTCTCGAGGCTATAATACATGCAATCACTTACTGAGCCTGACTAGCAGAGGCTAATTTGAGGGTAAGTTCTCATTTGAACCACCCCCATGAGACATAATTGTCGTTGGTGACTTAAAAATTTTAGTTTAGTTTAGTTCATTTCCACACACACACACACAAAAAAAACTATGCAAATTGCATACAATACAAAAGCCAATAATTACAGTGCAGGAGCAGAAAGAAGCCTGAAGGGATTATTTAGAGATCTCCCCTATGTAAAGATGAAGGGAAAAATTAAAGCAAGAATTATTTACGCATTATTGGTTTGTTAAAACTTAAACCAGCTCAAAAGTATTTAACACAAACACTTTTTAAAAAGATAAATAAACAAACCTGGACTATTTTTTGCAGTATTTTATGGTATTTGACAATGTAATGACTTTTTTTTAATAATGAAAGAATTGATTTCATATTTTTATGGAATATGGAAGCTGTTCTTGTCCTTTGTTCAACCTCTTGTAGATGTATCTGGGAAGCTAAAGCACTAGTTAAAGTTTGCAACATCTTTAAAATACCATTAATTTACAAAGCTTTGAACAAAACTTTGACAAAATCATTTGTTTACATTTAACCATACTACGTATAGTGCTATGAAAAAATATTTTTCCACTTCCTGATCTTTAATTTTTGAGTAATTGTCACACTTACATGTTTTTGTTCATCAAACAAATTTTAATTATTAGAAAATGATAATTTGAGTAATAAAACTGCAGTTTTTAAATTATTTAAATTATTTCATTTCTTAAGGGAAAAGTGATGTTCAAATCAACCTGGCAATATCTGAAGCAAAGCTTTCAATTTATTCATTAGTCTACACTCCTGCTCAATGGCCTATGAATCCAACCTATGGATCCTGAAAAAAGAATGAGACTGTGGAAATAAGCTTCATCCATAGGATACCTGGGCTCTCCTTTAGAGATGGGGTGATCTATATCATTTGGGAAGAGCTTGGAGCACAGCAGCTATTCATCCAGATCAAAGAATTGCTGTCTCCTTAGTGCCTTCTAGCTGAGGTGTTTTGGGCATGTTCTACAGGGCGGAAGCCCATGGAGGTTGAGGCAAGATGAGCTAGAGAGAAGAATCTTTAAAACAGCATGACTAGGTTATACAGATTTTATCAGATTTGTTTTTGTAATAGGTGGATTTTGTGTTACAGGACTTAAAACACACAAATCTTAGATGTCACACACCCCTGAACACTGTGTGGCTAATGCCTTGACTGACGTTAATTACTATACGCCAAGTTGTGTAAAAAGGTGCAGCTGTACCTACAAAAAATGTCCCAATGTATAGGTTTCCCTTTTTTTACTCCCAGTTGGTGTTTTAGTGTGAATTCTGCATCACATAAATGTAGCATAAGAGGCCAGTGAAGCTGCCAAGAGACAAGTCAGCTAATGTAGTTTCTGTCTGATCTAGTGCAGCTTCCTCACTAAGGAACGAGGGAGCGATAACACTGTCATGGCAGATTTTGTATTTTAAATCATCTCGGCAGCAGTGTGTACTCCAGTATGAAGTCAGTGAGCGAAAACCTCGAGGTGATTTTTAACAGTGTCTTGACTTTTGAAGAGCAAGTGAAGAAGCAGAAGTGGAGCTCTGCTTTCTGCAGTTGAGGAGCAAATCAAAATCAAGTTTTTGTTTTCTCCCCTTCTATCAGGCTTCTTTTTTTCTCATCTGCTATTTCAGCTTTAGTCAGCCACTTTAACATGTCTAACTCCTTCAGTACCAGCAGCCTATTTACACTGAAGTAAAAATTAAATTAAAATTAACAGGGAGCACTGGTTAGAAGATGCAACCAAGGTCATAGACATTTGGACAGTGACCCAATTTTTGTTTTCTTCAGTATACTACCACAATTGATTATGCAACAAAAAGTGTTTTTTCGAGGGATGTAAAAAAAAATAATAAAAGCCTGAATTATCCATTAGGAGTCACGTGCATCTTTTATATTCTGTCTCCATTTTCACAGCTGTTCGTGATTGCTCTCAGTATAAGGTGCAACAAGGTCTTGATGCAAGTGAATCATTAGGCTGAAGACAGCAAACCTTTGAGAACAGTTTGGTACATTCTTAAATAGAAGGAATGCACTGATGAGCTCAACAACACTTAAATGCCTGAAAGAACATGTAAGATAACTGGAGTGGATGATGGCCCAATTCTTTCAGTTGGTAAAGTAAGCCCCCTCACAATAAAGAACACACAGAAAGAGCCACTGTAGGCATATCACTCCCAAAGTTTACAGTTAACCCTCATCAACTTCATGAATGTAAATTTAGGAGGCTTTACAACAAGGTGCAAAATACCAGATTTATGAATAGAAGGGACGATCAGCAATTTTTATTATTATATATAAGTACTGTCATCTTGGTGTTCCAAACATGCAAAAATAGGGGAGGATGTTAACTCGTGCTAAACCCTACTGACCATAGATAGGTTACCAATGACACACTCAATGTTAAAAGGTTAATCTCAGAAAGTCTACACTGCCGTAATTGGCTGATTAAATATTTGCATTTTCATAGTCTCTGATCCTTGTAACAACTTATGTTCTGTGCATTGTAGGAATGAAGTCTGTGCTTTGTATTATCCAAGTAGTGTGCTTTGTTTTCTGAAGGTCCTCTGCATCTTATACCCAAAGCCCCAATGCTTTTATATGCCCGCATTTCTAAAACTCCCAAAGATTTCTTTGTAGTACATACCCATAGATCATTTATGACCATAAAAATGTTGCCTAATACAATATATAATCAAGAAAAAATTAAGCTGTCCTTTCAGACATGTTTGACAAATTAGCAAGATAAAAATGTAAATTCTAGCAGACACATTTGCTCCTTTAATTGGTGATTTGTGATGTTTCCTACACATAAACCACCAACCCCAGAGAGGCCATTTTGCTCAGACGATGATATATAAGCAAACAGTTATGCATCCAAATGTGACTACCTACCTAGATGAAAAGAAAAGCAGTAAACTTGTATAGGTTAAAACATTACCTTCTCCTTTGCTTCCAATAGGAATAGACATACTGATACAGTATCAGACATACTGTCTGATACTGTGATTCACTCATAAAAGTGGTTGCTTTCTCATTCTAATCTTACACAATATCATGTTTACTTGATTCATACAAATGTTGCAAGAGAAAAATGGCAACACTAAGTTGTTCTTTTTCATCATCTCTTGGTGAATAATGGGGCGTGTCATCAAGTGCCTGCAGTGTTTTTACCCAACATGTATACACAAAGTGAAC
Source organism: Maylandia zebra (assembly GCF_041146795.1). Classification (NCBI taxonomy): domain Eukaryota; kingdom Metazoa; phylum Chordata; class Actinopteri; order Cichliformes; family Cichlidae; genus Maylandia; species Maylandia zebra. Next base: position 9,820,494 of record NC_135178.1, read on the forward strand.
ATCAAACCTTTTTTCTTAAAGATTTCTCCCCGTGTAGGAGTTTGTTCTTCAATGCTGAGGTGAAGATGGAGGTAGGCACAGTGTCATCATCCACTGGTTTTAAAGTCTGCATTAACATTTTGGGTTGCCCTTGAGTCCTTTGATCTATGATGCTAATAAATATTTTCATGATGTAACTAAATGCATGTTGATGGCCAAAAAACCCAGGTCAGGCTAACTTTGTAATTGTGAGCTCACATTGTCCTTTGTTTTCTTAGACAGAACCACCTCTGGCTCTGACGGTGTACTACAAAGCAATATTAATGGCTTAGTGGGCTGTGTCGAACTTAACTGTTGCAAAAGGAAGTGGCACGTTTTCACTGATTTGTCTGTTTACAGCATGTTTTAAATGCAATATAGATTTTTTTTTGCTGTGTGGATACATTTTATATGTGCAAGTTATTAAGCTGTACCTTACTACAACCACTGAATGATGTGCAAAATGTGTGTTGCATTGTTACTAGAATGTGAGTGTATCCATTTCAGTGATGCAGAAAATGTATAAATATTAATACTTGATTCAAATCTCCTCTTAAGCCTCTTGTAAACTGCTGGAATTGCCAGTACTAAAACACAGAAGACACACTTTATGCCTAGTCAATCAAAATTAGTGTCACTTTTAATCAGCTGACAAAGTAATTTCTACATTTTCTTTAACAGGCTATTGGACAGTAAGTTTTAATGTTTAAATGTATCCATTTCAAAGTTTCAGAGCTCTAATGTGTAGACCTCATCCTAGATATAAAGAGGAGCACTGAGAATGCACTCAGCATTAAAACAATTAACTCGACTTAAAATGTTTACTTTGCCGCTCTATGCACTAAATCCCAAGATTAATGATTTTCTGGAGCATTAATCTGTGATGTTACTTGTAAACATTTTCTATGTTCTTTATAGATTTTTAACAAGCATTTTGTCATCATCATCATCTGATAACATCTCTGATTGGAAGAGGTGGCATTAATAGGGGTAATTGTGTACGTACATTCACGTGTTGAACTTCTGAAGCCAGAAAGTACAGCTTAACAGAGAAAGTTGATAACCACTGCTGTGATATCTGTAATCTCCTGCTTGGGTTTCAGGTTTTGTCAAGCCAGCTAAAGCAAAGAAAGCCTGGTCGTGTTAAACTTTGTCCCTGTCCATGGTGTGACTACGATCATAATTCAACTGACTCTATACGGTGACTGCTTGAAATCTAAAACTCAAGCACATCCTTCCTTGAGATGCTCCTCAAAGTCTTTACTGTAACCATTGCTGCTTACTGTTTGTGGGTCTGTCTGCCTACACAGCATGATTTATTGAGTTGAAATTAGCTGACTGAGTTGGCTATTAAAGAATATCCAATTTCTTTTCTTTGAGAAAAACTTTTGTATTATGAAGCATCTTTGGTCAGTTTATCCTCTGGCAGTGAAGCCTTGTACACTTCTACTAGCAGTCACACCATCAATAAACACTAACAACCCAGTTCCATCTGCAGTCATAGATGTCCATCCCATAACATGCCTCTACCATGTTTAACAGATGATGTGATATTCTTGTGCCATATGTTCCTTTCCTTGTCCAATCTTTTTTCTTCCCATCATTCCAGTACAAGTCAATCTTGGTTTTATTAGTCCAAAGATTTTTTTGTTAGAGCTAGGGATATTGTTTTAGATATTTTTTACATCTAATCTGGCCTCCCTGCTCTTTAATGTTAGAGTGTTTGTTGTGATTTGGCGCTATATAAATAAAATTGAATTGAATTGAGTGTTGTTAACCCTCTGTGCATTTATAGGTATGAAGTTGTTGTCTTATTGTGGACAAATGATATGCCTACCTCCTCAACAGTGTTCTTGACCTAGTTAGATGTTGTGGTTAGGAATTTTTCCTAACCAAGAAAAGGACAAAGATTGCACCAGATCATAGATTTCTTCAGTCCTAATTTTCTTGCTATATTTTCGGCCTAATGGTGGCTTCCCTCAGTTCCAATGACATCTCTTTTAACCTCAAATTGACAGCTTTAGTGAACAGTTACCAAATGCTAGTTCAACGCTTGGAATCAATTCCAGATTTTCCTTCTACTTATTTTTTATGGTATAATGAGGTAACTTTACCTGACCACAAAATTGCTTTTGAGTCCAATTACTGCTGACCCTCTAAAAATGGGGGACAATGTATATACATGTGTGTGACTCCAGAATAGTCATGGCAATAGTTTTTTTAAGTTCTTGAAATAAAACATGCACTTCAATTGCATGTTTGATTTAAAATGATATGTGATGGTGTACAAAAGCAAAATTACAAAGACTGTATCATTGCCCAAATGCTTAAAAATAAAAACTGTGTGTGCTACCATCTGTAAAATTCTATAATTATTTCATAAATTTTATTTCTGCTTGAAATAAAGTTTGATCTCTGCAGTGGGTTCAACCACAGGTCAGAAGAGTTACCCCTGCAGTACAGCTATTATAATAACAATAAGAGCAATGCTTATCATCATGTAAGATGTTGCAGTGTCCACAACATCAAAATCTCTGCAGTATCAGCTCATGGGCTCTAACAGATCAATAGGAATCTGAGTCTGTGAAATTCAAGAACAGTGTTACCATTGCCCTGAGCATTCTGTGATAAAAGACGGCAGAACAGACAGTGATGGATATAGATTTCGAGAGGGTTTTTATCTCAAAGCCATTTTGTGTCTTGTTGCATATATGATGTGCACGACTAGTGGATGTTTCAATTGAAGCCAAATGTGTCTGATCAAGGTAAATATTGCTAAGATAGGACATCGTAAAATGTTATATGCTTTAGGTGAGAAAACTCAATTTTCCCTCCAGGGAATACTATATTTCAATCACCTGTGAAGACTTTACTTTGTCTAAACCAATTAAAATGCCTTGCTGGATATATAATTGGATGTATATACTGCAGAGGCCTTTGCAGTATATATCCAGTAGCCTCACAAAATAGGTTTACAATGGATTGTTTAGCAGTACTAATGTAAATAAAGACAATTTGCTAAAGCTAAACCTGACAGGCTTCACACATCACCCACTGGAAATGTCAAAGTTGGAGTGTGCTCTCTTTATATGTTTCATTATATTCCCTTTTCATAGAGTTGCTCTCACTACTGAATAAAAAACACAAGGCCAAACACATACTTCTCAGTGCTCTCACTGTTAAATTGCCTGTTTTCATTGTCAGTTTCGTGTGTGTGTGTGTGTGTGTGTGTGTGTGTGTGTGTGTGTGTGTGTGTGTGTGTGTGTGTGTGTGTGTGTGTGTGTGTGTGAGAGAGAGAGATTTTTGTGTTTGTTTTTAGAGTGCCATATTCAGTGTGCCTGGGCAGGAAACTCAGCCACAGAGAGAAAGTGGGAGACAATAACTGATCTTAACTAAATAAAACTCATCCATTTTGCAAAGGTTGAGTTCAATTCAGTTTCATTTATATAGTGCCAAATCACAACAACAGTTGCCTCAGGGTCCTTTATATTGTATGGTAAAGAACCTTAAGGTTATTTCTAAGCACCAGAAAGTAAGGTTATCTAAGGAGTCTCCAAAGGTTGATTCTGTTCATCTGGACGAAGCATATTCAGTGGGAGAAACGTTTCGTCACTCATCCAGGTGACTTTTTCAGTCTCAGCTGACTGCAGGTTTCCCCAATCTTATAAACAGTACTTTTGCATAATGACTGAAACCAGCGCACTGAAGGAACATGGCCATTGATCAGTGGTCATGAGAATTTGCATAAACATGATGAAGGAACTGCCTTAAGTATCAACCTTTGATACATAAGACCTGTGTTGCCGTCTCTTCATCACCAGTTCGTCAACTAACCCATATTGGTAACAGGCTCTCATGCTCCAAACTATTGTCTCTAGTCCTTGTACTTACTTTATTCTCATGTATCGCTTCCAATCTTCAGTTTTGCTCATTCCTCAGATTCCTGGTCATAGACACTATTGTTCACGCTCCACCTGTTGGAAAGCTTCCTGCTCCACACCTGCCTGCCCTCCTGCCACCATTGATCACAGGATCTCTTGGAACGCAGGTCAGCCATCTCTCTCTGCTCAGCCCACCTGGAATCTCACCTCCTTTCTCAAAGTACCTCCACCTGCAACATAAGCTACTCCCTCTGTTAAGATCCACATTCACCTGGAGGAGTTTTAAGAACACTCCTTACCTGCAACCACTCAGTCCTTCTCGCTAGTGCTCCCAGGCCCAAAGCCCTCATCCAGCAAAGTTCGCCATGTTTCTTTACCAAGTTATTACTCTGTGTTTGGTGCAAAGAAAAGAAAGTCTGTTTAAATGAATTCAGCCAACTCCGCACCTGGTTCTGCACTTAGGTCCAGTTTCAGTACAGGCCTCTGTGTCATAGGGGTTCAATGGATTGTGTGGTGGTGAGAGGTAGAGGCCTTGGCAGTTGGATACCAAGCCTTTAAAACTGTCTTGTGGGACATGGAATGTCAGCTCTGTGCTGGGGAAGGAGCTTCAGCTAGTGCATGAGGTTGAAAGATATTGATTAGATGTAGTCCGACTTACTTCATTGCACAGTTCAGCTTCTGGGACCTGTGAGATTATTATACTATCTTATGCCACCTTATACTTCCAATCAAAGAATTGTTGAATCATTATACGGTTATAGGCCACATTATGCCTTGGATTAAGATCATTAAATCATTACACTGTTTTATGATGCATTATACTGCTGAGTTATAAGAAATGCTGTTTGTGTAGAATCATGGCCGTCCTTTTCGGATTACAAAGAGAACAGAACATACCGTAGAGGTTTTCTGCCCCATCTCATCAGGAGGAGATAAAACAGGAAGCCAAGGCCGTCCCTTAGGCGCCATAAGAGAGAAAGAATGTGAATGCTTAGTGTGGAGGGGGGCTCAAGCTATAAGAATGTGAGAAACGGTCAGATACTTCGAGATCTGGCGGGCACCCTCCTGTCCACATCTCCCGTCCGGACGTTTATGCTCAAAGTGTTGTATGGAATAATGAGAATTGTATGGAATAAAGAAATTGTTGATTGAGCATTTATACACCGAGTGTTGTTCTTCCTTCAGCCCAAAGATCAAAGAATTGGGATATTTAACAGACCAGTCTCTTGGAGAAAGGCTGAACTCTGTTTCACTCTGAAGTTGCCTCTTGCACGAGCAGGACTTGGTATAGTTGTATTCCTCCGGTATGGTGGTATTTTCCCTGGTCAGTGACTGAGTTTATTCCATGGGCTTTAAGGTCACGGAACAATACCTCACTCTTACTTGTGTGTATGTGCCAAATGGCTGTTCAGAGTATCTGTCTTACTTAAAGTTTGACCAGAGTATTTACTTAGATAGGAGGTCCATTTAGGCTGTCCAACTTCCTACTCTGGGATTTCAACGCTCACATAGGCAATGACAGTGTGACCTGGTTGGGGCTCCAAAATCTGAATCTGAGCGGTGTTTACTTATTGGACTTCTGTGTTAATCACAGTTAGATACTTTCGTTATTTTGTTGCCCCATGAAAGACTTTGCAACAATGTGCTCTTTAAATAAAGATTACTGAATTATCATAATCATTATGCTTAATGACCCCAATGAGCTTAAAGTGTACTATTGTGCTGCCCCCCCCCCCCCCCCAGCCCCCCAGGGGTGTGTTCTGAGCCCCCTGCTGTACTCTTTGTACACATATGACTGTGTGGCCACTACCAGCTCCACCACCATCATCAAGTTTGCTGACGACACCGTCGTGGTGGGCCTGATCTCTGATAACAACGAGACGGCCTACCTGAAGGAGATTAGGAATCTGGAGAACTGGTGCCAGAGGAACAACCTCCTTCTAAACGTCAGTAAGACAAAGGAGCTGATAGTGGACTTCAGCACTAAGCAGGAGAGGAACTACCAGACCCCCGTCATCAACGAGTGCCCAGTGGAGAGAGTGGACAGCTTCAAATACCTCGGAGTTCACATCACGCAGGACCTGTCATGGTCCTGTCACATCAACACCGTGGTGAAAAAGGCCCGTCAGCGTCTCTACCACCTCAGACGCTTGAGAGACTTCCAACTGCCCTCCAAGGTGCTCAGGAACTTTTACTCCTGCACCATAGAGAGCATCCTGACGGGAAACATCTTAACCTGGTTCGGGAACAGCACCATGCAGGACAGACGAGCTCTACAGAGGGTTGTGCGGTCAGCTGAGCGCACCATCCGCTCCGAGCTCCCTGACCTGCACTCAATCTACAGCAGGCGGTGCTGGACCAAGGCCAGGAAGATCGTGAAGGACCTCAGCCATCCCAACAACAGACTGTTCTCTCTGCTGAGGTCAGGAAAGCGATTCCGCTCCCTGAAGACCAACACAGAGAGACTGAGGAGAAGCTTCTTCCCGCAGGCGATACGGTCTCTCAATCACACCACCACACAGTACTGACCCACACATACAGTTCTTACACACACTGGACATTCTGGACATTGTTTTCACTTCATTACTTAAATCACGCTGCTGTTATTGTGTATATGCTGCTGTTATTGTGTATATATTTATTTATATTTCTTCATACATTCTTATATAGTTCTATATTGTGTATTTTGTTGTACAGTTATTTTATTTTCAACTTTAATTTATATATTTTATCTTATTCTCCCAGTTAAATTTACCCTTCATTCTAATTTGTGTTGTACAGTTATTTCATTTTTAACCTTAATTTATATTTTATTCCTTCCTAGTTAAATTTACCCTTTTTAATTTTTCATATTTATTTCCTATCTTATTCATAGCCTTTTCCTTTTTTGTTTTCTTTAGGTCACGAGCAGTTGTCCAAGCATTTCACTACATATCGTACTGTGTATGACTGTGTACGTGACAAATAAAATTTGAATTTGAATTTGAATGCAAAATGCACATGAAACAGAAAACATTACCCATGTTAACCCAGCTCTGAACTCACGGATGCTAAATATTGCTTACTTGAAAAAGATGTGCAGAGAAACTCGGTGCACCATCTGCAGGAAACAACTCCAAGTTCAACAGCAAACCTTCTTCTGCTGTTTTTTATTCTGCTGTGAATTCTAGGCTTTGGTGACACCTGTGCTGCGACTCAAAAAAGCCAGGCTGACACTTTGACAGGCGCACTCCAACCCTTTGTGGCATTGTGAGCGTTCAGCTCCAGGGCAGTTACATAGCACTCCCACTGGAATACAAAACCAATCCCCACATGGCAGTTTGACAAATCACCCATCGATACCTAGGCCTGTAATTTGCACAAATATGGAACACCAAACACGAGGGATCAGGACAGGTTTAAATATTGGCCCTGTTTTGCAAAGATGGAGGTTATCACCCTGCACCTAAGGCTGGCCTTTTTCTGCAGCATGACTCAAGAGAGCAGTTGTTGTAGTTGTGTTGGTCCGTCCTGTTCATCAGCACAAAGTAATACATCCTGGAGAGTTGCAGTGCCTGCTGCTGCTGATTCATCTGAGAAGATTCACTGGGCTCTGGTATTGATCTGTGAACCAGGCTTGTGCCCAGGAATATCATTCCCCCCATCAGGCGACAGTCAGACGACACTAGGCTCAGCAGCAGCAGCACTAAGAAAATGACATTGATGAGTGGATCTTTTAACTATGCTGGATGACACTCTGCCGCAATTCTACTTGTGGGCCTACACATAGTATAGATTTGTGTCTTTTATGATAAGATGATTTGGTTTCAGGACAAGTGTATGCCATCAAAACGCGCTGGAAACGTGCTGGTATGTGGGAACATGCTATCTCCAGTTTTCCTGATTTGCAGATTCTTTACATTTAAACATTTTATCTTAATAGTCACAAACAAATATAGTCCTTTTCACTTGTCTTCTATTTCCATTTCATTTTAGGAGCGATTATATACTACACTACAAAGCAAAGTTCGGCATTTTCAGAGAGCATTTCTTTTCTTAAGCCACTTAATTCAATTCAAGCATAACAGAGGAAGCTAACTTACCGGTGTTGTGTCTACACATAACAAACAACTTAGCAAAGTGCATACAATTATATCTTTCGGCACTTGGTTACTAGCAGACTGTTGAAATAACATAATTTGTTCCCATTCCCTATATTGAATCTACAAAAATGCCAAAGATAACACAGTTTGACGCCCTGCGACAGACTGGCGACCTGTCCAGGGTGTACCGTGCCTTTCGCCCTATGACAGCTGGGATAGGCTCCAGCGCCCCCCGCGACCCTGAAAAGGATAAGCGGAAGCGAATGGATGGATGGATGGAACACAGTTTGACATCATTAAAAATTATTTTTGTTTGAACGAGGAATCACCTTGAGGACCTTGCATATTGGCACAATAATGTGTAACCTTAAAATTTGCCAAATTTAAGACAAAAAAAAGGAGTGACACACCTGACACAGGACCAGAGAGATGCATATGGCTCTTCAGTTGATCCATGTACTGTTAACTAAAGCCTCATCAGAGACTTGTAAGGGTGGCTGTCAAGAAGCAGTTCTTAATGAAAGGATACAGGGAGAATTTGCTGAGGTATTAATTAAAATTACACATGATCTGAAGTGAAAATCAGTGGCAACAGATCTTAGAGTGCCTTGTCCAATTGAACTGAAGAACTGGAGACTTATTCCTTATTCCCTGCTTATTCCTATGAGAATTCAGAGTATTTAGAAACCTGTGTTTGTAATAGCTTGAAATGCTCTTTCTGACTTATTTGCATGTGCATTTGTACATATTTTGATAAATCACTTTCCTAATAAAATATAAGGAAATGAGAGATGGCTCAAAGCTTCTGCACTGTACTATAAAAGGCAAACGAAATACACACACACTTAATGGAAGACCTCCCCCCCCCCAAAAAAAACAAACAAACAAACAAACAAACAAACAAACAAAACAAAACAAAAAAAACCAAAAGCCCAACAATTTAAGATTTCATACAGTGGTGTGTACTTTTAGTATTGTGGGGTCTTTACCTTACAATATGAAATGCTTTCAGGTGACTTTTGTTGTGATTTGGTGCTATATAAATAAAACTGAATTGGATTGAATTGAACTGAACTACTCCACGTTCAAAGTGGCTCTAATCAGAAGAGAAAGAGAAGTGGGAGATGCTGGTATATGAAGCAGACGCCTCAGTTGGCAGCTTGATTAAACGGAACCTGTCAGCTGAGGTGGTAAAAACCAGAGCTGAAGGGAGCAGTACTCCCTGTTATAATAATAATAATAATGGATTGGATTTATATAGCTCTTTTCAAGGCACCCAAAGCGCTTTACAATACCACTATTCATTCACTCTCACATTCATACACTGGTGGAGGCAGCTACAGTTGTAGCCACAGCTGCCCTGGGGCAGACTGACAGAAGCGAGGCTGCCATATCACACCATCGGCCCCTCAAGATTACAAGATTTTGTTTTTCTTGGATCATCTACAACTTTTTTACACAATTATCAAAAAACACAACATAAAAGGTTATGCTCCAGATAGACAGGTGGCCAAACATATTTTTGGCTAGCTCTAACAAGATCACTTCACCTTTAAATTTGCCTTTTAGGACCTGTTAGGCTTGAGCGAATACAGCCAAAATCAGAGAACAGTTGTGACTTTGTAAACAGTGGCATTCTCAAATATTTTTCATATGAAGTCTTCCTTATTAAAATACAGCCAATATGAATGGAAATAACAGCACAGATGCAAACAAATGTAAGATTAGCCACTTTATCTTTAGACTAAGCATATATTGGTTTCCCTAATGTGGTGCCATTGCTATTAGAAATGAAATTATTCCATTATGTCCTCAGTTCCTTGGACACCGGGGGTGCAAGATATGAAGTAGTTTTGGTGCTCAATGCGGTGCTTGAAACTGAACACGAAAACATGTAATAAACATTTGGGGGTGGGGGGCATCCAGATATCTGGCTGACCTCTGGATTGACTTAAGTAATAATTTAAAACCAGCAAACGAGAGTGTCTGGACTATAACTAAAAACACAGTGCCTGCAAACCTGTGTCTTTTGACCCAGCATTGTGAGTTGTAGTTTATTTTGATGTTTATGGTTTATGTTTAAGTTCATTAGTTTATCTAAGTTCATTTGCTTATTAGTTTCCCCTTGTGTTTTCAACCCCTGTTAAGTCTCCCTTGCCCATCATGTGTTTCATGTCTGTGTGTCTGTCTGTGTGTCTTAAGTTGTCAAGTTCATGTTCTCATGTCTGCGTCTCATTATGTTTCCTGTTTTATTTTGAAGAGGTCCTGGGTTCTGTGTTTAGTTTTAGGTCGTGTCCAAATTCATGGGCTGCATCCTCCTGAGGACCCGGCTTTCGTGGTCTACGTGGACCGGGTCCTCAGAAGGTCGGGTAGGCTGGAAGTGCGAGGCTGTGAAATTGGACAGTCTAGATTTCAGATTAGCGTCACCGCTGTCTCGGTAGAGTTTAATAAACTCAGCTTTCTGCTCCTTGCTATCTAAAATATAACAGGACACTGGTGTAAATTCTCGACCATCTCACACTTCTGTTTAATCAGTTTTCTATTTGATGTTTATTCAGCTGTGTGAAAACCAAGGAGGAACCCACCCGGGGGATTAATAAAGTTTTTTTTAATCTAATCTAATCTAATAATTTTAATCTCAACCAAACCGATTTACTCACAAACAAATAAAACACTGAAAAAAGCCAAACAATAACATTTTTAGGTTATCTAAGTGACTTATATATTATGTTTAACCTGAGTAGTGAAAGAGCGCGGTGATCTGAAACTGATGTGCCGGGAGTTTGCCGTTCTCACTGGCTCTAGTGACCCTCGAGCTCCTGGCTAGCTATCGAGCTGGTGGGTAACAGACGTCTCCGAAAACGTCGGAGCACTTTTGCAAATATGTGAGCAGATATTTGAGCGGATATTTGAAGTTTGCACAGCTACATTCTCGCCTGAAAATATGTTAAAAGTTTATTTTGTGACCCAGAAAGAGTAATAAGAGTAATATTAAAAACTTAGTAGCGGCCGCCATTGTTGAAAACTGGAATTGGCTGGGCCGTGCTATGAATTCTGGGATATGGTGGGCCACAAAGGATTCACCCGACCCATCCTTCAAATTCAGTGAAAAGGAGGACGCATTTGTTGGTTGCATTCGGAGGCAGTGAGTGCAGAATTACAGTATTAGGCGAATGAGTATTTTGTCCACATCATCCTCTTCATGCATGTTGTCTTACTCCAAGCTGTATAGGCTCGAAAGCCTACTACCAATTAAGCATATTAGGTGATGTGCATCTCTGTAATGAGAAGGGGTGTGGTCTAATGACATCAACACCCTATATCAGGTGTGCATAATTATTAGGCAACTTCCTTTCCTTTGGCAAAATGGGTCAAAAGAAGGACTTGACAGGCTCAGAAAAGTCAAAAATAGTGAGATATCTTGCAGAGGGATGCAGCAGTCTCAAAATTGCAAAGCTTCTGAAGCGTGATCATCGAACAATCAAGCGTTTCATTCAAAATAGTCAACAGGGTCGCAAGAAGCGTGTGGAAAAACCAAGGCGCAAAATAACTGCCCATGAACTGAGAAAAGTCAAGCGTGCAGCTGCCAAGATGCCACTTGCCACCAGTTTGGCCATATTTCAGAGCTGCAACATCACTGGAGTGCCCAAAAGCACAAGGTGTGCAATACTCAGAGACATGGCCAAGGTAAGAAAGGCTGAAAGACGACCACCACTGAACAAGACACACAAGCTGAAACGTCAAGACTGGGCCAAGAAATATCTCAAGACTGATTCTTCTAAGGTTTTATGGACTGATGAAATGAGAGTGAGTCTTGATGGGCCAGATGGATGGGCCCGTGGCTGGATTGGTAAAGGGCAGAGAGCTCCAGTACGACTCAGACGCCAGCAAGGTGGAGGTGGAGTACTGGTTTGGGCTGGTATCATCAAAGATGAGCTTGTGGGGCCTTTTCGGGTTGAGGATGGAGTCAAGCTCAACTCCCAGTCCTACTGCCAGTTTCTGGAAGACACCTTCTTCAAGCAGTGGTACAGGAAGACGTCTGCATCCTTCAAGAAAAACATGATTTTCATGCAGGACAATGCTCCATCACACGCGTCCAAGTACTCCACAAGGCAAGGCTGGCAAGAAAGGGTATAAAAGAAGAAAAACTAATGACATGGCCTCCTTGTTCACCTGATCTGAACCCCATTGAGAACCTGTGGTCCATCATCAAATGTGAGATTTACAAGGAGGGAAAACAGTACACCTCTCTGAACAGTGTCTGGGAGGCTGTGGTTGCTGCTGCACGCAATGTTGATGGTGAACAGATCAAAACACTGACAGAATCCATGGATGGCAGGCTTTTGAGTGTCCTTGCAAAGAAAGGTGGCTATATTGGTCGCTGATTTGTTTTTGTTTTGTTTTTGAATGTCAGAAATGTATATTTGTGAATGTGGAGATGTTATATTGGTTTCACTGGTAAAAATAAATGATTGAAATGGGTATATATTTGTTTTTTGTTAAGTTGCCTAATAATTCTGCACTCCCTGTAAATTTGGACAGCCTTCGTCGCGTCACTGTGACGTAATAGGCCTACAAAGGCGGCCTCAGGAGGATGCAGCCCATGAATTTGGACACCCCATTACTCTCCTCTTGTGACATCATTATGTTCATGTTTGTCAGCTGTTTCCCCATGTGTTTCCATTTTCCTCATTATCCTCCTGTGTATATTTAGTCCGTGTGTTATTAGTCATTCCTTCTCAGATCGTGTGTGTTTTCACGTCGTGTCTCCAGGTATTCATGCCAGTTCTCCATGTTTAAGGTTTTTTTATGTTTTAGTTCACCCAGTTTAGGTTATTGTTCAGTTTCACCCATGCCCTTTGTATTTATTTTGCCAGCCATAATAAACTGCTCGTTTTCTGTTAATCCACATCACATTCCACATTCTGTTTCGGTCTGCATTTGAGTCCTTTTTTTGCAACACATACAGTCTGCCTCTGCCAGCCTGTGACAGAACCAAAAAAGTTGTGTAGTTTAAGTGTTTTTTTTTTCTTTCGCAACTGCTATTGTCAAAAAGCAACAACAATAACATTCCTTATATTCTTCTTCCTTGTTTTTATTTTTAATGTTTAGTTTGCAGCTGTCAGTTGTTATCAAGGTGGCACTCACGATTTTCCTTTGACACTTCCAAAAGTTGCTTTGAGGGGCTGTATGCCTAAAATTTAGGCAAGGTCGCTTACGGAGAAAATACCGGAAGACAACAGATGACCACAACAAGAAGCATGGCCAACAGGGAAACAAACGCCGACACTGCGGTGCAAGTCTCGGATGACAGTACACCTAAAGCTGGACATACACTGTGCGTGTCACAGTCCGCTGTGGCAGACCGTGTGGAGAGTGTGTGGAGGACTCAGGTGCAGACACAAGTGATACGGGAGTGAGCTTAAACCAAAAGCGAGCCTTTTATTGTGGCTGATGAATACAAAAGAAGCAAACAAGAATAAGGGCAGCACAAGAGCAATAACTAAACAGAAACCTAAACTGGGAATATACTATGGTAAGGCTATGACTTAGAATACAACAGACCGGGCATGGAAACACGGAGGGTGGGAACACAGACGACGCGACACAGACTGCATGAAACACCGAGACTAAATACACATGAAGGATGATCAGGGGAAGTGGCCACACATGGGAGGACAGCTGACACACATGAACCTAACGACAGGACAGGAGAGGTGAAACTAAATACACTGACATTGAATACAGACTTTCAAAGTAAAACAGGAAACATGGAGATTAGACATGACATGAACTAAACATAACCACGCAGACATGACTCATGACAGGTAGACGCACGAACCAGGGAGACGGAGTACAGGGGAAGATGACAGAAGCGACAGCATGAACTTGACAACACAAGACACACAGACATAAACACATGAAGGGCAAGGGAGGCTTAATACAAGGGTCATATAATTACAAATGAGCTGGAATAACTTAATGAACCTAAAGGGTCTCACACTATACCGCCCGATGCTCTGATGCGACTTGAGTGCTCACACTGCGCCTCCATAAAATGAAGGTTATAACAGAAAATCTGTCGCTCTCTCTCTCTGTCTTTCACACACAGACACACACACCACCACCATCAACTTTGCTAAATTGCTAATGAAAAACATTGATCAGGCAGCTGTGATTGAGCAGCAATGTAAATCCAACTATTTTCACGGTTGTTGTGGTCATGATCATTTTGTGATGCCACATCGAAAAGGCTCGGATGAGCTTTCCAAAGTTCTACAAGTTGTGCCTCCATCGCTTGTGTCCAGATCACAGGCTGCACTGCTGTGCTGCACCGTCTTTTTCACCGACGTTTACGTGTTTGCGCGTGAGCAGTGTGAGCGGCTGCGGTGACACCCTCACGAGCGATTGATGATCGGGAGCTGCTCGAGGTGTTAATCGCTTCTTGTTACCCCACGTATACTACACAATGCACGATGAAGGCCAAAATTGGGCCGATCACCAAATCGGTCGCATGACTCAAAAATCGGCTTAAAATGGGCCAAAAATCGCACAGTGTAAGCCCAGCATTAGAGCAGCAATGTTTGTTCCCCTCAGAGAAAGAAAAAAAGGCTGCAAAAGTACAGGGAGGAATGGGAAAAGGAAAACACCTGGCTGGAAAAGTGCACGATAACACCTATAAAGCGCACTGCACTGTGTGCCGGCGCACTTTTTCCATAGGCATGCTTCTAATGGTGGGCACATGAAGAACATGAGGGGCGTGAAAGCTCGGGGAACCCTTAACCAATTTCTTGTCCGCCAGGCCACGGCAGAAGCAGATATGGTATGTAAACACTGGTTTGTTTTTTTTAACCCTCTGGTTAAGGTTAATATGGGCATGTGCAGTGAATATCAGCGCTATGTGGCCAGAAGTGTGATAATATAATTTATTTTGTGTAATAAACAACTGCAAGGATAGATGATTACAACAAATAGATGACTAATACATAAAAGTAGATGAATAATGATGATGAGTTATGATGCGTAATCATGGGAACAAGTGGGTTTACAAACAGGAGCAGCTGATTAGCATTAGAAAAGCTGAAATAATACCGCAACTGAAGCCAATTGTACTAAATGCACTATATGTGCACTGTTACAAGAATAATTTTGTTCTATTGCTTTCTATTAATTTATATATTTTAAGTTAAGCAGGACAGAGTTCTTTTAAAGAAAGATTTACTTATATTCTCAAAAGTTAAGCATGACAGGCTTCTGTTTAAGAAAGAGACCTGTTTTATTGTGTTAATGTTGTCATTTTGAGCTAAAAATAAATGGCTAAATGATCATTTGTTTCCCATATGGTCATATCACAAAGAATATGCATCTGCTTAAATCAAATTCAAGTCAAATGGTTAAAAAATAATTTCACACACAAAAAAAGAGCTACCACACTGGGAAGGGTGAAGACAACTGGGTTGCCCGGCCCTGGCCACGAGGTGTCCCTTCTTTATTTTTCAGGGACTTGGCAACCCTAATTACTGTTAATATCAAAAATATAATGCTGTCCTTTGAGATTTTAACATAAGACTGTGAGTGTAATGGATCTAAAACTGTTTAAATCTTCAGAGCCCTGTACAGCCTGGTAACACGGAAACTTTAAAAACAGCAGCAGAAGGTTTCAGTAGTGTAAGGCAAGGCAAGGCAAGGCAAGGCAAGGCAAGTTTATTTGTATAGCACAATTCAACAACAAGGTGATTCAAAGTGCTTTACAGAGACATTAGAAACAAGAACAAATAAAAAGCATGATTTAAAATTGATTAAAACAAGCAAATAAACTAACTAATTAACAAACAAACAAACAAACAAACAAACAAACAAACAAACAAACAAACAAACAAAACAGTATATAAAATCAAAACAGATAAAATCAGAACAGTAGATAAAATCAGTAGTTAAATGTAAGTTTTGAAATTTAAGCTTAAAAGTGTGGATTTGGTGCTTTATTCAAATGCAGCTGAGAACAGGTGAGTCTTCAACCTGGATTTAAATAAACTGAGTGTTTCAGCTGATCTGAGGCTTTCTGGGAGTTTGTTCCAGATATAAGGAGCATAAAAGCTGAATGCAGCTTCTCCGTGTCTGGTTCTGACTCTGGGAACTGATAAAAGACCGGATCCAGATGACCTGAGGGATCTGGAAGGTTCATACTGGGTCAGGAGGTCATTGATGTATTTTGGTCCTAAACCATTCAGAGCTTTATAGACCAGCATCAGAACTTTAAAGTCTATCCTCTGACGGACAGGCAGCCAGTGTAAAGACCTCAGAGCTGGACTGATGTGGTCCACTTTTTTGGTCTTAGTGAGGACTCGAGCAGCAGAGTTCTGAATGAGCTGTAGTTGTCTGACTGATTTTTTAGGTAGACCTGTAAAGATGCTGTTACAGTAATCAAGCCTACTAAAGATGAATGCATGGACTAGTTTTTCCAGGTCCTGTTGAGACATCAGATCTTTTATCCTTGAAATATTCTTGAGGTGATAGTAAGCTGACTTTGTTATTGTCTTAATGTGTTTTTCTAAGTTTAGGTCTGCATCCATCACTACACCCAAATTTCTCGCCTGGTTTGTGGTTTTTAGATGTATAGATTGAAGTTCTCTGGTGACCTGTAATCGTTTTTCTTTGGCGCCAAAGACTATTACCTCAGTTTTGTTTTTGTTTAGCTGGAGAAAATTGTGGCACAACCAGTCATTGATTTCCTCAATGCATTTACCAAGAGCCTGTACAGGGCCTCGGTCTCCTGGTGACATTGTGATATATATTTGTGTGTCATCTGCATAGCTGTGATAGTTTATTTTGTTGTTGTTTATAATCTGTGCCAGTGGGAGCATGTAGATGTTAAACAGAAGGGGTCCCATGATGGAACCATGGGGAACTCCACATGTGATACTTGTCTGCTCAGATGTGAAGTTACCTATTGATACAAAGTATTTCCTGTTTTCTAAGTATGTTTTGAACCAGTTTAGTACAGTTCCTGAAAGACCTGTCCAGTTCTCCAGTCGTTTGAGTAATATGTTGTGGTCAACTGTATCAAATGCTGCACTGAGATCCAGTAAAACAAGGACTGACATTTTTCCACTGTCTGTATTCAGACATATGTCATTAAACACTTTGGTCAGAGCGGTTTCAGTGCTGTGGTTCTGTCTAAAACCTGACTGGAAGGCATCGTAGCAATTATTCTGTTTTAAGAAGTAACTGAGCTGTTGAGAAACTGCTTTTTCAATGATCTTACTTAAAAATGGGAGATTTGAGATCGGCCTGTAGTTGTTCATTTGTGTCTTGTCAAGATTGTCCTTTTTCAGTATAGGTTTGATTACAGCAGTTTTTAGTGATTCTGGAAACACACCTGATAATAAAGAAAAGTTGACGATCTGTAACAGGTCTGACTCTAAAGTCTTTGAGACCTTTTTGAAAAAACTTGTTGGCAGGACATCTAAACAGCAGGAGGAGGAGTTCAGTTTACCTAAGATGTCCTCCAGGTCTTTGCTGTTAATAGGTTGAAACTGTTTCATGGTGTTTAAACAGTTTTTTGGTGGACACAGTACATATCCTGGATCTGCTGTTGATGTACCAATTGCTTGTCTAATTTTTTGGATTTTTTCAGTGAAGAATTTGGCAAAGTCATTGCAGGCCATGGTCGAATGAAGTTCAGCTGCCACTGACACAGGAGGGTTTGTTAGCCTGTCAACTGTAGAAAATAAGACCCGAGCATTATGGCTGTTTTTAGTGATGATGTCAGAGAAGTATGACCTGCTTGCATTCCTCAGTTGTAAATTATAATTGTGAAGTTTCTCTTTATAAATGTCATAATGAACCTGGAGGTTTGTTTTTCTCCATCTGCGCTCAGCTTTCCTACACTCTCTTTTTTCATTTTTCACTAGTGTGGAGTTTCTCCATGGAGACTTTTTCCTTCCAGAGATAACCTTCACCTTAATGGGAGCAATAGTGTCCATTACATTTAACATGTTAGCATTGAAGCTATTGACGAGCTCATTGACTGACCCTCTGGACAGGTCAGGTGTTAATGGGAAGACCTGGTTAAAAATTGCACTACTGTGTTCAGTTATACACCGTTTTGTGATCACTGTTGTTGATATATTTGTGTGGGCTGAGATTTTACTTTCAAAGAAAACACAGTAATGATCAGACAGGCCTACATCAGACACAGTAACCTTTGAAATGCTCAGGCCTTTGGAGATCAGTAGGTCAAGAGTGTGTCCTCTATCATGTGTGGCCTCTGTTACATGCTGAGTCAGCCCAAAGTTGCCCAGAGTGTTACTCAGGTCTTTAGTCCCTTTGTCCTGAGGGTTGTCCACATGAATGTTAAAATCCCCAACAATAATTACACAGTCAAAATCAACACAGATCACAGACAGCAGTTCACTGAGGTCATTAAAAAAGTCTGTGCAGTATTTGGGAGGCCTGTAAACATTAAGAAACACAACTTTGGATGGGGCCTTCAGCTGTAAAGCCACATATTCAAAAGACTGAAAACTTCCAGGAGATAGCTGCTTACATTGAAATGATTCATTAAATAAGACAGCAACCCCCCCTCCTCTCCTGCTCACCCTGGCCTCACTGATAAAACTGTAGTTAGGAGGGGTCGTCTCGATGAGAACAGCTCCACTGTTACTTTGGTCCAACCAAGTTTCAGTTAAAAACATAAAATCAAGGCTGTGCTCAGTGATTAAATCATTAATTAAAAATGTTTTCCCAGCTAAAGATCTAACGTTTAATAAAGCCAACTTAAGTGTTTTAGAGGTATTACTTGTCCCCTCGTGTTTGGGAGCAGTCTGTGGCACACAAGGTATGTTTACTATGTTTAAAGATCTTTTAGAGTGCAGCTCTCTGTGTTTTGACCAGGCCACATGTCTCCTGTCACCTAAAAGTACAGAAATTTTAAAACCTTCTAGTAAACAGGGTCCCAGCTTCTCCTGGGAAAAGTCACCACTGCCATAATCCTCACAGCCCGGACCCTTCACACATCACACATCAGACTGCGGAGACAGGGCATGAAGAGGAACTAAGGGGGGCGAGGCTGGGCAATGTGACTTCGATTGCTCTGTTGAGGGTGGGACTCGATGGCGAACCTTTGGCCGCTCTGGTGGGGGGTTTATGGGGGACAAAAAGGGATTGGGACAGGGGGTAGATCTGAGCCCAGCATTGACCCGCTCCATCATCTCTTCAGTGAATTTCAGGTGTGGGGAGGAGGGAGAAAGGGAGGGGGAGGAGGGTGATGGCCTGTCAGGGGTTTGGGGGACTGGGGAAGGTCGTGGTCCCTTGTCCTGGTCGTTGGTGTTGTTGAGAGAGTTGGAGGCAAATAGGGACCCCTCTTCTTGCCTTAGATGTCTCTCCTTTCTGAGGCTCTTCCTCAGATGCCTTAGATGTCTCTCCTTTCTGAGGCTCTTCCCGGGTGGGGGCAAATGGAGCTCCTCCTCAAGGTTTCTGCTGGGCTTTGTCTGTTCTTGGAGTACTGTTTGTTCCTCTTTATGAGATAACTCCTCGTTTATCTCAGCCTTGGCACCAAGCACAGATGGATGACGTATGGAATAAAACAAGTTGGAGGTGAACAGTTTCACCCCTGACTTGTTAAAATTAAATCCATTTGCTTTGAACAGATGCCTGCGTTCCCAAAAAATATTAAAGTTGTCGATAAAATGCACTGAGTGGTCAGCACATGCTGATATAAGCCATTTATTCAGTGTAAACAACCTGCTGAATCTCTCGTCTCCTCCTCTGACCGGCGGTACAGGTCCACTGATGAATACAGCTGCATTCAGAGAGTTTACAGAATTTAATAATCCAGTAAAGTCCCGTTTCAGAACCTCCGACTGTTGTTTGGACACATCGTTTGACCCTGTATGCAGGACAATGTTTGTCACAGTTGGATATTCATCTGCAATTTGAAGAATTCTCTCCTTCAGGTTGTTGACCATATCCTTAGGAAAGCAGAGGACTTTAGTGTTCTTACCGCGCATCCTTTGTACATCCTTTACGGCAGAGTCACCCACAATCAGAGTTTCAGGCCTAGCCTTTAGCTTTCCCTGTGGTCTTTTGCTATTCAACAGATTTTCAGACCTTACTTCGCTGCTTTTAGATGGATGGTTGTCCGATATAGATCCAGGGTCCTTTGATAGTGGAGCAAATCTGTTCTGCAGTTTCACATTCAGTCGTTTTGGGGGTTTGTTGTTATTCTTCCTATTCACGGTTGTCCAGTCCTGTTTCCTCCCGTATACAGGGGTAGAAGAGCTTCTCTGTCTCGTAGGAAGTGAAAGCCAGTCGGTTTCAGAGATTTCAGCTCGCTGTGCCCTGCCTGTGGTACGTCCTCCCCCTTCCAGGAGACATGATTTATGTCTTGGTTTTGCACCAAGACAGTCCAAGGGGGATTATCACTTGAGGATTTATAATAATGCACAGAGTCTACTTTCTTGGTCATGTTATCTGTGCTCCTTAGCTGTGTACTAGCTTGCTCATCGCCATTGTTTTGAATCAGAGGCAAGGTTGTTTCATTTCCACACAGTCCATTTACCTCCACGTTTACTTCTAAGCGATTAATTTTTGTCTCCAGTACTGCAATCTTCTGCAGGAGGCTGTGGTAGTCATCTGTGGAGAGGGAAGGCATCTTGTTGCTAGTTAGCCTAGCGGTTAGCCCCTTTCCAGGCTATTGAGGCTGCTCGGTGCCCAGACGCTGTAATCAGGCTTCAGCTGTGTCTAGGCCACAGACACACGGAGCGCTGAGGATAAGGTAACTATAAAAATGTTGCTGTTTCTGTTAAGAACTGTCATGGTCCGCGGCCCGGCGTCTGAGGTGCTGATGGGATGCGATCACCAGGTGGACCATTTAATCCTGCCCAGCCTGCTGCTCCACGCCAGTCCGTAGTCGTCCTTCAGCGGTAACGTACACCTGCGGGAAAGCCCTTATGTAAACCTATCCGTGTGAACTAACACTAACTCTGCCTTGTATACTCAGATCACAGCTCGGCGTGTTTGAGCCACCAGCCTGTCCACCTGCCTGTCCGGAATTTGGATCACAATCAGCCCCAGCCCCCTCGCCCTTTCTGGAGCTTCTCCCCACGGACCCTCACCCCTCCCTCCGGTTCCCTTGGCCCCGCTATCATCGTAAGACGCGTACACTACCTCCCCTCGTATGCTGCCGGTTTACCCGCACCCCAATAATCCTTTTTTCGTTTTCTGTTTCAGCCTCCCACGGTCCCGCTCTCGGCGTTTCCTGCGCGATTCTTCTCCCGGTCCCTCGGTTTCTCTGGTTCCGTGCGTTTTCTCCCTTCTACTCTCCCGGGACACTCTCAGTTATAATAAAGTTTATTTTTTCTCTCGTACCGCTGTGTGTGTGTTCTGCTCCTGGGTCCAGCTTGTGTGTGTTGAACTTCGGTTCTTGACAAGAACACTTTAGTCCTAATGATCTATGAGTGTCCAGAAGCTATCGCAGATCGGACGCTCTCGGCTTTCTCCGGAGGAGAGGGAACGCCGATTTCGGGCTGGAGAATGCCTGTACTGTGGGAGACCCGGTCACCGCATCGCTGTCTGCCCGGTCCGCCCAAACGACCCGGCCCACCGGTAAGTCCGGGGATACGGGTGGGCAGCACGTTAAGCACTACTAGACCCCGATTATTACTGTCCGTTACCCTCGTAACTAATAACCAGACCTTTACATGCTCCGCGCTGGTAGACTCCAGGGCGGAACAGAATCTTATGGATGAGAGACTGGCTAAGAAATTAGCTGTGTCCCTCACGCCACTCGAGCCGCCCATCCCTGCGTCCACGTTGAATAATCAAGTGTTTGCTTATATCACCCACCAAACTGCACCTGTACAGTTAGTCACATCAGGGAATCACCAGGAGCAGCTTTCCTTTTTCACTTTTCCCGCTCCTGACACCCCGCTTATCTTAGGTTACCCCTGGCTACAGAAACATAACCCTCGCATCGATTGGGCCGGAAAGAGGATCGCAAGCTGGAGTGTGTTCCTGTCTGGCGAACTGTTTGGGGTCGGCCGTTCCCTCCGCCTCAACGAAACGAAATTCAACCCCGCCACCCGCACCGGACCTCTCTTCCGTGCCCCCCGAATATCACGATCTTCGGCAGGTGTTCAGTAAGGACGAGGCGCTCTCACTACCTCCTCACCGTCCTTATGACTGTGCCATTGATTTACTCCCGGGAGCTTCGCTGCCCTCTAGCAGACTGTATAACCTGTCTCGCCCCGAAAGAGAAACCATGGAGAATTACATCCAAGAGTCGCTAGCGGCAGGACGAATCAGGCCGTCGTCCTCCCCTGTCGCTGCGGGTTTTTTCTTTGTGGGAAAGAAGGACGGGACGCTTCGCCCCTGCATCGATTACCGGGGTCTTAACGACATCACCATCAAGAATAAATATCCCCTCCCACTAATTAATTCTATTTTTGACTCACTCCAGGAAGCCACAGTCTTCACCAAGCTGGATCTGCGGAACGCCTATCACCTGGTTCGAATACGTGAGGGTGATGAGTGGAAGACCGCCTTCAACACCCCACTGGGGCATTTCGAATATCTGGTGATGCCGTTTGGACTAACCAACGCCCCGGCGGTTTTTCAAGCTCTAGTCAACGACGTGTTACGGGACTTCCTAAATGTGTTTGTTTTCGTATACCTAGATGACATTCTGATCTTTTCCAAAACACCCGAAGAACATCACATCCATGTGAGAAGCGTACTACAACGGCTGCTCGAAAACAGGTTGTACGTCAAGGCGGAAAAATGTGAGTTCCACGTTTCATCCATCTCCTTCTTGGGCTACATTCTAGCAGGTGGGCAGGTGAAGACCGACCCGGTGAAAGTCAAGGCAGTGTTGGAATGGCCGGTTCCGGAGTCACGGAAGAAGCTTCAGAGCTTCCTGGGGTTTGCGAACTTTTACCGCCGCTTCATCCGGAACTACAGCCAGGTGGCAGCGCCGCTCACCCAGCTCACCTCACCCAAAGTGCCCTTCACCTGGTCCCCTGAAGCCCACGCAGCCTTCGCTAAGTTAAAACGGTTATTCACTTCCACACCCATCCTAACCCACCCAGACGCTGCTAAGCAGTTTGTTGTAGAAGTTGACGCGTCTGATGCGGGAGTGGGAGCGGTTCTCTCCCAGCGGTCTGGGCCTCTGAATAAGCTCCGGCCATGCGCCTTCTTCTCACGCCGACTCACCCCCGCAGAGAAGAATTATGACATCGGCGACAGGGAACTGCTAGCCGTTAAACTCGCTTTAGAGGAATGGCGCCACTGGCTGGAGGGGGCCGCTCAGCCCTTCCTCATCTGGACAGACCATAAGAACCTCCTGTACCTGAGAACCGCCAAGAGGTTGAATCCACGCCAAGCTCGCTGGTCCCTATTCTTCGCCCGCTTCAACTTCACGCTCTCCTATCGTCCAGGATCGCGGAACACCAAGCCCGATGCGCTCTCCCGTCAGTACTCCTCCGACAGCGAAGCGACTCCCCCCGCCACCATCCTACCCGCCACCTGCGTGGTGGGCGCCCTCACCTGGGAGATAGAGGAGACCATTCGCCGAGCTCTCCCGGGAGACCCCGATCCAGGGACCGGACCACCCGGACGGCGCTTCGTTCCTGCTGCCGCCCGTGGAGCTGTCATCCACTGGATCCACACAGCACGATTCACGTGCCACCCAGGCGTGAACAGAACGACGCACCTCCTCAAGAAACATTTTTGGTGGAAAACGCTAATAAGGGACGTGAGGGACTATGTGTCTGCCTGTGCCGTCTGCGCCCGTAATAAGTCATCCACCCAGCGCCCCGCAGGCCAGCTCCACCCGCTCACTACACCCCACCGGCCCTGGTCTCACATCTCCCTCGACTTTGTTACCGGTCTCCCTGCCTCATTCTCACCGTTGTAGATCGGTTTTCCAAGGCCGCTCACTTCATCCCGCTAGCCAAGCTGCCCTCAGCCGCTGAGACTGCCCAGTCGTTGGTTGCTAATGTGTTCAGGCTCCACGGAATCCCCTTGGAAATTGTCTCCGATCGAGGTCCCCAGTTCACCTCACAGGTGTGGAAGACCTTCTGTTCCGCTCTCGGCGCCAAGGTTAACCTAAGCTCCGGCTTCCACCCGCAATCCAACGGACAGACTGAACGTCTCAATCAAGAACTGGAGACTATGCTACGGTGCGTGGCCAGTCAAAACCCCTCCTCTTGGGTTACCTACCTGCCCTGGGTGGAGTACGCCCACAACACTCTAACCTCGTCCTCCACCGGTCTATCACCTTTCGAAGCGTCTCTCGGATATCAGCCTCCGCTCTTCCCTGAAGAGGACTTGACTCTCTCCGTCCCGTCGGCTCCACACCACCTTCGGCGCTGCCAACGTGTATGGCGCAGCGTTCGCAGCGCCCTCCTGCGTGCGAAGGAACGGCATGCGCACTACGCCGATCGTCGCCGCGCCCCAGCCCCTGACTACCAGCCGGGACAGAAGGTTTGGTTGGCTGCTGGGAACATCCCACTCCGGGGCACGTCCCGCAAACTAGCTCCCCGTTTCATCGGGCCATACGAGGTGGGCCGAGTCGTCAACCCGGTGGCGGTCAGGCTTCGGCTTCCAGCCTCCCGGCGTGTGCACCCCACGTTCCATGTGTCTCAGCTTAAACCAGTCCGCCTCAGCCCCCTGTGCCCTCCTTCCGCGCCCCCTCCTCCCGCCCGGCTCATCGGCGGCCATCCGGCCTATGCGGTCCGGCGTATCCTGGATGCGCGCCGGCGCGGGCGCGGCTGGCAGTATCTCGTGGATTGGGAGGGGTACGGCCCCGAGGACCGCCTCTGGGTCCCGCGCTCCTTCGTTCTGGACCCTCGCCTCATCTCTGCTTTCCATGCTTCTCTCCGCAGGCGGGGTCCCGGCCTGTCGCCTGGGGGCGACTCTTGAGGGGGGGGTACTGTCATGGTCCGCGGCCCGGCGTCTGAGGTGCTGATGGGATGCCCACTCCCGTGGGCGTGGCCGCTGACTCCACACCTGCATCCCATCCCAGGCGATCACCAGGTGGACCATTTAATCCTGCCCAGCCTGCTGCTCCACGCCAGTCCGTAGTCGTCCTTCAGCGGTAACGTACACCTGCGGGAAAGCCCTTATGTAAACCTATCCGTGTGAACTAACACTAACTCTGCCTTGTATACTCAGATCACAGCTCGGCGTGTTTGAGCCACCAGCCTGTCCACCTGCCTGTCCGGAATTTGGATCACAATCAGCCCCAGCCCCCTCGCCCTTTCTGGAGCTTCTCCCCACGGACCCTCACCCCTCCCTCCGGTTCCCTTGGCCCCGCTATCATCGTAAGACGCGTACACTACCTCCCCTCGTATGCTGCCGGTTTACCCGCACCCCAATAATCCTTTTTTCTTTTTCTGTTTCAGCCTCCCACGGTCCCGCTCTCGGCGTTTCCTGCGCGATTCTTCTCCCGGTCCCTCGGTTTCTCTGGTTCCGTGCGTTTTCTCCCTTCTACTCTCCCGGGACACTCTCAGTTATAATAAAGTTTATTTTTTCTCTCGTACCGCTGTGTGTGTGTTCTGCTCCTGGGTCCAGCTTGTGTGTGTTGAACTTCGGTTCTTGACAAGAACACTTTAGTCCTAATGATCTATGAGTGTCCAGAAGCTATCGCAGGTAAGCTCATAAGGAAAAAAGGGAAAAAATCAGCATAAAAATCAATAAAATCAATAAAAGAAGCAAAGCATTAAAGAGCAAAGAGATGAAGCGTCCACACTCACAAAAGGGGAGGAGTAATAGTAATAGGGGAGCAATAGTGTAGTCTAATTTGTTCTTTTCATTTAATAATAGAGTCCATATTATATCAACAGCTACATTCACCCTGGAGAGAAACTAGTGAGAGAGACCATCAGGACCAAGCTGGGTTTCCTGGGTCCAGAGGTTTGGAGAAACTTCTTCCCTTTCTTTCATCACAGCTGTCCTGTGCCAGAAGTTCTGTTGACTCTTAGAGCCGGATCTTTGACGTGAACGACGCGAGCCGGCTCCTTATTGCGAGCCGTAGGGTTTTTTCTTTTCTTTCTCTCACCCTCTCTCTGGCACTTTTTTCCGCTTCACTCCGCACGTGAGCCATATGTGTTTTGCGCTGGGAAGAGGGGGGAGGGGCGGTAGTTACACTCGCAGTAGCACAGGAGCAGAGCAGGAGGGAGAGAGAGAGAAAGAGCAAGGGACAACAACGTCACGTTAGAAAGGTATAGTAATCATCCACAACTATTTTCAGTTGCAGATGACAGATGATGATGCAAAGGATTCAGAAAGTTTTGTCATGCAGGCCCATATGACAGAGAATATGCATCTTCTTTTAGTTTTCATATTTTAATTTATATTTAATTGTGTTGTGGTTTGCAGTGTTTTCTGTTGTTTCACTTTAAATTTGTTTAAAAGGAAAAAGCTGAAAATTTAAATAGTTAAAAGTTGAAATGTGAATAGTTGGTTTTTGTATTATATGATTTATTTATTACATTTTCTGTGGAGCGAATAAATAAAGGTATATTTACGGTGGCCCCTAGAGACAAAGCACGTACAAACTTCAAAACACATAAAAACTCCAAAGCACGTAAAAACACAACACAAGTGCTCCAGGATGCTAGGCACAGTGTTGAGCTTTTGTTACCTAGTGGCTACACAAGCCAGCAAGTACCAATGACCGGATTTGGTGTGTGGTAATAACAGGTAAATGAACATTTTTTTTATATTATTTGAATATATATGAGTGCTTGTGTATAAATACACAAACAATATACATATGCTTTCAATTGTGCAATTTAAGTCATCTAGGTAGCTCTGTTTTGGAAGTTCAGTTAATGCTAGAAATGTGTTTTGGAGTTTGTACGTGCTTTGTATCTAGGGGCCACCGCATATACTTATATATAAACATATATAAATAAAACCACTTTTTTTTTACATTAGTAATTCCTTGTGTGCATAATTTTATATTATTGTTAATAATAAATTAATTAAAGCAACAAAACAACCTGAAGAGCCGGTTCAGAGCTGAAAGAGCCGGCTCTTTTTAGTGAGCCGAGCCGAAAGAGCCGGTTCTCTAAAAAGAGCCGGAAATCCCATCACTACTATCAATTTGTCCATTAAACTACAATATTCACTAAAGAATCCTCACAGAGCTTTTAGACATAAAGCGAGATGAGAGGGCTGCCAGAATGTGGAAGTTTTGAGCTCTGGCCGCGCTACATGCAAAGACACAATTGCTTACAGTTGTCACAGCAAGTTGCAGTGCCTTCATCTTAATCAGAGTGTGGAAATGTTGCACTCTGAACGCTCGTTAACACTGTTCAGAATGACATGACAACAGTTCTCTGACAGATTTATCACATCTTTCTTTACTAGAAACCCCATATACATATTCAAATACAGTAGGTGCATTTAACCCAACATTCACATGCTCAGACAGAAGTGTCAAGGTAACTTGGGGTTCGGTATCTTCGTAATGGAGAATAAAGGAGCTGGGAATCAAACCACTGTTCTTCCGATCGGTAGATCACCCGCTCTGCCTGCTGAGCCACAGCTAACCCTTATTAAACTAACTATATAGGAAAATATAGTAAAAGGAGGAAAAAGGAAATGTCTTTGTGAAATCGGTCAAGTTTTCTTGGTGAGGCTTTAGTGCCTTCGGGACTGGTTGTCAAGTGTTTGTATTCTTCTATTGCAATATAGTGATCTTCTGAATATACAGTGTGACAGAACAATATCATATAAAAAAAATTAACTGAAACTAAACACGACAGATGAGCAAACCCACTCTGAGGAATAACTTCAGCAAAGCTGATTTGGAAACAAACATTTGAAACCAAATTAAATTAACTAGTAAAAAGTACAATAGGTCGTGCAGTCAAAATTATCATAAATATGCAACATTTAGATAAAGGCGAATTATTGTGTAGGTGTGAGGAGACTGATTTTTTTGCAGAACAGTGCCACATTATTTTAATCCTCTCTTTGGGTATAGAATAACGGTTCTTTTTCCAGGGTGGAATGATTCTCCTTATTAGATATTCACTGAGTTCCTTCGACTTTCCCATTGTTCTGAGTATTGGTCAAGAACTTGAAACTACCAATTATTACCAGTAATCACCACTTTTTAAAACATTTGCATTTTTGAGCCTGTATATATACTTTTGTTCCCATGTGTAAATGTAAACTTGCCTCTCAGTGGCTATCTTGGTAACGCCTTTAGGCATTTAAGATTTGCTCGCATTAGGCAGATATGTACACTGTCTCTGCACATTTGACCCACAAAGTCCAGTTTATTTAAAATTGTGTGATCACTGCCCCCATGTCAAGGTGCAGATAAATGTGCAGTGCCCACATCTTTTCAAGTGACAATGCATGTAGTGTAGTCACTAATCACAGAACTGAAATACTTCCTCAACAACAGCTCTGTGTTAATAGTTAAGTAAGTGTTAAGTAATTAGTAGATTTAAAAGGCATGTAAGAGGAAAATGTGTCACTGCAAATGAAATCGCCCGAGTTAACCAACAAAATAAACAAAATCAGGAACCTTACTTTGTTCTTTGCTTTGCTTTGAGTGACTGTGAGAGACAGTAATGTGAGACAGGATTGAGAGCCCATAGTAAGCAGTGTTTGAGGTTAATAACCATCCATCCATCCATTCGCGTCCGCTTATCCTGTTCAGGGTCACGGGGGGTGCTGGAGCCTATCCCAGCTGTCATAGGGCGAGAGGCGGGGTACACCCTGGACAGGTCGCCAGTCTGTCGCAGGGCCAACACACAGAGACAGATAACCATTCGCACTCACATTCACTCGCACATTCACACCTATGGGCAATTTGGATTAACCAATTAACCTATCCCCACTAAGTGCATGTCTTTGGACATGTTAATAGGTTAATAACCCTCTACATTAAAGAATGGCCCGAATGCTGCATTTGTAGAATCAACAGACAAATCTGATTGAAAAAAAAAAACACACAAAAAAAAACCCACCAAAAATTTTTACTGAGTTTACTTCAAAATAAGATTTTAAAGAATTCATTTTTTTTTTCACGGGTTAAATTTACATCACATGCGTACAGTTTACCAGCATTACAGCTTCTTTTATAGCTTAGTCCAGGGTCCATGGTGCACAGTCAATTTCAGATCAATTCAATTTTATTTATACAGCGCCAAATCCCAACAACAGTCGCCTCAAGGCGCTTTATATTGTAAGGTAGACCCTACATAATACATACAGAGAAAAACCCAACAATCATATGACCCCCTCTGAGCAAGCACTTTGGCGACAGTGGGAAGGAAAAACTCCCTTTTAACAGGAAGAAACCTCCGGCAGAACCAGGCTCAGGGAGGGACGGCCATCTGCTGCGACCAGTTGAAGGTCAGACTCATGCTATAGCTAATCCAACAACCTAATGTGCTTATATTTTCCTCAGTTTGGCTTTTATAAAACACACAATTAGCTTTATTGTTTGGGGAGTGGTTTGTTTGTTTTTTGTGTTACGGTGTGAGACAACATCAGGCATCTTTGCTGTTGCAGAATTCTCCACTAGATTTCATTTCTGGATTAACTGGCAGACCTTATGACCTCTGTGAGGCTGCTAACATCACACCAAAAACAGAAACAGGAAAATACACACTCACACCAATTCATGATACCAGGCTGAATGTTAGGCTTTCAGCATGGCATCTCCTGCTTCCTGCCTACAACCTGTTTTACCTACCAAAGGTCTCCACAAAGCTCCGAGGCTGTGTGTACTGTACATTTGCGACCGAAGTTACATATCTGCTAACACTGAAGCTGAACAAAAATGGTGTGCACAGAGCAACAGATGGGGCACCTTGTCTACTTCTGCTATTCCTTACCTTTTGATGCCTTCAACAGCACAGAGTTCAGCCACTACACCTTGTTGTTTTTCTTTTACAAGAAGTAATAAAACAAAAAATAGGGCATGTTGAGCTGAGGGCACACATCATGCTGCACGCAACAAAATGTGTTTTGATTTTTGTGCAGGCTGTGATCATTCTCAGCACCTCGTATTATTCGGCTCCACGAACAGGTTTCCCCTTCCCTAATATCCTTTGAACAAGCAGCATTTTGTTTACATGAGGCCCAAGTAAATGTTTGAAGTGCCTTATACACCATCAAACCTAGTTGCCTAATCTGTTATTCAGGTGCGTTGAGCTCTGGTAGTTGAGGTCATAATAATAGAGGCTCGTCTTTGATGAGAGCAATGTCATAATAGAGCCAGACTGTGTTTAAGTCTGTATGCTGAGCAGCTCATAAAAAAATCCTCCTCACAATACACCAATAAAGTAGAATACATTTATATGCAAATTAGAAGCCGGTGATACCACGTTGCCAGCAGGTATTAGGGAATAAGCGTGTCTTAATGAAATACCTTCTGCTTGCTGGCCACAGTATTATATAAACTTGCTCGCCATTCAGCACAAAGAGGGTCAATTCTACTTTTTATGTTGCTTGCTCACCTTTGACAAATTTGTTTAAAGGAGCAAGGAAAGTCTGCTGTTTCTCCTGCAGCAGCAGGAAGGCAGACAGGGCGGCAGCGGAGGCTCTGGCAGGATTTGATGTGATGCCAGCGGGGGCGCCGAGGAAAGTTTAAACTGCAGAAACAACAACTGCGAACATGATACTGTTACTGCAGATTCACCAGATGCTGCTGCTCTGTTACGCTCCAGCCCTACTGTCTTTGAAAAATGAGGTTTGTGTAAGTGCCCATAGCTTCTCCCCTTTTGTCTTATACTTACTTATTATCATCCAGTAGATGATTAATATTGTGACTCTGTTTTTGCTTTTCTGTCATACCGTAACCAACTTATTTAATTGTTTCCATGTTTCAGACCCTTAAGTAGTGTATTTGGACAAATGGCACAACTTCCGTGTCATTGGCTCTGGTACTAAATTAATTGAGCACAAAATTAAATTCTCAGTCACCATGCCGCTCAGAGCTGCAGGGCTAACATGATTATAGTTTGGGTTAAAAAAACACACACCCTTGTACAACAAGCTAAACTTTCTAGATGTAGTGAAAACTGAGTTTCACCACATTTTACATGCACTGACATACGCAACCACTAGCAGTTACATAACTGTAAAATGTACCTTGAGGCTGTAATAAAACATTGTAGTCTCAAACATGATGTGCTGAGCTCTGCCTCAGCAGATGAAGCTGTCACTAATCGCAAATGATACGAGAATCTCAAGATAAAGTGCACAACTCCAATTTGACCCTTTAATTCTGACTCTGGGGTGAAAGACGAAGCCTCTGCAGCCGACAAATGCGTCCTTCATTTCCCCGAATTTGAAGGATGGGTCGGGCGTGTCCTTTGTGGCCCACCATATCCCAGAATTCATAGCGCGGCTCATCCAATTTCAGTTTTCAACAATGGCGGCCGCTACTAAGTTTTAAAATTAGTCTTATTACTCTTTCTGGGTCACAAAATAAACTTTTAACATATTTTCAGGCGAGAAAATAGCTGTGTAAACTTCAAATATCTGCTTGGTTTATCAAGACATCGCATATTTGCAAAAATGTGCCGACGTTTTCGGAGACGTCTGTTACCCACCCGCACGATAGCTAGCCGGGGGGTTCAATGGTCACTCAAGCCGGCGAGAGCAGTAGACTCCCGGCTTCATCGTTTTCAGACCCTGTCTTTCACTACTCAGGTAAAACATGATATATAAGTCACTCGGATAACTTAATAATGTAATTGTTTGGCTTTTTTCGGTGTGTTATTTGTTCTGGAGTAAATCGGTTTTGCTGAGATCAAAGTTATTAGATTATTAGATTAAATAAAACTATTAATCCATCGGGTGGGTTAAACAGAAATCCCTGCAGCATGGACTACCCTAAAGCTACATTCTTTAGGGTTATACCTGTAACACTCTGCCTATTGCCTTCATATTAAATCATTTTTGTGAATAATCTTTTTAAAATATTTCTTCACGTCATTATGCGGGCTGCAAGTAGAGGTGACATGGGCCGCGAGATTGAGACACAGACATCAGAGCCTCTTAATGCGTGTTTTGTTTGGGTTTCCACTGGCAAGGAAACTAAAAATAGAGAGGGCATAGCCTAACATATGAAACAGGAAAATACCCCCATGTAATCCATTCATTTCAACAAAGTAACTGTATTCTGAATACCACCTTTTTAAACTGTAACTCTAACAGAATACAATTACCCACAATTTGTATTTTAAATACGTAACGGCGGTACATGTATTCCGTTACTCCCCAATACTGGTCACCAGTGAACAGACCAGAGGCGCTGACCTCACCTACTCATGCAGGCACTGACAGTTTGGCTCTTGGTGGAGTAAAAAGGAGTCCTCGTATGCAGCGTTCTGCATGTTGATATAAGTAGTGACCATATGAAAGACGCATCAACCAGGTGCACGCAAGGTTCCAAATCCAACACATTTTTTACTCATCAGGCTAATTAACCTATCTGCAGCAAGGCTACAGCTCTATATCAGCAGCCATCTGCTGACGTGCTGTCTGTGCCATTACTGGCTCCTCCACCCACGTCTCAGCAGGCACGCCACCCATCAATCACAATCTGTTGCTCTCACTCGCTCTCTGATGATTTAGGCCTTCTGCACCATCATGGGCTAATTATTAACAAGGCTTAACAAGGCAGACATGCAAAGAGATATATGGCTGGACAGAAAGATGACCTCTGCTAATCTGCTGCCTCCTCATGTTAAGTGCTGCAGGAGAAGGATTGGAAGTATGAGTCTTCTGCCCAATAATAAGAAACAAATTATACTCATCAAGTATCCTTTGGATATATTTGAAAAAATGTCCTGCCTGGTATACAAGGAACAGGAAGATAAGGACATTTAGAATCTAAATGTAATTCCTGGCTCACTGCTTTTTTATGAAAAAATCCACCTGAGTGTGTGATTATGTTGTGTTTTCTTTTTTTCTTTCTTTCTTTAAACTAACTTGAATGCACAGAGCTCTCTGTGTTCAACTTCAAGGGCAGAGAACTAGACTAGGACATTCTTAACTAAGAAGGTTCTAAGACATACTATACAAAAACATCATTTTTAGTATATGCATAAGACTGCATATACTAAAAATGTTTTTGAAAAGACTGAAATTTAATCTAAATATCTTGTATGTTAATTGTATGGATTCATGGCCACAACATTACACCAGTCTGACTGAATTACATAATTCTTATAATGCAGTGCTCTGGGTATTTTTATTTCTGAAGTTAATCGGTTTTAGTTTGACACAAAGACCAAGCAATGACAAAATGCTGATATGTACTATTTGGTTAGGTTCCAATTCAGACTATGCCGACCTTAAGCTATCTTTTTTTTTTTTTTTAAGTCAGGTTGCGTTGGCAGCAACAGGCTATTTCAGATGTCCTCTACCCCCAGCAACATTTCCCAGTTCTTCCTGGGAGACAAGAAAAGATGAGATATTTGATCTCCCTAGCAAGTTCTAGGGCCACCACAGTGTCCCTTCATAGTTGTTCTGGACAGATCCTGATCAGATTGCCCTAACAAGCCTAGATATCTCCGTTGACTGGGAATGCTAAACGGCTCTATCCATGCCCCTTATGGAGTCCCTCACCCTATTTCTAAAGCTCTAAGGCTGTGTTTACCCAACCTATGGAGGAAAATCTAAACTAGAAATAAGAAATCAGAACAAAGGATATTAATATCTATGAAAAGGTAGATATGGTAGTAATGTTCCAACCTATTTGAAGCCAAGAACATTACTACCATGTGATATGATTTCAACATATGTTCCCTGCACATTAGGCATTTGACTAGTTCCCTCTGCACAGATGGATATGTTTAAGGTGCCGTAAGCAGCCAGTGTTCACTAATTAGATTGCAAGCTATTGCACGTATGCAAAGCCTCTGTACATCAAAGACTTAGTAACATAACTGTAACTACGGTTGTCATCTGAACCTTACAAGATCTGTGCAGTTTTTCATAAATAAGTTGAAGGCTGCAAAGTGTGCAAACAGCTAAGAATTGTATTGGAAGCTCAGTTTGCACCCTGCTGAGCACAGCATGTAGTGTTTCTTTGCCTTCACCTTTCCAAACACATGTAGAGAAAGCTGGAGGCAGACACTCAGACATACACGAATCCTTTGTCTGCACAGCATCTGTTTCTCTGTTCTGTGACTATCTGGCCAACACCCTTATATTTGCCGGTAAACAGCATGTCAACCTGCGTGAATTGGCTTCTCTGCACTGCACCGTCACCATGCCTTTTCATGTATTAACGTCATGCTGAGGCAGACTGGATTGTCGTTACGATGTCCCTATACAAACAAACTGTCAAAAAAAACAAAAACCTCCCTCTTGTCTATCTGCACTTTGCATGTGGCAAGGTAACCAATGGGCTCTGCCAGCAGAGATCGGTAAAAAGTAAAGGTATGAACCATGAAATATTCATGACTTCATATCCAGAGCAAAGCCTTAAGCAGAGCCCCTCACAGTCTGTTACACTCTGATGGGAAATGCATGACACATAGCAGTGTACACAGACATCCCCTGTTCCTCTGTTTTGTTTTGTTTTGTTTTTGGGTGATTATATAAATCTAAACCTCTCCATTATGTGGAAGGTTTAAAATGTGTAAGAACGAGTTGAGCATTTGATCATTAATAAATTACATGTATTTATTTTCTGTTTACTTTCATAACGTGTCACGTACAGAAGGGTATGTTAAAATTGCAATTAAGTCACAAAGAAAGAAAGAAAGAAAGAAAGAAAGAAAGAAAGAAAGAAAGAAAGAAAGAAAGAAAGAAAGAGTCTGAAAAATGAAGCTAGTACAAATATGCCTTAAACCCATCTTTTTCTATGGCCAAGATAAAGTGACTTCTCTGGTTGCAAAAAGACTTGAAGATGTATAGACAGCTATAGGAAAAAGGCCTCCATTGCTTTGCTTTGAAACCTCCATAAACACTTTCTTTATCATTTTAAGTGATGTCGACTAAAACACAAAGCTTATTTTGTAATAGATGATTTTCTTGACCAAGGTCGGAAATCATTATTAGAATCAGGAAACCAGTTTAAATCAGAGTATGTTGAGTTGTTATCTAATTAACATGTCTTCTCAGACAGATCCTCCTCTTGCTGGTTACATCAGGTCAAATCAGGCATGAAAACACCAAGATGGCAATGCTGAAATTATTCAATTCAAGGCTATCATTAACTAATGGATGATGTTGTGTCTCTGTGACTATGTACATCTTTTATAAACAGTCTATGGCTAAAACTTAAACCCAAGTTAAAAAGTAAAAATCAAACTCTGAAGTAACATCATGTTCAAGAAAAGAATAACAAAATGTACTGCATACAGAAGTTTAACCATTGATCATTAGCTTAAGCTTACCACTTAATGTCAAGCCTAATAAGGCTTAAGAACTTTACGAAAAATCCTGTTTCAGAAATAAATAAATAAATAACAAGAGTGACCAAAAGCCTCATGGACTCCAGAAACCAGAGTGTACATTACAATGTCTGCATCCTGACCTGTAAAGATTACATGAAATATTCATGGCTCTATATCCCGAGCAAACTACATAGCAAATTACAGTGTGACAAATATATTCCACCAGTATCAGGACAGTAAGACATTACGTTAACAAATTACTTCTCTTTGTTTTCTTCTTATGGTTCTCTAAAACAGTCAGGTAGGTTTAAACACCTGCTACTTTAATTAAGCAATTGTTCTGCTTTGGAATAGCTGTAAACACTCATTTTCTCACATATGATAATTCTAGTAGAAATGGATGATAATTAGCGTTTTTATTTCACTTCCAATAATGGGTAATGTTTTTTAGAAGATGACATTTATTGTGTAATTGTAACTAATTTTACTACAAAAAGATTATTATTGATTGGTGTATATCTCTGAGCAACCACATAATGATACAACATAACAACCCTGACAGCTTAATTATGAAAGGAAATTCCCCTTAAAATGCATTTAAACAATAGTTTCCTTCCACGCCTAGCTCGTTTTTAGATATCTGAACTGTCACGTCTTTTTTTCAGCAGTTGAAATATTTTTTAATGGCTGTTTCCCTTGTTAAAAATGAATAAGGATAGTGAATTCAAGGTTAGCAAAAGGGGCAAGAAAAAAAGAAAGAAAACTTATGTGGTAACTAGCGTGGATAATATCGATCGATGTAGCCATTCAGGTCAGCTAAAAGCTGCACCAATTATTATAGTTTTGTGAACAATAGGTCAAACAACCAGGAGTAATGTGAAAAGAGTTCCTGGTGACAAACTTACATGGCTGCCATTTTTCAAACAGAAGTTGCAGTGACACTGAGGGAGAGGTAGGATGAACAGAAACAGAGATGGGTAGGGTATTGGTCATTTGGGTGAAATGGACCTTTAAAAAGTCCAGCACTGTAGGTGTATATTTAGGTGGCAAAGTAACTGTTATACCTAAATTATTCAAATGCAAGTCTGCTGTCTTTGTTGCCCATTAACACATTAAGATTCCCTAAACATGTCCACATGTAATATACTATCTTTCTTCAATTCAATTCACTTTTTTTATTTATATATCACTAAATCACAACAACAGTTGCCTCAAGATGCTTTATAGTGTAAGATAAACCTTTACAACAATAGAGAGAAAATCCCAACAATCAGATGACTCCCTATGAGCAAGCACTTGGCAACAGTGGGAAGGAAAAACTCCCTTTTAAACAGGAAAAAACCTCCAGTGGAGCCAGGTTAAAGGAGGGGCAGCCATCTGTGAGGAGAGGGAGACTGGAAAGAAGAAACAACATGGAGGAGAGCCAGAGATGAATAATAACTAATGATTAAATGCAAAGTGGTGTACAGAAACACAGAGATTGAAAAAAGGGTGAGTGAAGAAGAAACGCTTTCTGCAGTGGGGTTCAGGGTCACCTAATCGCTATATAAATAAAACTGAACTAAACTGAATTGAATGAAATATTCTAAATGCTGTTTGTATTATTTTATATCATATACACATGAAAGATATCAAGGTCATGACTATATAGTCAGTATTATGACTATAATACTGATAATAACCACTGCAAATACTGACTTTGAATTTAAGGTGGACAACTAAGGGAAACCGGACATGTCAGGCCTCCTGGGATGATTAACTCTCACCTGTGTGTAATTGTGTGATCAACTGTTTCCTGCTTCCAGGTGAATAAGCCTTGATTCCTTAAGCAGAGTAGAAAACTTGTATATAATAGCCAGTAAATTTACAAAAACAAAATAAGCAACCATGAAACTTGACATTATATAACCTATTTAGCCAATATCTGCCTGTTTACGTTCTTTACAGACTATAGACTGAAATGACTCTTACCATGTATAAACCGACCTACTGTGACTTCAGTAATACACATAGGCTGTTCTGCCTTTGCCTCGCAATTAGCATCACAGCCCTATATAAATGAAGTTAATATAGATCAATAATACTAACATTAATTAATGTTGGGCAATGTTATGCCTCACTATTCCAAGCTGCAAAGATTAATAACAAAAAAAGTATTCAAAGTATTGATTTATCTTGTTGCCATAGATAAGATATGCCATAAAGGAGCCACACTCAAAAAAGTTTTGGGAAAAGTTAGTGTGAGGGCATAAATAACAACTAATTCAGCTCCACTTTGATGGGTCTCCCTCTACATCTGCCTGACATTCACCATGTCCATACTGAGGCGCACAGTCTCGTCCTTTCCAAGCTGTCACTGCTGCCTCTGCTCCCAAGGGGCAAATCCACCGCCAAATCATATCATTGCTCTCTTATCAAATGGTCACCAAACTCTTTAAAGCCAACAGTTCAGAACTCTTTCACATAAAACAAAGTGAAATCTAATACAAAGAAGGACAAAAATGACGAATCTTCTCTCAGACTTGTCTGATCAAGATGATTTTGAATATTAATTCTCTTCAAATTTCTGAAGGCAAGCTGTAAGTCATAAGCCCAGCATTTCTTACTTGGCCTTGGTCAAGCGGGCAATAATACAAGAACTCATTCAGAACTCTGCTGCCTGTGGTAGAAATAATATTTCATGTACAGTCCTCCTTGGGTTCTACTAAAAATATAGCAAAGATTAAATGAAACTTCCACATTCAGTAGCAGTCAAAATTACACAGATATTTGACAGAAATGATTAAACAAAGCACTGCAACATCGACAATAGTCTTTGGTGACATTTACTTTGACAACATACTTCTGAAATCTAGAGTTTGTTTTTTCTTTGATATTCCAGTCTGTAGTGTCATCCTGCCAAGATCTAAAGAGCTCTCTAAGGTCTTTAGAAAAAGGTTGCGAATGTCAGTGAGTCTGGAAAAGGATTTAACTTCATGGGAGGTGTGCCAGGAAAAATATTACAGCCAATAAACAGATGGCATAAACATGTGTGTAAGCGCAAAAGCAGCAGAGTATATATGCATTGGTTGTGGTAAAATTATAAACCCATCCTTTCTAATGAATGTCAATCAGAATTTGGTGTACATGCATGAGACTGAGCCACTCAATCCTTGCCTTTCAAATGGATGTACTGTAGCTGTACTCACGTATCAGGCTGTTATATAAATATGTGTGTGCACGAGAGATTGCACAATACCACTTTTTTATGTCCGATACCAGTATCATAAATTTGGATATCGTCCGATACCGATATGAATCCGATATAGTGTGTTTTTTAATCAATAAAACTGTTTTTTAAATATCTTGCTGCTTTTTGTATAAGTTCATACTCAAGTTAAAAAAAACAAAAACAAAAAAACACTAAAGCTATTCTGTTATACCTGTATGCAAAAAATGCACTGCACCCAAAATATTTCATAGTTCAGCAATACTGATCAATCTAATAACCTTAAACCTACTCCATCCTCCCTATTCTGGTATTTTAAAGAGTAAGCAACCTAACTAATAGGGCTCTAAAACTCCCAGCAAAATAAAAAATAAAAAATAAATAAAAAATAGGGAACCACCCCCCACCTCATGATGCTTCATCGACGTAATCAACTTTAATTTGATGCAGTGTGAAAAAAAAATGCCCAGAAATAAATTATTTTTCAAGAATAATTAAATAGATTCAACATCTTTCTTCAACAGAACTGCAGACTGCACAGATGGTACCTTCCCAAAGGAAAAAGTACTATAGCTTACTAGGGTATATTAGACTTAATAGTTACTATATACAGTAATGGACTTCAATTCATTTTACATCAGATTAAAACTTTGGGTGTAAGATTCAGATAATTATTTAATAAAAGCCAGACATTTTAAATGAGAATAAGAAAGAAAAGTATATCTTTGTGCCCCCTTCTTCCTGTTCATGCCCTATCGGCCCCCCTGACTAAACTTTGCTAGATCCGCCCCTGCACAGTTACCAGCCGTCAGCTACGTAGAAAAGGATCCTGGTCTAGAAAGTAATATTAAATAAATTCTAACAACAGATTGTCAAGCTTAAACGTGCTGCTGTTATTCAGCCGCTGGTTTCCTCTTTCTGGTGCAAAGTGGGAGATAAACAAACAAGGGAGACGGACTCGTGACAGAAAAGCTGATCAGCTGATCACTGATCAGTTTCATGATTGACGTAGCAGCAGGAGAGGGAGGGGGAGAGAAGAGGCAGTCGCTCCATATATCGGTTGTTAAGCTTAACGTGGGAATGCTTTACAAACATTCAGAGATGAACTTACACATTTGCTTTACTTCTCTCTGGGATCACTTCCTCAGAGATGAAATGCTGGTTTGGTAGCGAAGCTACAAATACACACAGCCGCTCTATCACGTGAGCGCACTGCTCCGACGTGCTATGGTTATGAGGAGAGTTACGCGTGTCGCAAGTTTTGTGAGGTGCTTTTTTGATATTTAATGGATCAGATTACATTTTTTATTTCTCTCCGATATCCGATCCAGTAATTTACGTCAGTATCGGACAGATACCGATACGTAATATCGGATCGGTCCATCTCTAGTGTGCACATGGTCGGATAGATGCATAAGGTGTGCACATTTTCACATAGTTTTTTTCTTCACAAATAGAGTTGCAGAGCGACAACTCACTCATTTTTTTAGAACATTTCTCACTCTCAGTTTGTCACCCCTTCTCATCATATTTTAACTGAAGACGTGCCCTTAAGCGTTATTACCTAGACCCTTTAGTTTCGATTTCCAATGTGAAGGAATGAGGAATCGGGCTTTTCTGTCTGGCAATTCGGTGAATGAGTCTGGGTTTGGTGAGTAGTCTGACTGCTTTGTGACAAGGGTTTGGTGTAGGGGTGGGATTATGGTGATTTGTTTTTCAGGAGTTGGGCTCAGCCACTTAGTTTCAGTGAAAGGAACTCTTAGTGCTTTAGCATACCAAGATATTTTTGACAATTTCATGCTCCCAACATTATGGGAAAAGTTTGGAGATGGCCTCATTCCTGGTGCAATATGACTATGTACCAGTGCACAAAGCAAGGTCCATTAAGACATGGACGAACAGGTTTGGTGTGGAAGAACTTGACTTGGCCGGCACAGAGTCCTGACCTCAACCATATAGAACACATGAATTAGAATGGAAACTGCAAGCCAGGCCTTCTTATTGCATTCTTTTCAGGATTGTGGGTGTGGCTGGAGCCTATCCCAGCAGCAGTCGTAGGGCTAAAACACAGAAACAGATAACATTCCCACATAGGGCCAATTTAGAATCGGTAAGTAACCTAACTCAACAATCTGCATGTCTATGGAAAGAAGCTGAAGTACCCAGACAGACACTTAGAGAACATGCAAACTCCACACAGAAAGGTGGAATTGAACTCACAATGAAGACATCACAAGGTTAATTTTGCTTTAAATATTATTTATTTTCTATCACTGTAGGACATTAGGAAACT
Organism: Maylandia zebra; assembly: GCF_041146795.1. NCBI lineage: Eukaryota > Metazoa > Chordata > Actinopteri > Cichliformes > Cichlidae > Maylandia > Maylandia zebra. The sequence continues at coordinate 9,861,365 of NC_135178.1, forward strand.
TTTAAAATTTATTTTAGATAAATTACATATAATTAATAATAAAGCCTCCTGTTGTACTTTCTTTATTCATCTCTTTTTCACGTTTATCAACCACTACTATATTTAATTATGAGTAATTATTTAACTCTGGCTTTTTCTCCCATCGTGTGTCTTTTTGTCCTGTCTCTCTGTGCGCTCTTCTCTTTCCCTTCGCCCCCATGTCTGCCGCTTCCTTGTGCGTGGTTCTCCTGGAGGTTTTTCTAACTGTTAAAATTGAGTTTTTGCTTTCCATTGTTCCCAAGTCCTTGCTTATACAGAGTTGTGTGATTGTTGGATTTCTTTCTCTAATATTGAATGGTCTTTACCTTATAATATAAGAGCTCATTGTTGTGAAATGGGGCTATATAAATAAAAAAAAAATAAAAAAATCTTTTATACTCTATTATTTATTTTTTATAGATTCACACACATTCACTGGAAAGAGGTAAGAACCTCACAAGAAATACAGCACTGTCTCAAAGAAATGTTCATATGAGATTTGTGACTTGAACACAAATCCAATGTAGTACAAAGTATGAAATAGGTATTCAACTGTTTCTCTACACTATGTATACAGCTGGTGCCATCTGAGAGAAATATTTATGGCCTGGGAGTTGGTAACAAGGGTCACTCTATTTAATCTGCTTGTTAAATGAAACATTTTGATTGCTCTTGCTGGGATCATATCTTTTACACTAAAGTAGGCCATTGCATTCATGATATCAGTGTGTTTCTTCATTTGTTGTGATAAGTCACTACACTGGAGAAACCACTGTGGTCTTCCATTATGGTTTGTGGTGTCACCTGTCTCTGTGGAAACGTGCTTTTGGCACAATTTGAAATGCATGCTACTGTTTCTTTGTTGGACTGTAAATAGGGAAATTATCTTGACATTACTGAATCCTCTGACCATTTATTTCAGTGACATCCTTGTCTTTTGAGCCTTGGGCTGCATTCGTTGGCCTGTCTTGTTGTGTAACACTGATTGCTTGAGTTTTTGCTAACATTTTTGGTGGTACTTTTCTCTTTTTTTTAACACATTACCACATGTGCTGCTGCTAACTGCTCTGCTTTTTCTCTATGCTGTATGTGTGTCAGCCTAACTGGACAAGCATCTAACTCTATACTAGCTCCATGACTAGTTTGCCTTGGTGCTATTTTTTATTATCACTGGCCTTTCATGGTGTCTGTAAAAACATGGATGGACTGAGTTCTATCAACTTTATGTTAACCGTGACTCTTTTTTTTTTTATCAAGGAAATCATTTTTTCCTAATTATTGTTCATATTGTATCGTCCTGCCTTACAACAGCTCGTGGCACAGAAAAACAACCAGATTTTTTAGTGGTTTTTTAGTGAAGCTTCCTGTACTACCTGTGAAATGTTGTAGTCTGCTGTAGTTGTAACTGGCGTTATTTACACTTCTGTTGAACAAATCATTGAAAAGCAAATTTCCCTTCAAGCATATCACCTTTCTATGTAGATACTGTATACCCCTTACTTAGCTCTGTTTCTTATCTTTATGTTTCTTCCTCAGAATTTCCTGATAACTAGCATTCTCTCAATCATAAGGCATGACAAGCTCCAAAGGTGAGGGGACTCAACAGTAAAATCTTAGTTACTTTGATCCTGCTTTCTGAATGGTGCCGACTACCTACATAGAAACCATTTCAGCCAAGTGACTTCATAGAAAGTAAAACAATGGTGGCACTGACAGCTTTATTTGGAACGACTGAGTCTTTGTTATTTGCCTTAAGGGGCTTTACAATTTGCCAAGCATATAACAGCCTTTCTTCTCAAATCACCCCTTTGGATACAGAAAAACACCCAAACAATGTTAACTGAAAAAAGGAGATCTCAGGAGAAGCAGTTGGGGAATGTATTAAATGAAGAAAAAAAAAGTAAAAATACACATTTGTTTGTTCACATGTATGTAAATGCACTGCTCCAAAAATTAACAGCACGCTTAAATCAAACATTGGATCTTGATTAACAAAATATTCAGTTTGAAAATCTCTGCTCTTATAAATCTTTTATGAATCTCCTGAGTATAAAATGACAGTCAACTTCAAATATAAATCATAGGCTGATCATAATGTGGCTCAGTGGTGTGTGTGGGCCTCATGTACCTGTTTGCATACCCAAAGAAATTTGGGCATACTCCTTAGGAGAATGTGCCCTGGGGGCTCCGCTGTGAAGAGAAGAGGATCTCCCAGTTCTGGTGTTCCTTTTACGAATGCGAGTGGAGCTCTATGGTCTTGGGCTATGACTAGTGATCCAACTAAAGGATTTTGGGATCTTGTACCATGCTTATGGAGTCTGTTTCCAACAGTTCGGTTAGAAGAATGCACAAGAACAGGCAGGTGAAGGCCACCTTGGAAGTTTTTGGCAGTGCTCCTTCTGTTCTTCCGCATTCCATTATTTAATTATTACTACACCCTTCTACAGCCCTGGCCAGGTCTTCTCATGTAATGGCTTGTCTCCTGGTAGCTTTCTCACACTCTTGAGACTGCGCTGGGAGACAAAATAAACCTTCTTGTGGTGACATGTATGGAAACACCTAGCAACAACAAATGGATGTGAAGGCTCAGATGGTGGCACTTTCAGATTCAGAGCAGAGCATCACATCATCTGCTTGCCTTTCTGTAAAACTTACTGCATGCCACCAGTACATGCTCCATCCATTTGCTTATCCTTTTCAGGGTTGCAGGGGGCCCTATCCCAGTGGTCATAGGGCAAGAGGCAGGGTACACCATTTAGACTGATCAATTAACCTATCCCCACTAAGTGCATGTCTTAGACTGCGGGAGGAAGCCAGAGTACCCAGGAAGAACGCAAAAACACAGAAACACACTGGCCTGATGGTAGACTTGAATTCAGGACATTCTTGCTGTGTGGCAACAGTATTAACCGCTGTGCCACCCTACTACCGTTTTCCTCATTACCTATTAGCAGTCTAAATGATTTGAGATCATTTAGACTAACTCTAACCACTTACATAAGCTGTATGTGGACATAAAGCCATACATTGCATAATATGCTATGAATTGTATGAAACATTTGTAGTAATTTGTAAGTGTTCTGACCTTTGGGGGTGGTGGATTTGATAAAAGAAGTTCCTGTTTTCTATGGCTCTTACACTCTTACATAACTAAATGCTGAAGTTGGGGAGTGATAAAATATCGACTTCTTCTATAGTTTGGTAATGAATCAAAAAGTACCCTCTATGCTTTCCTTATCTGAGGACACATAGACTGTTTGTTGGTACTAAACAGCTTTCCCAGCTAATGAGTTTCTCCCAGATCACCACTGAAGTCGCCCTCACCTCTTGTTCCTGTAGAACTTCCTGACATTAAGAAAGCTAATTCCCAGACACTTGTGCCCTCAATTTCAAACTAGCACCAAATCCTCTTAATAGATTACGCACCATCAATCAGCACACACAAAAGCAAGTGAGGGAGTAAGCTCAATGCCCATGACTAAGCTTATTTGCCCTGGTGGTGATATGACAGCAACCATCGGAGAAAGGGATGTTGAGATGCACTTTTCCACCACATTACATCTCATCCACAACAGCAGACAAGGCTAATGAAATAGGATATGGAGAGTTCCCCTCAAACAGCCTTGCCTGTGACAATTGCCATATGGGACCTTTAAAAAGCTGCATCTCAGATAATCCAGAGGGGCTGTCATTTCGCTTCAGTTTCATTTTCAGTGTCGCAGAGGCAACCTATAGCCAATTAGTCCAGCGGTCATCAGTGGAAGAGGAGATGGAGCTGCGGTCACTGCCGGTCCTCAGATGGCTGACCTTGGGAGCAGCAGACTTTCCCTGCATGCATCTGGGTCTATAGAGGAAGTGGAGCTTAAAAGCATCCTCCCTGCTACACCTCCTGCCCCAAATTAGATAGAAGCCACTAGATAGCACATAGCATCAAATCTGGATCACTCCTGCCCCCTACTGGTAAGAAACCGGTATACCAGAGACCAACAGCAGCAGCACAAGGTGATGATCAAATGTTGCACTGATGGCTTAAAAGACAGGACTCTGGAAAAGGTGGAAAGTTGCAGAGGCTTGGCTCACAGCACAACACATGACAAATGCTGAAAGTCCTGTGAACAAGCACGTTGAGTGAACTAGACTTCCGAACACATGAGTACAAACTGACTTCTTTCAAAGTCACCTAAAGAATCTCTAGAAGTTAGGAGACTGAATGGTTTTAGAAACTGTTCCTGACTTTCAAAACTAGGCCACTCCTGATTGGGGAAATTTCACAAAGGACCCACAGCAGCTTCTTCAATTCACACCCTTTGTAGTGAGCTTAGGAATTATGAGTTTTCCAGGGGAAAAAAGGGGATTTGTATGCTGAAGGAGCCACTGGAATGACAGCCGCTATAAATGAAAAAAAGAAAAGAAAAAAAGACTCACACAGTAACAGTAAGCCATTATAGAAATGTCAGGTCACTTCTTTTGCCTCTCATGTAACGCTTCTTAGCTGCACTATGTTAAATGTAATCCATTTACTGTGCGGACATACTGTAATTATAATAATAACAAAATAATCAGGAAATTAAATTCCATCCCAGTCAGTCATTATTATGTCTTTGGCAATTACACAGTGAGCTGGGAGGGAGAAATGCAATGTGTCATTCTTTGAAAGGTGCTGTGCCGATTTTACAGTTTTCACCACGAAAGCACAACGGACTCTACTTCTGAGCATATTAAATAATATACAATCTAGATAAAAACATTATCTACATCAGCCACAAACATACTTACAGTTTATCAGTGATCCCTTCATGTTAAATTTGTATTAGTTCTTTTTTTCCTTCAAATGAGGATGATGTGTGGTTGGCAAAAAAGTGTTTTCAGCACAAATACAAACTGTTACAGGCGGAATGAACCCTGGCAGATGCTCCTGGTTGGTTCATCTGCTCTCTATCACCATATAATGGAACCTGGAAGGCAGTCAACACATCATATCGTACCATGTGATTGAGCTCCAGCCAACGGGTGAGCCAGTTGTAATGCCAGTATCATTACTTTTACCGAAACTGTAGCATTATCATCAAGGGCTCATTAAAGCCATCATGCCTCCATATGTTTTAATCAGCCTGTCCAATTACTATCACAAAGTCCACCCCCGGGGTGCATCTGAGCTAGATGTGGATCATACCTTTTTTTTAATGACATATGACTTGACATATGTTAGGTCTGAATTTTTTTTAAAAAAGCAAGAACCGCAGGGTATTTTCCCTGTTTTTCTGTTATCTATCTGTAGATCGACAGAAAAAATCAAAATGTTTGTAACACTTTAAGAAAAAAAAATAGGGGGATCTCTGGGAGTCCTCATTGTCATATTTTTTTGTGTTAAATGTTTTAGGTGGTGAAAAGTCTTGACAGCTGGCCGTCAGTTCAGGACAAGGACTCCTCTACTATGAATTTGTGCTGTTGTAAGAGCTGAAGAGTGTGGTTTAACATTACCTTGCTGAAATATACAGGGCCTTGCCTTAAAAAGATGTTGTCTGGATAGGAGCATAAGTTTCTGTATGTGCAACATATGTTTTCATGTTACACCAGCCAGTGTAACCTTTCAAATCATTGAAAACAAACAAAGTTTCTTAAGCCAGTTGAAGTAGAAATATCTCATCTTAAAATATTTAAACACATCCATGATTGCAGTGCTGCTCACTGGCCGTGATGTGTTGTAAGTGAGTAAATGTGCAAAAATGTCCTCACTCAGATCAAACAGAAAACTTGGTTGTTATTCCCACTTGCTGCCAACCAGCTGGTTTCATTCCTGAGCATTACTTCATACCTCAGATCTGTGCATAATACTGTAAATCTCATGTAGGAACCTTGTTTTTATTTTGTTTTGAAAGATCTGTGTTCAAAGTCTTTTTTTTTTTTCAATAAAGACTTTTGGAAAAGGGTAAACCGCTTTGTTTTAACGACTTTGAGAGGTTGTCCATGCTTTTCTTGCATCCAGACTGGATTACAGCAGATGGCTGAAAATACTGCCAATAGACTCTTGACTCTTACATGTACAGAAACATACTGTATTTCACCTACCTCAGCATCACTCCACCAGCTAAACAGAAAAGATGTATTGCTGGACCACTGAGGAGGACGGTAGGACACCCGTAGAACTTCAATGACCAACACATTTTGACTTTTGGCTTTCATCAAGTGATGTATATACTACAACTTTAACATGGAGCCACATTTGCAATGTAGGATTATTTATAGAGCTTTTGGTTACATATATGTTCTTGCAGAGGCTTGCTTCTTCTTTTTCCCACACAGCTTGTTCAGGAAAGTTGAACAACAGTTGGCAGACTCTTACTAGCTATAATGATTTAACAAAGAACACAAATCAGATCCTGTTTGAAAAAAAATACTAGCTGTTTATCTTCATAACTTACAATCAGACGTCTCAGTACTGATGAGGAATTAGGCCTCACAGGGTCAAATAAAAGCAGAATATCTGGATATCAATAAATGTATTAAAATTTCATACTAGAGAGTAATCTACAGCACGGGAACAACTCCCCTTCCAGCTTAGATCGTTTACCTCACCATGTGTCTTTATGTGAACACTATAAATTACTTCTAATTGTGTTCCCTCATTGTTTGTTCATTCCTTTTACTAAAGAGTTTTTAAGTCTATCATAAATTAAAGTAAGATTATTATATTATTATTATTATATATTATAAGATTATTCTAAACTACGATTATTTTCTAATGGCATCCTAGTATAAAAGCCATCTCAGTCACAGCGTGACTTATATTTGATGACACCCCTGTACACACACTCTCGTGTCAAAATCCAGCATATTTTGATTCATAACTAAGCAAAAATCATTAGACCAAAAAATTTACAACACTGAGGAGACCGTAAGCGGAGTCAAAGAGCCACCAGTTAAATATACTGCTGCTCACATCACAGACAGGTTGATGCTTTTATAGAGCCTGGCTGCTTGTCAGAGACTATCGAGCTGTTATCAAGATCTCTTTTGCTGTGCAGAATGAGAAGAGCAAAAGAATTAAAATTGTGTGCAATCACAGTCTGACTGACACTGAGAAAATAAATACACCGATGGACAATCTATGTTTTCCAATCAACACTAAGAAAATAGAATCGTCTAAACGCTATTGAGCGGCTGCTACAAAATCATATCATTGTAAAACATTTGACTCAAAAAGTGAGCTTACAAAAGAAGCAAAAACGAACAAATGTCATTTCAACAACCAGGACTGCTTCACAAATACTGTACACAGCCACTTCCTGAATCACTGTTTAGTTCACTTCAGTTTTACTTATGAAGTGTATGTTCACAGCAGTCACCTTAGTGTGCTTGATATTGTAAGGTAAGTCCCTACATTATTAGAGAGAAAACCCCAACCTGTATGAGAGAACACTTGGCAACACTGGGAAAGAAGAACTCTCTTTAATAAGGTTATATTATAATTTCAGGACCATGGACAGCACAGTGTGATCTCATGAGCTGTGCTGTAACACAAAAGTTCTTTTAGTAGTCCCAGGCCCTCCAAAGGCCTATCTCCCCTCACCACACTCCCTGCCGGTAACTGATGCCCTCAGGGGTCGGTGCGTTGGTGGTTCTTGGTGTCCGGGGCTGGGCGCTCAGGTATGTACCAGCTCACTCCCATTGACTACTTGGCGGGCCTGGTGCCTGTTACTCGGTCAGGCCTCTCCCGGGGCAAAGGAGGCCCTCGGGCACATTGTGCGCTGTCGGTCCTACGTGCTGCACAACAACATTCAATATTTAGTATTTACTGCTGTTTACACTTAGCTAGATTAACGTGATGGTGTTGTGTTTAGTGCGTTGCTCTGTTTTCGGGTTTTTTTTGCTTGTTTTCTCTTCTTTTTCTCTCAACAGGTGATCCAGGAGATTTTTTTTCTCTTCTTTCTCTTTTTAAGTGCCCTTTCTCACTGTCTGTCTTCCCTTCTGTTTTTCTTTCCCTTCATCTTTCTTTCTCCCTTTCCTATCCCTCAGTCATGTCTGTCCCGTCTGAAAACTGAAAACAAAATAAAATAAATAATAACAACAAAGGTTGATCAAATGGACCAATACGGCAAGGCCGTGATGATCCATTTGGCAAAGTAAATCCACTGGGTATCCTTGTTGGTCCTCAGACAACAATTCTGACGGCTAAAGAACCAAATGGGACAGGCAAAAAAAAAAAAAAAAAAAAGAAGTAGTGGATTAACACAAATTACACTGTATAAAGAATAAATCTCATTTGTGTTAAATGTCTGCCTTCTACTTCTCTTTGTTTTGAAAACAAACACACACATCAATAAAACCAATAATAATTAGTTTGTTTGTTTTTAAAGTTTATTAATGTAAATGCACTGTCCGAACAAAAACAAAGACCTCCTTCATGATATTAGAACAAATCAAATCATTAAAATAAAAAAATGAGCCGCTTTTAAGACTTCTGTCTCTGACGTCCATAAATGATTCGTTTAGTTTAGTTTAGTTTATTAAGAGCTGCATTAGCTCCTGCAATAGAGTTGCTACTCTTTCATGAACATGAAAGACAAAAAAGACCCATAAACAAGAAAACAATACAATTAAAAACAATAGCTCTACATTAAACATACAACATTAAACGTACGTTAACTGTTACAAATAATCTATAGGATTCACAATAGCTCATTCGTGCTTATTTAAATTATTAATTCTGTCCCTGGGACCAACATGCTCATCACATAAAACGTCCAAGACCGAAGAAAAAATAACAAATTTTGAGGATTATTCCTGTGTAAATATATAATGTCTCGATTCCTTATAAAAGGTTGCTGTGTTCATTCTTAAAATCAAAAATTGTGGAAGTTTCTCCACTCTTCAGCCATTTTGCTGTGAACTCCACTTTTTAAGGCTGCGAAAAGAAAACAGTCTGAAAAATGTTGAAAAGCACCCGAGGCAAAAAATGGGATGGAGAAAATTTGTTTCTGCTGGTATTGTGTGAGGTCGATCGCTCCAGTGCATGTATGAATTCCAAACCATCTCAGCCTTGCCTCTGTCTCCAAACTGCTCAACCTGAGCTCTCCTTCTCTTAGAGTCTGATCTTGCAGACTGATTGGAGTTAGTGTTGTAGACCAAAAAAGCAGACACGTAAAGCAAAACCTGGTTTTAACAGAAAGCTAGCTGTTTAATAAGGCCGGTGAAACTAAACTAAACAGTAACCTAAAACCATGAAAACCTGGAGTTGAGAAACATGAATACCTGGAACATGATACATGGTAAACAAATGACCTGACAACGACTGAGGAAGGAAGCGAAAACACATGGGGAACACAGCTGGGAAGAGAAAGAGAGAGAGAAAGAGAGAGAGAGAAAGAGAGAGCGAGAGAAAGACAGCAGCTATTTTGTATAATAGCTGCTGTCTTTCTGTCACAAATCATCACTGATGTTTATTTGCACCCACTCTACCTTGCTTGCACTCTCTTCCTCACCTCTCATGGACACTGTATGTTGCTTTGGATTGTTCATGCCATTAAACTCGCCTACCAACACTATTTTCCTGCATGTTCACCTTTTCCTCTGTTCATTCCACTTCTTTCCACTGCATACCTTCACCTCTCCAGGCTCTCTCCTATCACTACACAGATCACAATGTCATCTGCAAACATCATAGTCCATGGAGTTCAGAGTCCATCCCTAGTGCCATACTACCTGTGCCTTGAATCCATCTGTCACATACCATACCACATACCTCACAACTGTCACGGCTGCCGAGGCGAGCCGTGTGGAGTTAGAAGAAGGACCCAAGATGCAGGCAGTGGATGAGATGCCGGTGAGTTTATTTACACAGTGGTGAGAAGGCAAAACAGGCAAGAGGGAAGACAAAGCTAAAGACCTGAACTGGGAAAGCTAAATGACAAACCTGAGATGAAACAAAAAGGGAAGCAAGGCAGAGAGACGAGCAGGACACCGAGGAACACAGACTGACACGGAGTTACACAGACGAACCGGCAACAGGCAGGAAAACACACAGGGCTTAAATACACACACCAGTAATCAGGGGATGAGAGACAAGAGGGCAACACAGCTGGGAGGAATCTGGGCTGACGGGACAGGGGAAACGTAAACTGATCACACTCACATACGACACGGACCTTCACAATAAAACAGGAAACTCAGACACATGGAACCAGACAAGACATTGAACTAAACAGACAGATTCACAAACAGATGGGGTGACACCATAGACAGACAGATACAGACGCAGACTCAGAGGCAGACCGAATATAACACAGAACCTAAACAATCATCTAGAAAATGATAACAAACTAAAAGCGCTGGGTCACCGACCCAGGACCATGACAGTACCCCCCCACCCCCTCAAGGGCTGGCCCCAGACAGCCCAGCAGAAACACAAAAACAGACCAAAACAAAACAGAAAAGGACCCGACCAGGGCAGGTGGAGGGGGCCCAGGACGGAGGGACAGAGTCCAAAAAGGCCCAGATGGCCAAGTTCAGGAGGCCGACCATGCGAATGGCAGCGGGGCAGGTCCGGATGCCGGCCACGCAGTAGGCAGTGGCGCGGAAACAGTTCTGGGGGCCGACCGTGCGGACGGCAACAGCGGCGTGGAAACAGTTCCGGGGGCCGACCGTGCGGATGGCAACAGCGGCGTGGAAACAGTCCTGGGGGCCGACCGTGCGGACGGCAACAGCGGCGTGGAAACAAGTCTGGAGGCCGGCCACGCGGAAGGCAGTGGCGGCGTTCAGGAGGGCGTTCAGGAGGGCATTCAGGAGGGCGTCCACGGTGGCGGAGATGCCCAACAAGCGGCCCGGCAGATGACCGACGATGTGGAGGTGGTAGTAGGGGACCTGAAGGCTGCGTGGCCCCTGCAGCCCCAGGCGAAGTGGAGGCTGGACCAGACGAAGCTGATGAGGACGCTGAAGCAGAAGCTGGACCAGGCGATGCTGATGCTGAAGCTGAAGTTGGACCAGGCGACGCTGATGAGGATGATGAGGATGCGGAGGCTGGATCAGACGAGGATGATGAAGCAGAAGCGGAGGCTGGACCAGGCGAAGAGGCTGAAGCAGAAGCGGAGGCTGGACCAGGCGAAGAGGCTGAAGCAGAAGCGGAGGCCGGACCAGGCGAAGCAGCTGATGAGGATGCAGAAGCGGAGGCCGGACCAGGCGAAGCAGCTGATGAGGATGCAGAAGCGGAGGCCGGACCAGGCGAAGCAGCTGATGAGGATGCAGAAGCGGAGGCCGGACCAGGCGAAGCAGCTGATGAGGATGCAGAAGCGGAGGCCGGACCAGGCGAAGCAGCTGATGAGGATGCTGGAGCCGGACCAGGCGAAGCAGCTGATGAGGATGCTGGAGCCGGACCAGACGATGCTGATGAGGATGCTGGAGCCGGACCAGACGAGGATGAAGCAGTGGCTGGACCAGGCGATGCTGAAGCAGATGCTGAAACCGGACCAGGCGAGGCTGAAGACTCAGAGGCCGCAGCAGGCGAGGGTGATGAGACTGCAGATGATGGCTGGACGGGCTCCTCGGGCCCCCCAGCTGACGAGGCAGGAGGCTGGACGGGCTCCTCGGGCCCCCCAGCTGACGAGGCAGGACGCTGGACGGGCTCCTCGGGCCCCCCAGCAAAAACAGTCTCAGAACCAGTGGGCACTGGAGCCCCTGGCACACACAGAACAGAACCAGCAGGTGCGGAGACCTCTGGCAGGAACGCAACAGGACCAGCAGGCACACGGGCCTCTGGCAGGAACGCAACAGGACCAGCAGGCACACGGGCCTCTGGCAAACACATAGCGGCCTGCAGCTGCGCAGAGCATTGACCCTGCTCAGGCAGCGACAGCCGGGTGCAGTCCTCAGCTGGCTTCTTAAACTCCAGGGGTCCAGAGTCTGATGGGGGCTGAAACCCAGCCTCTGGGGAGGCCCTGGAGTGCATCTCAGTCTCAGAACTGGCCAGCCTTTGAGGAATGTTGACATTATTATTAGATTTGTCTCTCTGCTTGGAATGGATGGGCGAGGAATAGTGTCTTTCGGGTAGAATTGACTTATATTGTTTTACAGGTGAAGCAACTGACACAGGATGCAGGGCTGGTGGCTGCTGAACAGGAGGCTGAACTGAAGGTGACTGACATAATGGTTGTGATGACAACGGTGGTGAAGTTGGAGACTGAACGGAGGATAAAGCTGATGATTCTTCTGCCAACTGAGCTACAGACCGGGCTATGGATTGTAACATGGTTTGTAATAAGTCCGGCTGTGACTGTAATTGAGCTCTGGATTGTGAGGCTGAATGTGGCGGAGGTGGCGACTGGGCTTCTGGCCGGGCGGCTAACTGAGCTTCTGGCCGGGCGGCTAACTGAGCTTCAGGCGATAAACAGTTTTTGTCCTGTGCCGTACAGAACATCACCCCTGAGTAAACGGTCCCACAGTTCAGACCAACAATACTGTCCTGTCCACTCACCACAGCTGGCCGCTCGGAAATCCCCAGGTCCGACTGTGGCGAGGAGCGTCGGCAGCGTGAGCGCCGTTTCCCCCTTGAAGGCTGGGTTGACGGGCCGGGCAGAACATCCTCTGTCGGACCGGGCAGTGAAGCATGAGTTGCAGGGTGGGTGGTAGCAGCCGGAGGGTGAAGACGGAGTCCGTTCAGAATGAAATTCTGTGCGAGCGGGTGAAGTGAGCTGAGCAGCCAGGGGAGACCAGAAACCAAGCGCTGTAGCCGATTAGCCACGGCTTGGCGAAATTCTCTCCCCTCGTGCTCCAGCCACGCGTTAATTAATTTGTCCACGGAGTAAACAATGTCCTCCCGGAGCTCCTTGGGCGGGTTGAATGCTGCTGGGTCCATAGTGGCCAGTTCGTACTGTCCCGGCTGCCGAGGCGAGCCGTGTGGAGTTAGAAGAAGGACCCAAGATGCAGGCAGTGGATGAGATGCCGGTGAGTTTATTTACACAGTGGTGAGAAGGCAAAACAGGCAAGAGGGAAGACAAAACTAAAGACCTGAACTGGGAAAGCTAAATGACAAACCTGAGATGAAACAAAAAGGGAAGCGAGGCAGAGAGACGAGCAGGACACCGAGGAACACAGACTGACACCGAGGAACACAGACTGACACCGAGGAACACAGATGAACCGGCAACAGGCAGGAAAACACACAGGGCTTAAATACACACACCAGTAATCAGGGGATGAGAGACAAGAGGGCAACACAGCTGGGAGGAATCTGGGCTGACGGGACAGGGGAAACGTAAACTGATCACACTCACATACGACACGGACCTTCACAATAAAACAGGAAACTCAGACACATGGAACCAGACAAGACATTGAACTAAACAGACAGATTCACAAACAGATGGGGTGACACCATAGACAGACAGATACAGACGCAGACTCAGAGGCAGACCGAATATAACACAGAACCTAAACAATCATCTAGAAAATGATAACAAACTAAAAGCGCTGGGTCACCGACCCAGGACCATGACAACAACTGTCTACCTGTGCTCATACATGTCTGCCACCACCCTCACATACTACTCTGCCACCCCTGATCTTCCTATGCAGCACCAAAGTTCCTCTCTTAGCACCCTATAATATGCTTTTTCTAGATCAACAAAGATATATAATACAAATATAAAATATAATAATAATATATATAAAACAGGTCCGCGGCTCCTAACCATAGTAAAGGGCCCTCTGGCTAATACGTTGGGTACCGTGTCGGGCTCATAACCGAAAACTAGGTTTACTTTGTTGTCTGGGTCAACTTTGCGAACGAGAGACAGAGAGAGGTGTTGAAAGGCTGCTCCAACAGAACGTATTGTATTGGAGGAAAACACGAACACAGTGTGCAGTCAAGTCTTAATAGCTTACTTACAACTGGGCTCGTCAGGCACTCTTTTTGGCTGCAGTGGTTATTATTATATTTACATGTTTCCATCTACCGTTTCTGGTTGGTGACAACTCTTAATTTTCGACTGTTCTTTTTCTCCCTCCCTGGCGCTCACAGATACATGACGGGTATGGCAGTCCATTCTCCCTGCAGCATGGACTACACTGCCCATGAGGCTACATACTTTAGGGTTATGCCTGTAACACTCTGCCTATTGCCTTCATATTAAATCATTTTTTGAATAATAATTTTTAATAATATTTCTTCATGCGGGCCGCAAGTAGAGGTGACATGAGCCGCAAGATTGAGACACAGGCATTAGAGCCTCTTAATGCGTGTTTTGTTTGAGTTTCCATCGGTCTGGAATTACCAAAAATAGAGAGGGGACAGCCTAACATATGAAACAGGATAAGACCACTGTGTAATCCATTTATTTCAACAAAGTAACTGTATTCTGAATACCACCTTTTTAAACGGTAACTGTAACGGAATACAGTTACTCATATTTTGTATTTTAAATACGTAACGCCGGTACATGTATTCTGTTACTCCCCAACAGACTGGGAGGACACAAATGCTCGGGAAAACAAGAAGGTCTAAGGAGATAAACATAGAAACATGGAATGACACACACAAGGAAGGGAACATGGGCACAGAAAATGGAGATAAGGCACAAGGACTAACACACCTAAACACAAAGACATGAGGGGAGAATAAAGGTACATAGGTTAACATTGAATAAACTCAGGATTCCCACTAAGAATAATAAACCATAACACAAAAGGTCATAAAAAACACAAGAAACACAAAATGCAGGTTCAAAAGGACCAAGAACCACAACATGAACCGGACAAAGAGGTTTCGAGCTTGGTGTCCATTCTACATTATCATGCTATGAGTGCATCAAAGGGCACTTGGGATTGTTCTGAGAAGCCCTTCCACATGACATGGGTGTGTCACCTAGAGTTAACATTTAACTAGTTTTAAGGAACAGTGTCAAATAGGTTCTACCTTCGGAGGCACTGGTCCTCCAACAAGTGTAATTTAAGTGAGAGAAATACGGAGCCTCTGATGGATACAGAGCTATTCTCTCAGTCACAACAAGAGCAGACAGTTAATTATGAGGCCGAAAAACCCAAAGAAAGAACATCATGGGCAAAGCAAATTAGAATGAAACCTGCATCGTTTGAAAGAAGCCGACTTGAATATCAAGCGCAAGTGTGAACAAAAGATTGAACAGCGTTATTTATTTAAAAGAAAAAAAATTGGACAGCCTGTCTTTGAGCTCAAGTCAAGTTTGTGCAAGATAAAATCATAACTGATTAGTTATAAAGCTATGCTCAGTGCTGTTTTGCTATAACATGTTAACTCTGAAATTATTTTTGTTATTATTATTAACAAGTTAGATATGAATAATTGCAAAAAATTGGAAAAATGTTTAAGAAGTCATCACAGATTAAGTCAACCTAGCTCTACTCTAACCATATTTTGGAAAAGGCCAAAATATAGCTTTTGAGATAAAATTTGAATAGTTTTTTGTTTTGTGTGATGGAGTATGATTATTTTCTTTGTTCCCTGACTTCCAAGACTCAGTAGAACAGTTTAATTAAAACAAAAAGTGCATGTTCTGATTGCCTAGTGTTTGCAGGTCTACGTCAGTTTGGTTAAGTAAATAAAGTAAGTAAAAGTAAACAAACATTTTCTTTGTACCATACCTTTTAACATAAATAACACAAAGTGCTTGAGAACAAAATATTAAAAGCATAAAGACAATGAGTTATGCAAACGGAAGTAGTTTTTTGTGGGCAGGGAACCTGCTGGGGTTGTAAGTGCACTGGTGTATGCTGGGGTTGCCCATACAGAGCTCTGAAAATCCAAACTAGAATATTAAAGTGGAATCCAAAGTTAACTGGGAACCAGCGCAACTGAATTAGTAATTGTGTGACATTTGTGTGCTTAAAAGGTTTAGTCAGTGCTGAAACCACTGCAGACATTCAAAGGAAACTTTTTAAGACAAGTAAACAATGAATTACAATAATTCCAACAAAATGAAATGTCCAAATCTAACAACTATTATAAAAATTTAAATCAAATATAAAAGATTCATCATACCATTTGTTACCATCGGTTATTTCATCCGTAGTCACTTCATCATTCGGTTTGCCTTATTTCTGGTCACCAGGTCACTGCAAATCCAGTGTATGTGGCTTTATCTGTGTAGCATACAGTAAGTCAAGACCATCAAAGTGCATATCGTTAGCTTCATAGCATAATTGCCTAAGTCATTTGACTAAGTCAATGACTTAGGCACTTATGCTATGAAGCTAACGATATATAAAAGAAATTTCTCTCTCGCCCCTGTGGGCAGTCTTTATCCTTCCAGCTTGGGTCCTCTACCAGAGGCCTGGGAGCTTGAGGGCCCTGCGCAGTATCTTTGCTGTTCCTAGGACTGTGCTTTTCTGGACAGAGATCTCAGATGTTGTTCCTGGGGTCTGCTAGAGCCACTCACCTAGCTTGGGGGTCACTGCACTGAGCGCTCCAGTTACTACTGGGACCACTGTTACCTTCACCCTCCACATCTTCTCGAGCTCTTCACTGAGCCCTTGGTACTTCTCCAGCTTCCTGTGTTTCTTCTTCCTGATATTGCTGTTATTCAGTATCACTACGTCTATCACTGTTCCGTCTTCCTCTGTTTGTCCACCACCACTATGTCAGGTTGGTTAGCCTATCCGTCTGTATCTGGAAATCTTGCCTGGTGTGGTAAATCCCAGACTCTATGGATCTTGTGCTCAGAGCTTGTTACTGTGCTGCCATGATTAGTGCCTCTGTGCTGTCTTTCAGTCCAGCTTTGGACTGGTAGGATTTCTGGATGTCAGCCACTTCATCTATCTGCCGGTGGTACATACCATGCAGGGGCCTGTCCCTCCATGATGGTTCCTTCTCTTTCTTGGGTTTCTGCTGCCTGACGTATTCACTGAGCATGCAGACGTTCATGGCCATCTTACTGAGCTAGATAGATAGTTAAAAAAACGGGGATTTTTCCTTCTCCAGTCAGTAAGTGTTGTCTGTACTGCCAGATATGGTGTTATTTTTATTGTCTTTATAAATACTTGTTTAATGACTTTTGAATGTTTTTAATAATGGCGTACTCTGTTTGTCCAGTATTCAGTTCAGATCAGATGTGACAAGAATGTGCAGCCTTGTACTGTAAAACCTCACTGTGATAATAACCTTTTTTATAGATGCATCTTAAGGGAACCCACATAGTAGTGGGAAAAATTTCCTTTTGATATGGAGATTTTACCAAGACTTAAATTGAGAGATTAATGCTGATTGTATACTCTTTCTCTTTCTTTTTCTTTTAATTTTTATAAAGCACTTCAGGATTTCCACCTGGTGTAAAGACAGGGAGGAGTTTTTTTTATTCAAAAAGGGAACAGTTTTCTAATAACTAATCTTTTTTTTTTTTTTGCTTTAAAACAGGATTGTGCGAGTGAGGAAAGTCTGTTGGGAGTGCTGACTGTCTCTGATGAAGCAGTGCCCATTTCTTCAAATCCTCTCCACCTCAAACCAGAGTCTACTAACATTCTTTTTGAAGGAGGTATTTAATGGAGGGCCTTGAGAACCTACCTCAAGTACTTTGCCTCTTGTTTGGGGCTGTTAATGCTTTATCCTTGGGCTACCCTCAAGCCATGAAAAACAGTTTCATATTTATTCAAAGACTGATGCTTGGCTTGGGACAGATGCTTTAACAGTCAGAATGTAACTAAATTAGTCTCATACATGAAATTAAATTATGCTTTGCGACACTTTATATGTACATGTAAAATCTAGCAGGAAGGTTAGCTCTGTGGTCGGCATGAAGCTGGACACTGGTGGCAGTGGCAGAGAAGAGGACATTAAAGAAACTGCTGGACATTATGGACAACACTGGGCATCCACTGCATATGGTCATAAACAGCCAGAGGAGTCTGCTCAGCATGCGTTGCTTCTTCCAAAGTCTACTGTTTAACTCCTCACTGGAGGGGAAAGGGAGGGGACAAAGGAGGGAGAGAACAACTAAACTGTAGTGCTTTTCACTGTGCAATATTTTTTTATATTTGACTGTGCAACAATCACTGTGCAATATATTTACAATAGTTGAAATGTGCAATAGACTTGGGCTGTCTACATCTCATCAATGGGTATATTTTACAGATATTCCTATTTATCCTATTTATCCCTATTTTATTTTTTGGTAGTCCAACTCTGTAACATGGAACTTCTGTTGGTGCTGTGCTAGTGTAAACTGAATTTCCTGGAGGAACCCACCCAAGGGATTAATAAAGTTTTATCTAATCTAATCTAATATGTGTCTTAAACCTGCATTCTTTTTAAAGGCCAGCAGGGGGCGTTATCTGTAGTTGCACGCACATGGGAAAATGGTTCTCTAACCTCTATAAACACTTTGCTCCTCACTTATGGTCTCAGTTGCTCAGTGCAGGGAATGTTATTTAAAGCTTTAAGCCCATTTTGTAAATTTTGTTCATCTAAAGTGTCAGAAAGAAGGATTACCCAGGATATACTGATGGCCTACCGACTTGTAAGCAATGAGCATGCAGTCTCATAATCAAACTCATAATCATAATCATAATCTCTCCCTCCACCTCTCATTCAGTTTCATAACACCAAGATGGGGATGGCAAAAATGTTCATCTTCAGGCTTCAAAATGGAACCACTTGGGTTCTGGCTTCCTCCCACAGTCTTAAGACATGTGGGGTTAGGTTTATTGGTAACTCTAATATGCCTATAGGTGTGAATGTGAGTGTGAATGGTTGTCTGTTTCTGTCTCTCTGTGCTGACCCTGCATCAGACTGGTGATCTGTTTAGGGTGTGCCCCACCTCTAGCCCAGTGGCAGCTGGGGTAGGCTCCAGTCCTCCCCACAAGCCTGATAAGGCTAAATAGAAGAGAATGGATGGATGAAAGTTATACCTGTACCTATCCGATTGTTCAGTCTGACGTCACTAGCCGTGTCTGGGTCTAAACTCCGCTGCAGGTCCATATATCAAACGATCACTATGGCATTACTGAGAGTTGAAAAACTGTTTAAAGTCTTTCATCTTTAATAAAATGATCAGCGTTCTGCTCTACCAGGTGTAACAATTGAGTTTAACATCCAGGCATCCATGAAAACGGAATTTATGACATTTAACGGAGTTAGAAGTTAGCAGGGAGTTAGCTCGCTAGCTTCTATCTAAATACAATATAGCATGCATGTCCTGACTGCGGGGTTTTTGGAAACAAATTAAAACGTACAGCTCTGTTATCACTTCCAGCATAAATGAAGACAGAAAACTAAACAGCAGTGACGTTTGTAGGGTTACTGAAGTTGGGCTAGCTGGTATATAATGATGTGCTACACATAGCACATAGCGACACAGCTATGTTAGCATAATATAAACAAGCTAACTTTTTTTCCCACTCGATAAAAGTTAACATGAGTGTTCTCGGTGGTCAGGAACAAATGTAATCGCATGGCAGGATGCTGTAAAAGTACCAAACTTCAGCCAGGAGAACAACTGAGATAATCCATCCACATATGAGGTTAGTCATTCATATACTGCTGCATGGGCTGGGCTGTAGTTACATCCTAAGGTTTTAAATACTGAGCTTAAATAAGTGATTAGTAGTAATAAAAGCCGAGGGAGGTCAACAGGGATCACTGACTGTTTTAGGAGCTTTTTGAGATCAAATAGAAGAAAATACATAACATTAAACAGGTTAACAAAACAAATGCCATATTAAACACAGACTACTTTAGACCCGGAAGTAGGATTCGTCGCGTCATCACTGAACAACCGGATACCTGTTGCTCTTGACTTCTTGTTTCAATTTTCTGTGTTTTTATGTGGACAGAGATATTTTTCAAAATGAAAGTGGAAAATGCAGACTTCTTACATGTTCTAGTGTTCAAGCTCACATTAATCCTATTAAATATTTTTACACTGGCTTCCAACTGACCTCAGAATTTGTTTTAAAATTCTCATACTTACACACAGAGCACTAAATGGACACAATCCAGACTGCTTATTTCAAAAGCTTGTTTAATACACTGCTGTCCGCAGCCTTTGTTCACGGGCTCAAAATCTATTAGTTGTTCCTCATACAAATTTTAAAGACTAGGGGTAAACAGGTCTGTGGCACCGGGACTTTGGATCAGTCTACTTCTCCTGCTACATTCAACTGACTCTGTGAACTCTGGCCTTCTGTTGAGATTCTTTTATTATCATTACTTGATCTGTTTTTTATTATCTGGTTATTATTTTTATTTTTTATTGTTGTTATTTCATTTGAACATTGTTTGTATTGCTATTAACTGTGTTTGCGATTATTCCTAGTTTTTACCTTTGTTGTACGCCGCTTTCTGACTTTATGTCTGTGCAAAGCGCTCAATAAATAAACATTACTTACTTAGACAGTGACTAAGGTTACACCACCTGTTGCTCTGGCGTGCTTTTGACTGTGCATGTCATTACTTTTGTGTGTTTTTCATGTGGACCTTAAGAAAAATCCATTTTTAAAAAATACACAAATTTTGGGGACTATAGCCTTAAAGCGTCCACATGCTGCAGTTTAATGTTCACTGTTAAAAATTCCCAGGATACACACATTGACATGGAAAGTGTGACAAGTGATAAAACAAATGATTAAATGATGCATTTACTTGTAATTGTGAGTTCTGATCTGTTCGGCCTTCTGGCTCGCTGCAGTATTAAAATCCTGCACTCTAATTATACACCACAGACTAAAGACAAAAACCATTTATCATCATATGCATTTTTATCTCCATTAATTGGAGGCCCTACACCACCCTTGCTTTCTCACACAAAAGCCGCGTACATGTACCATGAACCGTGCTGCAGCTGCATTCCATTGTCCTTTAATGTGATACAGCATGCAGCAATACGAAGTAGAAGCCAGGAGCAACATGCTTCAACTCGAACCTCACTGCCATCAGTGTTGGGGGCTGTAAGAAGACCAGCTCCGTTTAGGTGCATTACACCTGCAGCCTCTTTAAGAGCACAGAGACTGCTGCAAACTGATTCTTCACACGATGAAGAGCCTCGCTGACCTCACGCTTGTGTTCTCTGCAGTCCATACAGGCCTGCTAAGAGAAAGACAAACCTGCCTACAGGTGTGTGCCACCTCTCAGTGTCCTGCCCCACCGCACGCCAGGTAAAGGACGCCTGCGGCTGCTGCGTGGTGTGTGCGGCCGGGGAAGGTGAAGCGTGCGGGAAGCGCAGCAGCGGCCACCTGTCCTGCGGTAACGGGCTGCGGTGCGACTCAGGCCCGGGGAAAGCCGGAGGGTTGCACAGCCTGTGCATGTGTGCCTCCTCCGGCCCGGTGTGTGGCAGCGACGGCAGGACGTACCCCAGCATCTGCCGCCTGAGAGCCGAGAACAGGAGAGCCGAGCTCGGAGAGACCTCCCCAGTGTTTTTAATCCAGAGGGGTCGGTGTGACTCTGGTAAGCTGTGGGATATTAGCTTTGGTCTAATATCCCATCTTTGTTGTTTTCCTCTTTCTTTCCTTTTTTCTTTAAAAAGAGATCTGTGTATAACTGATATGAAACAGCAATTGTTAAAGTTAAAACTGTGAATAATACTGAAGAATGATCTTATGACAACATTTTCTGTGGAGCAGGTAAATTAACATATAAGTGATTTCAGAGAAGCCAGAGTGCATGTCCTGACGCGTGATGACACCGTAGCCTCTAAACAAAGGGGGTAACCTACTTCTGCTGCACAAAGGTTTTTTGTTTTTTTTGTTTTGTTTTTTTTTTACATAAAATCGATAATGAACCAAATTAAAAATGCATCCTCGTACTTCTGTTTCTCTTTATGTTATACTTTTCTGCCAATTAAGGATTAATAGTTTGATAAAGATGAACTAAATTATACAGTGGCGTTAATAGAGTAGTATAAGCAATGCTATAGCTGTGTAATAGCAATCAGTTTTCACATATGAACTTGGGGACTTTTCTTACAAGTCCACAGTTGAGGTCTCTAGACTTTTAAAAGGTAATGATGTTGAACAGCATATCTTTCCTTAACACCAGTGTTTCTGACAATGCACAAGTTCTACTGCTATTATACACTGTGTATAAAAGATGAATACAGTGATGTCACCCAGTTTAGCACCATGTTGAGTTTTTGGTGAAATTTTCTGGACAAGCTTCTTACCACCAACCATCCATTTATGACTACAGTGTATCCATCTTCTGATAAACCCAAGAACAGGAGGGCAACAAGCCAGTGAACTCCTAGTGCCAGTCCTAAGCCAGGGTAAATGGGGAGTGTTGTATTAGGAAGGGCATTTGGTGTAAATTCTTAGCCAAATCAAGCATGTTGATCATAAAGAATGATGGAGCCCGAATTAACGACTCAACCTCAGAAAACGGTTCAGTAAACCACTGAGCCAGTTTCTGCTGACCAGTTGTCAAAATGGTCTACTGTATAAACATCAGGGCTAAAATCAGTTTAAACTGGGTTCGGAGTTGGAACTTTCAAAAATGAGTGGCAGATCAAATGCACTGGAGGATAAAATTATGCCCACTTACTGCTGAGAATTTTTTTAATTAGTTAGACAGACAGAAATGCTGTGATTTAATAAATATTTCTGGGGAAAATGTATGTGGGAGTTCCACTTACGTGCTTACATAACTACAAAACTCTTGTCTCTCCTGGGATGGTAGGTCTTCTCATTGTGTGTTGCCTGGTGATATTATTTGTATGGCCCCGTGGACAATCAAAACATACTGTTCCCATATACTAGTGATGACACAATGGTTAGTACTGCTGCTGCATAGCAAGAAGATTCCGAGTTCTAATCCATAAATTGTCAAAGGAGTTTGCAGAGGTGTTGAGGAGGCAACAATTTTCCTTCACTTTTTAGCCAAATTTAGGGGGAGAGGGTGGTATCTTCTTAGCAAGCGTTAAATAGACATCTGGCAAAGTCATCTAAAGAAAAGCAGTGACTGCTGTTGCATTATGGGGGGTATAGGATTCACATTTCTTGGATTTATTCAAATGTTAAGCCTCAGCTGGTCTGTTGCTGCTCCTGTGACGCTGAAGATTGCTGTAAATCTCAGTTTTTTCTATTTCTGTGGTTCGTGGCTACTCATCTTCACCTGTGCTTTTTAATTTCACTCATAAAGCTAATAAGTCATTCCCCAGAATGTGTCGGACTCAAAATCATCTACCTTGGGAAAAGTTGTCTTCCTGGAATATGCTGATATAGGGAACCTCATAATGTTCTGCATATTCATGTGACATAAAACAGTGCATTCTCAAATTCTCCACTGATGGCTTTTCGTTCTCCTGAGAGAAACCCAGCACCACACTGCCACCCAAATATATCCTCTTCATTTTCCCTTCCTGTCCTATCCATTTTCAGTTGCACGTTTTATCACAGCCTTCCAAAGAGGTGAGAGAATAC
Organism: Maylandia zebra; assembly: GCF_041146795.1. Taxonomy (NCBI): domain Eukaryota; kingdom Metazoa; phylum Chordata; class Actinopteri; order Cichliformes; family Cichlidae; genus Maylandia; species Maylandia zebra. The sequence continues at coordinate 9,884,753 of NC_135178.1, forward strand.
ATCATGCATTAGACCTCCAACTGCTTGCCTATGCAAGCTGGTTTATGCAAATCCCTGAGCACTGACAATGTAGATGAGGCCGTAAAATATAAAATATAGCAAAAAGGAGATGGGAATATCCCTGTCAGAAGGATTAAATATAGCCTTCACTTTGCTCAGATACTGGCTTCATAGATATGTGACCTCCTCTGCGGTATGTGAGTAGAACGGTATAAATCAGAATATATCACAAAGGAAGGCTGCATAGCACAAAGTAATCCATTCACATCCAATTAGATTTACCCTAAACAGAGGAAACTCTTGTGTCTGGTATCTGCCATTTATTTAATGGAAGAAGTGGAGATGGGGACACTCAGTTTTCCCCAGCATCATGAAATGTAACAAAATGCTAAGCAGAGATGAATGAATGAATGCCTTTATTTGTCGCTTGCAGTTGCCTGCATCAAAAGGTCTTGTGCGTAGCATGGAACAAAAGTGCAAAGACTCAACTACCCTATCACTGTTAAAAAAAAAACATCCTAAAACAACAGTAATATTCCGGCAGCTGGGGCGCCAAAATACGACCATGAAATAACAGAAAATAACTGTCCCATAAAAATACGGTCATTTTCAGTAATGAAAATAGAGTTTGTTGCGCTAATTTGACATGGGATTCTGCCTTTTCCAAGTGCTTTTAGACATTAAATTAGGAACATTTTTACGTGATCAAACAATGAAATTACCTATAAACAAGGTCACTGAATGTGGCAATATGAATCATAATACGTAAATGTACAGAAATATACAGTTAATTTAAATAACAATTGATTGCATGCCCTGGGACAGAGGCGAGGCTGCCATATCGCACCATCGGCCCCTTTGGCCATCACTAGTAGGCGGTAGGTGAAGAGTCCTGACCACGGACACAACGACAGAGAGTGTCCGAGCCGGGGCGCGAACCGGCAATCTTCGGATCACAAGGCGAACTGCCAACTCTTGAGCCACGAACGACCTAACTAGCAACGATAATAATACTTATGTGATGTAACACAAGCTCATAGGGATCATGTTATATACTTTTCCATAGCATTACATTTGAATTCAACAGTTCAATCTTTCAAATAACGGACAGATATTTGTGAAATCATGATACATTTGTGAATGTATTTTAACAATCTAAATATGCATATGTACAGACAGATACATTTAATAATCAAGACCAGGGGTGGAAGTAACGAATTACAAATACTCACGTTACTGTAATTAAGTAAATTTTTTGGGTACTTGTACTTTTACGAGTAATTTTTCAAGTGTGTAATTTTACTCATACTTGAGTACAACTTACACCATGTAATCTACTTCGCTACTTATAAAATCAAAAGTCACTACTGAGTACGCCCACAATTTGACTTAATATTCAAACCTTTCGTCTGCATTTTTGCAGCCAATAACGCCGTGCAATCGAGACCGCGCCAATTTAAGACGTAAGCAAAGAATAAACTCCGCTGCAGCAGCAGGCACAGGTGTCTAGAGGTGCTAAATGGTGGAGTATAAACTACTTTATAGACGGAAGATTTGGAGACAAAGAAGCCAAAATGGAGACAGAGGACAACACTGTCAACCATGAAAACGACGTAGAAAAGACGGAGGACGCGTGCCCGTGGCCGTACCTGGAGGAATTTTTCGTGTACAGAGGGAGAAAAGGAGACAGCGTCCAGATGCAGTGCAAACTTTGTTTGACCTCTACAGTCATTTCAGCTTACAAGACTTCAGCGTCTAATCTAAAAAAACACATTGAGGTAAGAGGTTTTACAACTATACGTGTATGATATTACTTTCTTATTTTTCATGTGTGTTAAGGTTACTAGTTTGGCTAAGATATTGTCACCGCCATTGGTTAGCCTGATATTAAAATAAGACGGAGCTAGCTAATGTGCTTGTGTGTGCATGCATAATTGAGCTAAATTCGTAGGAATGTTTTAGCTTATTATTTGGATAACCACCGTCATTACAATAAATTAAACTTGTAGTCATTTAAAACTCACAGGCCTACAATCAGCTGCCCTATATTTAAAAAAAAACAACTAAAACTTGAACACAGTGCTGAGCTGCATCTCAAATTAATCTTCCAGCTCTCAGCTGACATGTACCAGAGCCCGATTGATGGATCAGTTGATCAGTATCATTGGCCTGATATAGGTCTATCATAGTGACATGGCTCTTAATCAGTAGGGTTATATGTTTCCCAATATGATATCTTTTTTTAAAGAACATAATGTGGATTGTTTTTATTTGTTAGCTGTATGGGCAGCATTTTTGTGTATGTGATCCCTTTTCTTAAATTAGATTTGCTAGATACACATATTTTGCTCTCTTAGTATTTTTAGGACCTGACTAATACTGAAAACTTTAGGGTGATACTGATAAAAAGGAGTTAAAAATTTAGATACTGATACATTGGTCGATACTCTTTTTACAGATAGTATACATATTACAGAACTTAGAATGTATACAGAAATTCATGTTTTTTGCAATGATCGTTCAAAATTGGTTTACACTTGTGAATAAATACAGCAATATATCTGCAAAATTTGACCAATTCACCACTCTTTTATACTATGCTCAACAATCAAAGATTAGCTCAAGTCTAGTTGAATAATGTTTTAAAAACGTGTTTTCCTTTAGTGTTAATCACAGTGATGTTATGAAGTAATGTATGAACCTGACGTATGATAATATTTATCTCTACAGAGGAAACATCCATCGAAGATTGAGCAGTACAATATCACTGTGGCATCAACATCTCGACAGCGAAAGACCACAGCCACACCAAACAAGCTCTCAGCAAATACGCAAGCCAAGTTACCAGACCTGATGTTGAGAACTGCAAACAAACATGTTCCACAAGCAACTGTTGACAAGCTTGTCATCAATTTCATATGTGAGGGTCTACAGCCATTTGCGGTGGTAGAACAGCCATCTTTCAAAGAATTGGTTACCACATTACAACCTCAAGCCAAAGTCATCTCCAGACCCACTGTCCGTGCCAGAATCTGTGAAGCTGCTGATCACATGAAGATGACTTTGGTTGCAGCATTGGATAAAGTCAAATTTGTTGCTACCACTACTGATTGTTGGTCAGCTCATCAGAAAAGTTACCTTGGAGTCACATGCCATTGGATAGAGGAAGAGTCCCTGGAAAGAAGATCTGCAGCACTAGCATGCAAAAGATTGAGAGGGTCTCACACATTTGACATGCTTGCTGGTGCGCTTGATGATATCCATTGCCAATACAAGATTAGAGGCAAAGTTGTAAGAACCACAACTGATAGTGGATCCAACTTTGTCAAGGCCTTCCACATGTTTGGGGCACAAAATGATGCAGATGAAGTTGAAGATGAAGCAGACCCAGAAACTCTTGACCTGACTGACCATATTGACTACCATGAGGCAAGTGCAATTCTTGATGAAGACTCTGGTTTGGAGTATCAACTTCCGCCTCATCAGCGATGTGCATGTCACCTGCTAAACCTTGTGGCAACAACTGATGCTGCCCTAGCAGAGAGCATGAATGACACCTACAAGAGGCTCTCCCGTGCAACCTTTGCAAAATGCCAGGCCATTTGGAACAAAACTGGCCGATCTCATTTGGCTAATGAAGTGGTAGAGGACAAGTGTGAGCTACAGATCATTCGTCCCAATGCAACACGATGGAATTCAACCTACCTTGCCATTGAAAGGATAATACGCATCATTGATGAGAAGGGGGAAGATGCCATCAGGAGCATTTGTGAGGAGTTCAAGGTGAAAATGTGAGTAAAATTGGACACCTACCAATATGGTTTCAAATTTTGTGAATTTTCCTTAATGTATGGTTAAAAACGTGAGCAGACTCTTAATATTAAATCAGAAGATCCCTATTATAGTCATGGTGGGTTTTGTTGTTGTGTCTTACAGGTTGAGTCCTGCAGAAGTTGCATTCCTAAGGGAGTACTGTACCACCATGAAGCCACTGGTGAAAGCTTCAAACATCCTTCAGTCTGAGTCCACTTCCTTTATGGGATGGCTCCTGCCAGTAATCCAACAACTACTGTCCAAACTTAGCAGGCTGGAGACATCAAGCAAGACATGCGTGCCACTCATCAGAGCCCTGCAAAATGGCCTTCAAAAGCGTTTTGGAGCGATGATGGAGGATCCAGAGTTGGCTGCAGCTGCAGTCCTCTTACCCAAGTTCAAGACTTCCTGGACTGACAGAGCAGACGTAACAGAGGCTGGTAAGGATTCATGTGATCCCATCCATCCATCCATCCATTTTCATCCGCTTTGTCCGGGGCCGGGTCGCGGGGGCAGCAGCCTAAGCAAAGAGGCCCAGACCTCCCTCTCCCCAGCCACCTCCTCCAGCTTATCCGGGGGAATACCAAGGCGTTCCCAGGCCAGCCGAGAGATATAATCTCTCCAGCGTGTCCTGGGTCTGCCCCGGGGCCTCCTCCCGGTGGGACATGCCTGGAACACCTCACTCAGGAGGCGCCCAGGGGGCATCCTTGTCAGATGCCCGAACCACCTCAGCTGGCTCCTTTCGATGTGGAGCAGCAGCTGCTCTACTCTGAGCCCCTCCCGGATGGCCGAACTTCTCACCCTATCTCTAAGGGAGAGGCCAGCCACCCTTCGGAGGAAGCTCATTTCTGCCGCTTGTATCCGCGATCTCATTCTTTCGGTCACTACCCACAGCTCGTGGCCATAGGTGAGGGTAGGGACGTAGATCGACCGGTAAATTGAGAGCTTCGCTTTTACACTCAGCTCCCTCTTCACCACGACGGACCGGTGCAGCGTCCGCATTACTGCAGCTGCAGCCCCAATCCGTCTGTCGATCTCCGGCTCCCTTCTCCCATCACTCGCGAACAAGACCCCGAGATACTTGAACTCCTCCACTTGGGGCAGGAACTCATCCCCGACCCGGAGTGGGCACTCCACCCTTTTCCGGCTGAGAACCATGGCCTCAGATTTGGAGGTGCTGATCCTCATTCCCGCTGCTTCACACTCGACTGCGAACCGCTCCAGTGCGAGCTGGAGGCCCTCACCCGATGAAGCCAACAGAACCACATCATCTGCAAAAATCAGAGATGAGATTCTGAGGCCACCAAAGCGAAAGCCCTCCGCCACTTGGCTGCGCCTAGAAATCCTGTCCATAAAAATTATGAACAGAACCGGAGACAAAGGGCAGCCCTGGCGGAGCCCATCACCCACCGGGAACGAGTCCGACTTATTGCCGGCAATGCAAACCAAGCTCTTGCAACGGTTGTATAGGGATCGAATGGCCCGTAGCAATGGGCTAGACACCCCATATTCCCGCAACACCTCCCACAGGACACCCCGAGGGACACGGTCGAATGCCTTCTCCAAGTCCACAAAACACATGTAGACTGGTTGGGCAAACTCCCATGCACCCTCAAGTATCCTGGAGAGGATAAAGAGCTGGTCCAGTGTTCCGCGACCAGGACGAAAACCGCATTGTTCCTCCTGTATCCGAGGTTCGACTAACGGATGAACTCTCCTTTCCAGCACCCTGGCATAGACTTTCCCAGGGAGGCTGAGGAGTGTGATCCCCCTGTAGTTGGAACACACCCTCCGGTCCCCTTTCTTGAAGATGGGGACCACCACCCCGGTCTGCCAGTCCACAGGTACTGCCCCTGATCTCCACGCAACATTGCAGAGGCGTGTCAACCAGGACAGCCCTACAACGTCCAGAGCCTTCAGGAACTCGGGGCGGACCTCATCAACACCAGGGGCTCTGCCACCAAGGAGTTGTTTAACTGCCTCAGTGACCTCGCCCCCGGAAATTGGCGGGTCATTCCCCTCATCCCCAGACTCTGCTTCCTCCTCGGAAGACGTGTCAGTGGGATTAAGGAGGTCCTCGAAGTATTCCTTCCACCGCCTGACAATTTTCTCAGTCGACGTCAGCAGCGCTCCGCCAGCACTATACACAGTGCAGGTAGAGCACCGCTTTCCCCTCCTGAGACGTCTGACGGTTTGCCAGAATCTCTTCGAGGCAGCCCGAAAGTCTTTTTCCATGGCCTCTCCGAACTCCTCCCACACCCGAGTTTTTGCTTCAGCCACTGCCCGAGCCGCATTCCGCTTGGCCTGTCGATACCTGTCGGCTGCCTCCGGAGTCCCACAGGCTAACCAAGCCCGATAGGACTCCTTCTTCAGCCTGGTGGCTCCCTTCACCTCTGGTGTCCACCATTTGGTTCGGGGATTACCACCACGGCAGGCACCAACCACCTTGCGGCCGCAGCTCAATGCAGCAGCTTCGGCAATGGAGACGCTGAACATGGTCCATTCGGACTCAATGTCCCCAGTCTCCCTCGGAATGCTGTTGAAGCTCTGCCGGAGGTGTGCGTTGAAGATCTCGTGGACTGGGGCCTCTGCTAGACGTTCCCAGCACACCCTCACTACGCGTTTAGGTGCACCAGGTCTGTCCAGCGTCTTCCCCCGCCACCTGATCCAACTCACCACCAGGTGGTGATCAGTTGACAGCTCAGCCCCTCTCTTTACCCGAGTGTCCAGAACATATGGTCGCAGGTCTGCTGATACGATTACAAAATCGATCATCGACCTACGGCCTAGAGCGTCCTGGTGCCACGTGCACTTATGGACACTCTTATGTTCGAACAGGGTGTTCGTTATGGCCAAACTGTGATTAGCACAGAAGTCCAATAACAAAGCACCGCTCGGTTTCAGATCAGGGAGGCCGTTCCTCCCAATCACGCCCCTCCAGGTCTCGCTGTCGTTACCCACGTGAGCATTGAAGTCTCCCAGCAGGACAACAGAGTCTCCAGGTGGAGCACCCTCCAGCACCCCCCCCCCCCCCCCCCCCCCCCCCCGGGACTCTAAGAAGGCTGGGTACTCTGAACTGCCACTCGGCGCATAAGCGCAGATGACAGTCAGGACCCGTTCCCCGACCCTAAGGCGCAGGGAACAAACCCTCTCGTCCACCGGGAAAAACCCCAACGTACCGGCAGCAAGCCGAGGGTTCTCTAAACCTAAAAGAGAATTATGGATTTGATCAACTGGTCTCTGAGTGCTATTGACACCCTTTTCTCAACGAGAAGTCGGGGCTCGGGAGAGCCTGAGTGCCCTGGAGGGACTTTCCCTGCCGGTTACACGATGGACGGGTGGCAGAACTGGAGGACCGTGTGCCTGGCGGGACTGTCGATCGAGGACGCTGAAGATATCTACCTATTCGGAACCATGATAACAGGGTTCATGTTGATCGGCGTTGGCTTAGCCCTGGTTTATCAGAGAAATAAGAAAGCGGAACCGGCTGTTCAAACCCCCACAAGGCTGCCCGCTGGATTCGAAGCGACGGGACGAGGTGCGACCTCTCACAACGAACGTAATATGGTCAACACCTTGGAGACGTTTACAGCTGCTGTGAAGGCTCAAAACAACACCATTGAGCGTATGAGGGGAAACATCAGAGAGAGGCCTGCTCAAAATGACACCCTTGAGCGACAGTTGGAAAACATCGCGGAACGGATCACTGCAGTTGTGAGGTCTCAGAATCAAAAGACTGACAACACCACGGAACAGAAGTTTGATACCATCATGGGGAGGCTCGCAGCTCTTCAACGGGAGATCGAGAGACCAGCCTCGGAATGCTAGAATTCGAGCTGCTCACAAAGGAGAAATCAACAATATTCAACATTTGGACACCACGGCTCCAGCTGCAGGCCCAAGGCTGGAGCCCACCAAAACAACTCCCTGATAACGACTGTGTGATGACTATTCTTCCCGCCCCATGAAGGACACCTGGATTGGCTGGAGGACTGTTTACTTAGCCTGATAGGCCGAAGGACACTGTCTCAGCTAAACTATGGACACGCACACACACACACTTACACTGATAAGCACTCACTCATCCCCCTCCCTTTCCAACGTCTTCGATGCTTGTGCCCTACCGGGGATGATAGCAGTCAACTGGACCAGCACAGATGCTGCAGGACCGGATGCGCTGTCTACGCCGGCTCTCTCTTACCCTTTACCCGCCCCTGTTGCTTGTCTCGTGTTTCTATGGTGTATTGATAGTCATGTGCTTTTGTGCTGAGGTGTTTTTTCTTTTATCAAACTGTTCTCCCACTAGGAGCTCAGTCTGAGTGGAGTTTTTTTTCTCCTCCTCTTACCTCATGTAGTGTATTTTCGTTGTTTTTTTCCTATCAGCCTACCTTCTGACATGTCTGCCCAATGTGATGTTTGTGTAAAGTTGGTCAGAAGGTTCCTTTGTGAGTGCGCATGCGCCATTAGCGTGCTGCCTGCTGTAACCCCTAATTTCCCTCGGGATGAATAAAGTATTCTGATTCTGATTCTGATAACTCAGGCTCCTTCCCCACCAGAGAGGTGACATTCCATGTCCCTATTGCCAGTCTTGGCAGCCGGTGGTCAGTCCGCCAGGGCCTCCGCTCCTGGCCGCCACCCGGCACACAATGCACCCGACCCCTATGGCGCCTCCTGCGGGTGGTGGGCCTGCGGGAGGATGGGCCCATGTCTCCTCTTCGGGCTGTGCCCGGCCGGGCCCCATGGACTAAGGCCCGGCCACCAGACGCTCGCCCTCGGGCACCCTCCCCGGGCCTGGCTCCAGGGCGGGGCCCCGGTAACCCTATCCCGGGCAGGGTAAACTGTTCCCTCGATGTCCTTTTCATAAGGGTCTTATGAATCGCTCTTTGTCTGGTCCCTCACCCAGGGCAAATTTGCCATGGGAGACCCTATCAGGGGGCAAAAGCCCCCAGACAACATAGCCCCTGGGATCCCTGTGACACACAAACCCCTCCACCACGATAAGGTAGCGATTCAAGGAGTGATCATGTGATCCCATTTTTGTGTATTTTTACATTTGAACACATGCTTAAGTGAGTATTTCACCTAATACATTGTAAGTTATTGATGGTCTGTCCTGAATACTAAACAATCCTTTTTGAGAATTTGCCGATTTTAAATTTGTGTTCAGGAATAATCACTGAAATTTAAATAACAAAATTGTGTTATCTACTTGCAATTACAGCCTTGACATACATCAAACAACATCTTGAAACGACAGAGCATGAGAGTGAGGATCAGCAAAGAGAGTCATCTGATGAAGATGAATTCTTCTCCAGACCAATCTCCAGAAGGCTGCAAAGTGCAGTTGAGCTTGATGGTTATCTTGCTTGTGCCACAGACACCATGGAGCTGCTGCACTCCTTCTCAGCCATCAAAAACCTCTCTCTTAAACTGAACACAGCTCTGCCTGCTTCTGCTGCGTGTGAACGACTTTTTAGCTGTGCTGGTCTACTCTTCACTGCCAAACGAAGTCGGATTGCCTCTGTTAATTTAGAAAACCAGCTCTTGCTGAAACTGAACAAAAGGTTCAGAAAGTAAAGTGTGAAAGAAATGCTAAGAGATTAAGGCACTTACCTGCCTGTTGTTCAGTGTATGGGGAAAAGTTTAAATGGTTCTACGCATGTTCAGAAACATTTTTGTCATTGTTTTAACAAACAAAATTCCTTCTTTTATATCTACATTTATTTACAAAACAAGTTACCTTTCTATACCTTGTTCATCTGAAAAATGTGCTTTGAACATAAATATTTATACTGGTGAATCGAGTTGAATGCCTGCTATTGACAACAGAATAAAACATCAGTCTGTTAAAAAGTAATTAATACTCTGAGTAGTTTTTGAGAACAGTACTTTGTACTTTTACTCAAGTATTTTTTTAACACCAGTACTTTTACTTGTAATTGAGTACAATTTAACCAGTGTAACAGTACTTGTACTTGAGTACAAATTTTGAGTACTCTTTCCACCTCTGATCAAGACAATTATGTTGTATTACATTACAGTGATTTAACGTTAATTTACATTCAAAATGTGAAGTCAAAGTCTATTTACGTAACTTTAATGATATTCTAGAAGAACAGAACATTACTGTAAAATGCACAGTAAAATACCTTCATATTAGGGTTTTTTCCTATCCTACGGTCGCAGCCATACCCGCGACCTTGTTGTTGTTAGCTCACATTCATTGGCCAAAGCTTAGCGTCATGTTATTTATATTTATTCAAAATAATATGATTCTTACGCAATCTAAACATGTATATGTTAGCACACTGGATGACTTCTGTTGTTATATTTCCAGCATCAGGACTGATCTAGCCTTAAGCTACCGTTTATCTTATTAAAATCTTTATTTAGACTCTCCAGAATGCTCCAATACAAAACAGACTAATGTAGCTTGTCAACCACACTTAAAATACATATCTGGAAATTTAGGTTTGGATTTATGTAATTTCTGTGGAGTGAGGTGAGCTGATAAAGGCAAGTCTGCATTTGGAATTAACTGTAGCTGACAAACTATTATAGCATAAATCTGACCCGAAGTGTTCATAAGTATATATATTCACTCTTGATTTTTGCAAAGCTGGCTTTGGACTCTGATTCTGTAACACAGATCATGCTTTAGAAATACATTTTGCCCTGTATTGTGATGAACAAGTCTCTGCATCAGTTATCCGATTGTTCAGTGATGACGCGACTAATCCTACTTCCGGGTTTAAAGTAGTCTGCGTTTAATACGGCTTTTTTGTTGTTAACATGTTTAATGTTATGTATTTTCTTCTATTTGATCTCAAAAAGCTCCTAAAACAGTCAGTGATCCCTGTTGACCTCCCTCGGCTTTTATTACCACTAATCATTTATTTAAGCTCAGTTTTTAAAACCTTAGGATGTAACTACAGCCCAGCCCATGCAGCAGTATATGAATAACTAACCACGTATTGTGGATGGATTATCTCAGTTGTTCTCCTGGCTGAAGTTTGGTACTTTTACAGCATCCTGCCATGCGATTACATTTGTTCCTGACCACCGACAACACTCACGTTAACTTTTATCAAGTGGAAAAAAAGTTAGCTTGTTTATATTATGCTAACATAGCTGTGTCGCTAGCGGTCACGTAGCACATCATTATATACCAGCTAGCCCAACTTCAGTAACCCTACAAACGTCACTGCTGTTTAGTTTTCTGTCTTCATTTATGCTGGAAGTGATAACAGAGCTATACGTTTTAATTTGTTTCCAAAACCCCGCAGTCAGGACATGCTATATTGTATTTAGATAGAAGCTAGCGAGCTAACTCCCTGCTAACTTCTAACTCCGTTAAATGTCATAAATTCCGTTTTCATGGATGCCTGGATGTTAAACTCAATTGTTACACCTGGTAGAGCAGAACGCTGATCATTTTATTAAAGATGAAAGACTTTAAACAGTTTTTCAACTCTCAGTAATGCCATAGTGATCGTTTGATATATGGACCTGCAGCGGAGTTTAGACCCAGACATGGCTAGTGACGTCAGACTGAACAATCGGATAGCAATTTGAGGGCCTGTGCTTGCTCTAAAAAAGATCACAATGCTTGTTGGGGAGATTGCATTTGCTCTTCAATTGTTCAAAGGACACAAAATGTCCATTTTCATAACAGTCTTCCACATACTGAATCCCCTTTCATTGCCATATATCCACAGTCTTCATCAGATGTACGAGTTCATTTAGTCTCAGAGAAATCTTTGAAGACAGTCCAAGTTTTCAGTCCAAGAGTTCTGTGACCTTTGCACCAGATTTTAACCAAATATCACATAAATGGCTAACCAGTTGTCACTTTAGACTCACTGACTAACATTACATTGTATGTGTTTGGACTGTGGGAGGAGGCTAGACAACCTGTGGAGAGTCTCAGGCTCAGGGAGAACATCCAAACTCCACGCAGAAAGGTCATACAGCTACTAGGTCCTGGGCATAACCGTTCCAAGAAGGAATCCTCAGCCTCACAATATCTCTTAGAGTCAGTAATTCCACTGATTGGTGGAGCTTCTCTTTTTGGGAAGTGACATTGCTAACTACTGCACCTCCGTGCTGCCTATAAGTCCCATTAATACAACCTATAGGTGGCACATGACGTTGATGACAACATTATCAAATGAATGTAATTAATTTTGTATTTAATAAGAATTGAAACTACTAGTTGAAGAATTTTCTGCAAGGTTTTTTTGCAACAACAAATGTGGCCCCCTACTGGCCACTATAAAGAAAGCAGGTTTAAGTCAATTGTACTTTGGTTTCAGACTTCAGACCTCAAAGTTACATCCATCTTTTCTATACAGTCTATGCCTTCTCTTTTGCTCTAATCATTAATATAAAATGCCAGATATGCCACTTGATCATAAGCACAGATTAGGGACTAGTACTAGGATTTAGCTAATATATTAAATTGAATATTCTGATAGTAACTAGCACTTGGGTAAAGTAAAATGTGAAGTGAATTTAAAGTTTATATCAGAAATTGCTGATAACCTCACTGCTAGCAGTCTACATAAGATAAAATGAGGACAGTGCTGCCCTATGACTTGCAGATAACAGTGTGTATGTCGGGAGTCCTGTCGTTACATTTCATCACCTTCCTCTGCTGTAAACAAGGTGATCAGGAAACAGACAGGCGAGAAATGTTGGGATATTTACGGCTGCTATTTCTGTTGATACAAGATGAAGATTGTGTGTGTGTATGTGAGAGAGAGAGAAAGAGCATAAACTAAACAGAAAGTGCTCAGTTGACTCTTGAACTATTTGTGTTCCTTACTGGCTGTGTGCAGAATACCAGGTAATATGGGCGTTATTTACAGAGGAGCATATCTTCAGTGGCTTATAAAGCACCTTAAGTTACATGAATAAAACATGACTGAAACTGGAGGATGGAATCACATCCCTTCAAGCTACTTTGTCATTTGATGTTTTGCTGATAATGACTACAATAGAGAGTGCCATCTAAAACATCATTCAGTTGGGTTGAGATTTGTAATTGCTTAGGTCATAGCATGTGAGTGACGGATGAGGTCTTTGCAGTGATTTGCTGCAATCTTGTAAAACTATGCCAGCATAATGGCCCCAACACTATGGATCCAAATTTCTAGATGGAAGCTATTTTAAATTTACATTGTTTTCATTTTCATTTGTATATTTCAGGTCTAACAAAAGGTTAAACTACTTCATCAGTAGGGCTGCGCGATATGATGAAATATATTGGATACACTGTTTATTTAATTTTTTTCATTGTTTGGATGGTCATCACATGGATGCAGGCACAGAGAATACCAGCATAGCCATTAAAGATGAGGCAGAAACAGGTAGCTCCAAACAGAAGGACCAGTCAAAACAAATCAAGGACCTTATTCCTAAACTAGTCCCCACCGCAGAGTCAAACATGACAAACCTCTTCTACCACATACGCAAAAATCACACGAAAGAGTATGGAGAGAGTTTACGGATGAGACGCAAAAGAAGAGCCGTCAGGTGCTCAAAATAAACCTTACACTCAAACATTAGAACAGGCTTTTTCCCGCAGCACACCATGTAATAAATACTCAAAAAGAAAACTGCGGAAGTTACAACTTATATTTAACAATGCATAGTTTCATGCATCGGTCAAAACACTCGACTCTAGGTACACAATGTCCAGCTGAAAACACTTCACACAAGTTGAGCTGCCCGAGAGTGGCAGAATTTACAGAAAAAGCACTATTTTGCCATATACATCGTTGTTGGGATGAGAAATGTCTTTCATCGGGATATGAGATTCTGGTTATATCACACAGCCCTATTCATCAGGTAATGCATGTAATTTTCACTTTACAACTTTTTTGAAGTGCCTAAGAACAATTCCTGCTAAAAACAAAACAAAATATAATTTACTGGGCGCAGGTTTCGCTCACTGGGATGAGCAGGAGACCATATGCCGCACGGCTGAGAGCAGCTGGTTCGAGTCCGACCCCCCATGTCTTTGCTCCGCTTTCCTGTTAGCCTTCACCATCCCTATCAAAAACAAATCCATAAAAAGGCCCCAAAAAGTTTAACAAACATAATTTACGGTATAAATTCTTAATAGAAATGTTGAATTTAATGTGTGATGACAATATGAAAATTTAATAGCAGATTAGCATCAAACGCTGTATTCATTTGATGGAAGATGGAGGGACATGCAAGCTGGCAATGCTGTGTGTCCTTTGTGTAATTGAGAGGATACTGAAAGCTACAAATTTATCCTGTCAATGCAGAGCTCACTCTTGATTTGTTGGAAGAGCTTTCAGAGGCAGAAATAGTTGGCATTTTGCCAAAGTAGCTTTTGGCAAAAACACAGACTGTCATTTGCATTTAAGACCATTTCTGCACAGACAAGTTTGTTTGTGCAAACGAACACGACGTCAGCTCAAGAACCTGGCAGCTTCAGACCAACAAGTTTGTTTACCGAGCTAAGGAGAACTTGGGAGATATTGCCCCCAAGTGAGGAAAATACTGTTTTCCAAAGCAGGGTAAATTCCATTTCCTTTCATGAGCACTCAAGCATCAGACTTATTTCATGTCAGATTAATAGGAAGCTTCTAATCTATACTAGCAAAAACATATGGGTGGGTATTGTGTGTGCTTTTGTATAAACCAATGAAGATGTTTGTGTTTGCAGTAAGCCTGTGATCCCACTAATATTAAAAACCATACAAGCTCTGAGTGGAGTAATAATGTGCCAGTACTTGCCTGATAAGTATTCTGTAAGTCTGATAAGGAAAGAATTGTAAATGAAACTATTATCTTCATGTCACATGATACACAGATTCAGAGACACGCAAAGCAAAAGTGTTGATATAAATGTTTGAATTCTGAATAGGAGACTGAGTAAACTAGTGCATACAGGTGTAGGTGTTCTGGCGGAGGGCCAGAAAACACGGACACAGCAAAACAACTGCAGGGCAGATAATGTCCTTTTCTCCCATCTTGGCTTCTCTAATGGCAGCAAAAGTGCAGTCAACTTAATAACAAGTAAATGACTGCATTCGATCTAGTTAAGACCTCTCTAAAATGACAAAACCCTAAAAATAATACTCATAAAAAAGCTTTACTGCTCAAATGAAAAATCTATAAAAGGCTTCATTAATAAGACAAGCCAGTAATGAACTGAACCTAGTAATAACTAGGTTCGACCAAACATTAACAGAAGCTGAAGATGTTTGTTGCTTCCAGCTCTTTGTATGAGTCTTTTTACAGCCCCACTTTCTTTTAAACGATACATGACTGTTTTGGAAATAAAGTCTGTTTAAGTTTTAAGATTTCATTTTTCTATTAAAGAAATTTTTTTGAAAACTTTTATGCCTTTTCTTTTATACTAAAAGGGGCACAGCATCCGGGAAGTATACGCTACAAGTTTAACTTCATTGCAGATGTGGTGGATAAGATTGTCCCAGCTGTGGTACACCTGGAGCTTTTTCAAAGGTAAACCAAACCAAAGCAGAAAAATGAAGTAGCATTTCAAAATGCTCTTTTAGATGCAAAATGACCTTTGCTATTAATCTTTTTTTACTGCCAGAGTGCCATTTTCCAGTGAGGAGGTCTCTGTGTCGAGTGGCTCTGGGTTTATAGTGTCAGAGGATGGCTGGATTGTCACAAATGCTCACGTGCTTACCAACAAACAGCGGATAAAAGTTGAGTTGAAAAGTGGTGTACATTATGAAGCTGCGGTCAGGGATGTGGATCAGAAGATGGACATCGCTCTCATCAAAATCGATCCAGATGTGAGTGTCCTGCTGTTTTTGTGGGGCTCCCCAAGGGTTTAAGGCAAAATCAGTGGTGCGTTTCCTCTTGCTGAGTAGCTTGTCATCAGAGGCTAACATCAAAGTGTATTAATCCTGCACACAAAGCAGTGAGAAATCCAGGGAGAGAGTCATCAAGGGCCTTTGCCTACCAAAATTAGACTCTGTTCCTTAACATGGCCAATTTGCAGACTGAATTCCTTTGGGGTGCTATTTGTTCATGTATCATGAATTCAAAGCCCCAGCTATTTTTTGTGTGTATACTTACAAGAGCGGTTTTGAATAAAACATGTTCCAACTTAGACTTGCTCATACAGAACTGGCTGCTTTGTATGGTAGCAGGTGCTCTATTCCCAACCACTTCAGTCAGACGGCACTCAGTGTGAAGCACATGATTAACATCTTTAGGGCTGATCTGAATACAGGAACACCTCAAGATCAGCAGAAGTTAACCAGAAGCATCACTGGATTTAACTGCTTTAAAGCTGAAGGAGTTTTCTCTTTTTAAAAACCTGGGAGTGGTGACAGTTGTACAATGCTTTAACACTCTGTGATACATTCTTTGCATAAGGGGTTCTAAAGCTTGCCTAAAAGGCATATTTGTTGTGACATAAGAGCCCATACCCCGGGAGGTGCAGCTATAAATTAAATGAAGCATTACAATTCCCACTAGAGATAAATGGCGTGAGCCTGGCAAAGGAGGAACCAGGCAGAGTCAAGCTGAAGCATTTTTTCGTTTGGTGTACAACTAAATGTTTTTTTTTTTTTTTGGTTTTTTTTTTGTTTTTGTTTTTTTGACCTTTTCTCCATAGCTTTATTTTCATTAAAAAAACAAATTACCGGGTGAAATAACATACTGGATGACTTCTGACCTTTTTGCTTGTGCTACCCTCAGCGGCTGCATTCTTTTTTTTTTTTTTTTTTTTACAACTTTATTTATAGTTTTCCAACAAAACAGTCCAGAATTTCTTACAAAAGTTGCGAACCCTACCCCCCACCCCCATCCAGGTGGCATCCCCACAACCAGGAAGCACAATACACACAACACAAAAAAAAAAAAAAAAAAAAAAAAAAGGGGAGAAACACTCAAACCAATCTGTGACAGTCATTATAGCACCAACAGCCGGACCCCGGCACATGAGAGAAGAAACAAAGAAGAAAAAGGGAATAAAGAAATCCCAACAGTCAAAGTACGGGCATTGAGGAGACTATGGACAGCAGTCCGAGAAGAGAGCAAGAGCATAAATTACCAACAAGTAAAGAACAATAAATCAGGCAAAAGACAGACTCTTGACATGAGTTATGAACCGTGACCAGGTTTTGTCATATTTACTCTCCAAGCCGCGCACGGTATACCTAATTTTTTCCAGAGCTAATCCCAACATCACCTCTCTAATCCAATGGACGTAGGAAGGAGGGTTTGACGCCTTCCAGCTCAGCAGTATCAGACGGCGGGCATGCAACGAGGCAAAGGCTATTGCGTTTTCGTGGAGGGGAGAGAGTCTCAGCTCTTCCCGAGGTACACCGAAGATAGCTATCAAAGAGTCAGGCCGCAGTGTTCCACCCGATATAGCTGACAGTGATTGAAAAATTGATGTCCAGAAACCACACAGGGAGGGACATGACCAAAACATGTGCCCCAAAGAAACAGGAGAGTAATCACATCTAGGACAATTCGGTGCAACATCAGGGTACAGTTTAGACAGTCTGTCATTAGAATAGTGGAGCCTGTGGACGACCTTAAATTGAATCAGGCCATGTCTAATACAGAGAGAAGACGTATGTATACGCTGTATGGCTTTCTTCCAGATGTCTTCTGACATGAGTTCTCCAACCTCCCCTTCCCACGCCGCCTTAGGTTTGTCCCATGTATGAGGGCAGCTTTCAAGAATCAATGCATAAATCTTCGATATTGCTCTTTTAGTGGGCTGACTCACATTAAGAACTAGATACAGTAGGTCCTTAGAGGGCAGAGACGGGTACCCTGGGAGAAATTTAGAGGCAAAACTCCGAGCCTGAAGGTATCTGAAGTAGTGAGACTTTGGTAAGTTATGGTCTTCACACAAATATTTAAATGAGACAAAGCCATCCTCAGTGAAGAGATCTTGAAAGAAAACCAGACCGTTTCTGTGCCAGACTGCAAATGAATGATCTATTTGAGATGGTGTAAAAAGATGGTTGAACATTATCGGAGAAAAGCTACAAGTATTTGTCAAGTTAAAATGTTTCCTGAATTGACCCCAGATCTTAATTGAATTTTGAACCACCAAATTGGAGTTCAGCCCAGATGCTTTGACATTCAGTGGGAGAGGGGCAGTTAAGATCGAAATCGGAGAGATTGGGAGTGTAGCTCTCAGTTCCATATCTGCCCAGACTGGACCCTCCCCATCCGCAAACATGGTTATCCAATATGTCAGCTTGACAATGTTAGCAGCCCAATAATAGAATAAGAAATTAGGTAAGCCCAAACCACCATCAGCTTTAGCTCTCTCCAGGCTTGCTCTCCTTATGCGTGCAGGTTTTTTGTTCCATATGAACAAAGAGACAAAGCGATCCAGCTGGGCAAAATAGGATTTGGGGAGAAAGATGGGGATCATTTGGAATAGATAAAGAAACCTGGGCATTACAGTCATCTTCACCACATTTATCCGTCCTGCCAGCGAAAGTGGAAGTTTTGACCACCTACCCAGATCAGATTTAGTACTGTCCAGAATAGACCTGTA
This sequence comes from Maylandia zebra, assembly GCF_041146795.1. Lineage (NCBI taxonomy): Eukaryota > Metazoa > Chordata > Actinopteri > Cichliformes > Cichlidae > Maylandia > Maylandia zebra. The sequence continues at coordinate 9,903,111 of NC_135178.1, forward strand.
GTTATACTGGAAAATAGTCTTAATCGAGCCAGCTATTTCCAGTCCCAAATATGTGAATTTGTCATTTTCAATTTTAAAAGGCAAATCGTCATAAGTGGTCTGTTTTGCCAGATTGTTCAATGGAAACAGTAAAGATTTTGATAAATTAACCTTATACCCCGATATGTTGCTGAACTCCCGCAGCCAGCGGAAAAGGTGGGGCATACTCCCAATTGGGTCTGATATCTGCAAAAGGAGATCATCAGCATAAAGCAGAGTTTTATGAGTTACCTCACCCCTGGATATACCTTTAATCCTCTCATCAGATCTGATAGCAATTGCCAGCGGTTCGATCGCAATGTCAAACAGGAAGGGTGACAGGCAACAGCCCTGCCTCGTCCCCCTGTAGAGCGAAAAATATTCCGAAATCAGACCATTCGTCCTGACTGCAGCCATAGGCGTTGAATATAGGACTTTAATCCATCTACAAAAAGTAGGTCCCATGCCGAATTTCTCCAGAACTGTGAAAAGGTAGGACCATTCGATTCTATCAAACGCCTTTTCAGCGTCAAGGCTCAGAATAACTTCCGGTTGTATTGTCGAATGGGGGGAGAATACCACATTAAACAGTCGTCTCACATTAAAAAATGACTGCCGTCCGGGAATGAAGCCCGTTTGGTCCTCATTAATAATGGTGGAAATAATAGGGTCCAACCGTAGTGCAAGAGTTTTGGTTAAAATCTTATAGTCACAGCACAAAAGACTTATTGGCCTGTATGAGCTACACTGTACAGGATCTTTATCTTTCTTTAGTAAGACTGAGATCGTGGCCTGGGTAAGCGTCTGCGGCAGATTGCCAGTAGCAAAAGATTCAGCATAAACTGATTCTAAAATAGGTGTGAGCTTCGAAGAGAATTCCTTGTAAAACTCCATGGGGAAACCGTCCGGACCTGGCGACCTTCCAGTCTGAGACAATTTAATAGCGTTCGTTATCTCTTCAATCGACAACGGCTGTTCCAAAGGCGACTGAGCGTCCGGAGAGAGCTTGGGAAGATCCAGCGAGTCAAGAAACGAGTAGATCTCGGATGAATTACTGCCCACCTCTGATTGATATAGGGTAGAGTAAAAATATTTGAACTGGTCATTAATGACTCGGGGGTCGTGAGATATCGAATCAGCACCTATTTCAATTCCCGAAATCACGCGCTCAGCTGACCGCTGTTTGAGCTGAAGTGCAAGGAGCCTCCCCGCTTTATCTCCATGCTCATAATATACCTGCCTGGATTTAAAAATATTTCTTTCGGCTCTCCATGTCATAAGCGTGTCAAATTCAGTTTGCAACAGTAATTTCTCCTTAAAAAGATCTGGCGTAGGTGAAAGAGCGTAACGCCTATCCATATCCGCAATCTTGTCAGCCAGTTCTTTAAGTTGTTTAGAGCGCTCCTTGTCTCTGTGTGCCACATAAGAAATAACTTGGCCCCTAATGTAGGCTTTCATAGACTCCCACAAGACTCCCCTCGACACATCCTGGGTGTCATTAATTTCCAGAAAGAAGTCAATCTGATTGCTGAGAAACGTTTTAAAGCGTTCACATAAAAGTAATAGGGGGTCTAGCCGCCACGTTCGTTGGGGCGCTACATTACCTGGAAAAACCAGACCCATCTGCACAGGGCTATGATCTGACAACACTATACTGTGGTATTTGGTGCTGGAAATTAAGGGAAGTAGCTGGTTATCGACAATGAAGTAATCAATCCTGGAGTAACTATGATGTACAGGGGAAAAAAAGGAAAATTGCTTCGTAGATGGGTTTGTTGCACGCCAAGGGTCTGATAAGCCGTAAGAACGAAGTAGGGAATTAATAGCCACTGCTGCTGACGAGAGGGTGTTGCTCGACCTTACGCTTGATCGGTCCAGCTGGGGAGAAAGGACACAATTAAAGTCTCCACCTAGAATTAGTTTATAGGAGACAAGGTCTGGGAGAGTCGAAAAAAAATTAAGAAAGAACTGTGCGTTGTCCCAGTTAGGTCCATAAATATTAGCCAGTATTAGTGGTGTGTTAAACAGCTTGCCCACTACAACAACATATCTGCCATTAGGATCTGATATCACTTCAGAGTGTTCAAATGGAACCCCCTTCCTAATTAAGATTGCTGTTCCCCTGGCTTCGTAGTTAAAACGTGAATGATATATTTGTCCAATCCACTTACAACCTAATCTTTTTTGGGAGTTAGTATTTAAGTGTGTCTCCTGTAGAAACATCACGTCAGGTTTGAGCGATTTCAAATGACTAAATACCTTGCTTCTTTTAACCAAATTATTCAGCCCTTTGACGTTCCAGCTAATGAATGAGACCGATTTCTGTTGATTATTCACATTATCCAGAGTCATAGTGCCACAATCGATAATAGACTGATCCTGCACGTTGGTCATATCTCAGTGTTTCAGTGCCTGTTTGAGCCACAACATAAACCACAGATAAACCCAAAGCAAAACTAACAAAAACAAACAGATAAACATAGATAAACCTCTCACCATCCTGGACCCCTGGGCTGGTCTTCCACAAACCTGAGACTGCCCTGAAAACACTCCTCTCTCTCCTAGGCATATAACACGTTTACACTAGCTTAAACTCTTACATGAACTCAGCAAAGACAGAACAAAGTATAATAGGACCCTTGACTCAGCATCATTATTGCCGCATGCATGTCGGCACCCATCCACTTACAGGCCGGTACGGCTCTGAACACTCACGGTTGGAAAATAATCCCACAAGAAAGGGGTAAAACCCAATAAAAATAATGACACTGGTGATAAGAAAAAGGGGATTAATTAATCAGAATACATCAAAAAGCAAAATAAAAGCACTGTCGGGGTTATGGTGTCGGGCTGGAACGAAGACCAATGAGGATACCGAAGATATTCTGAAATAAAATATTCCCCAGGCCACATGACATCCACAGAAATCCCCAACATCTTATAGCTATACCTTGTCCAATCATAAAGGGCACCCAACCGTAGCGTGGCGACGTTCACCAGTCAATGCACAGCCTGTGCAGACTACCTCAATGGTAGCACGCAGCGTGTGATACTTGTTGTGGTCCGTGAATTAACTGTCACTCTCCCTCCGTCTCCCGTGGGCGCAGATTGGTCTCGACGTAGTGCCTTGCCTTGGTCGGGTCTTCGAAAGACATCTGTTCGCCAGCCGGGGTCGTGATTTTCAATGTAGCTGGATACAGGAGACCATATTTCACTCCCGTACACCGGCGAAGCAATCTTCTCACCTCGGTAAAGGCCGATCTCTTCTTTCTAACGGTGGCCGAGTAATCTGGGTAGATGTAGAAACGCTTCCCATTACGGGTAATGGGACCTGCCCCCATGGCCTTTCGAAGAACATCCACTTTCTCCTGAAAATAGTGGAACTTGACGATTATCGGTCTCGGGGCATCTCCATCCTTTGGCCTCGGCTGCAGGCTCCTATGCGCCCGATCGAGCGTCGGCGTATAGTCGAGGGCGAGCGCTTCCTTCAACAATTCAGCCACGGCTTTCTCCGGTCGAATATTTCCGAATCCCTCTTCCACCCCAATTAGTCTGCAGTTATCACGACGTTGCCGGGACTCCAAATCATCAGCCTTGTCTGCCAACCGGACGACTTGGGCAGATAGCGCATCAACTTTAGCTTCCAGTGCTACAACACGGTTAGCCTGGCCATTAGCTTCCTCCTCAAGATCATCAGTGCGGGTCGAGAGCGTGGCGTTTTCTTTCTGCATGTCTTCGATAGCCTTCGCAAACTCTGCGCGCACACTCAGGACCTCTGACCTTAAATCACCCGCCAAGTCGTCTATTTTCTTGTGTAGTTCACCTGCAGCTGCCATCACAGACGAGTCGATCTTGGCTAGCACATTCTGCTCCGTTTGCTTTATGGCAGCCATGATTGTGTCGAGATCCGGCCCGGCCCCCACCCCCGCGGCCGGATCCGCACCAGGCAAGTCCGAGGCATCAGGCCCCGGCTTCTGCTTGAGCGATTTAGGCATGTCGAACAGCTTTAGACTACAAAATACAACTGATTCGAAAGATTAGGCACTTGTGAGACGGGTTCGCGCCGGGATGTACTAGAAGGGGAGCGGGAAAATTACGCAAATGGTCAATCTAAGCAGAGCTCGCAAAAACACGTCTTCACATGTCGCTGCTCTCTCCCCTCCCCACAACTAAATGTTTTTGTATTAAAAAATGCACTTTAAACACTCATTTCCACCGTAGGGCTTTGGCAACCTTTTCCAACCAGTGACAGTTAACCTTCATCAACATCAACAGAAATCTCAACAGAAAAAGAAAAAAACTGCTAATAATAATGTTTGAACAAGTGAGTGACTGGAACAAGTTATGCAGTGGAAGATTTTCTAAAATTCAGCAACATGATTTTTGCTTGCAGGACTAGTTTTGAGAGACCATAAACAGCTGGTCTCTGAATGAGTTGAATTTCACAGAGGAAGGATCGTTTCACCAATGGAAACCTTACAAAAAAGTATAACAGTTTTATTACTGGTTTATCTCAGGTTTAGTGGGCAACTCATATCTTCTGAGGCTATTGCAGAAGCTAGCATTAGAATCTGCCATGGTCCATTTGCTGTGTCTCCTTCACGGTTTCTTGCCGGACCCATACTTAAACTCCTGCTCGGAGGTGCTGATTCTCATTCCTGCTACTTCTCAGCAATGAACTGTTCCACTGCAAGCTGGAGGCCACCACCTGGTAAAGCCAACATAAACACAAAAAGCAGAGACAAAATCCACCTACAAATTCTGTCTATAAAAGTTACAAACAGAATTTGTGTCAAAGGGCAGCCCCAGCAAAGTCCAACAGCCACTAGAAACAAGTCCAACTCATTGTCGTCAATGCAACCAAGTTCTCACTTCCAAACAGTCCTTTTTTTTTTGTGTCCCATTTGGATATTTAGCCATCAGAATAGTTGTCTTAAGGCCAAGAAAGATGCCAAGTGGATTTATTTTACCAAGTGGATCATCATGGCCTTGCCATATTGGTCCATTTGATTGACCTTTATTATAATTATGAATTGATTTTATTTTCGGTTGCTACAAACGGGACAGACATGACTGGGGGATAGGACAAGGAGAAAGAATGAAAGAAAGAGAGGGAGAGAAAGAAAACCAAAGGGGAGAAGAGACGGTGAGAAAGGGGGGAAGAAAGAAAGAAAAACAAACAAAAAAAACAAAACACCTGGGTCACCTGTATGGAGAAAAAAAACAGAAGAGAAAGCAAACAAAAAAAGAACAACATAATAAAAAACAGCACCATCACAATAAACTAGCTAGCAGTAGATAACAGTAGATACTAAATATTAAACGATATTGTGCAGCACGCAAGATAGACAGCGCACAATGTGCTTTGAGGCAGCAGCCAAGAAAGGTGTAGTCCGCGTCTGTGAACACCCGTGTGTACACCTGTGTGCACACCTGTGTGGATCAGCATGCTTGTATTCCAAAGCTTTCTCCGCCCCAGATATCCAGAGGCTCCAGAGTACAAGGACCCGAGGAGGACCACCAAAAGGGGGGGAACCGTGCCACCCTCCTGGGAAGAGCTGAGTAGAGCCCCAAACGAGAGGTCACCCAGCAGCTACGGAGCAGAGGCCAGAGGGGGTTGCAGTGGCGTGCTCGCGGGCTCTGCCGGCAGCCAGCTGTGCCAGAGAGGACCGAGCTTCAGGCCCAGAGGCCAGAGGCCTGAGGGCATCCCACCCCCCGGAAGGGGCCCAACCGGGCCACAGGCGCCAGGCCCCGCCAATCGGCCACCAGGAGTGAGCCGGTACATACATGAGCGCCCAGCCCCAGACGACAAGGACCACCAACACACCAACGTGTGAGGGCATCAGCCACCGGCAGGGAGTGTGGTGAGGGGAGATAGGCCTCCGTACTTTGGAGGGCCTGAGATGTACCCAGAGAGACCCAACCTGACATATAGACAAAGACGAACAGGCGCACGCGGTCACAGTCCATATTTTCAAAGTGCCTCCAATAGGATCCCCCAAGGGATGATGTCAAACACCTTCTCCAAGTCCACAAATAACATGCAGACTGGTTGGGCAAATTCTCCACTCGAATATCTCAAGAGGATAAAAGCCAGGACAAAAAACACATTGTTCCTCTTGAATCTAGGTTTGACTAATGAACAGGCTCTCCTCAGTAGTACCCTAGTGTAGACCTGTCCAGAGACCCTAAGTAGTGTGAGCTGTCAATATTTAGAGGACACCCCTCTACTCAAAGATGGGAATCATCACCCTAGTCTACTAATACAAAGGCATTGGCACAGATCTCCACATGATGTTGCATAGGCGTGGCACCAAGACAGCCCTACAACACCCAGGATCTTTGGGAATTCAGGGCAAATCTCATACATGCCAGGGGCATTGGCATCAAAGACCTGTTTAACTGCCAAAGTGACCTCACCCCCCAGTGGTGGGTGAGTCACCCCGCTCATCTCCATACTCTGCTTCCTCTATGAAAGGCATGTCAGTGGGATTGGGGAGATAATCAAAAATATTCCTTCCACTGCAGCATCCTGTCAAAGTTCAGCAGGAAGTAGGTACTTGTGATCTTGCTAGACGCGCCGAATGAATCCTCACTATATTTGGGTTCCCCCCCAAACTCATCACCAGGTGGTGATCAATTTAAAGATCAGCTTCTCTCTTCACCTGAGCATCCAGAACACCCAACTATAGAGCTGATATATAGGGTGGGCCATTTATATGGATACACCGTAATAACATGGGAATAGTTGGTGATATTAAAGTCCTGTTTGTGGCACATTAGTATATGTGCGGGGGCAAACTCCTCAAGATGGGTGGTGACCATGGTGGCCATTTAGAATTTGGCCATCTTGGATACAACTTTTGTTTTTTCAATAGGAAGAGGGCCATGTGACACATCAAACTTATTGGTAATGTCACAAGAAAAACAATGTTGTGCTTGGTCTCAACGTAACTTTATTATTTCATGAGTTATTTACAAGTTTCTGACCACTTATTAAATGTGTTCAATGTACTGCCCATTGTGTTGGATTGTCAATGCAACCCTCTTCTCCCACTCTTCACACACTGATAGCAACACCGCAGATGACCCCAAAGATAAAAGTCTAAGGGGGTCAGATCGGGAGACCTTTGGGGCCATTCAACTGGCCCACGACGACTAATCCACTTTCCAGGAAACTGTTCATCTAGGAATGCTCAGACATGGCACCCATATTGTGGTGGTGCACCATCTTGCTGGAAAAACTCAGGGAACGTGCCAGCTTCAATGCACAAAGAGGGAAACACATCATCATGTAGCAATTTCAAATACCCAGTGGCCTTGAGGTTTCCATTGATGAAGAATAGACACACTATCGTTGTACCCCATATACCACACCAAACCATCACTTTTGTTGTTCCAACAGTCTTGGAGGGATCCATCCAATGTGGGTTCGTGTCAGACCAATAGCGGTAGTTTTGTTTGTTAACTTCACCATTCACATAAAAGTTTGCCTCATCACTGAACAAAATCTTCTGCGTGAACTGAGGGTCCTGTTCCAATTTTTGTTTTGCCCATTCTGCAAATTCTGTGCGCCGATCTGGGTCATCCTCGTTGAGATGCTGCAGTAGCTAGAGTTTGTAAGGGTGCCATTTGTGAGTTGCTAACATCCGCCGAAGGGATGTTCGACTAATGCCACTCTCCAGTGACATGCGGCGAGTGATACGCTGTGGGCTCTTGCTGAATGAAGCTAGGACAGCCACTGATTTTCCTTCATTAGTGAAAGTTTTCTTGCGTCCACATTTTGGCAAATCCAACACTGAACCAGCAAGCAGTTTGCTAACTGTAGCATGGGAGATGGGTGGTCTTGTAGGGAGTCTTGCATTGAAATCTGCTGCAATGACCCGGTTACTGCGTTCACCAGATATCAACATGATTTCGATCCACTCCTCACGTGTTAACCTCTTTGACATGTCAATGGCTGTGAACAAAGAGAAACTTGTAAATAACTCATGAAAGAATAATGTTACATTGAAACCAAGCATACCATTGTTTTTCTTGTGACATTACCAATAAGTTTGATGTGTCACATGGCCCTCTTCCTGTTGAAAAAAATAAGTTGTATCCAAGATGGCCGACTTCTAAACGGCCACCATGATCACCACCCATCTTGAGGAGTTTGCCCCCTGTATAGGAATTTCTTTTATTTATGTATTAATCACATTATTTTATTTTATAATGCCTTGGTGCCACTGGATTTAAACATGTTCCACACTCACACTATAAGACAAATGGTGGGGGTGTAGTAAGGAAGTTGGGGGAAGCAGACCACTCCACAGGAAGAGTATTTTGTCTCTTCGAGGACTCTGGGAGGTAGCAAGGGAGTGTGAACCCTAAGGTGTGAAACAGCTGTGTACTGCCTTTTGTTCCTGAAGAAGGTATTTAATAACAGATATGATTCAATGCAGAGAGGTCTGTTAATACATAGTGAGTGAGAAAGGTGACTGGAAAGGAAAAACTCAATGCATCATGGGAATCCCCCGGCAGCCTACGTCTATTGCAGCATAACTAAGGGAGGATTCAGGATCACCTGGTCCAGCCCTAACTATATGCTTTAGCAAAAAGGAAAGTTTTAAGCCTAATCTTGAAAGTAGAGATAGTGTCTGTCTCCCGAATCCAAACTGGAAGCTGGTTCCACAGAAGAGGGGCCTGAAAACTGAAGGCTCTGCCTCCCATTCTACTTTTAAATACTCTAGGAACAACAAGTAGGCCTGCAGAGCGAGAGCGAAGTGCTCTAATAGGGTGATATGGTACTACAAGGTCATTAAGATAAGATGGGGCCTGATTATTTAAGACCTTGTATGTGAGGAGCAGGATTTTGAATTCAATTCTGGATTTAACAGGAAGCCAATGAAGGGAAGCCAAAACAGGAGAAATATGCTCTCTCTTTCTAGTCCCTGTCAGTACTCTTGCTGCAGCATTTTGGATTAGCTGAAGGCTTTTCAGTGAGTTTTTTGGACATCCTGATAATAATGAATTGCAGTAGTCCAGCCTGGAAGTAATAAATGCATGAACTAGTTTTTCAGCGTCACTCTGAGACAGGATATTTCTAATTTTAGAGATGTTGCGCAAATGGAGTCTTACATATTTGTTTAATATGTGCTTTGAAGGACATGTCCTGGTCAAAAATGACTCCAAGGTTCCTCACAGTGTTACTGGAGGCCAAGGTAATGCCATCCAGAGTAAGAATCTGGTTAGATACCATATTTCTAAGATTTTCAGGGCCGAGTACAATAACCTCAGTTTTATCTGAATTAAGAAGCAGAAAGTTAGCGGCCATCCAGGTCTTTATGTCTTTAAGACATTCCTGCAGTTTAACTAATTGGTGTGTGTTATCTGGCTTCATGGACAGATAGAGCTGGGTGTCATCGGCATAGCAGTGAAAATGTATGCTATGTCTTCTAATGATGCTGCCTAAGGGAAGCATGTATAATGTAAACAGAATTGGTCCTAGCACTGAACCCTGTGGAACTCCATAATTAACCTCAGTGTGTGAAGAGGACTCTCCATTTACATGCACAAATTGGAGTCTATTAGATAGATATGATACAAACCACTGCAGTGCAGTACCTGTAATACCTACAGCATGTTCTAATCGCTCTAATAGGATATTATGGTCAACAGTATCGAATGCTGCACTAAGGTCTAGCAGGACAAGCACAGAGATGAGTCCACTGTCAGAGGCCATAAGAAGATCATTTGTAACCTTCACTAAAGCTGTTTCTGTGCTGTGATGAGCTCTGAAACCTGACTGAAACTCTTCAAATAAACCATTCCTCTGCAGATGATCTGTTAGCTGTTTGACAACTACTCTTTCAAGGATTTTTGATATGAAAGGAAGGTTGGAGATTGGCCTATAATTAGCTAAGACTAGCTTCATTTAAAATGCAGGACAATTTAGGAAAAATGAATTTTCCTTTACTTACAATGGTGTGAGTTGTACCATCCGGACACCTATGAATTTCTTTTTTGGTAGTGAATTTCCTGAGGGGAAATAAACACATATATATGACTTTATCACTGAATAAATGTTATCATGAACTGAATTCCTGGATGCTGTGACAAAAACATACGATTCTGCTCACTGCTGGCTTGTCTGTTGTAGGAGTTGGCAAGAAACTGACGTATTCTGTCCACAGGGATGGCAAAAGAAATTCCAGCAGCCACTTTCAGAGTATTTATGCCTATTACATCTCCATCCTGTTAAAAGCACAAAATAGAGGGGCAGCTGTGTCTGTGGTCTTCATTGATTTCACAGTTTTGCCTCATGTAGAGAAAGAAACAGCAGTACTGTGTCCTTTTCTTCCACTGCACATAACACAACTCAGTGTCTATTAAGTGTTCTTTTTACCCACAATGCAAATCATCAGTCTTGGTTATTGTCATAACTTATCTGTGTTTTCACAGCAAAGGACAATTAAAAAAATGCATGCTCGGTATGGCAACTATTCTCCTTTAGAAAAAAGCTGCAATTTTCGGGAAGGCAGGCTGGAGGCAGCAACCTTGATAAATGAATATACAATCTGTATCATTTTATTCCATAGTAACAATGCAAAGACCTCCATAATCGGGTCTTGTCCTAAAATATTTTGTGGAAGGCTTAATTTTGAACCTGAAGGAGTAGAGTGAAGATACTGGGTATTAAATAAAACAATATCATGACCTTAGTCCACACAGTCATAAATAAAACAAGAAAATCGCCTACATAGCAGCAAGCATAACAAACATGCAAATGGCCTGGTCTTATCTCTTTACACGTGACAGCACTATAAATCCTCTTACCAAGTTGACAAGCGGTCCACCGGAGTTTCCATACTATGAATAATACAAAAAAACAAAAACATTTTCTTACCCATTGTTCATTAAGAATAAAAACAAATAAAGGCAGTTAAAATGAAAGGCATCAATAGGTTTATAATGCTTATTCACTCACATTTATAATGGCATCAGTTTGGATGTAGTCCATGTCAGAGTCCTTAAAGCCCAGCTCTAGGCTGTTGCGATTGGCAGTGCTGACAATGCCAGTGGTGACAGTGTTCTGCAGAGAGAAAGGGCTTCCTACTGCCACCACAAATTCACCTGGACGCAGGTCTGAGGACTGGCTGAGACGCAGCACGGGCAAGGGACCCTGCGAGTGAGCCACAAAGAGACATGACAGGACCGGCCTAAGGACCACCTTGAACTTAAAAGGCTGGGGAGCCATATACAGGCACTGTCATAGCAGAGGGGTTTGATCCAAACAGAGGGTGAAAGGGCAGTCCAGGAGGGTAACAGCTTAACCTCTGTCTCTCTTCCACAGCATGTCTTTTATCCTGTCTTCCTTCTCTCACCCCAACCGGTCGCAGCAGATGGCCGCCCCTCCCTGAGCCTGGTTCTGCTGGAGGTTTCTTCCTGTTAAAAGGGAGTTTTTCCTTCCCACTGTCGCCAAAGTGCTTGCTCATAGGGGGTCATATGATTGTTGGGTTTTTCTCTGTATCTATGAAGCGCCTTGAGGCGACTTTTGTTGTGATTTGGCGCTATATAAATAAAATTGAATTGAATTGAATAGTACCAGTGCCTTAAACCTTCCTGTTTTTTTAAATGGCCAGCAGACTCTGACTACAAAAGTGCAGATTCATGTAAAATGCTGAAGTAACAACCTGCTTCTATTTGTGAATAGCATATCTTTAAGCCTCTGGAGGGTATAATTGGCTGTTTTTGACTACTTTTGATTTTATCTTTATATTTCACCTTTGAAGACTATTTACGTTGCCTTGTTTGACATCATTCTTTTCAGCACAACTTCACATGTATGAATTTACAGTTTGTTTTCATTTTGTCATACGGATCTAAAATCACACAAAAAAACTCTGAGTAGGAAAAAGTTCCTTTTTTTTACTTTGAAAATCACAAATATTATATCAAATGTCTATATTATCAAATAAGTGGCCAATTAGCAAGGAGCATCTTCATAGGAATTATAGTTTAAAAAAAGGTAGCATGTGCAGTTACCATTACCTATCGATCAGTAAATATCACAATATAGATATCAAAGATATGAAGAAACAGTAAAATAACCAGATAAAAGTAAAAAGATAGATGCATGGTTTTGACCAATTTTATTAAAAAAACCCACAAATTTCTTATCTGGTGTTCCTGTAATGTTGTCTTGCACACTGAATTTCAGTAGTACTACCACTCAGAGGTTTAGCTGAACTACACCTTTTGTACTAATTATTGCCCTTTTGAAATATATAGGCATGTATTTAATACTGCATAAACTATAATTACTTTTGTCATTTCAAAATAAAATGTAGATGTTTGATGAGATATGAAACAAATTTCAACCAGTGGGATAACCTGTTTCTCTGTTGTTGTGTGATTGTCCAGTTTAATCCGAGATCTCAAGGAACGTGAGCCAGAATTTCCAGATGTGAGCTCAGGTGTTTACATCTATGAGGTAATACCTGGAACAGCTGCATCCAGGTAAGAATTGTGCTGCAATACATTTATTCTTTTGTGAAAAACTGAGATTTCATGTAGCTTGAAAATTAATAGGTAGGGGGCAGAAATGTACTATTAGAACTTGGCATCCGGAGATCAAGCTCTGGATATTTTCTGAAAAGCGTCAGATTTCTGCCTGACCAACCTGCCCTAATAGTAAGATCATAGTCAAGGATCCATGCAGCATATTCAACTTAACACCTGGACCTGTTAGCTTCCATTGTTGTTTAGTGTAGGTCTGACAATCTACATTTAAAAAAACAGAGACTCCAGCTGCTGGGTTGCAAAGCAGGCTAATCTGGTGGTAGCCAAACATCTAAAGAACTTCCAGCACAAAAAGGCGATGTGAGAATAGTGGAGAAGGAGTTGCCTCGTGTTGCTTATGTGACAAATATGGGGCAAAAGATGGCGCTGCCTTGGACAAACACTTGTTTTAGAGCCATTAGTGCTTTCAGTGCTTCAAAAATGTTTATTGTTATAAGTTATGGCTTCCATCTGTGACACCCCAGAGATTCATGCATATCTCTGATCTGTGGCTATTTCCTGCTATCCCCTGATATTGAGGGCAGTTATCATATTGTAAACATCACATCAGGAATGCTGTTCGGAGTGATGTCAGGCCCAAATAGCAGCACCCTCTCTCTTCTTTCTCCTCCCAAAGTGTGTCAACTTGACAATGCTCTGTGTCTCACTCTGAAACTCTTATGATTCCTTATAAAAGATCTCAGATCATTATGTCAAAGCAAAATATCAACAAGTATGTACTTTAATGCTAAAACCTGGGCATGGAAGTTATGCACCCAGTTCTTGTTTTCAAGTCTTTCCAGATGTATGCTGTACAATCATTCCACCTTGGAAAAAAATGATTATAATAAGTTAGAAAAGTATATATTCACCTCCACTAATAGTTGGTTAAATATCCCTTAGTAAGTTGCAATTTAACCAGATATTATTAGTAGCCATCAATAAGCTTCTGGTAGGATATTTGACCACTTTCTTGGCAGAATTTTAGAGTTAATTTAAATTGATTGACTTGGCTAGTCCAGAAATTTTCAAAAGGGTTGAAATGGCCATCCCACAAACTTAGATTCAAGCTTAGAATCATCAGTCAAACAACTGTAAATAAGTACAAGTTATTTGTATGTGTCTCCAGTTTGCCATGGTCTGGAAGAAGACCCAAACTGTCTTCCTCAGATAAGAGAAAATTATTTAAGACCCAGGAATTACTAAGGCTTGAGCCTGCCATGAACTAGAAATGGCTGGAACACTAGTGTCACTGTCAACAGTGAAGCAAGTGTTACATCACACCGACTGAGGGGGTGTCAACCAAGAAAGAACAGCTATAAAATTGAAGAGCTTTCAAACTTGAGAACATTGCTGTTTAGCTGCCGGTACAGTGCAGCTAAGCTTCCACTGTATCTGCTGCATACACTGGAACATTGCACAGAGTAGGTGGAATATTTAATAAATCAAAGTTCTTCAGATTCACCTTAAATCAATAGTTTGACAGTTAAAACTTGGACACAATTCAGTGTTTTGACTTGTCAGTGCTCTCAAACACACATCCATGGATAAAGCAGGCTAACATTAGACCCAGCTCCAACCTGACAAAAAAAAATTGTGGACTATGCTTAAAAACTGGGTCTGTGCCAGAAAACCAACAGATTGAAATGAACTCTACCAATTCTGAAGAGAAAAATAGTCACATATATAACCATACTTATTCCAGAATCTTGTTGATGGCTATTTTTCAGCCAACAGGTCTTTTTTTGTATGCATGCACACACATCCACCTCGATGACTTCTGATTATCTTTGATTATCAGAAGTTTGATTATCATATTGTGTTATGATTCATCACAGGTGATAGTTTTCTTACTCACTATTGTGCTAAGTTTACTAAAAGATACTAACATAGTCTTTAGAGTTGAGTGATACATTTCCTGGAGATTCATTTGAGTGTAACTTTCCCATTATAAACTACACAGGAAAGGCATTGCTTCTTCAATATAATATCCAGTGCAGCTTTAATGTTATGGGTTTTGTTTGCTGTATTTTAAGTGTACATTGTAGAGATTATTGTAGACACTTTCCTATTGTTATCCTAAATGCTACACTGTTTTACAGATTAAATCTTTTCAAAGTTGGATACCACAGCTGTGGGCTTCATTTATTTATGTATTTTCTTATTTTTATTGCAAAGCTGCACAGTTGGGACTTGTTTTGGTACTGGTTTACAGAGTGTAACAATATCTGCTGTGAACTGGCATTTGGAGGCCTTTCTGGGTGGATTAAGAAATTTCTTGCAGTTCTCAAGGCTTTAGATTAAACTCATTATTCTTGCACTTCCCAAAGGCAATGCTGACATCTTTTTTATGGAAGACAGAATCCTTCTCTCTTTCTTTAGACTATATTCTTAATTGTCCTCCCATGACATTGAAGCCTTATACTTTGCACAGAACACAGCAGTTGACTAACATCCAAGCATTACAGCACAGCCTGTCAATTCACAGTGACAACTTGGATTGCCAGTCTAGTAACCTACTAACCTACTGTCATCCTGCCAACAGCAAGACGATCAGCAAATGTACATACCTAACATGCAAATATCTGCCAGTGAAGAGATTTACAATCAGTGAAGGGGTTTTTTTGGGGGGGGGGGGGGGCTGACACAGGAGCAGGCTTGTCTTGTGTGAAAGTTACTGGTGTCTTCCTTAGAGTTTGACACCTTTTCAGCTTGTGATTGATGGTATGGTGTTGATATCTCTGCAGGGGAGGTATGACTGATCATGATGTCATCATTGGCATCAATGGACACCCTGTCCACACCACTCAGGAAGTGAGCGATGCCGTCAAGCACAGCACCTCAGTCTTTGTTTTGGTGAGGAGAAAGGATGGGGATGTTACGCTAATGATCATCCCTGAAGAAACTGACTGATACCACTGTCTGTCTGCAAGTAGCTGGGTTTCCATCCAATTGTACTGTGCATTTCCAAAAAGCAGAAGTATAAGAATTAGCAGTGCCAAAATGCCCCAACATGCTATTACCTTAGTTTTATGGTTCCCTTTTAGGAGGGTTACAGTTTCCTCATCATAGAAAAGAAGATGTTTTTTGGCATTTTGGTTCTCAGTTACAGTGTAATGAATCTTTGTCTGTTTTACTTTGCTTTCAAAATTGTCAGAATTCTGAAACAATTCACAAGTCCAGAAGAGCAAACAGTTGGATATCAGCCACAAGTTGGTAATTAGCACCACCATAAGATCTTTCAATGATGTAACATGTTCAAAACACCATAGTAGCATTTATAAAGATCTATGCCTTTTTTTTCTTCAGCTGTTCATTAGTCACACAGAAAGTTCAGAAATTCAATTAAATCATCAGAGGTACAAATGAATATTTCCAGTCTCAAGTTATGAAGTTATGAGCACACTGCTCATAATTCAAGATTCAAGATTCTTTATTCGTCACATGCATAGTTATACAAGTATAACACGCAGTGAAATGTAACCTGATACGCTCCTCGACTTGTACAAAAGGGGGAGAGAAGAACAACATTATATATTATATACATTAGGTGAATGTGCAGTAGTAGATTTGTATGCAGCAAGCAGGTGAATTCTGTAAAAAATAATTTGATTTAATTGACAGTACACATGTCTGGTTAGATCCAGCTGTTTAATAGAAAGCTGTAAGAAGGAAATAGACAGCTAAAGTTAAATTTGCTGCATTTTTTCAGGTGGTACACACTGTAACAAGTTTGAGAAACACTGATAAGTGTATGTGTGCTTTTGGAAAACATTTAAAGCTGCTGTACAGAATCTTTGAAACAAGCTTAAAACATTTTTAGAATATAAACAGAGCATCTGCTTCTCTTTACAGCTCCTCACTCCACCAGGGCTGTTTGGCACTTTCTGATAGTGTGCAAATGTGATGTACATACTGCGGCAGTCATACAGACAACTGAACGGTCCAAAAGTTGGCCTACCTATTACTGGCTGAGGTTTTAGTAGAGTTGTGGCTGAACCACATAAAAATATATCATTAATTTTAATCTCCCCAATCAATTATAATGTTATGTTGGAATGTTGTTAAAGAGGGTCAACAATGTTTCAACCCAGTTTGTTTTTCAGATTCTGTATAGTAGCTTTAATATAGGGAGAACACAACTTCCAGATTGTGTGAGTAAAATTAGGTTTTTTCTATTTGTCAGTTTAACAGTTTCTGTTTTGCCTGTCACTGTTCCCTGTCTGTTTTCTTACCTGGTTCTTCCTGACCTTGCCCTTTCTCCTCACGTTCCTCTTTCCTCTCTCCCTATTTGGACTGACAATCATACACAAATAGATTGTATTCAATTAGATGAAAAATTATTAAGATCGCTAACAAAAAGTCCTCTCTCAGTCTACTTTCAACCAAAAGGCAAATAACCAAACCACATGAACATCTAATAAAAGATATAAACATTGAAACACTGATGTAACATTGTTCTTGATTAACGGATCATTTGATTTTACACTTTTACCTGAATGTGGCTCCTTTTTTTTGAAAAAACTTCCTTATATCCATTATGAACCTGGCTGTCTGTCTGTACACACACACACACACACACACACACACACACACACACACACACACACACACACACACGCAAACACACAACAGGAGTTATAAGGTTAATGGGCATTCAGTCAGTTAGCTAGTTAGTATCCATTTCAAACAGGACAGTTGTAACCAACAGTAGGCTATGGACAATTTGAAGTTTTAGATTTTAAATAGGCTGTATACATTTCAATGGGAGCAACAGAACGGTCAAATGTTGCTGATTTTACTACAGTGTAGGAGGGATTGTAGGGTAGCAAACATTGTCGGAAAACACGTTTTCAACAGGTTACCTGGGTGTAATGCTTTTCAGCTAAAAAGAAACATGGTCTGACTCCTACCTAACTATATAAAGAGTAACTGAAGGTTAAATGCAGCTAATATGTCCTGTTTTAAGCCAGGCACTTATACTTCCGCTCCGCTGCGTCTCAGCCACCATCGCTCTGGCAGCAAGAGCACTACACTGAAAAAAAAAGTTCTTTCAATTTACTTGATTTTATTGTGTACATCGGTCCCACATAATATGAATAAGTATGACTGACTTAATTTTCCACTTTCCCTCAAGTAATTAATGCTTGTCAGATCAAAGTATTTTATTTACATCAGATTACTTTAAAAAATCATGTTTGATGTACTAATATTAATCTATTATCATAATATCAATGTATTGCATAATGTCAATATATTTTAATGTTTAACACCAACTTATTTTTATTTGCCAGTGGTACGCAATGATATTATGTAATGTAAACACATTGCAATTATGTTCCTGCAACACAAATTATGGCTTTAAATCCTACTTAATTTTTTCAATTGAAATATTAACTGATTATTATTGACAAAAAAGGCAAAGACTGTGAGTGCTACTGAACAATTCACCTTTATTAAACTGTAACAGCAGTGAAAGCAGCAATTCTGCCATGAACAAGTCCAAACTCGCATCCATGTAAACTTGTTAACACATTTTTAAAGATAGCCTGCAGAAATAACTAAAAGAAAAAGTTAGTTTGAGAATATATTTGCAAATATTTCACAAAAAACTGACCTCAGCAGCAAATAAAAGAAAGTGCTTATAGATGATCCTGTCATCTCTTACATATAACATTTGTATTAATTACACAATTGAAAATGTAAACTAAATTAAGACTACCTGAAAAAAAAGCAACACGCTTTTATGAATAAACAGATTTACCCAAATATAACTTGTGTGTTATTTGACAACAGTTTCAGCTTCTGTACATGTATTTACCTGTATAAGATTTCAACTAAGTTGAGCCTTAAATGACATTGTTACATAACTAATACCAAACACCTACATGAATTTTAATCTTCATTTTAAACATGTAAGCAGGACATTAAGGTTGACTTAGAACATATTGCTAAAAATCGTCAGTAAAAATTTCTTACAACATGATACCAAAAGGAAAAATTATCCTGCATTGCAGTCACACGAGGGGAAAGCAATAAAAACATAAGCAGTATAACATTACTGAACACAAAATGAAAAACTGCAAAGAATTGCAGAAGTGCAGTCTTTGACTTCTCAATGAAACAGATGGTTTTTGAAAGCAAGAACTTTAGAGAGTTTAGCTCCATCCAGTTCCATGAAAACCTTCTGGAAAACATCGAAGTTATAGCGAAGGTCAGCAGGGTAGGCAAGGTTTAATGCATACATGAGTCCAAATAGCATTATCACAGCAAATGCTACATTATCCAAAGTCTTCGCCACCCTGATGCCTGCAAGGACAACTCTTGTTCATCTGCTGAAGCTTGCTCTTTAAGAAGACAAATTCAAACAGTGGTGTCTTCAACAGTCTCACTGATGGCACGTTCTTCCATGCCCTGTAAAAAAGAAGCCATGTTAGTCATTTCCAAGTAAGTAATATGACACACTGTGGAAAGTCCAAAAAAAAAAAAAAAAGACAAGTACATACCACATACTCCTGGATAAGCATGCCAGGGTCTTCACCCATGTAGATACACACTCCCTTAACACACTCAGCATCAACATCTTCACACTGAAATGAAATGTATGTAATTAGCATCTTCATTCAGCTCTTGTCCTTCATTTAAGTTTTAATAGTGTACTTTACATGAATGTTTTTAAAGTAAAGGCACACAAATTAATAATAGGTTTACTGGCAATTAATAATAAGTTGACAAAGTGAAGGTTAAAAAAAACAAGCAGATGTAAAAATACAAAATGAGAGAATTTATCATGGGAAACATTTGAAATCTTCCACAATTATAAAATTTCATCCAAAGAGGATCGTGTTAAGTGAATGTTGAGGCTTTATCACTTACATTATCCATTTGTGCCACAATTCTTTTC
The DNA here is from genome assembly GCF_041146795.1 of Maylandia zebra. NCBI lineage: Eukaryota > Metazoa > Chordata > Actinopteri > Cichliformes > Cichlidae > Maylandia > Maylandia zebra. The sequence continues at coordinate 9,922,579 of NC_135178.1, forward strand.
AGTATTAGTCCAAGCTCTCCTCTTCTGTTGACCAACTTCACCAGGTTGTCCAAGTGGAGATCCAGCTGAGCCAGGAACTTTGTTTGAGGGGGGATAGTGGCAATTCTCTTAAACTCAGCGTTGATCTGAAAACATGAGCACAGAGAAATGAGCTTCAAAGGTTTAATACCTGGAAGAAGGCCGCAATCACTCATGCTGAAGAAATGGGCTGTCAAATAACAACTGTGCCTTAACCATTTTAGGCTAATACCACAAGAACACCGTGTATGAGGCAAACCTTACCTCATGGAAATCAAATAGAGCAGGCCATCTTGCCATGAAAGCCTCCACCATTGGTGCATCACGAACAACTTCATGTCTTCTGTATGAAAAAGTCTTTTCCATCTTGAGTTTCACCAACTCTGTTACTCTTTTTTATGTCCATGTGGTGGGCTTTGACATGTCAATAGCTTTAAGAGTCCCCTTGTCTGCTACTTCTGAAACTGAGGTAAGGTTAAGAAACTCATTCCCAAACAAGGAATCCATAAACTGAAGTCTGAAACTGCCCTGAAGACAACACTGTCTCTTGAGTTCAACGATGAGATCCTCAGTTGATTCAGGCGCTCCATTAGAGAGTGAGCCTTCGACAGGTTCCGTCAGCCAAAACAGTCTTTAGGACCATAGGACTCCCCATAGGACTCTGTAGGCAACAAAGAATTACATATCAGACATTCAGAAAGAATCATTTCAGTTTAGTTTTCATAAAGCTATCCATACCCAATACTCAAAGTTATAAAGATCAGACATAAAAAAGAAGAATTTATCTAATGAAATACATGCGACTGAACCTATTACACTTATATGAACACCTTTTATTTCTATATGCCTTTTTAAAGTCACAATGTGGACTGATCCAATCTCATAGTCAACCAATGGATAAGTATCAAGGAGTTCACAGAGTGAAGCGAGAGTGAATATTCTTGTGGATACTGGGCGGAGCTCAAAAGCTCTGTCGTGCTCTCTGTACCAGCCACTAAGCTCTCTGACAATGTAGAATATGCTGTGGTACAATGCAGATATGGTTTTTCAGTATTCTGGCAATCCACCTGCTGCCCTTTGGGCCAGTACCATTCCATTTCTATAAGTTATACTCTTTATGTCACACACTGTGCAAGGTTGACCTCTAGAATGTCAGGGAATATGTACCTAATGACTTAAGCTATCTCCTCTTTAAGCAAATCCACTAGAAAGGCCGATACAGCTGAGCTCTCTAATTCAGACTTGCCAAGAGATGGGGAGTTTAGATGGTAAGCTATCATCATCTGATGTTTTGACTTCTGTAATCATAAAGGTAAAAATTCCACCATCACAAAAAACATTAATTTTAATTGAAAAAAGGTATTCCAGTCCAGAAGAGCATCAATGGTTTCTTTAAAGTACCAATCTTTGAGAAGCAGCTCACATATGTTCTACACAAACTAGAAAAAAAGAGGGGGGGGGGAAAGGGTCCTAATTTGTTTTGGGCCGATTTTGGAAAATTCACTATACATCACTTAATAAGACATAGTCTGTTGAACAAACTTATCTCCTTGTAGATATCTGCTGTATTATTTGGGCATGACCGATAGAATAGTCAAATAAGTGACACTTCACCTAAAACAATGACTAAATGGAAAAATGATTTGGCATTTATGGGCAAAGGTTCTTAAACCCACGTCTAAGGTGTCAGGATCCTTATTATAACTTGAGTGCATGTCATCAGCAAGAATTAAGGTATGGCACTGTGGCCCTCCCAGCTTCTGAAACTCTGACGGTTACAGCCAGACTAATTAGCCAATGTAGCCATAGCTAGCACGAGTAACACAAACACTATTGCTCTCTCAGTGACGTTTTAACTTGCTAAGCCATCAAAAACGTCAGTGCTCTCTGTCACATGCATAAATTCCATATCTGACCGACAACAGCTGCTTTCTCCCGACTATGTGCAATTTGTTAATATTTTTTAGCTTTAGCCACAAAGCTAATACCAACTTTAGCTAGCACTGTAAAAACAACATGTAGATGCATTACAGATTACGTTTCATATAGCATGCACTACAACAATTCTGTGAAAACGTACCCAACTAAAACAAATGTATTTAAATTACTTACCTTCTCACTATGCCTGACTCAGTGCCAAAGGTTGCATGTGGCTGAACAGTCTTCCAGAATCTGGCGGTCAATTGCGCTCTCCTTAAATTATGTTGTTGTCTTATTGGATAAGGTCGGTCTTATTATCCAATCACATTTAGTTGTTGTCTATGAATATATTGCATCATTTCCAGTTGTGGTCAAACATGATTACAATGGTTTTAGTATTCTAATTTAGTCATTTTAAATCAATGCAAGAAAAATGAGTAGTCTCAGTATTGTTTATAATCGAGTAAATGGTACTTTATTTAATCATGTAAATAAGAGAAACATGAGAGGCTTGTGTAGCATTAACTAAATTCATTTGTGCAAATTCAAAAGCCTGCCAATTCCCATTTTTTCAGTGTAGAGCCAGAGCAGGGGAGAGGCGAGCTGGAACAAACCATTTTGCTGAAGCACCCCCAAAAATGGGCTAAAATCGCCCCTGCTAGTAACCATGATACTAACTGCGAGAAACGTTTCATACAGCATTGTTTGACAGAAATGAAGGCGAAAAAATGTTTTTTTGTTCATTCATTTTTTTCATGAGATCATTTTGATTTGTTAAGTATCTGAGGATGAGACCACAGGACTGTAAAAACATGATTGTTGGGCTTCATTTCTGTACTGAACAGTCATTTTAAGATTAGTTAGTAAATAACAATTAGCTTATGTTGTTCATGAGACTAAAGTCATCTCACGTTAGTAATGTAAATATAATAATATGGCCAATATTATATTTATTATTCGATTATTATGATTTGTTAAAGCAGTGAACTTGAACTCTGTGTTAAATACTGAGCTTCAGTAAAGATTCAAGTTGCATTTATTTGAATTTCATATCACCTTAAATCTTCACTCAAAGACAAGTATCTCTGACAGTGTATATATAGATGTATTATATATAAGAGACAAATATTGTTTGTTTAATATGTTGACATTATTACATTTGGCTCAATGCTTACATATATGTGTAAAAAGAAAATGTACGAGCTGTGATAACTGTTTCTGATAGAATGAAGAGTAGACTTCATTCTATTAAATATTCCTTTATTGGGTGAGAAAATCAGACCATGTCATAACTGCTTTAAGTCATACAGAATAGATATCAGAGCCTTAAACAGGCTGGCTTCTGCTAAGTGGGTCAAACTGGGCAGAAAGTATCCAAACACATAACATCCTTATAGAATATGATGTAACACTATACAGTGGGGCAAAAAAGTATTTAGTCAGCCACCGATTGTGCAGTGCAAGTTCCCCCACTTAAAATGATGACAGAGGTCAGTAATTTGCACCAGAGGTACACTTCAACTGTGAGAGACAGAATGTGAAAAAAAATCCATGAATCCACATGGTAGGATTTGTAAAGAATTTATTCGTAAATCAGGGTGGAAAATAAGTATTTGGTCACCTCAAACAAGGAAAATCTCTGGCTCTCACAGACCTGTAACGTCTTTTGTAAGAAGCTTTTCTGTCCCCCACTCGTTACCTGTATGAATGGCACCTGTTTGAACTACTCATCTGTATAAAAGACACCTGTCCACAGCCTCAAACAGTCAGACTCCAAACTCCGCCATGGCCAAGACCAAAGAGCTTTCGAAGGACACCAGGAAAAGTATTGTAGACCTGCACCAGACTGGGAAGAGTGAATCTACAATAGGCAAGCAGCTTGGTGTGAAAAAATCAACTGTGGGAGCAATCATCAGAAAATGGAAGACATACAAGACCACTGATAATCTCCCTCGATCTGGGGCTCCACGCAAGATCTCATCCCGTGGGGTCAAAATGATCATGAGAACGGTGAGCTTTGATCCCAGAACCACACGGGGGGACCTGGTGAATGACCTGCAGAGAGCTGGGACCAAAGTAACAAAGGTCACCATCAGTAACACACTACAACGGCAGGGAATCAAATCCCGCAGTGCCAGATGTGTTCCGCTGCTGAAGCCAGTGCATGTCCAGGCCCGTCTGAAGTTTGCCAGAGAGCACATGGATGATACAGCAGAGGATTGGGAGAATGTTATGTGGTCAGATGAAACCAAAGTAGAACTTTTTGGTATAAACTCAACTCGTCGTGTTTGGAGGAAGAAGAATACTGAGTTGCATCCCAAGAACACCATACCTACTGTGAAGCATGGGGGTGGAAACATCATGCTATGGGGCTGTTTTTCTGCCAAGGGGACAGGACGACTGATCCGTGTTAAGGACAGAATGAATGGGGCCATGTATCGTGAGATTTTGAGCCAAAACCTCCTTTCATCAGTGAGAACTTTGAAGATGAAACGAGGCTGGGTCTTCCAACATGACAATGATCCAAAACACACCGCCCGGGCAACCCATATGGAAAAGATGTATATAAATCTTGTAAGGTTTTTATCTGTCTTGTGTGACACTTGTATGAAAAATATACAAGAGTGAAAATACATATAAGATCCCTTAAAAAATTATATAAATGAAACTTGCATGTTTTGGATACTTCTTTAAAAAATATATGACATTAACCCGACATATATTATCCTAAGAAGAAAAATGTAATATCATACTTTTATGAGTTAGACAATCATGAGTGAAACTAAACTATTGTAAGTTTTTCATAGAGAACAAAAGATTTACTTGTGTTATCACAAACAGGAAACAACTAACAATTAACATTGAATGACAAAAAGATGTGGGGGAAAGCCACAAATTTACGAGAAGTTTGCTTTGAACATGTGATTAAATAAAACCCCACATTAGAATTTCCCTCTGGGATTGATAAAAATGCTTTTCATTCATTTGTGTAAAGTTTATTTATTTCTTTGTTTAGCATTTTTGCAAAACTAGGCATCCTATTCCTGACTTTCAAATAATGTTTTTTCCCATTATTGCATTGACATTTAAAGAACAAACTTTTACAATAAGTTTGACAAATGATTAAATCAACACAGTAAATATTCAAAATACATCTCAAATGTATTCTATATAGATGGAAAAGATATTAGACAATATTCATATTGTAGAAATATTTTTAATTTTGCACAGAATCAGCAGATTACACAAAGATGTAGATAAAATACATTTTATATATAATATATTTCTGTCTTTTTACATGACCCAGATTCATTATGACAGTGCTTTAAGGACCATTTAAACACCACACCACTAGCTTAATGGAATTACATTGAAATACATAAATGTTGTGAACATGCATTGCAAAATGTTTTGACAGAATTATTTTTTTCCCCCAAGTCAGAAACCCATATTTCAATAAGAAATATGTTCAGAAATGACAGCGTGAATGCGCCACCTTTATGAACCGCTATGGCTTTAGACCTTGTTAGCTGCACATTTCACTCTTAATTAGAATGACATTTGACACAATTGAAAGCCTTTGAATCTCTCCCATAATCAACACCATAATCAGTAGCTCCACCTTCACATTTGGATTGAATCATTTACAATAAGATTTAAGATTAAATTATTTACAATAGTACGTATTCAGTAGCTGACATACAATTGAGGTAGTCTGGACACTGTATGTACATACATGGCCTAACTATCTGAGTAGCATTTATGGCTTTGTAAAAGCCTGTGGGAAAGTGAACAGTTGACATATAGCTCAGCTGAGTTCTGATAAGAGAACCTCTGGCTAACTTTTGCACTGTGCAATTACCATATTTTCCTATAGCATATAAACAATGACTATCCATTTCAACAAAGTGTGAGACTGCAAAAATACTTCCATTTTTTAAAAGCACCACATAATTGTTTCTTTGTTTTGTTTTGCTGTACGTGTAACCGTGAACAATGTCTCCATTCACAGAAATTCTCTTGTAGTAACTCACCACAGAGTTTGTGGGAACCTCTCTAACTGGGTGGAGAGCAGCTTGATCTCTCAGAGATATTTGTCTTACATTTGGTGAACCAAGGGCAGTCACCTGAGTAAACTTTACATGCTTCTTGACATGCTGGGTTCCTTGTCTCATTTCATTGCAGAACTGTTTAACTTCTGCAGCTGCATTTGTTAAGAACTGCTTAGCTAAACGAGGAAAGGCACGGGAGACTGCCACTCGTTTGCATATTTGTTGTGGTACAGCTTGACTACTTTTTATTTGTTTCAAGAGGTACCCATTGAAAATTTCAAACATAAAGGCTGAGTGATCCCATAAAGGACCCCATTGCACCACACTTTTACTCAAATGCAACAATGAATGAACATTGAATGTCATGTGCTGTTTTCCATACAGAGATTGTACACCTCCAACAAAGTACACTAATGCGTCGTGTGCGTGGCTTATCAGTTCAGTATTTAATTCGGACCCCAAGAGAATGCTTATCCCTTCTACCAGTAATGCCCAATGACAGTGATACTTCTGTGGAAGTATGCCTTTCAGAACTGGCAAGCTATAGTACAAAAGCCAATGCTGCCACTCATGAGCTTTCCAGAATTTGCGTTCAATTAAAGATCTTGGAACTCGAGCGACGATACCTGGAGGTTTAATAGACAAGAGGTGTTTGTCTATGCTTGCTATTTGTACACCTATGTACCATGGCTCAGAAGTGTTTTTAGAATCCATCCATAAAGATGCCATGTATCTGCACACACCAAGCAGTACACAGTGCATGTAGTCAGGGACCATTCCATTGATAAGATCAAACAATGGCAAATCTGCAAGAGGAGATGAGCCCTTTATCCCCAAAATAGTCTTCCCTTGTCTTTCAACTATTTGTCCTATTTCTACTGTGGTTTTATGATTTCTGTCACTTGGCTTTTCATCAGGACATGCGTAAACCCTTGTTTTTCCATTCCCTTTCCTTGTTTGCATCCCAGGATGAAGGCAAACTCCACAGCCATATTCACCATTAAATTGCTTGAAATTTTGTAACAATGGTCTTGCTACAGCATCACACACACAGCACAATGTGTGTACTTTCATGTGTCTCCGTGCCTGATTGTTAGGATCTTGCCACTCAAAACCAACTTGAGAAAGATTTGTACACTCCTCGACAAATGGTTTAAAGAAGCAGGACATGTCTGGCTTTTTGGATCCAAACCATAAAGCACATAGAAGTACATGTTTGTCTCTACTCTCCGGTGGTATCTCATTAATGCAACACAATATTGGCCAAATACTAAATTTGGAAGACTGAAAAACTGGTACACCATCACAATTAAAAGTGAGGGACAGAAAATCATCTTTACTGGTAGACTTTAAGGTCTGATACAAGCTGCCATCACATATGTCCTTTATTACACGGCTACCACTGGGATCACCTCTGAAACATAGATCATGCACATTGTGGTTCTCAAGAATGTCTTTTAGCTGATCTTTTAATGGTATACTAATAAAAAAGTTACCTTCCTCTAAACTGGCTTTCACTGTTGTGAATGAAGAACATGACACACAATTAAGTGTTTCCTCCAAAGATTGTGAAGACCCAATGTACTTAGTACAAACTCTACAGTAATGATGTCGTTTAAACTGTTTTGTAATATCAGCGAAGGGTTTCTCCAGAAAATACCTGCTTGATGGAACTACAGTAGTCCCAGCAGAATGTAACTTGAGCAGTTTCAGCAAGTCCTCCATTAATACACCTGTAGTGTTGTGTCTCAAAGCAAAGGAGAGGATTGACATGATGCTTTGAATTTCTGTTAGTCCACTGGAGCAGTTCACATCAACTCCTGCTTCAGGGGCGTTCTCCTGAATGGTTGAAAAAGAATTGTGTTATATTTGAGCAGGTTTCACTTATTTTCATATGTAGCCTTGTTTTTTTTTTTTTGCAAAACTGCATTTACAACATAAACAGCAGTCATAGCGACGTTTGTCATAGTTAAAAATGCAATTAACCGCAAGTCTTACCTGCACCATTGTGACCATTTCTATTCTTTCCTCCTGTCTTTGGGTGGCATCTTCATTGTTTCCCTGAGAAGTATTCAAATTAACTACTCTTTAAAGAAAAGAGAGCCATAGAAAGGGAACACATCTTGCATTTGTTTCTTACCAGTGACACCGTTTGTGGTTCTGGTATCTGCTCATCTCTTTGGGCAGCATCTTCACTTTCCTGTGAGGAATACAACCCAAGTATTGAATATATATATGAATTAAATATCCGAATGATATATTCCAGAAAAAGTAGTGAGTCTGTCACTGGAAGTGGAGCACATCTTGCATTTGTTTCTTACCAGTGAAACCGTTTGTGGTTCTGGTATCTGCTCATCTCTTTGGGCAGCATCTTCACTTTCCTGTGAGGAATACAACCCAAGTATTGAATATATATATGAATTAAATATCCGAATGATATATTCCAGAACAAGTAGTGAGTCTGTCACTGACATATTTAAACAGCTTAATGGTGAGCTGTACTTTTCACTTTTACAATGTGATGGAGTAGCGTAGAAGAGACATAAGAATGAAAGTAATGCTTTATTGTGGCCTTTTTTCTGTATGTTGCTTTTAAAAGGAGAGAGAAAGAGAGAGGGAGAGAGAGACTATAATAATGTATTTTTATTTACCATTGGAACTGTGAAAGTTCCTTCTCTCTGGCTGTCATCTTCACCATTGTCCTTGAAATGATACAAATGAACAACTTGTTTAAGATACATTTTTCACAGCTCCGCTGAAAACAGTCGGGATGAAATTTCCATGTTGTTATTATTGTGATTGTTATTATTCTTAATGTTTTTATTGACCTTTAAATAAACACAATGAAAGAGGTTGTCTTCTAAGTAAAAAACTACATTTTTTTAAATTATATTTATCATCTCACAATTACTTAAGTAGCACTTCAGATTACTTTCAATGCAGAAACATTATGAATATAGTCTAGATTCTCAAATACTTTGCATTTTCTTATCATAACTAACCTAAACAGAATTTATCAGTCATTTGGCAAACACAATAAATTATGTTGCATAACTTATCATTGAAAATAAATATCTATGTAAGTGTATGGAATTATTAGTTTGTTAACCTACTTAGTACACACAACACAAAAATATAAGCCAAGTTATGGGTGTCAAATTAGAACTGGAATGTTCCACTTAACCAAAGTATTAAAACCCAAACACTTTGTATCAAGTGCTACTATGGTAGCTGATAAGACATTAACGATATACATTCACTTACTTGTTGTTGTGTGTTGTGCTGTCCGATGTCAGTCAAAGCTCTGTCGATTTTTCTAAAAAAATTAATAAATTCTTGTAGCTTTCATAACAATGACAGAAACTGACAACTGTATTAACTTATTGGCAAAGGTGCACATACCGTTTTTTCCATCTGGTCAAAGTACGTGAAGGAACGTTTTTCCGCATCCAGTCTATTTCACTTGTGTCAGATCTATAATGTTTTCTTTTCGGCATCACTGGCTCTTAAGTTACAAAACTCAGTTGGAATGTCAGTATAGTCTATAATCTGTGAAAAACATATTCTACCGCCAAATAGAGAAAATACTGACGTAGAGCATGAACTCAAAAATTTGTTTTCAGCTGTGAGTGCCATGATTGGTTAAGTGTACGGTCAAATATGAGGATACACCAATCAAAGGCAAAGTAGGGCGGGCCATGCTGCAGCGTACAGGTGGCCAGCTTTCACCGCGAGACCTCACACGGTCCTCATCAGGTAACGGCTTCCTTACGTAATTTAACAACAAGCGGGAAATCGGTCTAATAAAGTGTGTCTTGCAAAGATGGAGACTACGGAGACGAATAAAACTAATATCAGAGGTAAGTCGCCTAAATGTTTTCGAATTTGAATGACTTAGCTTAAGCTAATAGCTTGCTAAAAGTGGTTTGATGTTTTACGGGTCACATAGAAACAAGTGACCAACGTGGAAATGCTCTCTTCAGAGAATTATGCATGCGACATAGCACTTGGTGTCATTAAAATGGTTCAAACGGTAAAAGTATGCCTATAGAAACCATGTCAAATAGAATATTTTTTGATAAGAAAAAGCCTTTATTAGCATATAGCCTGTAGCATTCTAGCTAGGAAAAAGCAATTCTTTTTTTCCTCCCCCCTTCATTTACTACAGAACACGAGGAGAGGAAGTTTGCAGTGGTGCAGTGGAGTGAAGGGGAGGACTATGGAAAGCTTAGTGAAGTAAAAACTGTTAACATACGGGGGTATGATGACTCCAAGATGGACCAGCATGGGAATCCCATTTCCACTTACTCGGCAGTTATTGAATGGCGCCATGGGAAGAAACAGCGAGGAGGGTGGCCACATTACAGGGGCACTGTTGTTTTTGTCTCTGGTAAGTAATTGTTAATGATTTGAAATGTAGAATGTCCTTCTCTACTTGAAAGTAGTTCTCTAAAGAAAAACTGAATTCACTCTTTAAAGTCATGTGCTTACTTCGTTTTTCCAGGGAGCTGAAGACTGTACTACATGTTTACTTAATATACATTAAGTATACATTACATAAAGTCGCAACAGTTTTGTATTTTATCACTCGTCTTTACTCTGCTCTAAGTAAAAGTTTACATATTAACACAGTAAATCTCCTAAATGTGGCTCCTACTCCTTTTAACCCTAACCCCTGACTAATGAGATGGTTGCTTTTAGATGTTGAATAGTTGTATATTTTATGTTTCACATGTATGGAAATTCTGTGAAATAGGAATTGTTTGTTTTTTTGCTAAATGCACTATGTGAATCGCAACTCAACACAAAACTAGACACTGTTACTGCTGTCTTCTTCTTCTCTTTCTCTATCCCATATACAAATGTTCTCTTTTCTTTGTTAGCTCTCTCTTTCACACAGGTCGAAGAACCATTCCAGTGTTCAGTTGTGTTTTTAGTCAGGAGTAAAAAATAACATTCATTACTGCAATTACCTGAAAACAGGACATAGTCTGGTGATTTAAAAAAAAAACACCTGTGGAGTAATGAGGGGATTGTTGTAATGTCTTTTTGTTTCCTCCTTTGTGCTCTAGCTACTCGTTTTGAGGCAGCTCGGAAAATTAATGCACTGCTGAAGGAAAATGAACCAGAGGACCTGACCAAGAGGGTATCTGTCCATCCTGAAAACTATCAGGATGATTCTGATGACTCCGATCCAAATGAGACTCTGATTCTGTCGCAGCCATTGCAACTCAAGGTGACATTTCACTTGGAACCATTTTGTAGTATCCGTGTTTTACATGTTATCTAAACACTCCATCTTTAAATATTGGCTTCTAGGCTAGTGTCAGTCATTAGGAAACCATTATATACATGTTTTCATGTGGAAAATGAAACATTTTAGGTGATGGCTCCTTTAAAAAGTTGACACTATTGTATTGTACATCTACCATTGGATGGAGTCTATGCAGGCTACAGCCTTATGAAACGGGACAGTGTAGCCTGCAAGTAGCATTTCCTGGTTATGTCTGAACATCCTCACCATCTTTCTATTATGTTACACACCATTTCTGTCACCAAGCAATGACTGTAGTACTTCTCTTTCCCTAAAAAAAAAAAATATATTTTACTGATTTTTACCTTTTTCAGATCAGATATAATTTTAAAACTGAAACGTATTTACATTTAAGAAAAGGAACTCCACCAGTGGTCCCCCTATTCTACTGCACACAAAGGTCATTTGTATACAATGATTGTCAGGATTTGTTAAAGGAAAAAATCACTTGTAGCCACCTAAATTGAATTATGGTAAACTTTTTTTTTTTTTAACTGTATTCAAATGAGCCCAATCTTTGGAACAGGCCTAGTTACAGTTCTGTGATGTGCAGTACCAGTTAAAAGTTTGGACACACTTTCCCATTATATTTAATTGTAAAATTGTACAAACTTTTGACTGGTACTGTATGTGGCTAAGAAATCAGCTCTTTGAAGTATGCACCCTACACTTTGTGGCACAGCTATTGAATCTGTTGTCTTTACACTTTAGATTCATAACTTTTATGGCAGCTTTGAGTATTTTATGTAAATTCCTCTTCTTTCTCGCTATCTTTTTTCATGTCCAGAAGTCAAAGGCTCCTTCAAAGAAAGACCCTGCACAGGAATTCCTTGCAATGTACAGTCATTCACCACCTTCAGTCGCTTATGGTGAAAAAAGTCCAAAAAAGACAGTAATTGGTCTAAAGCGGAAGATCCAAGACCTGAAACAAGAGAATGATAAACTGAAGGAGTTGCTTGTCCAAGGTATCACTTCCTATCACTAATTTAACAATTAAACAGCCAATATATTTGAAAAAGTCACTCTAGCCTATGTATAAACCATTCTGGTAATCATTTTTTTATTCATTTACTATATATAGATGTGCCAGAACTCATGAAGACGATGAAAAAGGTGATTAATTTGGCTGAACCTCTTAAGAGATCCAGTTTTGAGCTTCCCCAGATTTCTCCGCAGTCCACGCCCGGTTCATCATCAGATGGTTCGCTGCTGCCCCCTCCCAAATCCACTTCATCCTTCTCAACACCAGCATCTGTCATTCTATCAACAAAGGAATCCCAGTCATCAAAGGTAATGGAATTTTAAAGAATAAATAGATGAAGTGCATAAATTGGATCTACTGTCTTTCTACTTACAGTTGATCCAACCTTGAACACAATACCAATAAAAGTTTTGACGGACTTTCCTATTAGATTTAATGGGAAAATATGTCAAAACTTTTAAATTGGTACTCTACTTATTAGTATGATGGATCTAATTCAAGTGTTAAATTCATTGACTGTGTTTCTGCTGTGAAGTTTCCCTTCTTAACAAAGGAGTCTATGGGGATTGACTCTGTTTTAGAGCCAGCCCCTGGTGGAGCAGAGGCAAACTACAATTTTTCTACAAAAGCTTCACTTTTGCATGGGAATGCCTGTGCGAGTAACAAGTGATGCAGAAAAAAGTTTTGCAATCCAGTAGCTTAGCATCCGGACATTGCAGGTGAACGACGGCTCCGGGAATATACATAAATGTCACTGCCTTCAAAACTAGACGAGAAACAGAGTTTTAAGTCTGGAAAGGTATGTAGTTGTTCTTTACGTCTCTTATATTGATCAAAATGTCTTTTTGTTGGAACAGGTGGAGATTTATCCTGGGACTGGAGTCATGGTAGAGAAACTGGCCTGGGCCTATGCTACTAATGCAAATTCATCTACAACCTTTGTGAGGCATCTGCTCACAGCAGTCTTCCCTGTGGAAATATTGCTAGTGAGCAATCTTCGAGGGGGAAAACGAGGCAGAGGACATGCACGTTTACCGCTCGACAAAAATAAATTGGATGCCATCTACAGTAAGTTTTTAGCTTTTTATGGCATGTTTTCGCAGTTGTCCACACTTCTGGCATTTAAAGATAACAAAGGACCAATGAAAAACAAGGGCCACACATATGAAGAATATCTTCTTAACATTTATGCATATATTATTGTTGATGAAGAAAGGCCTCCACCAAATAGAGGATTCTAGTTGATCTTTTTTGAGTTATATCCAGATGAATGAATGGTCTTTTCATGACATACTATTGTAGGCCTTAGATTTCTCTGTAGGCCTTTCATTTCCTTTATGGTGCATTTTGTTTGTCCAACTACAAAGTAACAAATGATGGTAGATAAGTATTTTACATTCTGGATGTTCTTGCATTTGATGTATTTCAGTGACTGCGTTTACATGCAGCCGATAACCCATTCAAAACTGGAATGTTAGCAATAACCCGGTCACACATGGCTTTAAAATACCGGCAAAAATCCAAATATAAATCTTGGAGTTACCAAATATTTTTGTGAGAAAAGGGTCATGTAAAACCTCTATCGGCATATCGCCATCAGAATGAAAATGGATTTGTGTTTTGCACATGTTCTATTCCCGCGGAATCCTGGTCTTTTGAGTAGAGGAACTTTGTGTATGTGCCGTCTGGCTCTCTGTGACTCTCTCATCTCATGCATGTGAATGAGTTATTCCGAATGTTTCAGAACCCTGAATAGTGAGCCTAACTCGACCATAACCTGAATATTGGCTGTATGTAAATGTAGTCAATGTAGTGAACCGCTCCATGCATCGTCTGCAAATTTCAAAGCTGGCACCATTAGATATTAAGACTGATTAATGCAGGATCATTGCACTATTGTTTAAGATCATTGGGTTCTTTTACACTACTAATTCTGTTCTTGTCATCACCCCCCCCCCCCCCTGCATTTTTGTACATATATAGGTGCAACCCTTGAGAAGTGGCCTGGGACCCATCCTTCCAGCATTGGTACTACAATCAATGCCAAGATCACAGAACTCCGGGCCAGAAATAAAAATGTCTCTGTCACAGCATCCCCATAACTTGACTTTCGATGTCTCATTTGGCATGTTATTATAATGCCAATTCATGTTTTATCTATTAAAGATAGATTGTTTGTTTTGTTTTTTAAGTGGGCAGGTTTTTTGCCCTCCAAAGTTTTACTCATGTTAGCAGGTAAAAGTTCCACAAATTTGCAGCAAAAGGTATGCAGCTTAGCATGCTCTTTAAACAATAGAGCTTAGATTAGGTTAAATATTTCTGTGAAATATTAGTATGTGACTGTTATATCAGAATAATAAAAGTTAATTGAATTTAAAGATTGCCCAGTATTCATGTTTTTTGTTTTTGTTTTCTTCAGTATTACAATACATTGACTGCCGACCTGTCAAAGAAAGTTATGTTGGCTTACGAGTTTGTCTTTGCATTGCTAGTTTTTAACTGATGTTGGTCAAGCAGGGGCAAATGATACTGTTGTCTTTTTCATATGTGATAGATTTTTTTTTTTTTTTTCTAGTAATGTTAATTTGTATAAAATTAATAATTAAGTTTATAGGTTTTTTATGAGATGAGATTTAAGAATTCTTAGAAGAAAAATGTAAAAAAAAGAATAGTTTACCATAAAAATGTATTGCCGGAACATAAAGTGAAAACATATGTAATCTAACATATTCTTAGAATATATGTATAAAAAGCATTTAAAAAAAAGAGATTATTGCCCTGCAAACTACATTTACTTTACATATAAAAAAAAATTATCTAACATATTTTGTTCATATATGTAAAGCATATGTCTTTATGACAATTATGTACTAAAAACTATGCAAATATTATATGGAACATCTATGGAATACATACTTTGACATGTACTTTCCTTATATAACTCATACTTAGTTTTAACATGATCCTTATGTGATCCACTTTATTATCATGTATGAAAGTAACCCGAAAGTGGCCACTTTCAGGAGTAAATCATACAAGCCTTATATGATTCACTATATATGGAGCAAACTAAAGCTGATGCAAATCTTTTCTAAGTTTTTTATATTTCTTTAACATATGGGTTTTATACGTTTTTTATATTTCTTTTCCGTATGGGAACAAAGGAGTGGCTCCGTAAGAAGCATTTGAAAGTCCTGGAGTGGCCTAGCCAGTCTCCAGACCTCAACCCCATAGAAAATCTGTGGCGGGAGTTGAAAGTCCGTGTTGCTCGGCGACAGCCCCAAAACATCACTGCTCTCGAGAAGATCTGCATGGAGGAATGGGCCAAAATACCAGCTACTGTGTGTGCAAACCTGGTAAAGACCTATAGTAAACGTTTGACCTCTGTTATTGCCAACAAAGGTTATGTTACAAAGTATTGAGTTGTATTTTTGTTATTGACCAAATACTTATTTTCCACCCTGATTTACGAACAAATTCTTTACAAATCCTACCATGTGGATTCATGGATTTTTTTTTTCACATTCTGTCTCTCACAGTTGAAGTGTACCTCTGGTGCAAATTACTGACCTCTGTCATCATTTTAGGTGGGGAAACTTGCACAATCGGTGGCTGACTAAATACTTTTTTGCCCCACTGTAGATCAACTTACCTCAGAATATATACACTGTAAAAAAAAGGGCAGTGAAATTGACATAAAAACCATGTAAAACCCCTACAGAAATGTATAGTAAACCCCAAAACACAACTTTCCTGTTTCGATCACAGTGAATTATTGTAAACCTTTAAACAGAATGTTCCTGTTATATTTACAACATGAATGTGTGATTATAATCAAATTTATTGGTTAAAACTACAAATACTGTGAATAAAAACAGTGAAACACCGTAATACTCATAACCAAACAATCATGTTAATTTGACATGCAAATACTGTAAAAATCACAGTTTTAGTCAGTTTTTCTTAAAAACACATGACCTATATGTAAGTCACTTTACAACTGCATGGATGTACTGGGCCTACTTTTAACATGATTCATGAAATGATGCAAAGTCATGGATAGGACTAATAAAAATGTTTTCACAGAAGATGTCATTGTGAACCTGAGAGGTTGCCTCTCCATTTATAGGCTATATAAAAATATACAATTAAAATTGTTTACATCGTGTTTTTTTCTTAAATCATTCGGGCTATTTGCAGCCTATTGTAGGGTAACCAATAAGAAATTATTATTTAACGACTAAGTAATGCTTCTGTCATAATGCTTGTATTCTTTATGTTTCTTTTAATTGCAATGTGATACTTAGACTAGAATACTTTTTTGGGTTAGGTCAGCAATGTCTCATTATTACAGGCTAAACAAACTTACAGTGCCTCCCATAGGATCTCTATGGTGCCTCATCTCCACAGAGCTGTAAGCTACTTCAGGCCACTCACCGTTGCACTGAGCGCGCCTAATTTTGAATGTGCATCTGAAGCTCGTCTCTGATTGGATAATGACGTGAGGGCGGGAGGAGAAAAGCGCCTAGTTCACGACTATAGCTAACGAGCCAGCACGAGAGAGAAGACGGGAGAAGAAAACGTTGAACTTTCAGCAACTACGTTGTTAGGACAAATTACAAACATACGATTTCAAGTGTTTTTTGAGGATCTGTGTTTGTTCGTCAGAAAGTCTGCACGGTAAGTTCAATATCTTGGCGACGTTTTTTCGAGATAAAAGCACCAGTTGATATTTAGACCAATGCTCATAACCTAGCGCTAGCATGCTAGTTCAGCTGAAAAGCACAGGCAAACTTTTGAAATACTAAAAATGATCATCTGCGTCTTTTGTAAAAAGGTATTGGTCACATTAAGAGGCTATGTACTACATTGCAGAGTGCATAAGAATGAGCCTTGTTGTATTTTTAAATGTGTTGGCGCCAATTGCAGCCAAACATTCACCACGTACTCTGCTTTCAAGGGGCATTTTTATCGTGTGCACAATGCACCTGCACTTCAAGCTACTCCTAAAGCTCTTGTTGCAGATTTAAAATGTGCGGTTTCATTATGTGCCCGCCATTTTCAAACAGTGAAAGAGCTAGTGTCTCACTTAAACGATCATATTGCAGAGGGCAGGTCTGTGTCATGTCCAGTAAGTGGTTGTAAGCATATGTTTACAAAAAAGTCATCATTTACTTCTCACATGTGTAGGAAGCATAAAGCTTGTTCCCCAGATGGTATTGATGACATGTACAAGGAATCTCGTCCTCAGCCCCCAAATGACAGTACAGAATATTCAGAAAACACACATGAAACCATGGCATCTGCTAGTTCAGCCAGTGATATGCCAGAGAAGGATAGTCATTCTTATCTCAGAAACATGTGTCTCTTTTACCTTAAACTGCAAGAACAGCTGCTAATTCCTGCCTCTACTATACAGAGTATTGCTGAGGAAATGCAGAATGTGCACGAATTGGGTCAAGCCTACACAATTAATAAGGTAAGTTGTTTACTAAAAAATGAAATGAACCTATCAGATGAAGCAGTCACTAAAATCTGTGACTGCATTAAAGAGTCACACCAGAAATCAAATATTCAAAAAAAATGTTTAAATACACAGAACCCAAGAAAGTGCCATTGGGAATGGATGAAAACATGACAGAAAAATGTGCTTACTACATACCAGTTGGAGAAACCCTGAAGAGCTTTTTAGAGTCACAGTTATGGAGGAATACACAGTCACAACAGTTTGGGGGTCCTGATGTAGAAATTTTTAAGGATTTATATGATGGCAAAATTTTCAAATGTCACCAGTTCTTTAATGAAAACCCTGAAAGCCTCAAACTGATTTTGTACCAAGATTCATTTGAGGTAGTGAATCCCCTGGGTTCTGCTAAAAAAAACGCACAAACTTCTTGCAGTCTGTCATTAGCAAATTTACACATTCATTTGCGTTCAAATACAGATAACATGTTTTTAGTCTTGTTGTGTGTTGAGAATGACTTCAAGCGCTTTGGAATAGCCAAAGTTTTCTCAGAGTTGTTGGCAGATCTGAAATCTTTGGAGACAGATGGAATAGATGTAGATGGAGAAACAGTAAAAGGGGGTCTTTACTGTATTGCTGGGGACAACTTGGGTTCTCATTGCATAGGAGGGTTTACAGAAAACTTCAGCTGCTCTCAATATTTTTGCAGGTACTGTGAAGTAACACGAAGTGAGTTTTATGCTGATCCGAATGCCTGTGGTCCTCCACGCACTCCAGAGACATATGACGCGGCTGTTGCTGATCTCCAGTCTGAAACTATCCAAGACGTCAGAGGAATAAAGGTAAACTCCATCTTCAATACCCTTCAGTCTTTTCACGTATCCCAGCCTGGTCTCCCACCTTGTCTAGGTCATGACCTCTTTGAAGGAGTTGCGTCATATGATCTAGCACTGTACCTGAAGAACATTATAAAAAATGGTTCACATACTCCCTTCTAAACAGACGCATTAAACAGTTTAAATATAAAGGATCCGAAGCACTTACAAAGCCATGTACTGTCAAACCTGACGGATCCAAATTATCAGGGCAAGCCGTTCAAAACTGGAACCTTTTGAGATTGCTGCCAGTTTTGATTGGTGACAAAGTACAAAACCATGAGGATGAAGTATGGCAGTTAGCTCTCCAGTTGAAAGACATTGTGGATCTTATTTGTGCTCAGAGCATTTCCTTGTCCCAGATAGCATTCGCTGACATTTTGATTCAAGAATATTTGGAGATGAGAGAGATGTTGTTTCCTGGAATTAAACTAAAACCCAAGCACCACTATTTGCGCCATTATTCAGCATTGTTGTTGCAATTTGGTCCATTGATGAGGTTATGGACGCTTAGGTTTGAATGTAAACACAGTTACTTCAAAAGATGTGCCAGACACTTGAAAAGCTTCAAAAATATTTGTCAAACTTTGTCAACACGTCATCAGATGTATCAGGCTTATCTTTTAGCAGGGCAAGAATGCCGTGAACTGCTGCAAGTCAAGGAGAGCTGTGCGTTTTATCCCAACCTCTACAGTGACACTATTCAGCATGCGGTCAGGGAGTTAGCTTTTTCAGAAAGCAATACCACAGTTACCACAGACATTCAGTACAAGGGCACTGCATATAAAAAGGGACAGTTTCTTGTGTACAGAAATGACGAGTGTATGGAGTTTGGTGAACTTCTACTCATCTTGATTCAAAATGACACATCTGTGTATGTTCTAATGGATATCCACAAAGGCATCTTCCTCTCAGAATACCATCTGTATTCTGTGACAAAGGACAGTCTTGGGTTACAGTGCATCAACATTAATGACCTGCATGATTTCTATCCTTTGGTATCATACATTCTTCAAGAATACCGAGTCATTCCACTAAAGCATAGTATTGTGGCAAAATAATGTCCAACTAATAGCTCACTTCTCACTGTAAATAGTTTAACATTAATATAAGTGTCACCTGATCCCCACCCTGCTCCATCAAGTGTATGAACTGTATGTGATTTTCTATTTTGTTTGGATGTGGCATTTCTTCTTCAGTGCAAGTATGAGTGACTCAGAGCGAACCTTCCTAGATGTCGCCATCACGGAAGTCCTACCAGAACTTCAAGCTGTGAACAAAAACATCCTGGAGGAGCACTTGCAGTCCATTGGAGTTGAGACAAGTGATGATCTATGCTTCGTAACGGAGGCAGATTTGATGACAGTGTAGTGTTCTGTTGCAGAGTGTAGCAACTCCGATCAAACACCAAGCTAAACCTCTGTCAATGAATACACGAGTCCGAGTAGAGTTGACTTTTTACTCAGAATCTTCATTTGACAAGTGGTGAAAACTGTAGTTGAAAGGAAATACAGAATAGAAAAAATGATCGTTTACATAAATATTGCATCACGAAATAACTCAAAATGTGACCTTACACCTTCGTGTTAGCTTTAGCAACAGTAATGATCATCATCAAAACTGCCTTTTTTAACATGTACAAATCAACCTCCATGAATCACAAATAAAATGTAATTTTTCACAAATACCACTACTTATGCCTTTTTAACACCTTCATCGTGAAATATATACACTTACGGCGTTGCCTGAACAATGTTCCCAAGTGGATGGCTGTGGATAAGCCTCAGAGCAAGACCACATGTCACTCTCCCTCTTAGAGAACCAGGAAGAGGAATTAAACAGGAAATGAAGCAATACAGGTAACCCACCAGGAAGTGAGGTTATTAGCAAGTTCACCTTCAAAATTAAAGCTTCTTAACATTTTTAACTCTTTTTACTGTTCTTTCTAACTTAAATACATACAAAAGAATTACTTTAAGCAAACATTAAAGATAAATTAAATAAATGCCTTTGAGGCATCACAGACAGCATTAAGACCTGTACAAGCAAGAAAGCTTCTTTCTGCTTGGAAACAGAAATGTAAGTAAAAACAACAAACAACTATTCAAACTCAAAAGCAGAGATGGTCATGAACAGACATACAGTGTGAATCATAATTGTATTTGTTTTGTAATTTAAAGACCAAACTCCAGAGAACAGCTCGCTATCATCTGTGGAAGCCTCATCAACCCAGTCGCTGTCATTGCTCTCACTTTCACCCCAAAGTCTATCGTCGACCTCCTCCAGCAGCCCAGGATGTGACACACAATGGGATGACAACTTTGAAATTCCATGGAGTAAACTTCCTGCAGAAGTGATGCATTTTCTTGAGAGGGGGAAAAGGCCTCGCCCAAAACTGAGGAGGCAAATGGTCCGGATTGTTGTGACTGAGATGATGGAAAAATGCCCACATGTAGGTAGAAAACATTCAATTGACGTTGCAAGAAAAATGGTGGCAAAATATCCCAATTCTCTGCAAGATTTAATAGAGGGTGAGATTGTTGGCGCAGGCTACCTTTCACTTGTCAAACAGTTACATTTTCAATTCTGTTCTGCAAGGCGCACTTCAACACCCAAAATAAGAAAAAGAAAACATCAGACTGACTCAGACCACACAGACGAGATCCCTTTAGAAGAAAGAGCAGCCATGCAGGATACATACGGGTGCATTAAATGGAATGTAGAATTTCTGCCTCTTGAAGAAACTCCAGAGAGCCAACAGCAAAAGATGGAAAAACTCAAGGTGATGTTCCAGCAAGCTGACACCAATCCAGAAGAGGTAAAAAGTCTAATGAAGTCCACTTACTACACACAACGTCAACATGTCAATCAGGGGAAAAGTATCAAATGCCTTAGGGAGGAGTGGCCGTTTTGGTTTGATGAACTTGGCATGTCTGTCCACTTCAAGGAACTTACTGGGATTGACCTCAAAGAGACATTCACACGTAATTTGGATTTGAAGGGGAAAAGGCTACTGGACTACTTGACCACAGTTGCTGTCAGCAAAAGCAAGGTGTTCCTTCAGACTTATGCAAGGCTTCAGAGGATGCGGGGACCGCAGAGTGGCTGCTCAGATGATGTGAAAGAGATGGTCCTGCTTCTGCTCAGCTACTTTGAAGAGAAGGAGGAGTCCATGCTTCTCTGTGTTGAAGATACATGTCTGGCAGATGAGGTACAACTGGAGCAAGTGCCTCTGACACCCACTATTATCGTGTGTGGTAAGTCTGTTTCATAGCTCTCTCTCTTGTTAAGTGCACTTTTTATAGAATGTCATGTGACTGCCGTGTTTATTGATATAACCTGTTAAATAATTTGTTCACAGGACAGTCCTGCTATTCCTCAAGAAGATACATGCTGAGTATTGATCGGAACCTCGTCAGCACAAACATATCCTCCTTCATTTCTGCACTGTGCCTCATGTTCGGGAGCTACTACAATTTCAACATCCATTATCCATCTGAGCTGGCTTCCACTTTAGAGTTTCTTCAGAGGTGAACAAATATGGCTTTGTTATTTCTCATAACTGAGACTCTGGGATCTGGAGTCTGGCTTTGATGTGGTTCGAGTCCAGGTCTGGCTCTGAGTCTCGGTCGGCTTTGGAGCCGGTTTCAGTTGTTTTTTCTGTTTTTTGTTGTTGTTTTTTTTTTTTTTTTTGTTTGGTTTTTTAAAATACATTAACAGTCTGAATCCGGGTCCAAGCCTGGCCGAGACTCAGGGCTAGACCAAGCGTCAACTGACGTCTGACTACCTATAACCTTTGCTTTGGATTTTAACAATGCTAAAGTGTGACATATCACTGCATAAGACACTCGTGAAGGGTGCCAATACTTTTGACCATGCATTGTTCACTTCCCCACAGCATTTTGGTTATACTTTGTCTTGAACGTGGTCATGGCCATGACTGTGTGTATATATATGTATATACTTAATTTTTACTTACTTTGTACGTGTATTTTAACTGATCAATTATAAAAATGCTTAATAAACTTTTATATGATTGTTATTCTACAGGTGTTTCTTCTCCATAAACCCAGAAAAAGGAACCAAAGTAGAGAACAAAAACTCAAAGCGTCGTCTCAGTGTGAACCCTCGAGTCCTCACCCTGATTCAGGATCTTGCCGACCACAAGTGGCGCTAAGCCTAAATCTTGACTCTCTGTGGACTGTTAGTTTTACTTAGTTAATTTTGTTCCACAATGTGTACTGGAACCTTTTACTGGTCGAATGCATGAAGCCAATTCATGAAGATGTTCTTTCTTTGTAGGAATGTTCTTTATTTACATAAGAAAAGAAAAAAAACAACATGCTGCTACTGCAGTGTTTCTAGACCACATGTGTAGGTTTGTTTCACCACGTGGTTTTGCTGATGTTTTCTGACCAGGGCCATGGTTGTGGTGACAGCAGGGTGCGTGTCGCGTTGCACGGTGATTATGATCATTTTTGGCACAATATGTGTTTTTTGTTTTAAAGTCTTAACAGGTTATTTAACTTTTTCTGGTGGAGGGTCTAACAAATGCTTGTTTCATGAACATGGTTCTTGCTTTGCAGGAATGTTCCACAGCTTTTATAGCCTATATTTTGATTGAATTGTGTAGTTGCTGTGTGCCTTGCATATTGTGTTAGTTGGAAAAATGGATCCATTTGCTGTCATTTTGCTAATGTGGCTGCAAAATAAATTTCCCAAAAGTGATATTTTCCTCTCTTGTGTTTTCTCAAGATGTATTTTTGCATGTTTGGGTGTAGGCGTAGCAGTAAGAAATTTGCTGGGTTATGGTTAAAATTTTACATTAAAACATATAATATTCAGCATAGATTTTATGTATAATTTACAGAGCAGCTCCATTTAATATGCACTGTTTCACCGTAGTTCTACCATTTTAAATTAGTTCTTTGTACGATATTTCCCTGTTAATTTTGCAGTTTATGGATCCACAAAAAGCATTTATTACTTGTAAAAGATACAGGAAATAATGTATTTATATATCACATCTATGTGTGAAATTAACTTCTTTTTCCTGTAGATTTAACAGTTTTAATCTGAGATTCATTCACTGTAAATCAATTTACAAGTTGCATCTGTAAAGCGTTTTTACAGGAAGTCCCTGGTAACCCCAGCTGCCAGGGTTTTCCTGTAAAAACAGCACTTTTTTTTTTTTTTACAGTGTAAAGCATATAAACAATTACAGCAATATGATGCAACAAACACAGCAGTACTACTAATCCAAAATACTCAAAGCTTCATAGAACTGAAACAAACATTTATTTTTAGGTCCATTCTGCTGCTGATACTTTAGGTTTCTGAACATTAAACTGGTTGCTGCCTTTCATAGTGTTCAACTTGAAGGCCCTGAGTACTTTCTCCCACACTGAAAACACTGGAATGATAAAATTATTTGAACATTACCTAATAAGACTGATTCAGGACAAGCAATTAGTTATTTTAAACTTTCCTAGCAGTCCTTCACAAACAGGGAACAGTCTGTCTATTCTCTCCATCTGTCACCTGCTGCTGGCTCTTCCTCCTCCTCTTCCTCACACACTGCTGAGTTTGTCCTGGTGGATCATCAGGGGTGCAAAGCCTCACAGATGATGTGCAGCAGTGGGTCCTTCAGTCTGTCCTCACTCTGGACACTTGCAGTTGTCACACATGGAAATCAAATGTGTGATAAGCTGCAGGATTCAAACACAAGTGTAACTTATAAATACATGTTCATACTTTTATTCCACAATCAGAGAGAAAGAAAAAGAGAGAGAGTGCAGGACAGACAGATAGGTGACAGTCTCAGGTGTATACACTGCTACAAAACAGCACAAGAGAAGGAGGATTTAGTGTTTGTGTTATTACGAGTGCTAAACAAGAAGAGTTCCCAGATGGTACAGTGGACACATGTGTTTAAAGCATCTTTCTTTCAGCTTAACGAGTGAACCGTCAGCTCGTTCAAACACACGTTAAAGTCCGTTTGGCTCGACACCACCAAACAGAGGCAGCAATATAACATAGCTGACATTAACAGTGCAGGGAATCCTGCTTGTGAATTATCCATAAAATCATCACATTCTCTGTAAGATTAAGGTCAACTATTTAACGGCATATATTTTAAAGTAAAGGCTTTAAAACCAAGCTGACGCTGAAAGTACAAACATCACTAATGTCACATAACTTTGCCGATATGTGGCCAATGTTTTAATAATGTTATGTTTTAATGTTCTTCATTATTAAACATTCGCACATAAATAAGTGACATAATATTCAGCACTTACTTTTGAAAGTTTACTCTTTAGCCACCCCGCTTCAGGCATCCGCCGTTTTTTTCCAAACAAAATATCCACACCCACCGCCATGCTATGAATTGTGGGATATATGGGACCACGAAGTCTACATTGGACCACACTTCAAATTTGGGGAAATGAACTGCACATTTGTCAACCGCATTTGGAGTACACTTCGAATTGGGACACCCTTCCTCACGTCGCTGTGACGTAATCGGTCTCCAAATGCGCACTACGAAGCGTGCGGTCGCTGGATTGGGACACAGCCCTGAAGTCCTCCAGAAACCTGGTAATGAACATTTGATTCAGGTGTGATGACCCAGGGAGGAAACCTGCAGGACACTGGCAGTTGAGGCCTAGAGTTTCTCACCCCTGATCTAAACTAACAGCTGGGAAACAAAGTCATTAACATCTATCAGTATTGAAAGACAGAACCTTCTCAGGAGTTAAAGGATTACCAAAATGATTCCATTATTGTGTCAACAACTGATCCATGACGTGTCAAACGAAACCAGAACAACATGTGAAGAACTGTAGCCTCAGCTAAGGTCAGTGTTCATATTTCAACAGTATAAAGAGACTGGGCAAAAATGGCATCCATAGGAGAGTTTCAAGGTGAAAACCACTGCTGACTAAAAAGAACACAAAAGCTCATCTCATTCTTTTCAAAACATCATCATGTTGATCCAAGACATCGGGGGATCAACATGTTCTGTGCACTGACGGGACAAGTAGACCAGAGCATCAAGTTCACTCCCTGAAGCACCAGAAAGTTCACCTCTGAATGACTCAAAAAAAAAGAAAGAAAAAAAAAAGAAAAGAAAGAGTGACCTAATCAAAAGTGGGGACTGATTGAGTTGTTTTGACATGTTTTAAACATGACATTAGTGCTTTAAAATTCTCCAGTGTTGTTGAATTTATACCGTTCTACAAAGAAGGGTGGGCCCAAAAGACTTACCATTATTGCAAATACTTGATTGCAGTTCTTGCCGCCAAGGATGGCATGGTGGTTAGCACTGTTGCTGGACAGAAGAAGATCCTGAGTTCATTTCTACCATCAGACCAGGGTCTGTCTTTCTTTCTTTGGAGTTTGCATGTTCTCACCGTGTTTGTGTGGGTTCTCCCCAGGTACTTCAGTTTCTTCCCACAGTCCAAAGACATGCAGTTAGTGGGGATAGGTTAATTGATCAATCTAAATTGCCCATAGGTGTGAATGTGAGTGCAAATGGTTGTCTCTCTCTGTGTGTTAGCCCTGCAACAGACTGGCGACCTGTCCAGGGTGTACCCTGCCTTTCGCCGTATGACAGCTGAGATAGGCTCCAGCGCCCCTCGTGACCCTGAAAAGGGATAAGTGGAAGCGGATGGATGGATCAGGTATGTTTGGGTAGAGATTTTTAAAAACTTATGTCTAATAATATGTGTAATATAAAAATCTGTACATACATAAGCATCACTGGCTGATGTAGATGAGAGGAGTTTTTATTATCTAACATTTTAAATCTATGGCTATCCGGTTATTTCATAAGTAAAATAAATAAATAAAACCAAAGTCAGCAAAACTGATGAAGTGTTTTATGACCACCTGTCAAATACAGTAAAACAAGACTAAATAAGATCATACAAAATTATTTAAATGTTGGTACCTGTAGTCTGTTTGCTGAAACACTGTGCTAAACCACTGATAGAAAAAAAAAAGTACTATGTATGTGTAATATTTTATAGTATTAATGCGTATTTCTAATGTTTGAAACCTAGCACCTTGAGGCGACTGTTGTTGTGTTTTGGTGCCATATAAATAAAATTTTATTGAAAAATTGAATTGAATTGTCTGAAACCATAGATAATATCAAAAATGTTTTTTTAATCATGCCAAATCTATAACCTCAGTCAAAATGCAAAGTACTGAGAGGAGGCAACACACTCTTTTACTGACATTCTACCCCAGCACTAACTAGACTCCAATGAATGTAAAGAACACCATGTCCCAGATACTTTTTATTGGGTAATAAGGACTGGGAACAATGAAAACATGAGAAAGTTTGGATTTTTTTTAACACCATCAGAAAAGGGAACATTGGACCTCCTATGCACACACCTGGTTTGAAGGTTTAAGAGTACAGAAAAGGAAAATACGTCTTATAGTAAACATTGGTCTCAACAATACCAATAATATTCCCATGAATTCATCTTTTTTTTTTTTTTTTTTTTTTTTTTTTAAATCAGACATAAATTAGCAATGTGTGGATCAAAGTTAAATAACATTTACACCCAGCTCAGGTGATGCTTCCATCATTTGGATCCATATCATATACAATATCTATATCTGTACAAGCTGAAAAACTCAAGAAAATATATGTCTCAAAACATATTAATGTAGGGCAAGTGTACAGAGCTTTAAGGAGGACATCACACTAAAAGAGAGATATGGTACCTGGAAAAAACTGTGTGCAGATCTTTTTTTCAAGTGGCATATAAACCGTCATTCTATGAATTAAGTGGAAAATTAAATTATGTAAAGCAGTGTTTTAATGCTTCACTCTACAAAGGATGTTTAGCCAGCTGAAAATATATTGCCTGTTGAAAGCACACTCCTGCTGCTGGATGAGTCGTCACATTGACGATGGTGTCTTCTTCAACTTTTTACGATGAGAGCTAAGAGGGTTTTCACATATCCTTAGGTAATGAAATGAGCTCTATCTATGGAACAGCACATAAACCCTGGGTCCTGGTAAAGATTAGAAATTTAACAAAGTGGGAGATGAAGATTTGAATATTTAATGTGAGACCTGAGCCTCACTCCTGAAAGTCAATGGAGATCAAAATTTGTTTTAGTTTAAGACATTCGGATGAGATGAGGTTTTGGAGGTAAATGCTTCCACACAGCAGACTTTTTTTTCCCTTCCAAAAGTAAGGAACCTTGAGTTAATACAGAAGACTGCTACATCGATATCTGAAATGTGACTAATAGGACTGCTGTGCATGTCCATGCCTGCTGTGCTGCTTGCTTGGAGCTCCAATGTTAATCATTCCAAGTAAAGAAAGAACATATTAAAAAAAAAACAAAAAAAAACCCCTGCAATATATAAATACAGAATTCAGACAGCTCTGGTGGAAGAGGCAAGTGAAGGGTCAATTCTGGTCTGTCGAGTAATTTGACAGAGGGAAAAAGTGATAACTTGTGTATGATGTTGCCCTCAGGAGAAGAAACCTGCTAAGTAGGGATGGGTATTGATAAGATTTTAACGATTCAGATTCCATTTTCGATTCTGTTTAACGATTCGATTCTTTATCGATTCTCTTATCGATTCTTTTTTTTTTTTTTAAAAAGGAGAACACTAAGGTCGATTAGCTCAGAGCTTTGTTTTATATCTTCTCTTTGAACAAGATAGAAATTTAGGAGTAACATGGCCTTACAAACCCAACAGTGAGATCTTGAGAGATCCAGCCTACGGCTCTTCAATGGGGTGTCACAGGGTCCCCAGGAAAAAAAATTGTAAATGTAAAATAATAAAATAAATATTCTTGTGAGACATATCACATATTGACGAGGTCGGGTTATGTTAAAAAGTATAAATTGTTATACTTTGTTCATTGGTTCAAAGGTACCCCACACTTCTTTTTTTGTTTGCTTGTTTGTTCTGGTGTATTTTTCATTTGAACTGTTACTCTGCCAGAGTACTCATATTTACAAGATGGCATTGAACGCCCCATTGGTGTATCAGGAAAACTATTTTGTACGTATGTTCCTTGAAGGGGATTGAAGTCGTTCTTTTTTCCACCGCAGCGAAGGGCTAGGAGTAGGAGAGGAGCTGCTGTATGTTTTTGTTATCGAATCGATCTGATTGTGAAATAAAGCATATGCAGTGAGAAAGCAACTCCAGGAGTCATCCCTGCCTTAAAGCTGCAACATTCTTCTGTAGCAATAACAAAGTATAACATAAATTGTTCTCTGGCAATTACACAAGAATATCCAGTAATGTCCCTGCCCACAATTAAACACATTCACTTACCAAAAATCGGGGGCATGTGCTGTGGCAAATGGGTGCAAGCCTTTGACCACAAACTTAGACACTGCTCGGTGACATTAGTCTATCCTGGCCTGAAAGGAGACGCTACCGGTAGACTGCAGCGAGAACTGCCAGCATCTGAGCCAGACTCTGTCTGTCTCTCTCATCATGGTCACCTACATGTACAGTAATGGCAGGTCTTGTAATAAGGCAGATTGCGCTAACATAATATGCACTGTTAGTTGATTATTTACCTGCCGCATTAACGGGAGAGGACGTGCAAACGTTAGCGCTGCTGCTGGGTTGAGAGTCACGAGTCCGGAGCGGAATTAAAAACGCGTGTCATCGCGTGTTTTGTGAGCAAATGCTTTTGCATATTCGTAGTGTTTCCTCCCTTAAATGAAATATCTACTTTGCAAGTTGCCCTGTTGTCATCGGTTCTCATAAAGTATAATCAAACTTTTGAGCGTTTGAGCCGCTTAGGCGCCGTGTTCCCTGCCAGGTAAATGACGCTCCGCAACGTGGTGACGTCATTCGGGGCGACTGGAATCGATAAGGGAATCGTTTGCAAAAATGGCAAACGATTCCAAGGAATTGAAACAGTGGGAACCGGTTCTCAACAAGAACCGGTTTTCGATACCCATCCCTACTGCTAAGTGTTTTATGGAATGGAAGATTCGTGTTCAGTTTGTAAGTCACATAGGCAACAAAATGAACCGAGCCACAGAACTTGCAAATTTAGGATACATCAACACTGAAGTTTCAATTTTCTATTCCTGAGACATTTATAGCATATACAAGGCTTCCAGGACACATTGACACCACGTGGTCACCGGTGCTGATGTGCTTTAACTTGTTTGTAAAGACCGATTTATGCTTTCTCTGTCTGAGGTCCAGTGTTGGGTAATGTTACTTCTAAAAGTAACTTGTTATATTGCATAATTACAGCATTAACAACTGAAAACTAATTACCTTTAGAATATTTCTGCATTCAAAAAAATAAACCTTTCTATTTGAATTTAGTCTGGGTACACTAGTTATACATCTAGGAGTGTAATCTACTGTAACTCTGAATGTAGCTGATAGTGGCAGCTTGTGCTCTACCACATAACCAGAAACACACCTCATTTCCCTCAGAGTGATGGGTTATTGCAGGTGCTTCTTCAAAATGTGAACAGTAGTTCTCTAATGCCTCTGTGGTGTACTGGTTAACACCTTCACTTTACATGGAAGAGGAGCTACAAACACAGCCAGGGGGTCACAAGCTACTCCTAGTGCTGGTCCTCAGCTCGGATAAATCGGGTGTAAAATGTACTGCTTTGGGAATGGATAAGGGGCAGCTGAAAGTACCCAACTCTAATATGTGACTTTGCACTTTACAACACGATACACCCAACACTGCTGAAGGACTGATGTAGGGTTATATCTGTAGGCCATTTAAAAGATGGATGAGCAAACATGAGGGGGCAAAGGCTGCGGGTCCATATGTACTCCTGGTCCTGTAACAGTGTATGGGAAAATACCTAGGTGAGGGCCGAGGGTCAAACACTTTCCTGATGAGTTTATGTTTTCAGTCACTCATTTTGGGTCATATTTAGTCCTAAATTTGAGAAAGCAGGATTATCTGAGATATGCTCATTGATTAACAACAAGTTGGCAGCCAATAAGTATGTGATTTGTCCGATCCACACCGCACACCCAGCTTTAAAACACCAAGATGAAGATGGCCAAAAAGCCTCATCTCGAGGCTTCAAAACGGGTGGCATGACTGACCGTGTCAATTTTTTTATACAGGCTATGCTTGAACCAAAAATACCATAACTGATAGTTCTACTTTGTCCTCCCGACAGCAACAAAGAAAGGAGCCTGGTTCATTGTCTTTACTGGATGACATAAAGAAGTCCAGAAACTTAAACTGTAGACGCCCGCATAAACAAGGAAAGCGGCCCAAACATCCAATGAAAGACATCAAAAATGAAATACTCGTAAATCACAAACGAACTGAATTGTCCTCAGAATTAGAGTTCATGCTGTCTGCACCGTGAAAAACAAACACACTGTTGCTGTAAGTTCTGGATTTCCACAAAACTGTGAGCATGTTTGAGTACATTAAATGAGAGTATAACACGCCTAAAACGCAAACTCCCATAAAATCCTCCATTTGGTAGTTTTGCGTTCACACCTCCACCAGAATTGTCCTTTCCTCATGAAATCTCAGCCTGCACCAGCTTTAACAACACTTTTGAGCCAAACGGGCAGCAGAAACTGTTACCCAGGCCCAGACAGATGTGATGTTGAGGCAACCTTTGGATCATGGGGCCTCCGTTTGCTTCCAAATGAACTCTGGTGGCAGCCTGTGCTGTGAAAGCAAACTGATTTCTATCAAGCCTATCTACTGAGCATCAATGCTAAAGAAAGCTGCAAGTCTAAACCCTTTGATATAACATGTTGTGCTTGTGTCCTAATCCATGTGAATCTGTATGCTTGATTAGAAAGTGGGTGTAACAAACCAGCTACACTGGAAATATACTCATCTTTCTCTCCATTGTGGGTACTGACATTCAGGATGCAGGATGACATTCAACAAAATAAAAAAACCAGAAGCCCATTCCAGCAGACCAGAACTAAACGGCAACAATGAATCATATTGTTCCACTCATATCGGACAAAATGAACTGAACTACAAGCATGAAAGTGACCTTTTTTGAGAAATCAGGAAACTGGAAAAACCACCATCACTGTAGCTGTTGTAAAAGCCTTGAGTTTTATGCATTCTCCAAGAACTGAATTTATTTTAATGATAGCAAATTATTCCTCCTTTTTCACTGGAGCTCCTGGGAACCCCATAGGAGCCCTCAGGAGGTCCCCGATTCCACTTCTAGTAAGCCAACTCAGGCAGAGGCCACGTCCTGGGAGTCCTCCTTATTAGGCTGATAAATATCAGACAGCAAAGTGGCCGGAGTCCTTAGTTGCGGTTTGCTGTCGCTCTCAGTAGTATGTGCACCAGTTACTATAATCGCTGGGCATCAGTCCACCGGTGATAAGCAGAATTAGGTCTACAAACCACCAGATTCCCAGGCCTCCCAGAGTGAGCAGCTTCCCAACCGCAGTCCCTGTGTGGCCCAGGCAGAAACGATCAACCCCGAAACAGCCCAAGAAGAAGGAATACAGCAGTGTGGTGATGAAGTAGTGTCCAGTGTATCTGTAAAACACATGGCAAGAATTTAGATGAGTTGCAAAATGTATTTCATTTACACACCTGGACCTCAGCCAGG
Source organism: Maylandia zebra (assembly GCF_041146795.1). NCBI lineage: Eukaryota > Metazoa > Chordata > Actinopteri > Cichliformes > Cichlidae > Maylandia > Maylandia zebra. Next base: position 9,954,794 of record NC_135178.1, read on the forward strand.
TTCCAAAGTTGGAAAGAGTTTAAATCGGCATCAGTTCACTTTATTTCAGATTGCAGCAAGTTACTGACATTTCACAGAGTCTGGTTACGACAATCTCATCCTTTGTGGATGCCCCATATGGCTCAAGAAGGTAATAAACAAACACATAAACAGATATATATTTTAATCATAATGATTAAACAAGCCACAAGATTAAAAAGAAAAGGTGTAGACAACCTGCAGTTGTGATCTACAAGGAGCGGACAGAATAAAAGAAACACCTGCTCTGTATTGTATAATTGGCGGACGGAGGCACGGGGGAAACTGAGCATTTGAGTTTATCTGAAGCCTGGGAGGCAGCACAGTCTTTGTACAGGTGCTGCTTTGATTGTGCCCGTTCACTGCAAATGTCTGATGTCTATGCAGTTACTATAGAGATTAGCCTGATGTGCTCATGAATGCTGTGTGTGGTGTGAAGTTATGAGGGCAAAAAGAAGTTGTGATCCTATGGCTAAACATTGCCATCTAGTGGTGAGCCTACGCTTTGTCACTGTGGAAAAGGTCTTTAAAGCACAAATGCGTTCCTCTATAAAAGATCCATGAGAGCAACTTGATTTTGAATTGATAAAATTCTTCCTGTGGAGAAAATTACTGAAGAGGCAAGGTGGATCATATTCATTTTGAAAATAATGTATACATCAAGAAGTGACCATATCTGAGTGAGATTGTGGAGTTCTGACTAATAAGGTAATGAATATGTGCAGGATCCACAAACTACATAACATACAGAGACGTACAGCTGCTAATAGACTAGTACACCAATTTCACTGACCAAAACCACAGCACAAACATCTACCACAGAGCAGACCATGTTATTTGTCAGACAACACTACCACAACAACCAGCTGGTCTGTGCAAAGTCAGGCAGAGTGCACATGAGGAAATAAATAACTACACATATGTATCGATACATATTTGTAGTATCGGTCAGGCTCTGAAGCAAGGTTATTATCGTTAACGAAAACTAACGAAATAACGAAAACTAGAAGTGAAAAAACATTTTCGTTAACGGAAATAAAAATAAAAACAAAAACAAAAAAAGTAAAACTAACTAAAACTGTAATGAGTGTTCACAAAACTAACTAAAATTAACTGAATTTATAGCAAAAATGTGTTTAGTTTTCGTAGATGTGTGTGTGTCATACAATAGTCAAGGGTGAAAATGAAGTTTAGTTTCCAGATTTTTTTCTTGCTGTGTCTCATTATGCCAGCAGGTGGCAAGTACGTTAGTCGAGTCGTCTGTGTTGCTGCTCCGTCCACGCGCAGAATCATGTCAGGAAAAGTCGGGAGAAAGCGCCAGAATCCAATTTGGGATTACTTTGAATATGACTGTGTTTTGGATAAAGCAAGTGTCTTGTAGTGGAAAGAGACAAATTATAAGGGACATTTCTAAAGGGAAAAAAAATCCCACAAACCTTAAAGTGCACTTGAAAAGTTCACACAAGAAGGCTAACCTAGCTTACCTTGAGAAGGGAGCACACTCAACCCTCATCCCCAGAAAACAGAAGCTAACCCCAGGCAAGGCAGCGTGATGCATCCCGAGACAACAGGACGGGGATATCTACATAACTGTGTGAGTCAATTGCCTTCAAAAAGTTTATCAATTCACTTGAACCAAAATTACGAACACCCGGTGCTGCAAGAGTTAATAGTCTCATTGGGGCCAAGATATAAATTTTATAGTTGCCTGGTATCAATGGTTGTTCATCTGCACTAATTTATTTATTTATTTAAAGAACCCATAGGTGGGAATGTGAGTTGTCTGTCTCTGCGTGTTAGCCCTGCGACAGACAGGCGACCTGTGCAGGGTGCAGGGTATGGTAGCTGGAATAGCAACATACCCAAGGATAAGCAGGGCCCTATTTCAGGAAGCCGGTTTAGTGCAAACTCTGAGTAAGTATACCCTGAGTTAACGAAAACTCTGGGTTTTCGGTTTCACAAAGCGAGTTTAGATTAATTCTGAGTGAGTTACTATGACGACACACTCCGTGAAGCTAACCTGCCCCCTAGCAGGTTTACTTCAACTAACCCCGACCTTCTCCGCCTCTTTGTCAGAAACCTGACTGTAGGAAGTGTCAGACATGGCGTGCCTCTTCCTTGAAGAGCCAGTAGATGTTGAAGCCCAAATTCTCCGCAGAGCTCTCCGCCGGGAGAGAGTGATTAGAGCGCGTTTGGACATTTGATCATTTCCTGATGATTTCCTGTGTGAACGTTACCGTTTTTCAGCACAATCTATAATTTATTTGAATAAAATCCTCAGGCCTAATATTGCTCATGTGACACATCGCGGACATTCTCTCAGTTCTGTACATATTATTTGTATTGCACTTCGGTCTTTTGCAAACGGGAGCTTTCTGTATAATATTGGTGACGCTGAGCACGTTTCCAAGGCTACCGTCTGTCGGGCAGTCAAGAATGTTACAGTTGCACTGAAACGTCTCCTGTACTCGTTTGTGGTGTTCCCCGGTCATAGACCCACAAGATTTATCAAAGAGGGATGCCACAAAATTGCAGGTAGCAGGATGAACAAAACTTAATACATGATGTGGTGATACTTGAACTACTACTTAAATTTTACATTTATTCTCACGGTTCCCAGGCGTGATTGGCTGTATAGATGGCACTCACATTCCAATCATTGCTCCTTCAGTAAATGAAGGAGACTATGTGAACAGGAAGTCTTTCCACAGCATCAATGTACAGGTACATAGTTCCCTGTAGCATTTCAAACTAACAAATTATTTCATTATAGTAATGGATGCTAATTTGTGTTCTCTGCACTGTGAAGATCATATGTGATGCTGCCAACATTATCACAAATGTGGAAGCCAACTGCTCAGCCTCTGTGAGTGGTGGTGGTGGAGGACCCTCACCTGTTTTTCGGGCCTCTGCTTTTTTTCTGTTGGCTATAACGGGTCACATTTGAGCATACAGAGTAAGCAAATATGTACTTGTAATGTGCTCAGATAATTCCAATTAGTGCTTACAGAAAGAAAATTAATGTAGCCTCTAACTGCAATTGATTTACATCGGACAAACAGACCAAGCACTATGGCTCATAATACAATTACACCTTACCTGTTTGGACTATATTTTTATATTTCATTTTTACTTGCTGCCAGGAACGTTTGGGGCCTGTTGGGTTGCACCCGCGCTCACATCACATCACAAAATAAAATGTATAAAATAAAAAATAAAAAAAAAAATAATAAAATAACGTGTTAAATGGGTGGAAATCCCTAGATCAATGTTTAAATTAACACTCACGCATTGACTCTGTCGGCTATGTTTTGCCATGCATGCTCCCTTTCTTTTGCAGCTGAGGCTGCTTTACTTTTTTTCCGCGGAATTTGCATGTTATCGGCATATGCTGCCATCAGAACTTCGGCCTCAAGCGCTGTAAAATACATTGACCGCGCCTTCTTTCCCTCCGTCTCCATGGTGACTCGCTTAATCTGTGCTCCACTAATCAGGGCTTTATGTATCCTCGTGCGCGCGCTTAATTTGGGGTTAAAGCAACTCCGCGTTGATTGAACTAATTGTTATCAGCCTTTCTGAAACCGAATATTCCGAGTTGGACAGTTCGGGGTTACTCAACCCCGAGTATCGTTTTTCACTCTGAGTTTTCTAAACCGGCTTCCTGAAATAGGGCCCAGAAGAGCATGACTGATATGATGAAACTGGGATTTTGTTACACTTAATTATTGCAAACACAATTAAAACTATAACTGAAACTAATCAAAACTAAACTGAAACTAAGGATTTTCAAAAAAATAAAAACTAAATTAAACTAGCAAACAATTGGTAAAAACTAATTAAAACTGATATAAAATTGAAAATCTGAAGTCAAAACTAAATAAAAATAAAAACTAATGAAAATTGCAAAACTATTAAAACCCTACTCTGAAGTCTATGGCTATCGACTCAATTTTGGAGTCAGCCTCAAGTGGCCATTAGAAGAAAATGCCCTTTTTGGTAGGGGTGCAACGATACACAAAATTCACGGTTCGGTTCGGTTCGATACTTTGGTGTCACGGTTCGATATTTTTTCGATACAAAAAAAATGTTCATGCATTTTTTATTTGTCATTTATTAAAATTATAAATATATATTTTAACTCAAAAGTACAGTTTTTAAATTTAACCCTAACCCTTGTGCGTGTTTTTTATTTTGACAGCGAATGCGCACCTGCGGACCACTTATGTGCAGCCCTGGTTATTTAGCTCATCATATTGCAGCCACAGAAATTCTTTTGTCCATGAAACCATAAAGCTGCACTTTCTTTTTGCCTTATAGTCTGATTTGTCATAACTTCTCCGTTTTGTGGTAAGCTTTTCTTTGGCTGTCACTTCTTCACCCTGACCTGTCTTATTTGGCTCAGCAGAACTGAAATGCTTTTACACATGCACTCACATAAGCTCAGCGATTCTCTGCGCGATCAACCTCTCACATGTTTAAGCTTGCTGCGGGAGATTTCACTTGTCATGTTTGCATAGTAAGCTAACGATTAATAAGACGATGTCAGAGGAATTGGTGCACAAATTATCATCACTCACAGATCAGTGCTGTCGCTCTCTATACACAGTTCGCACGATTGCAAAGTGAAAGCAAAAAAACAAGCGCAAATTCAAACGCGACTTCAATATGTCACATATTGACAGTGGCTCACCGATGCCAATGACATAATTACCCAGCTACATTTCTGAAAGAATGCAAAAGCATTGACATATATTTTTCCTACAATAGCCCGATGGGCTAGCGATATTGCGATATTGCGAGCCCTGTATCTGATTGAGGAATCACTCATCTTTGGAAAAGAGAGTTTATTACAGAGAAATGGCTCTTTCCAAAATAAAAGCTATACTATCCGCTTCTTCTGGGCTATATTCTCAGCAGCATAAGGAGAATCATGTGCTAACAGCTGTCTAAATGACTCGGCTAAAGTTAGTAGCATGCTTGTTGTATTTGTCTTTGCACTAGGATGATGTCGGCGTAAATGTGCAGTCATATTCGTTGTGTTCCCACTAGTGCTTTCAGGTTAATCTCGTTGAAATGACCTTAACGCCACAACACGGCAAATCTCCGTTAACGAGCTACCGCCGATCGCTCCGTGCATGGGGCTAGACGGCCAACACGTTAACGAGCTAACTGCGCTAACACACTAGTTCACACCAATGTAATTGAGCATTGCATGGCACATCCAACATACTGTTTTACTTTAGTCCATGACTCGCTTACCTTCAGGGTCATACGTCACATGAAAACCAAAATAATTCCAAACGCCAGATCTGAATGAGGTTCAATTTGCCTGTTACAAGGAGAGCTTAACTTCTGTCTCGCTAGCTTGCCCTGCGCTCTTCCTTCTGACGATGCTGTCTGTGTTGAGCGCTCAGTGAATCTGCATTCGACTACTCCGCCTAGGCTGCACTGTCGAGCCTAGGCGGAGTAGTCGAATGCAGATTCACTGAGCGCTCAACACAGACAGCATCGTCAGAAGGAAAATTGATAAAATAAATTACAAATGTTGTATTGTTCGATACATATGCGTACCGAACCGAAAGCACTGTATCGAACGGTTCAATATCGATACGAATATCGTTGCACCCCTACTTTTTGGTCCTTGTGTACTGGCTTCATTTTTCAGGTCCATAGGTTACTGCTTGGTTTCAGCGGCCGCAAGATGATGACAAATACACACCAATAAATAAATACATATATGCATACATACATTTTTAAAAAGTTCATTAATAGCCCGAGAAACACAACAAAGGTCTCAAGACACCGTTTAATTCTGTGTAAACAACTGTTATTCCAGGCACAGAGTGAGTCATCCTCTAGTGGAAGGTCAGGGGTTTGAGTCACGGCTTGAATTCCAGTCTGAATGTCAATATATTCTTGGACAGGATACTGAACTCCAAATTGCCCTGATGTATCCGTGATGGTGTGTGATGTTCTGTAGGAACGTCTTTGTGAATGTAGCCTGTAGTGTAAGACTGCGCAATTCAATTTCTAGAACAATAATTTTAAATTAGTCAGAATGTTATCTAAAACAAATGTTGAATTTCAAAGCTTCACAGCTAGAAGATCTCTAAAGGGGCAAAGAACGATATAAATATATGCTTTTCATGCCACACTATCAAGATATTGGCGCTAAGGGTCAGGTTGTTCACTGAGAGATAACTTAGAGCTGTAGATAATAAATATTACATTACACCTTCAAAATACGATTTTGGTTAGAGCTGTAACCAACTGTTATTTATCAACTGTGAATCTGTCATTTATTTTTAGATGCCGCAAGTTTAATCAGGATCATAAATAACCCAAAGAGTTCATAATGTGAAAAAGAAAAACATTCTCTTATGGGAGGCTGAATGAAATGGCTGTGGTAGTTTCTGAAAAAAATCTGACTTCGAATTAGGTGCCAATTCACTTCCTGTCAGTCAGATGATTAATTAGATGTTTCATCTCTGATTTGGACATATGAAGGTGTGTGAATAGCATGTTAATCATTCCTTAGAGTCTGACAGGAAGAGATCATGCCTGATCAGTGGCTTGAAGTCTAATTTATTTGCGGCTCCAGTCCTGGCTTCAACACCACCGCACAGCTGCTAAGAAATCGTAATCTTCTGATAATGTTAATCCTAGCTAGGTACTGAGGTCATGCCATTGTGTGTCAATTTCCTTCTGTCTGTCAGAAACTAAAGGCCAGCCAGACCTTATCATCCAGATAGCAGAAATGAAGTCAATTGATTTTTTGCAACGCTACAACCTTTCAGGTGCTGCAAACACCTTCAAGTCTTACATTTTCAAATGGAGCCTCTTAGTCATACAAAAACATCAGTCTAGCACAACCATCATCCCTTGCTCTGGCTTCTCTCATAGCCCCTTTCCATTAGTACTTAGATTGGCTGAACTTGTTTTCCATTTCAATAGAGTACCACCTAATGTGCGCAGGGTCGTTATAGCAACACGGGCGAATATCCCATTATACCGTGTATGAGTTTTTGTCAGATTCTGGGACGACGGTGTTGTTTTTTGTGCAGCCAATTCGCTCGTTGCCGGGTTTCAAAAAGGGCGGTTTTTTTTTTTTTTTGTGTCCCGTTTGGATCTTTAGCCATCAGAATTGTTGTCTTAAGGCCAAGAAAGATGCCAAGTGGATTTCTTTTACCAAGTGGATCATCATGGCCTTGCCATATTGGTCCATTTGATTGACCTTTATTATAATTATGAATTGATTTTATTTTCGGTTGCTACAAACGGGACAGACATGACTGGGAGGATAGGACCGGGAGAAAGAATGAAAGAAAGAGAGGGAGAGAAAGAAAACCAAAGGGGAGAAGAGACGGTGAGAAAGGGGGGAAGAAAGAAAGAAAAACAAACAAAACACCTGGATCACCTGTATGGAGAAAAAAAAAAAAAAACAGAAGAGAAAGCAAACAACAAAAAGAGCAACAAAGTAAAAAACAGCACCATCACAATAAACTAGCTAGCAGTAGATAACAGTAGATACTAAATATTAAACGATATTGTGCAGCACGCAAGATAGACAGCGCACAATGTGCTTTGAGGCAGCAGCCAAGAAAGGTGTAGTCTGCGTCTGTGAACACCCGTGTGTATACCTGTGTGCACACCTGTGTGGATCAGCATGCTTGTATTCCAAAGGTTTCTCCATGTAACGATCTGCTAGGGAGTGTGGGGAGCCATAGCCCCGTCCACCAGGGTATGAAGTAGGTATGGAGGAGATCCAGGCCCCAGATATCCAGAGGCCCCAGAGTACAAGGACCCGAGGAGGACCACCAAAAGGGGGGGAACCGTGCCACCCTCCTGGGAAGAGCTGAGTAGAGCCCCAAACGAGAGGTCACCCAGCAGCTACAGAGCAGAGGCCAGAGGGGGTTGCAGTGGCGTGCCTGCGGGCTCTGCCGGCAGCCAGCTGTGCCAGAGAGGACCGAGCTTCAGGCCCAGAGGCCAGAGGCCTGAGGGCATCACACCCCCCGGAAGGGGCCCAGCCGGGCCACAGGCGCCAGGCCCCGCCAATCGGCCACCAGAAGTGAGCCGGTACATACATGAGCGCCCAGCCCCAGACGACAAAAAGGGCAGTTTTGATTTTTGTGAGGGAGACACTCTCATGACTCGGGTGATGCCACTGACTAGTCAATCTTTGGTATACAGTAAGTTGACATTTTTGGATCCCTTGGAGTCCCAGCAGAGTTCAAATCAAATCAAAATTTATTCATATAGCACATTTAAAAACAACAATGTCAGTCAAAGTGCTTCACAAATTAAGAGCAAGTAAAGTAATTTACCAACAGTGAGACAACAGCAACACAAGACAAACATAGAAAAAAAAAAAAAAGTACTGCAAAAATATGTTACTTTTCTGAAAAGTAATGCAGTACATTACTTATTAATTACTCACTAAAGAAAACAATTTATTACACTACTCATTACATTACTTTCATGATACTCTGAAACATGACCTCCAATGCATTGGGACTAGAACCATCTGAGAAGCCTCACTGTGATCGCCACTGTATAAAGATATACGTGTAGAAGTGGAGGCTACAATGATATAAGCCTGACTGCTCATCACTGTCTGTGGGAGATCAGCTGGTACGGGGTCAAGAACCAAAGTTGTGTTAGCAGCATAATGATGTCATTTCTGTCCTGGATGCAGTTTGCACTTTACCACAGGGCTGTTGTCCATTAAGGCAATAAAATAAAAGTAATGAATAAGAGTAAAAAGTTCAGTAAAGCAAGTAATAAATGTCCTTATCACAACTCGTCAAAAGTTTGAGCATTTATTGTAGGAAAAGCGCACAGGAACAAACACGATTTTGATGTTTGTTCAGGTTTTTTTTGTCCCCGCCTGTGATGGCTGCCCTTATAGCCACACAGTGGTAATATCCACCATGTTAGTGTAGAGGCTTATACATAACATTGCATTCACATTTGTCTGTCTTTAAATATAGGAATTAATTTACAGGACAATAAATAACTGGTTTTGGTTTTGAATTAATTCACATATCCACATAACACTGCATTCTTAAATAAGTGCGCACATTTTAGTTTACACTGTTATGTATGATTAATCTTTTGTTTTCTGAGTTACCTTAGTTGAAGCTGTTCCAGTCCCTTAATTAAGGAGCCAAGAGGTGGAAAAGGGGCGGAGCGAGCTTCAAAGGAAGACTGCAAATTGGTTCATGCCATAACTCGGGATCATGGGGAGGAATTGGAGTTCATTATGTTAGGTTTAGTTAGGTTTTGTGTGTTTTACCCCTTCTCGTGTTTTTTGTGGGCTGATCAGCCACTATTTAAGTTTCCCCTTTGTCACGTTGAGTTAGGTCAGTTTGTTTGAGTTAGCAGTAGTGTTGTCAACTTTAAGTAGAGTTCTGTTATTTTGACCTATTTTATGGGCCCAAGATTTTGATTCTTTTTGCACGAGTTAACCAATTATGTTTTTTGGGTTAAATAAAAAAAATCTTTTTTTTGGACTTTAACCTGTGCCTAAGTTTCCTTCACTGCGCAGTCCAGATAGATACCTATAACACTAGCTCACCTTTGGTTCTAAGATGTTACCCAACCATTTGCTACTAGCTAGGACTGCAGCTCCACAGATTGCACAGTCCTTCTTGCTCAGTGTTATAGAAGGAAAGTTTGGTTCTGCATACACTGACTAGTATGTAGTTTGTATCAGCGTAAACTAGCACAACTACCCACAGAGGATAGGCTAACCATGTTCTGTACAGGAGTGTGGATGTTAGCCAGTAAGGAAAGAAGCCTGCTGCTGTAGAGCTGCCAGCATCATCTACACTCAGCAAACCAATGTAGAACGCTTTCACAGTAAGAGGTAGCACACATTTCAGTGGTATTTCAAATAAAACCGGGTTATTGAAAAATGAAATTAATGGTTTCAGTTTCAAATATGGAACGCCAGGACTGCCATAATGAATTAATTAAATACACCATTAATTAATTAAATGTGGCAATAATTAATTAAAATTGGAATTAATTAATTAAATAAATAGTTATGACACATGTAATTAATTAATTATTGACACATTTAATTAATTATTTATGTATTTCACATTTTAATTAATTATTGACACATTTAATTAATTATTGACACATTTAATTAATTATTTAATGATATATTTATTTATTTCATTTTGGCAGTCCTGGCACCTGGCTCTCATCATGAAATAATTTTATCTGTCAGCCTCACCCATCAAACTCAGGGGGCGGGGTTAACGCTGATCGAGTCAAAACCATTGCTTTGGCCTGGTGGCCATTGTTTCTAGCACACAACAACTGGCATGTGGAAGCTAACAGAACTGAGCTTTGAAAAACCCTGTTTGTGTGTTACCAAATACCGTTTTAATATTTTTTTAGCCGAGAATGTAGTGGTTTAATCTTCATGTGTCTGGTCGGTTTGTCAAGATACAGCCTCTTTGCAAAAGTGTTTCAATGATTTCGGAGATGTCTGCCCAGTCTCACGGCAAAGCGTGGGATAGACCCGCTCGCCTCGCAAGCAATCCCACCGACAAAGCGCAGGCCCCGGTACACAGCTGTAGTAACCCCCGCTGACTTCTTTTACTGAGGTTATATTTATCGGTGTTTTATTTCCTGATGTTCTTATGTGTCCTACGTGTTTCAGTCGCCAATTCTGAATTATAACTAACATTAAAAACATGTTTAAGGAGGAGAGAGAGCAAATAAATCTGTTTAACATCTGATCTTTGGGTTTTTGTTCAGTAATCAGCGTGACCTGTGTATAAACACATAAAAGAGATAACGTTGGTGTTTCCGTCATGTAGTAACTGCTGGCTTTAACTGTACAAAGGTTGTTCGACACTATGAAACACATACAGACTTCATGATGTTCGGCTAATATTTTTATTGTGAATATTAATCATGCTGACCTCGCTCTGTACACCACGCAGCGAGGTCAGCATATCCACGATATCCTCAGCTCCATGAGTTAACACAAAGTTTCCCAGCTGACTATCTAACTGCCAACTATTCCAGAGACGTGAAAATATACAGCATAAAGAAAAGTGTAAGAGACTCAGCAGCAGATTAGAATAACAGTTATACATTTAATAAATCACCAAATGAATCCAAGAAACGAGCAAACCTGTTCCGACAATTTGAATTTGTATTCCCTCAGCTGCAGACTCGCTGCTGTTTAAATGTTTGAAAAGGAAGATTAGATATAAAAAACGTCAAACATAGACTCAGTCTGCCTTCACATTTGATATGAGGCCAGCACGTATAGTGGCCTCAGCAGGCTATTACTGAAATACACGTGCTATATCATAAACTATGATATAAATAGGGAGGTCCTATTAACATGTTTAGTTTTAAAGGACACCTTCCTGCCTTTAGTCTCATTCATGAGCAGTATTAGTTTTCTTCTAACATCCAGAAGTCTGCACGATGTGTTTCATAGTTTGTAACAAGCCTTTGACAGGTAAACATAACATGACCGAAAAAGCAAAAACAAAAAAAAAAACAAAAAAAAAAAAAAGAGAGAGAGAGAGAGTGTTGAGATAAGAAGAGAAAATGCTCTCAATTATGGAGACAGGCAAATGTTTCATTTATGTTTGATGTGTGTTTATTCCTCCCTAAATATCGTCGCTGAAGTTTGCCATGCACGTCAGATTTTCCTGCGCATTTTTATACGTCTGCCAACAGAGAGAGAAAAAAAAAAATCACATTCTAACAGACAGCTGGTGCTTAGAATACAGTTGAATAACTATTAAAAAACAGATGATATTTAGATGATAGTTCAGTCTAACACATGTGCCAGTGAACCATTAAACGTCTGTGAAACTATGCAGTTATGAAACGTAACTTTAACCTCAGCCAAACCGATTTGCTCAGTTGTAAATAAAACAGCGAAGTAAACGTGACCCGACAGACAGAACCTGAGTGAATGAAGTCCAGCGTTTAACCACTGAGAGCTAAAACTCAGCTGAGGTTTCAAAGCTGTGTGCCGGTGATTGGACATCAGCCGCTGATAAAGCTGGCTCGCCTATAAAGTGCTCTGTAAGGAAACAAGCTCCAGCAGCTCTGCGCTCGGGGAAAACACTATATTTACTTATCTTGTGCAGAAAAATGCGCTGACATTGCGTTATATCGAGCACCGGCTGCCCAGTTAAACTGTGACTATCACCAGGTAACTAGGCGTGTTTCTTGAATTAGCAGCAGGTGTTAAACAGCTGACAGATGAGGAGGAGGATGCATGCAGGTAAACTGAGGGTCTGTTAAGCTGATCGCTGGTTTCGTGAGAAAAATGTCAGCTCGTTCTTTATGTTACGGAAGCACAGAGACACAAGACCAGGCGGAAAGAGACGATCGTTCGGTGAAAATGAGAATCTGCGAATGCAACATGTGGAACACGGAGAGTGGAATATGTAAACAAACCGGTTAACGTACCCCCTCGGTGCACTCTGCATGCTAATTGTTAGCAGAGCTAGTGAAATCTCTGAAAACATCTGAGCACTTTTGCAAACATGTTCTATGTTGACAACCTGACCAGACATACGTTGCGACATTCGCGGCTAAAACACTGTTAAAAGTGTAGCTGGTGACAGAAAAACGGGGTATTTTAAAACTACACCACCACCATTGCTGCCTGTGATTTGATCTGCATTCTGGGATACCTGGCTGCCCCAAGTCTACACAAGCAATCGATTTTCTAGGGTCGACCTGTTTTGACTTACTTTGCACGGCAACCAATCAAATGTTAGAGAAGCTGCATGGGCAGCGTTAACCCCGCCCCCTGAGTTTGATGGGTGAGGCTGACAGATAAAATTATTTCATGATGAGAGCCAGGCGCCAGGACTGCCAAAATGAAATAAATAAATATATCATTAAATAATTAACTAAATGTGTCAATAATTAATTAATTAAATGTGTCAATAATTAATTAATTAAATGTGTCAATAATTAATTAATTAAATGTGTCAATAATTAATTAATTAAATGTGTCAATAATTAATTAATTACATGTGTCATAACTATTTATTTAATTAATTAATTCCAATTTTAATTAATTATTGCCACATTTAATTAATTATTTAATGGTGTATTTAATTAATTCATTATGGCAGTCCTGGCGTTCCATATTCAAATGGCTCACAAGTGAATCACTGCAAAGATCATTTTAACCTCATCTGTTAGGTAAACAGTGAAAATTGAGCACACAGTGTTTTCTTGGTTATGTTAAGAGTGTTGTATTTTTTTTGTCCCACTTAGGTGCCAAGGAAATTAGTCAGCAGGAACATCTACGCTTTTGACACAGATTCTGTCTTAATCTGTCCGCTTGTTTATTTTCCACATAAACCTTTCACAATAAAGCTCAAGATCCTGTTGCCAAAAAAAAAAAAATGAATCATGTGAAAGAGTATGCAGAGTATTTAAGGATTAGAAGCAAAAAAGAGCCGCCAGGTGCTAAAAGATAAACCTTAGACTCAAACATTAGAACAGGCTTTTCCCCGCAGCATGCTGTGTAATAAATACTCACAAAGAAAACGGCAGCTGTTACAACTTATGTCTAAAAATGCATCGTTTCATGCATCGGTTAAAACACTTGACTCCAGGTACATGACGCCCAGCTGGAAACACTTCACGCAAGTCGAGCTGCCCGAGATTCACAGAATTTACAGAAAATGTTAAATTTTTGTGATTTATATCGTTATCGGGACGATAGATGTCTTATATTGGGATATGAGATTTTGGTCATATCGCACAGCCCTAGGTGTAAATATCAAAAACTATGACCATATGTGAGAACTCTACAGGAGAGTAAAACTAGAAAAAAAAAAAATTTACAGATAGGGGAAACTCAGGAACAGCCATTTATATATTTAAACACATGCTACCCATGTACGGACTACAAACTACTGCACAACACCCTGGCAATCATGTGCTGAAACTGGTCACAAACAAGGTGATGCAACGAAAACCTCCTCGTGACTGCTTTGGTCGCTACTAGATTTCCACTAAAACCCATAGTTTACATCAAAGACACTGACTTGTCAGGAGGGGCAAGTCAGGAAAGGCATCCAGCGTTAGGGCTGCTCGATTATGGCAAAAATGGTAATCACGATTATTTTCACTGAAATTGAGATCTCGATTATTTGACGATATTTATTTAACCCTTTAAGACCTACTATAGAACCAAGTCCACCAGAGCTTATATTATTTTTTTACATGTTGTAGTGCCATTTGTGGGAGCATTTCAAGTTGCTAAATAACTGTTATAGCCCATATTTTAATAATATGTATGCATTAAGTCCATAGTAACTACATTAATTGCAAAAAAGTGCAATAAATTACAAAAAAAATTGAAAATCGTTTTTGTTTTTTTTTTTTACATATATTTCTACTTGGAGAAATTTAAGAGGTTTATCCCTCAAAACTTTAAATACAAAAAAGTTGCAAAAAATAGTTTACAACAACAGGAAATTTATTTTGAGTGTCTTCATAGTTTTATCTTGGAGATACACCAATTTTTATATACTGCAGGAAAAACAAAAAAAACAATCCTATGATGCAAATTTGCAAAGAAAACAGCATGTGCATCAAAATAAACTATTTCCAGCAGTGCAATTCGAGCTCTAAGCATCCCAGCAACTATTCAGAAAAGTCAAACATGACCAGTGTAGGCTTTTAAGGCCTACAAGTAAAAAACTACATTTCCGCGAAAATGACGTCACTTCCGGTTTCGGCCAGGAAATGGCGGACATGCAACAGTTCGGGCTGACGACTTTTTCAATGTGGGAAGTGTTACGAACAGCTGATCGGATCGGCAAAGCGTGTTTCTGGAATATTATGTTTTTGTTCCTGCATGCGCTTTTTATGCAATTTTTGAAAAAGCTTTATGTGGAAGGAAACCGTGACCGAGGACAAGCTGATGGCATCAGATGTAAGTACAACTCCTCTGGTTTCATATGCAAAACAAATTATTGCGCTAGCTTACGTGGTTCAGGTTCTACAGGGATTTAAAAATAGTTACACAAAACGGAGCGTGCTGCTCTGACCGGATTTAAAGGGTTAACAATGACTTTAAAAAATAATATAAAATAGTGTGCAACACCACTGAAGTTTTTTTTTACCTCTCTTTTCAACCAACAGCAGTCACTCTCCTCTCCAAATAACTTCTGCTTAGCTTTCCGAGCTTCCTTCGGGTCCTCTTAATCAGCGGTCTCCAACCTTTTTTGCGCCACGGACCGGTTTATGCCCGACAATATTTTCACGGACCGGCCTTTAAGGTGTCGCGGATAAATGAGGGAGGGGCTAATAATCGGCTCAGTCATTTTTAATGATCGTTGAAAGCCCAGATCGTAATCGTGATTAAAATTCGATTAATTGAGCAGCCCTATCCAGCGTACAAATCAAGCCAAACATGCAGATTAACAAGAATGACATTCATATACTGGATCGCCCTGGGTTAAAAATGACTCCTTGGCATGCTGCTGCCAAACAGGGTTCCAGTGCAATGTACTTCTGACTAGGGCTGGGTGATATGGCCTAAAATCCATATCACGGTATAATTTGAAGCATGTGCGGTAATGATATATATCGCGATATATTCTTTTCTTCTGTACAACGTATTTTACACACTATAAGGCACACTTAAAATCCTTTAATTTTCTCAAAAATCGACAGTGTGCCTTATGTATGAATTCTGGTTGTGCTTACTGACCTGAAACCAATTTTATGCAGCACACGGCGCGCAGCAATCTGTCAAAAAATGTTCTAGTATGACTTTGGTAAGCTAAACATGATATGCCATGTTCTGACTGAGAGATTTCTGAAAAAATTTAAACGCACAGCTCTGCTATTACTTCCAACATAAATGAAGAGAGAAAACTAAACAGCAGTGATGTTTGTAGAATTACTGAAGTTGGACTAGCTGGTGTATAATGATGTCCTACGTGATTGCTACCAAAACAGCTACATTAGCATAACATTAGCACAGTGAAGCTGAAGGATGAACGCTAACATTTTTCCATTTGATAAAAGTTAACGTAGGGTTTCTGGTGGTTAGGGACAAATGCAACTGCATGGCAGGATGCTATAAACGGACCAAACTTCAGTCAGGAGGACAACTGAGATAATCCATTTACAATACGAGGTTAGTCATTAACATACTGCAAGAACATGGGAATAGAGCAGCTGCGAGAGAATTTAGCATTAATGAATCAATGGTACGGAAGTGGAGGAAGCAAAGTTTTTGGCTTTCCCCATATTCCAAAAGTGCGTCGTCTCTTTGCTATTACTGTCGCCCGGCATAATTTGCAGATGATATTGTTTGCAGCCGCTCCAATGCTTTCGACCAAAACAGGCGCCGCTTGGTGACACCATCAACACGTGCTATCGCGGTAGAGCGGTATAGTCAAAATCTCTACCGCTGGCCAAATTTATATCGTTTCTACCGTATACCGTTTATACCGCCTACTTCTGACCTAACAACACCGTCAGACAAAACACCCAAACACAAGCTACAAATTCATAGAATCATCTCAACAGGACAAGGCTCAGCTGTACATCTGCATCTAAAGGATAAAGGTCACTCTTTCCAGAATGCCAATGTTTGCATTTTGGACAGAGAAGTAAGGTTTGAGAGAAGTAAAGGAGCCTCATATAGAAGCTATGAGCCACCTACAGTGCAGTCTTAAGATCCCTTTTCTGGCATTTTGACCCCACTCATAACTTGCTTCAGGCGACCTTAATAGCTCACATGATGGCGGGGTGTGGCAATGTCTCACAGAGGTTTGACTCATTGGACCTGGAGACAAAAATGACATCCTTTTAAATACTTTGGCTCATTTGACAACTCACATGCTCAACAGTAGGTCAATAGTAGTCAACAACCCTTCAGAGACATTCTCCAAAGGGGTGCAACCATACTAAGAGTTAAGTAGCTGGCCCACTCAGCTTGTTGTTTTAGATCTGAAGAAGCCTGTTGGATGAGAGGTGAAAACTCTTCATAAACCTGAAGTGCAGCGGCCTTCGTTTTTCAAGTTCTCAAGACTACCATGACCTGGATAACTAAAAACCTGGACAGACATTCTTTTCAACATACATACTGTAAATCAAAGCCCAAGTGATTCATGTGTTCTGGTGTAATGGAAATACTGAGCAAAGCAGCTGATTCATGTTTACATTCACTGAACAACAATCTGTTTGTTCTACATATTTTGGATGCATATGGAAACAGAGGCAATGTTTGAACATTTAAATATGATGCAGATCCACTCTAAAATGAACCCAGAGAACTTAAGATGGTTTTATATGAGGTAACAGCTGTTTATCCAGTGTGGCATCTCTTACTTGATGCAGGGTACATTCTCTCTGAGGAACTCTCTGGGTCCGGCACATTCTATATCATCGAGTGCAGTGCAGAAAACCCGTGTGTGGTTCACCTCTTTTTGGGTCTGGCCACCCCACTAGGTAGAGATAAAAGGCGCAAAGTCAGACATGTTCTCGATTACTCAACACTAACTAACAGTACAATGTCCTAAACACCAACAATACCTACCCCGATGCAACCAACATGTTCCATCTCCTGATAGGCAGTGTAGTTGCCCGCGTGATCCACAGGGTCTTGACAGTAGATGAATTCCTCCGGTCTTCACCACACATTGAATTTAGAAAGAAAGCAAAAGACACAGAGGTATAGTTCAAAGAAACTACGGTGTGTAGTCAAGCCAAACTGAAATGTGTAAAGACAGCCCGAGTTTTGAAGATATTATATTGTAATCTATGAACAAATGTTTTTCTAACCAAAAATAAGTTTGGGGTGGGAAATGCGGTGCTTCCAGTTCAGTGTTACTGGTGCGTAAATAGGTATGAATTGACATATTTATAAACGTAGTCCTGTGTCAGTTTAGAGTTAGCATTGCCCAATGCTAACATGCTAATAGCTACTTCCAGTTAACAGCATCTGAGTTACTTACAGATAACTGCAGAGGACAACGGGTGACGGAGGTTTGTACTCGAGATCCGTATAGTTTGCACTGTCGGGCGGTTCGCTGGAGGGGAGCAAAGTAGAAACCGGACCGGGAGAAGAAGCAGGAGTCTCCGTTGTCGTCGAATTTTGCGAGTGGATTCCTTCCAAACATTGTAACAATATGGCCGTTAATAGCAGCAGGAACTGTCCGCACATCAGAATATAGCTGACCGAAATCATTGTCAACTCCAAATACTACTAAGCTATTCCTCAAAGCTGTTCATGGTAACATTTGGCTAGCCACATTCAGCTAAAGATGTTTGTTTGGATCTCGATGGCCGTCTCGTGTGAATGGCGTCATCAATGAGCGTCGGAGATGAAAGTCGTTTCCGTTGAGCTACTTTTTTTAAAAAAATCAAATTGGCTTCGTGTATATCCTGATATCCTAATATCACAATATGATAATATTAAGAATGTCTTGATTGTACGATATAGCTTTAGGTAGTTTATGCACAAATGTTTCTATGTCACTATATATATATATATATATATATATATATATATATATAAACATAATGACAGAGATACAATAGTGAGTTGTATCTGTAAAACACAGTGGAGGCTCTGTCGTGGTTTGGCTCTCTGTTTCGGCCTGTGGTGTAGGGGACCATGTCAAAATTGATGGAACACTGAAGGGATCCCAAACACACTGCAGATGCAGTAAAAACATACATGGATAGAGCAGGCTCATCATGACAGATCCAAGTCAGAATTTTCATTTGGTGTGCCTCCTCAACTCGTATCTATAAACAAGCTGCAGCTGTGTTTTTAAGTACAAAAAATGTATTGGTTTGTTTTGCTAGTGATGCTTGAATGGCTCTACATTGTTTGTTTGTTTTTTTGGTTTGTGAACTTGAATTGTTTTATGTGTGTATTGTATACGAGTATTGCATTGTATATAGTTAAACAACTTTTACAACTTTACTACCTGGAATAACGTTAACTGAAGATTGGGGAAGCCAATGCAGAAGTCCCTTAAACCTGTATTCTATCTGACGGCCACCAGATGGCAATAGATGTGGTTGTAAGAAAAACTTCTGGTTCTGTTGAAGTCTAGTGGGAAGTGGCTCTGTCTTAACCTCTGTAAACACTTTCATGCTGGGTTTATCAGTTCAGTCCCTCACTTGAATCATTTTGAATAAAAAAATCAAGTCTATTTTGTAAATCTTGGTGATATAGTGTTTTAACATGGAGGACTATTTGTGCAGAAAGACCTGGGTGAACACTGTGGGTAAATGACCCTTGGCTTCCTTTCTCTGTGACCTCAGTAAACACTTCCTTCAGAACTTTAGAGGCTAGTTTCATATTCTATTGAATAAAAAAAAAAAAAAAAAAAAAAAAAAAAGCAGTTCACATTATAAATTATGGTCATTATTAGAGTAAGAAACATGGATTACCCAGGGCATGCTCCTGGGCTAATGACTGGTCGATTACAAGTTGTGAGCATCAAGAAGTTCTGCATGTCTTTATAGAGTCATTAAATCATTACTCATGTAATACATCAGACAGCATATCATTTCAATCATGATCTAAGATGTTATTTATTAACTAATTTACATTTTACATTTCCACAACAAGAATACTAGATGCAAGGACAGTCAAGCTTCAATATTTTAATCAGTATTTAAGAACATGTAAATGAGCTGTGTCAAAGCCAACAAAGTTGGTTAGCAAAGTACGTAGATTTTACCACCATGCAGTATACTGCACATATAAAATGGGCAAAATCAAAATATCTTCAAAGAACTTCTAAATACTGAAGAACTCATCTCTGAATCCCCAGTTTCAGAGGCACTCATCAGAATGAATTGGGTCCTATGGAGCTGTAGTCCAAAATAAAGTAAATTTTATGAAAATTGTAATGTTTTCAATAGATGAGGTTGAAAGACGAGTTAGGCTTCCATTTTTTATTTTTAATCGTACTAAAATATATGTATACGAAACATTAAAAAAAACAAAACAAAAAAAAACTTAAACCTCAACACCAACTACCATTTTGATTTCAGGTATGAAACAAGCACCACCAAGGATCACCATCATTCACTACAACCAACTGTTTCTCATACGTACATGGAAGTTTGTTGTGATTTGAGGACTCTAGACAAGTGGAAGACAAAAGAAGTAGTGGCAGGTCTAAAAGAAGTAATGTCACTAAGATTCATCTACTGTTCTCTGAAACTTCATCAGATGTGATCCGAGTGGAAGGGTGGCTGTCAAAAAAATGTACTCTTAAGGAAAAGAAACAGGGAGAAAGGGCTGAGGTGTGCCAAATTAAACAAAAACAAACTAGACTAAAAATCAGCATCCAACGGTCTCACGGAGTGAGGAATCCAAATTTGGAATTTTTGGTTCATCATTTGTCAGTATGTAGAAAACATAATGACAGAGGTACAACAGTGAGTGTTTACAGCTATCTGTAAAACACAGTGGGGTCTCAGTTTCAGCCTGTGGAGCAGGGGACCATGTTAAAATTGATGGAACACAGAAAAGAGGGTTCAGATTATCATCCGCCATGCACAACCAATTGGAGAGGGTCTAATTGGCTAACCACTTTGTTTTTCAGCATGACAGGGATCCCAAACACACTGTAGATGCAGTAAAAGGCTCAAGTCTTTTAGACAGTGTGGTACGCTTACATTTGGGGTGAGCAAGAGGTGAGACAGAGAATACAGATCTGCGCCGAGTGGTTATCAGATTCTGATTACAAATGCAAAACAAATGTATTTAGATTTATGTTCTTTGGAGGGGAAAACTAACAAATGGAGACAGCCCCCATTGTTTCAGACATTGTGTTGATGTATTTTACTTTCGTTATTTGGCAAAACCTCATTCACAAAGCAACATGAACCTGCATTAAGGAGGCATTAGATAAGCATATAATGCATCAGACAGCAGAGTTTCTATAAAAACACACCCTAGAATATTGTAGGGTGTATTTTGTTGTAATGAAAAGTCTTTGTTACCTGTTCATCAAAGCTGCTGATGACTTGTGAGATACACAACCATTCCTTATGAGTTTAAAAGAGCACCAAATAAGGAATTTAGAAGGTTATGGAAACAACCTCAACAACCACATGCAGGGACACTAACAAGCAGCAGAACTCCCTCACAGGTCAGTAGACTCCCACTGTTCTTTACTTATCCTGGCTCCAGTCACTTCCTGCTCTGTCTTTTCCTCCATCTTAGGCCATGTAAGCCAATCGGGGGTGAGATATTTGAAACTGCCACTTGCTGCAGGAACAAATGAAAATATTGCCGGAGAGGAGAAGTAATCCCGACTGCGGATGCTTGGACAGCCTCTGAAATCCAATCCGGACTGCCCTTGTGGGTTGAGGTAGTGGGCCGATGTTGCTAAGAAGCTGGAATTAGGATAAAACAGAAATCCTCCAAAGTGTGAAAGGCTCATCAGGTCCTGATAACAAGAATAAGATAGATAGAAAAGATTATCCGAGGATCATGGACAGCAACAGCCCAGGTCAAGAGTGGTTTTCAGTCCAGAAAGACTGAAAAAAACCTACAACACACATAATGCTCTAGAAGTGTAAATACATTACATGAGTATTTATTGTATTGTGTATTATTTTTAAAAACCTAAAAGTACAGTAGATCAAGTAATAATAGGAATGGCTTTCATTTTAGTGTTAATTAAAAAAAAAATTCAAAGAATTCCTACTTGTACTTGTCTACTCATTTTTCCAGGGGTACTTAAATGCAGGTAATTCTGCAACTATAGCTATTCAGTTATATAGAGTATCTATATAGACGCATTTTTTAAAAATAGAAAACTCTGCAAATCCCTTTGGAAACTGTTTGAAATACTAAACTAAACTAAGGCATATCCACAGCCTCTGGAAACTTAAAAAGTAGTTCAAACAATATGAAGTTAAGTCAAAAAAAATACAGATGAAGACAATTTTCTCAGTTATCTATAGCATGAGTTAAAAATAAAACATGAGGGTACTTACAGAATGTAAAAAGCAGACACATTCTTCATTAAACTTGCAAGTAATTATGCTGTAATTTCTTTAAAATAATCCTTTTGATTTGTAGAAAAATATAATTTTTTATTATTTAAAATTATGAACAACATCCATCCATCCATTCTCTTCTACCCATCCTTTTCAGGGTTGCAGGGTGAGGGAGGGGGTGGGATGTCTAGTTATGCACAACTATGAGACATTTTAATAAAAAATGTACAACTTTGAAAATAAAATCTGACATCCTACTTTTCTGCTCTTCACTACATTAATTAATGGGCTATATTTACTTAAATTAGGATAACCAATGAGACCACAGTGAGGTAACACACTAGTTGACAGTGAATTATCCTTTCCAACCTTTAAGGTTCCTGTGCAGACAAACCAGCTATATATGTTGTTAAAACATAACCAGTGCTTTGTCCTTTGTGTTTCTTTTAGTATTAAATGTGGAGTGTGCCAGTCTGTACATGTATGACCGGTCAGAAAGACTCTTCAAAAAGTTGCAGTCACATGAGGGTCAAAGCGCCTCTCTCCAGCCTTTGGAAATACATTCTTTGGAAATGCTGACTGCATTTTTTAAACAGATATAAGACTTGTTGTGCATTCTGGGTAGTAAGCACCTTAAAAACATGACCAATGGAAAATGCACTAAGTTTTGCTATAAAAAACACTATTTGTGCTTCATGTGTCTGTTCATATTTACTCTGTAGTTGAATTAAAGTAAAAAAGATAAGTAAATAAAGTATAAGTTAACAGTTAAAATAGGCTAAATCTGCACTTTTTACAACAATTAAATGCTACCTACAGTAGTATGCATAATAAGTATTAAAACACACCATTCTTTAAGTTTGATTACTAATAATACTTCCTATGCTCTAAGTCTCATCATGTGAGCCTTAATGCCTCACTTTGACAGGCACTTAAAGGCTATGGGTGCCCTAATGGATTTTTTTAAGGTTATGCAGAAGTCATTGGATATAGCTTTCAAATTGTGTTTTGTGTTGCTATGTACCTGTGCCATTGCATGTTGTTGATTAATAGGAAGAGGAGTCAGTGCTGGACTCAATCCACATGGCACTACTCTGTCCACGTTGGCACAGCTGTGCCAGGTGTTCAGCCGAGATGAGTGGAAAAGGCCATTTGAAACACTGGGATCCCACAGATATCTGTTTAATTCTGGAGAATAAGCACAGCTGTATGCAAAACCGGTGGAGACATCAGACAGTTGTTCCGTCCTTGCGTCTTGTTTCTGGCAGCGATTTGCTTGGTCAGTTGTTAGGCTGCTGACATGACTTTGTCCGAGGTCCACATCTTTGTGGATCCTGGCTGTAGTCTGCATGGTTGCTTCTGTGATGGAAACCTTTGGCTCTGGTTCTTTTTCCTGGTGTGTTTCACACATCTCTTCTCCAGGAAACTCCTCAGAATTTGTGTCCTTATCACTGTCACTCTCGTGGGGATCTTGCAAAACCAAAATAAACAAGAAACAAGACATATTCATACTTGTTCAAACAACAAAAATTCAACAAAATTCCATTGTATGGGATAATGTCAGATCACTGTCTTAACACAGCCTATAAATATTGAATACAGGTTAAAAAATATATATATATAGGTCACTCATATACAAAGTTAGTTTAGCAAAGATAATTCAAGTTAAAATATGTTTAACTTTAAGTGTACTTATTTTTTTTAATCTTCTATTAAGTGTATATATAACTGAGCCAATCATATCGTATTAACAAAATTAAAATACCACGAAAACTGTGAAAAGTCAACGGTAATCATGGTCATCACGTTTTTAAACCCTTTTCTTAGTTCTGTAAGCTTTTGTGTTTTTTATAGCATAGGGGTTGCACTGACATTATGAATACTGCGCAGGTGAAGTGGTGAATTCGCTCACCTGAAGACTTGGAATTGTGTGAATGCTGTGGAGAGTCTTTTACAGGTTCATGTTTCACGTCAGTCAGCTGTGTCTCTTTAGAGCTGTGGGATGAGTGTTGTAGTTTCCTGATATAACCAAGAACAACACAATAAGAAGAAAAAGGTCACCCGTATCATTGCTGAGTAATAGTGACTTGTGGCAGTTTTGTTCAAACTGACATTACTTTGGTGTTCAGTCGTAAAAAAACGGAACTTCCGCAGTTTTGTTTTTAACTCAGAAGCTCAGAAACAGATTTTATGTGTGAAATTTGGCGTCCTAGAGTAAAAGAGACATTCTGTAAAGCAAAGCATGCAAAGACACATTTGACCTTTTTTAATGGGAAGCTAAAATTTATAGTAATATTCCGTAAACAAGATTAGTGGCTTACTGGGAAAAAATGTTCTTCTAAAGCAACAATTTTTTTTTTTTTTTTTTTTACAAATACTGATGGCTGCAGTTACCAAATTGAGGCCAAAGTGTCTGTGTTTTTTCAAGAAATGTGGGGATGTTAGCACTGAGTTTATAATTATACTCTGTGATTACTTCATGAGGTTTTAGATGCACATTTGACTCCTCTAGCAGTAAAAAGAATTGTCACAGCTACCTGGATTCAGATTTCTTTTAGTAGAGAACACTCTGAAATTGAATTTCCAGTTGAGAAATTAAAACTGCACAAACAAAATAGGATAAATAACACATAAAAAATACACTTGAGGAAATTTTGTTTAGGTTTTGTTTTGTATTTTCCTAGATGTCTCTAGGAAAGAATGAAAAAAAGTGTCCATAATGCTATAAGTAAAATTAATTGATGACTTTGTTTATTGTTTTAACTTTGTTTGAGAAAAAACAGTTATATAAGCACATGTTATCATGTTATTGGCATGATGTTTCATTTTTTAATATCATTGTTATCACCAATACATATAATTTTCATTTACTCCTTTTTGTACTTCTACACAACCACAACAAGGTACTGCAGGGTTTGGTTTCATATAGAAACAAACATGTACATAGTATTTTCTTTTTTTGTAACTTATAAGAAATAACTTGCCTCTTCTCTCTCCTTCCATTGCCAGTATCTCGGAATCCCTTGGCGAAAGGATTGTTGTCTATTTTCAGCTGTGTGATCTAATATTTGATACAAAAGAAACATTTCTTTATGATTGCAGACTCAAAGTCTTCACCTTCCTTTCCACTTTGTTCTAGGGAAGAGAATTCCTTACCTTGTCATTCTGGTAAGCTGTAACTGCGATGAATTCAGTCTCAGAGAACACATATGTCCTAAAAGTGCAGTAAGGCAGCGTTAGGATGTCGTGTGCCTTTACTATATGAAACCTGGGCTGGTACTTGTGCATCGAGTTGAGAATTGTCTGCAAATGAAAAGAATTAGAAAAACTCAAAATTGGAAGCATAGTGCATAGCAAAAATAAAAGGAAAGCGTTAGTAACACTTAAGTGAAAAGAATTTCCCAGCACCCCCAAGCTACTTTACGCATTGAGCGAATTTACTGGATTTCTGTGTTATTGCTCACTAAAAGACCATAAACAGCACGTCTTGATGCGCTCTTTGACAGCATGGTGGTTGTTCAAAGCCACCTTTAAAACAAGGTGTTAGGTGAAAACTTACAAATCCATGCTTGTCTGATATGTTGTTGGTTAGTTTCAGCTTGAGGAAGTTGACCACTTTGGACATCCACTGCTCTCCCGTAGCCGGACTGTCCGGGTGGATGTACATGCGTTTGGGCATCTCGGGGTCCGCCTTGCCAGCCACCATCCAGCGTGAGTTATGGAATTTATATCTACAGTCATCAGCTGCCACGATGTCCATGAGGAGAATATATTTGGCTTTTCTGTCCATCCCCGTGCACCTGGCCCTGAGCGGCGGAAACATACGTCTGCGAGGAGAAGAGACCGTGACAGGAAGCACGCATTCATCAACACCTTTCCATTCATGCGTAAATGTTAGAAAATTACCTCCCAGATTTTGTAATGACCATTTCTGTTCCGCATTTGTGGAACTGTCTCCAAAGCTCACTGGCTTCTAAATAAAGTTTGGGCTCATCTTCTGCTGTTTCCTCGATTTCCACAAGTTCACGAGGCCGAGAAAATAGCGCAGAGCTCTCCGGCGTAGATGTGCGAAGGATCGGATCTACACTGGAATCCAGGCTTCGGTTTGGCGGTCCTCCCGTGGATGCAATTGGGAACAAAGTGAATCCGGACAGGAGAGTCGCGCAGGGAGCCGGATCTCCTCCTGGAAAAGTTTGAGGCACCGCTGCTGAGACGCACAGCTCAGAGAAAGTGCGCATGGTTTCCAAAGAGAAACTTTATTAAGAAGACCTTACAATTTTATACAAAATAAAAACAGTTGCACATAAAAAAAAAATCAGCAAAGCGTGTTAGAGCAAACAGCTGTTATACTTGTTTATCAGCCGAAGGTCCACTACTCTCTAATGCCTCCCAGCTTGTGTCGAAGCCGATTTGCTTATTGACACGTTTGAACTCTTTGTGACACTCGGCAGTGGGTGGGGTTTATTTATGTGGAGAAAAGTGCTGTCCTATGTTGAGTGAAATTCAACTTTATTAATCACAAAACAAAACAGCACATTACACACGAACAACACTGAGATATACAAATAACCAAGACTTGGCTCACTTTAAAATTATTATTATTATTATTTTTAAGTTGCCATTTATAATACAGCACCAATATGCAACATCGCCATAAATATGAAATTATTCAAAGTGTCACTAAAAATTACTTTTTTTTCCTAAATAATTATTTTCCTATTTTATACTATTTTCTTATTTTAACACAAATACGGCTGTGACACAGGAGGAAAAAACTATTTAAGACACTAAAATGAGTGTATTTATTTGTGATTTACAGTTACCCTAATCACGTTATCATTTCTATAAAATTATATTTAAATCATAGCATTTTCCCGTATTAGGATTAACTTGTAGAATTCAGAGGTTAAAAAGGGGGATTAAGAGGTTAAGAACCCAACAATGGATCTGTGAGATCGCATCTTCTGTAAAAGATCATTTATGAGAAGTAGCATACAAACACACAAAAAATGTATAAAACCTTGATTTACAAGAGAACTCTTTTGTTCCATTCTGTGTTTGAATTGGGACAGGTTTTGTACTTGAGGGTGTGATTTGTCCATAGACTGTATAAAACTGGTTTCTGGACTTCAAAATGGAAGTCCAGAAACCAGTTTTATACAACATTTGGTCAAATTTGGACCAGGAGGTGGAGTGCTATTAGATATCGGCTAATTATATGGGTACAGCACACACACACACACACACACACACACACACACAGAGAGAGAGATGAACATATAACGATATATTACAACGTGCTGTCTATTAAGCACACCCATTATTCATACACTGGGACATGCACTCCTAGTAAGATTGGCAGCTATACTAAATGTTTTCCACTTCAAGGCACAAGAAAACTGTCAAAACGTCTGATTTTATAAAGTTGGTTACGTTTGCTACAGATTAATTAATTAAGTGCATTTGATTATCAGCTCCTGGTTGATACATATGGAATACATGCATTTAGTTTTTCACTGCTTTTGCATTTTGCTAATTTTTCTGTTAAATACATAATAACAAAGTATAATTTGTTTATCTGAGGACCTGATAAGGACCAGATTATGTTTGATTATGTTTTCATATATAAAAAAACTTCATCATTGAATTCATATAGTGTAAACAGCCAAATAAAACACAACAACTGAACTTATCAAAACTGTTGCACAAACTTCTTGAAAAAACTGTACTGCGCAGCAGGCCATATTATTTTCAGGTATTCCATTAAAATGCTCCAAAAGGCACCAACAACACAAACCCAGTGGAGAGGTCCAGTTCAGTGACCCTGATTAGTGGAGGTGAGGCCTAGCAGACCCGCTACCAGCTACAATTGCCTGTATCTGGACACCTGTCAATCAAAGAGGCTTTTGAGGCTCTCCTTTTTTTCTTTTGTCTTTGGTACTTCCATATTGGTTTCATTTGTCAGCTCCATGATTTGTCCATTCAGCCTTTTTGTTTTTTTACATTGTAGTGTAAAATCCATCTACTAATTAGAAGGTTGGTTGTTCAATCCTCGTCTGCTCCAGTCTGCATGCCAAATATCTGTACGAGATACTAACCCCAAGTTCGTCTCCAGTGCATCCATTGGAGTAGGAATGTGTAGGAATGTTAGACTGAAGCACGTACGGAGAAAGCATAGAAAAAAAGCGCTTGTGTGAATGTGTGTGAATGGGTGACTGAGGTAAGTTGTGTAAAGCGCTTTTAGTGCTCAGATAGTGTAGAAAAGTGTTAAAAGAACCAGTCCATTTACCATTTAGAGTGATAAGCCTAAAAAGCCTGCATCTACTCATCTATGCTTTCTTCAAGTTTTCTGCTGCTTCATGCGCTGTTTCATTTAGTTTTTTTTTATAGCTCAGGAGAAATTGGAAACACATCCTTACAGTGGTGCCCTATATTGACACCGCAGACAGTGAGCTACTTGATCAGAAAGGCAAGTACCTCAGACATGCCATAGAGGTTATCAGTGGAAGTTTCTTCAACAGGTCTGGGAGCATGAAGGACTGCATAATATCTTTGTAGGTGCCAGTGAATGCACAGTCCTGACAGTGAACCCTGAAGGTGAAAAGGTGTTGGGAGAGGAGCTCTCTAGATGGCATCATAAATGCCTTTTGATAAAGCAAACACTGACTGAAAACATGGCTTCTAGTCTTCAAAAAGGAAATATTCCAGATGCTCAATGGTGCTCAAAACACTAAAACACTGAAGTGTTTCTAAGAAGAAAAAAGTCAACACTTTTATCATTGCTGTGTGTGTTGTTGTGTCTTATAGTGGGCCTAGGTGTCTGAAATAAACTGTTTTAGCTCTCGTCCCTTTGAGCCAACAGAAGGTTTAAACCACAGTATAAAAGATGGGCATAGCTTCTGGGTCTGAACAATGAAGGCAGCATGGAAGTGCCTTTAACCTGCATTCTTTTTGATGTCTACCAAGAGGACGATAACTGTGGTTGCAAAAGACTTCCAGCCCTATAAAAGTCTATGGGAAAACAGCCCCCTGGTCTGACCTTAGTAAACTCTTCTCTAATGGGTTTATGGGCTCACTCACTCATTTCAGGTCAAATTGTATAAATTATAAAGTCCATTTTGTATAACACAGTCTGTCTTAGATCCTGCATTTAGGTTTGCATAGAGGTATACTCAATATTGTTGGCCGACTCAAGGACCCTAACCTCCACTCCCCACCTCCTATAAACACTGTAACAAACACCATAGCAGCACCACTAGTGAAATCTGTGTAACAAACAAACCTTCTGTCTTCCCACATCATTGCCGTGCCTTGTGGTTTCATTTGCTCCACTGATGTGGTCTCTCTGTACAGTGCTGCATGGGGACAGTGTGGGAGGATTCGGCTCTGTGGAGAAGCAGCCAGTGATTTTCCCGGCTGGATTAGACTCTAGATTTGGTTACAGACTTTTTATTGCTCAATGGTCCATGACACTGCAGGGAAAACTTTGTGTGAGTGAGGGCGGCAGGTTCGGGATACAGTTGTACCACACGTGTGTACAACACAGGAGGGGCTGGACAGCATGTCAGCATGAGGAGATAGCATTGAGTATGAAGTCACATAACATAGTTGTGTGTGAAATTTTACTGTATGTAGTCCTAATACAAATAACAACAACAGAAACATTATTAAAACCAAAGTTCTTGAAAATGAAAATGTCCTTTACTAGAAGTCCAGTTAGTCCAGGGTAAGGGGATTTTAAGAAGTATGTCCAGCTGACAGAGACATTATATCTTTGATGTCAGAACCTGCAAGACATCCAAGACAAGGCAGCAAGAAAAGGCCACCAGCTGACCATTATTCAGTGATGAAATGCTTGCTGGGGGCATTTTTTCCATTTTTAAGTCAAATATATAACTTAGTTTTAGGCCACTATGTTTCTACAAATTAATAACAAACTATTTGACAATGTACAACTGGTGCTATCAAAGACTGTGGCTAATTCAGACCGCTGAGAGTAACATTATGTTTGCAAAAGCCCTCAGCAGTTACTGTAGCCTACTAATACATTAGCATTAACTTGCAGCTGACTAGATGTAGAACAGGATTGCCAACTGTCCCGCTATTTTGCTCAATTTACGGGACATCCCATATAATGAGCAAAATTAGTTCGCCCCTTATTCTACCTTAAATGTCCCGAATATTGACCATTACCTATGATGTCCCCAACAGATGGCACTCTTACAAATACCAAATTAGATTTGACCACAGCTGTATCAGAGGAGAGCTTGTGTCCAGTCACCACCATCGCTGACGGCCCATCACACACACCAAATGTGAGGAGTAATATGTGATTTGTAAAAATGTGGTGGCATTTTGTCTGTGTAGCATAATAAAGTTTTGTTTGAATATTTTTTGCTTATTTCTCAAAGGAAATGGCCATGTGATTTCGGTTATCAGTTATTTTGTTTTTCTTTAATGTTTTGATGAGGTATTGATTAAACTAAATAACATTTTACTGCATTTTTATTATATTTACACAATTCCCAGCTGGCTGTGCATTGCTGCAAAAAATTACAACTGTACAACTGTAAAAAATTTTGCTAGCATTTCGTCTCATATTTACATCTCTGAACTGTTTTGTGCAATTCTAATGGTTTTTAAAAAGGTGGTCAAGAAAACACAGCCAGTGCAGAATTATTGAATTACAGCTGGCAATATGGCAAAGTCCAACTGGAGCTTCACAGAACTGCATGATGGTTTTGGGCTGAACTTAAATGAAAAGAGTTAATCTGCACTGTTTCATATAGTAGTGTCATCTAGCTGCTCCACCGCACTGTTGAACAATCATTTTAGGTGATGCACCACAGAAATAATAAGATAGATGCACTTAACCAATATCTATGTCAGTATTGCATAGGTCCAGATGGGCTCAAAATTTGATGTTTTGTAACACTAACATATGCACTTTGTATCATTTTAAACTGAAAACCATTCATATAAATGTTTCAGTGGAAACTTTTACCTCTCTAGGTGTATGATCATTGGGGCATTTTCAAATTGTAACAGATATATGCAAGTTTATTTTCCTTAGAACATAAACTATACCTGAAGCTCAGTATTCTGTGTCTGATAGTGTGCTACAACTTCAAGTTGTTGCCTTTGATGAAGCGGTAAGGCCAGTTTTCCAAAGGCAACACACTGAGGTTTGTAGTACAGTGAGGATTCTGCTGTGAAATCAGGAAATGCCTCACACTGGACCTTTTGTTACAGCTTCCCCAAGATTCTTTGATCAGATGCCTAAGTAAGCACACGTCTTAACCAGAGGTCATTCAAGATATGTGGTGGGTGGCAGAACTGTTGATGACCCAGTCTTTTTCTATCAGGGAAGCAGGGGAAAACCCTGTCTGTTCATCGGCCTACTTCAAAGAGTCAGCCAGTAATCTGAAACAGGCCAGAGAATGATGGCAAACAAGACGGCTGGTGTTATTTGTGGGTTTGGCCCATGAGTTGTGTGTAAAACCTGCCACTGCGGATAAACCCACAGATCTCCACTGGGTCACTGCCCAGTAACACACTCTCTGCAGTAAAACATCCACATTGCTGGATGGATCCTTTTGGGTGCCAATAAGGCAAGAGAAGCTTGATGAATAGGGAAAGGAAGTTCCATCACAATAAGCTTAAGTCCTGGGTTGGGTCAGTTTTCAGTGGGGTTATCTGACAGATTGTAACATTGTGGCAGGAGATCTGTATGTATAGTCATCAGACCAAATTGACCAAAATTTAATTTAATTCATAGAAATACAAAATCCAACCAGCAAGCTGAAACAAACAATCGCCATAACCTATGTCAGCAACATCCATCATCACATTATCAAGCAGTCAAAGATCAAAGACCCATGCTAAAATATTCATGAAATCAGGTTGAACCCAGTATGGTAAATGTGGGCATATTTTTCACTGGATGAGTAAATTCAAGGCCATCCACACTGACTGGTAAATGTCTGAGCCCAGAACATTAAAAAATTTTATACAGAAGATGTTGCAATAGCCTAAGAAGATGAGAATTTTGGTTTTCCTTTTAGGCTATGTACAGACAACAACCTTCACAAATAAGATAAGGCAGCCTACATGTCATATAACCAGTGTAACCTGTTTTGATCCTATCCATCTCTCCACTCATCCATTATCTTCCACTTAACCTAAGTCAGGTCATGATGACAGCAGGCTAAGCAGGGTTCTCCAGCCACAGTTTCCACTTCTTTCTGCGGCATCCAGAGGCATTATCAGGCCATACGAGATCTATAATCTCTTCAGGAGGTTCTGGCTCTATACTGGTCATATCAGCAGGCTGTGGCATGAAATGGAAAATTCACTTTAATTAACATTCACAATATATATCACTTATCAGTCCATGGGTATCTATTTTTATTGATGGTAGGATGGTGCATTGCTGCAAATTATGGGACAGAAACATCTTATGTCCTTTCATAAATGATGGTCTGGTGTGTTTTATGCTAACAGAGTTAATAAGGAAGAACTGAAGCACATTTCCTTAATATTTAGATCATTAGACCAGCTCTTATGGCTGCTGGATCTTCCAGATCACTTCACTGGCAAAGCTCCTGAGGAACACTGTCTAATCGACCATAGGCTTCTATGTCAAAACACAAAGCATGTTGTGGTACTTTTAAAACGGACCCCAGAGAGCCAAAAAGAGTAAAATAATATTTGCGAAATGAAAACATAAACACAGACAAACTTTAGAAAATGTTTTATGAAGACAGAATAAGTCTGACCACGTTTAGCTGACACATACTCACAGCCAGGAGCTCTGGAAACCCTCCAAACCTGTCTGCCCGCACTGTCTCCCCTAACACCTCTCGTGTTTGGACAGTTGAACGTTGATGAATGGCCTAATGGTAACGGGTTAGTGTGAGTGAACATATTTGGGCTTTGGAGGTGGGAGGAATGTAGTTTAGCAGCGGAGCAGAGGTGCTAAAAGAGATATCAAACACACTGTGACCACATGTCTCAAGGTGGCAAAAAGAGTCATGAGAAATTCAAGTTTGGCAAGTCTCCCTTCATTTCATATTCAGACAGCAAAGTGGTGTTATTTTTGGCACCTCTTAACCTCAGTGAACAACATAGAACAGGAGTTAGGTTGCTTGTTTTGCTACATGTTAAACAAGCATAGTTTCAAAAATATTTTTATCTTTCAGATGAACCTTTCCACATTTATCTTGGACCCAGTTCTTCTGTTAGAAGATTTCCATTTGCGTATACCATACAGGTGAAAATTCTATATTAAATGGTAAATTAAGGGGAAGATGTGAACCTAACTATCCAATCTTTACCCTAAACAGATCACTGGTGACCCACAGGCTATTAGGATGCTGAAAAGTGTATATAGGAAGTTGGAGTGAACCACAGTTCATGTGTCATGCACTTTAGAGCTTTGTTTTATTCTTTGGTTATGGTTACATTAGCCCTGCATGTTAAACAGGACCTTTAAAGGTACCCAGTATGCACGAAAGGTCCTGCCCAACCATCCATAAATGAGGATTTGTGAGAACCTTTTCGGTCATAGCCCCTTAAATACATCATTTACATGACTGTGACATTATATCTCTGAAGCAGTTCTGTTCCATCCTTAGCACAGCTTCAAATCCAACCAGGAACATTTCAGAACCAAAACATTCATTTTATTTTGAATGAATATTGGCTGGATTCTTTTTGAGTTTCTTTTGTGAGACCTCCTGTTTTTCTCTCCTGCTCTCTGCAGTTTCACATAACTTCTGTTAAAACAAAAAACAAAAAAAACCCTGTATAGATACATCAGCATGTGTTACTCAAACCATATATAGACTGATCGGCCTTCACAGTTGTGTGAAGTACCTCGATATGGGTGCTAAAATATGGGTAATTATTGGATTGATCGGTCCAGATCAAATGCATTTATGCAGAAAGGAGCTGCATTCACTAAAAAACAATTTCAGAACCTTTGCTGATCCTATTCACTAATTTCAAAGTACATAGGGTCATGCAAATTCTATCTCAAGGATCATGAGTGTCAAACTGATGATGCCTTAACATCATGGTCATATTCTGTTTGCCATATCCCTTGTCTAAAACAATTTAATAAATCTGTATTCCCTTCTTTCTACTCCATTTTAGGGGTAGAAAATGTTCTTTTCATTAGTATATTTAAAGTCCATGACCAAGAGTCACAGTCCTGGTTCGTGCATTTGTTGTATGTATCTGTAGGACATGATTCAACAGTTTCAGTTCAGGCATTAGTGTGGTTTACAGCTGAACTGTGTATGCAGACGAGTCTGGCAGCAGATAACCTTTGGGCTGTGGGGATGAGTGTGGGGGTTTGAAGCTGAAGATTCTCAAGGTGATGCGAAGCATTCTTCACATTTCCCGGATCTTCAGATCTCTGGAAATAGTCAAACAGTTAAGATGTATTTGCTCATTAGGCAAACAACAATACCCATGAGCACTTTTTTCTGTCTTCAGGTTTAAGGTGAGTTCTCTGAAGGTTAAAACATTTGAAAAAATAGGTGAAAAAATGTATATATGTCATTTAATCTACAGCTTTTACTGTAAACAGCTGCAAGCTTTTGTCCCATCCTCCCTATTTTCCTCTCTGTGAAGTTCAGTCTTGTTCCTGCATTTCTATAATTCAGCTTTTATGTTCATTTCCTGTGTTAGTTGGTAGCTTTTTGTCTCTTGTGTCTTCTGCTTAATTATACTTTTTCCCATCTCATTGTCTGGATTGTCATCCCTTGTTACTTGTTAGCGAGCTGAAACAACCACAGACACACAAAGAAAGATGTTACTAACATGAAATAGGGCATATGTAGATACAAAACTTAAACTAATCTAGGAGTCATGTTAATGGGGTGGACCGCTGTCAATTATAGGAAAACCCAAGGGTGTGTCATATCAAGCCAGGGTCTTTAAACCCATCTTGACTTCTAACATCCAAAAGATCTTACTATTTATACTTATATTACATTTATAGTTTTTTTTTTCTTAGAGTGCACACAGTGATGCATAAGTAATTTAAAGTAAAGCCAAATGTATTTATTTGCTTCCAGTTCATTCTGCTCAGACAGCAAATTTGACCAAAACCAGAGAGGTTTGTTAAAAAAGAATAAAACAAACAGAAAAAAACAACAGGGCCATAAATCAGCTAAGAATGTAAGTGAAAAAAGTGAATGGGAAAGAGTTTTGGAAGGAAGAGGCAGAAGGCCCCTAGAAATCAATTTTTGTCACTTTAAAACTATTGAGAGGTGAAAGATGGATTGAAGGCTGGACATTAAAGAGAGCTGTAACTGTAAAACAGCTTCTCTCTTGATTAGCTCTCTGGCAAGTGATGTTCTTTAAGTGAGCTCCACCCAAACATTTCTCCGTCATCACTTTATGTCTGTGGGCATACAGAATAAGACTCTGCTTCAAAGAGAGTCTAATATTTGTATGAAAGGCTACTGGAAGGTAATGTGAAATGCCATTTAAAATTGTTTAAGAAGTACAGGGAATTATGAATATTATATTCCATGTATAAAAATAGATTTCGTTGTGGAAGCACAATACAAAAGATGTCACCAAAGATGTCACTAACCCATTGATTAGTAAAGATGTCAGTAAAACCTTGAGCTGGTTTGTCTACTTTAGACACTTTGATGTTTTGAAGTTGGGTACAGGAGACTACATGCTCATGGGCTAAAACCTTATGACTGACACGTTGTGGAGCATACCCTGTATAATCCTCCTTTCCGACAATAATAAACGGACTTCATCTTTTTTATAATATGGCAGCTGAGACCCTAAAGCGATTAGGAAAGTGTTTTTGTGACCAGATGCTGACCATGAAAAATAAGGCTGGTTTAAGGCATTTCTACTTTTGCTTCACTTTTCATACCTGAAAGCTACACCTATCAATTCCCAGGTCATCATGTAGAGCAGGTCATCTGCCAATCAGCAGGGTGAAAATTTCATCTTGGGCTACTCCCTGGGTGTCTGTGAATGTTAGACAGAAAAGCACAGACAGAAAAAAGTGCTCTTATGAATGGATTAATACTATATGAAAAAAGGAGTTACACCCCAGGTCTTCTACTACTTGTAGAACCACCTTTAGCAGAAAATAACTTGAAGCAATAGTTTTCTCTATGAATGTATGACCCACCACAGCATTTCAATCAGGTTTGAAATTTGACTGTGTTATTTAAACACTTTTGTTATTATTATTATTATTATTATTATCCATCCATCCATCCATTTGCTTCCGCTTATCCTTTTCAGGGTCGCGGGGGGTGCTGGAGCCTATCCCAGCTGTCATAGGGCAAGAGGCGGAGTACACCCTGGACAGGTCGCCAGTCTGTCGCAGGGTTGTTGTTATTATTATTATTATTATTATTATTATTATTATTATTATTATTATTATTATATCATTCTGTTCTAAATAGGCTGGTGCTAGAGATCACTGACTGAATTTAACACTAGAATATTTTGGTATATAGAGTAAATTGTCTTTTTTTTACATGACTATTGTTTAAAATTATAAATTATATATGATAAATGTAAAACTATAGTAACAAAAAAGCTACACAAATTACTCCTGTATAAAAAAAAAGTAGAATAAAAGTAGGATAACAGAAAAATGCAGATTTGTTTGTGCTCTTGGCAGTATAGTTTATTAGTTACCTCCTCCAAGAATGTTGTGTTTTTATTGAGATTTGTTTTGTTGTCATCTTTTTCAGAATCAGAATCAGAATACTTTATTAATCCCGAAGGAATTGTATGCCTTTCTTCTTTTTGCTCAGTCTTCTTTAGGCTCGAGCCTCCAGGTGAACCTGATAACAATAAGTGGAAAAGAATGGATGAATATGACTATCAAAACAAAAGCACAATCTAAATATGATTATTTTTATATTGAGCACTAAACTGTTGGGTGTTGCTAAGCAACATAAAAGAATGTGATATCTGTAAATAACAATGACAAATGCCATCAGCCGCTCCAATTATCAGAAGTGTTTAAGTGATGGACACCATGGCTATCCATCAGCCCGTCTTTTCTCTCAGCTTGTTCAAGTTTAGAGCCCTACACTGACCACCAGTGCACTTTTCAGGATAATTTACAGAAGCTGGCAGACCACTGTTAATTTTCTGGAGTAGCTCCTGACTATGTGAGAAAGTCAATCTTTTTAAGAAGACGCATCCTCTGCATTTGCAAATTTGCTGTAAAACCAAACAACTTCCCGCTCTCTCTGTCTCACACCGGCCAGCAAAGCTGAGTCAATCCCCTGAAAACACTCCATCATGCGTTCTTTAAGGCTTTCTCTCCAGCAATATTTATATATTAAAGTTTAACTGAATAGTTTTTAAAAAGGAATGTATTCGTCAATATGTGATAAATGAAAATATGATCCCTGAGATGGCCTTCTAAATGCCCTCATCGAGGCTGTGAATTAAAGTCAGTAGACGTGTCAGAGTAATCCATCGCAAAGAGAAAATAGCTAGGAAATGAGTGTTTCAATTAAGAAGATGTGTTTTCCTTTTTGTCAGCACAAACGTGGGGGTTGGGAGGGTGAAGCGCCTATTAAAGTGTGTCTGACTATATTTCACCCTGCTGCTGACTGATGTGACAATATTGTCTCAGGCCTGTTCATTTGAATAGTGTGAATATTTATGTCCAGAGGTGTTTGCCTGTTCTTAATGCTTGCGCTCTTTAAGCAGGCAGTTATTGTCTGTTGTAAGTGGTCATTTACTAACAGAGGAATGCCCCGCCAGAGGAAGCATTAAGGTCTCCTCATTATTTAATCATTTGCTGCTTCCCTTTGCAGGAAGCAGGAGGCTGGATGTGTCAGGTTAGCTGTGTGCAGGACAGCATGCTCACATCTATTAAAGACAAAGCAGCATGATTGATGCTGATAGCTCATAGCTGTGATGACACTGCAACACATAATATGCTTTTTGGTTCATAGAATCCAGCTGCAGTATGTTGTATGAAGTATGTCAGATGCATATAGATAAATAAGATAATTATTCAGTTGGGGATGGAAACAGTTTGTTACAGTCACTGACATGATGAAGAAATCGGGGTAAACCAGTGATGGGTAACAGTTTGTTCAGTGAGCTCCTCTACACCACAGATTAAAAAGTATCCATTTTGGAGCCAATCAAAGATCCAGCTTTCCTAATATTTTTCTCCAGTCAATTGGTGTCACCAGTGCTAAAGCACATCACAGCAAAGTGTGCACTGTGCTTGCCACAAATAACTGATATAAAATCTCCATCATTTTACTGCACATGTTGAAGGATCTCACCTTCCTTAAGGGATAAATAGCACCCCTTTGTGTATGCAGCATCTGTGTGAGACTGTGTTGATCAGTTTAGCTTGCCCAGGTTCTTGTACTCGTCCACCACATCAGCATTCTGAAGCCATCCTGTCCCTTCCGAAGCTGAACACCATCTCTCTCATCTTATTCATACATCTTATTCATATTCAAAAGCAGATGATTCAGTCTCCCTATACTCTCTTTTTAATTTCTTTTTCCTATTGCCTCTCAACCTGTCACAGCAGATGGTTGCTCCTCCCTGAGCCTGTTTTCTGTTACAAGGGAGTTTTTACTTTTCAAGAATATTATACCTTACAGTATATAACACTTTAATCAGAATCAGAATCAGAATCAGAATACTTTATTGATCCCTGGGGGAAATTATTTTTTGTTACAGTGCTCCATTTTAAACCAACATTAAGACAAGACAGACAATACGCTAACTAAGAATAGTACAATATATACATATATATACATACATACATACATACATAAGTCACTTATAAATAAATATTTGGAAAAGAAACATGTGTAGTTGTAGCAGCAAACAGTGTGTTAAGTGGATGCGTTGTACAGGGAGATGGCCACAGGCAGGAATGATTTCCTGTGTCGTTCAGTGGTGCTTTTCGGTAATCTCAGTCTCTCACTGAACGAGCTCCTGTGGCTGACCAACATGTCATGGAGTGGGTGGGAGGTGTTATCCAACATTGTCTTTATCTTGGACAGCATCCGCCTCTCCGACACCACCTTGAGGGAGTCCAGCTCCATCCCCACAACATTGCTGGCCTTACGGATTAGTTTATTAAGTCTGTTGGCATCTGCGACCCTCAGCCTGCTCCCCCAGCATGCAACAGCATAGAGGATCGCACTGGCCACCACAGACTCATAGAAAATCCTCAGCATTTTCTGGCAGATGTTGAAGGACCTCAGTCGCCTCAAAAAATAGAGACGACTCTGGCCCTTCCTGTAAAGTGCTGTGGTGTTTTTAGCCCAGTCCAGTTTATTGTCAATGTGTACTCCAAGGTATTTATAGTCCTCCACAATGTCAACACTGACCCCCTGGATTGAAACAGGGGTCAAGTGTTTCCTGGTCTTCCTGAAGTCCACGATCAGTTCCTTGGTCTTTGCCACGTTGAGCTGCAAATGATTCTGCTCACACCACGTGACAAAGGAGTCGACCACAGCCCGGTACTCTGTCTCATCAAGATGATTGTTGTTGATCTGGCACTAGATGTACAAACCTGAACTGAGTTGAGTGAAATTAAATTCCTTCCAGACCACTCCAAAAAATGATCAACTAGTACTCTGTACTCCTCCTGCTGTCCATCACTTCAATTGCTGCAGAGTTATCACAGTGTACCTGTAGGTGGTATGACCTGGAGTTGTACTGAAAGGCTGGGTGTACAAGGTGAACAGGAATGAAGACAGCACCATTTCCTGTGGAGCGTCTCCTGTGGAGCTGATGTACTGCACATCACCAAATCAGGCAGAGCTGCCTCGTCTCACATATTGCAGGCTGTCATGTAATCAGTAATCCACGACATGGCAGATGTGATTACTGATTTTTCCTGGCAGTTAGCTCTCTGCAGCATGTAGACCGTTGTGTCATCCACCCCAAAATCAGGTGTGTATTCAGACTGCAAGGGATCGAGGGATGATCTCATCTGTGGTGCCTTCATGACATGCAATGTGAGAGCAACTGGTCTGATAGTGTTGACTGCTCTGGTGCAGGAACCAGAAAGGATGTTTTCCATAACATTGATATTCTCCTGCTTCAAACTCAGGTTGTAAATGTGATTCAGATTTCAGATAATATCACAGTAAAATCCTGCATTATTTTCATGGATGTCTTGTCTCTTAAGTCCAGAAGGGTTTCCTGCCGCAGAGAACATAAAGCTGTTTCCAACCAGATTTTGTTGTGTTGTTTCACTAACACTTTTTATGTTGTGTCAGATAGAAAAGACAAGTCACCAATATGATCAAACTCAACCTCAGAAGTAACAGGTTTATAAAATACTAGAATTTCACTCATCAAAACTGAAGCACAGTCTGTTTGGACAAGCTGTCCTCAAGAGTCCCACTAACCTGCAATAAAAAACATATTTACAGTGAAAAATACTCACCATGGATAGTTCATCTTTCACAACAACTCCCACAACAAGCCACTGGAGCCCAGAACTGTCCACTCGGCCTCACCACTGCCCACTGAGCTGAGCCTGCCAACACAATTGTGCTGTTTTTGGTTTTTTGGAGCACTTAAATAGAGATCTATGACTGACTTGCTGTGTACCACAGACTTTATAACATGGTTGTGTTTTAGGCCTGATTAGTCAAATTCTAAGGAGTTATTAATCTGTATGTTTTTCTTAAGTGCTTATTGTGTCAGTGTAGGGAACCTGTATAGTTTATGAATGCACTTCACTAACCAAGCTTGTATGTGGAAGTCTGGTGACTGACCCAGATTTCTTAAACCAATAATGTAACTTCATACCGATACTGTTTTGCTTGTTTGGTAACCTATCCTTCGTATTCTCATGGCAGAAAAGTCACTGGTGCATCTGCATTGTGTAATATATTGTTTCTTCCTTTACAAGCCTGGACAGCACATTTGAGCTACATTGCTAGAGGCCTGAGTGTGTGACTGTGTAAAAGTCATGCCTTCAGTCCTCCTGGGAGAAATTCGGTTCCAATTGTTTATAACAGGTGTGGACAGCTTTAATAAAGAGGAACACTGAAACTCACTGTGGCCAAGGGATATTAAAATATCACTGTGACCTTGCAAACAGGGATTAGAGTGCAAGTCTGCCACAGCAGGAGGCAATTGCACGCAGCATGCCGCGCGATCCTCTCCACTCAATAAGCTGGGGCAGAATTTATGGCCCCACAGACATCTCAGCGCTGTAGGCTTTGTGTCAGTCTCTGCTTATGGGACACACAAATGGTGATGTGGGGGTGTCAGGAGAGATGCTAGGGGCGGATGTTTCCAGTTTCAAGGTTCAGCTGGAATCCTGCAGCTTTCGATATGGAAGTGAATAATACCTTCCCTGGGGACACAGACAGGAAATACTATGAGCCCCAAGTCACCGCTGGGTCATAAACACCTTTATATTTGCAATCTTATTCCCACTCTATCTTTTTGTCTGTCTCTTAAGAGTAATAGCATCATCCTAAAGATGGCTGCATTACTGTAATTCCTCCGAGGGTCCCAATACAACCCTGGCACTCAGCATCACCTGCCAATAGTTCACTTGGTGTATTAATTGAACCAAGCATCATTCTTTTGTGAGACACAACAGGCTGGGTGAGCGAGCCAGCAGGTTAAAGAGATGAGTTGCAGTAATTAATAAATTCTGTGTTTATGTTATAGTGCCATGAAAAAGTGTTGTTTTTATGATTTGCTAATTATAAAACGTACATATTTCAGATCAGATTTATTAGATAAATAGAGAATATTAGAGACTGTCAACCTAAATAAATACAATATACAATTTTTAAATGATGATTTTATTTATTAAAGGAGAAAAACTATACAAGCCTACCTGGCCTTGTGTGAAAAGTAATTGCCCCTTAAACCTAAGAGCTGTTTGTGTGACTCTTGGCAGCAAGAACTGCAATCAGGTGTTTGCGATAACTGGCAATGAGTCGATAACTGGCAATGAGTCGATAACTGGCAATGAGTCTTTCCCTTCACAGTCAGGAAATTTGCCCCACAGTTTGCAGATCTATTCTAATTCAGGCGCGTTGGAGGGTGTTTGAGTTTGGACAGCCTGTTTAGGGTCATGCTGAAGAATCTCATTGGAATTTAAGTCTGTACTTTGACTAGGCCACTCCAAAACCTGCTTTCTTTCAGACATTCAGATGTAGACTTGCTGGTGTGTTTCAGATCATTGTCCTGCTGTATAATCCAAGTGTGCTTGAGTTTCAGGGCACAAACTGATGGCAGGATATTCTCCTTCAAGATTTTCTAGACAGCAGAATTCAAGATTCCATCAATTACAGAAAGCTGTCCAGGTCCTGAAGCAGCAAAGCAGCCCCAGAATATCACAGTGTTTTACAGCAGCTGCACTGTCTAGCACACTAGATGAAGCCTTTAATGAAGATAAATAAAGTGCTGTATGGATGTGCATAGTTGTGTAAATAGAGCTTAAATTAATCTAAAGTACTTCAAGTAGCTATTAAATCTCATTCTTTAGAGCTTATTCGTTGTGGAGCTGTTACAGGTTTTAAAAGTAAAAAAGAGAAAACGCATGATAAAATTGTAATACTCTAACCTTATTAGATGAAGGGATCAGAACTTTGATATTTTTTATGAGTTTAAAAAGGCTAATTTAATATAAACTCACCATTAATTATGGCATCATCTTATACAGAGTCTCCGAAATAAATCTTGAGAAAAATGGAATGAGTTTGAAAACATTAGCCTTTAAATTCCAACTTTACTGTCCTGTCAAAGGCTGTTATAGCTAGTAAAATAAAAAAATAAAAAAATAGATGAAGAGAAAAAGAAAATTTAGGTACAATAAATGTCACTGCTGGGGCAGCAGTTGTGTGGTGTTTGGAGAGGAAGGACCCAAGTTGCAGACAACAGCAGTGATGCGAGTGAGGTTTATTGATGACGGGTGACTGACACAAAGCAGTGATAAAAAATTACAAAGTAAACTGAACTGGGAAAGCTAGTAAGCTGACCTGAAACATAACACAAAGGGAGGACACGAGGCGAGGAGCAGAGAGACACAGAGAAACACAAAATAACACAGACGAACTGACGAGGAACACAGGCAGGACACCCTATAAATACACACAAGGCAATGAGGGAATGACACACCAGAGGGGAACACAGCTGGAACTAATGGCCATCACGAGACACAGACCTTCAAAGTAAAACAGGAAATTCACAGACTGTTTTCCAAACACAAACTCAGAGACACGAACAGAACACCGGGAGAGGACACAGGTAGGGATAACAGAAACACTAAACACAAAACACAAACCTTAAGAACTAATACAAAAACAGAAGAAACTAGAAAATAATAATAATAAACTCAAAACACTGGGTCAGCGACCCAGGACCATGACAATAAAGGGAAATAAATGTTGCTGATGTCAAAAAATTGTCTTTAAAATACAAGCATTAAAGTTCAAACTTGTGTTACAACAAAATAAAATTAAGACTCTAAACATTAGATGCATAATGTCCGAATTATGTTTTGGGCTGAATTGGAAAAAACAGAATGATAAAAAATATTGTTAATTAAAAGAAATCTAAATTTTGGACAATATTAAAGTTAAATGTTTGACCTAAAAGGTGAAACTCGAGATAAATTAAAAAATTCGTTTAAAAAGACAAAATCATTTTTAATATATAATTTTGATTTTATTAATAACAAAATTGACTTGATGGGACTCTGTTAAATCATCATTAGAACTATAAATGACAAAATCCTCACCACTGTTACTTCTTACTGGCATTAATGGACATTCATATACATCCCACTCAGGATGCAGTTGCTATGTAGTGTTGGTCGATACACTAGAAACCCATGTGCTCTTCTTTCACATTAAACACTGATCACATTCACTGTTTGTCCAAGTGTTAATAAATCCAACTTCAAATGTGTTATCTCCTTCCTTTGTGTCCTTTGTGGATTCAGCATGAGGATGAACTTTGTTACCAGATGATGGCGCTGTCTGCTACCAATTGACTCAGAACCTCCCACCAGAGATTATGGGGAACTATACCCCCCCCCCCCCCCCCCCCCCCCCCACACACACACACACACACACACACACACACACACACACACTCAGGCTCACACATGCAGCTAGATGTGGGTCATCATTTATCTTGGGTATTAAGAGGGCAGACTAAGTGTGTGTGTGTTTGTTTATTTTAGTAAACATTGTGGTTTTTTAAATTTTGATTTGTACCATTTCTAATAATTTAGGTCTGAGACTGCAGTCATGGATTCACACAGGCATGTCGTGTGACCAGTATTTCATGAATTTCCAGTTAGTTGTGAGAAACCTGTCTTCCTTGATTCTGCAGAGATTTTGTCACGTTTTCCAGCCTGGAGGCTTCTCTCTCTTTCACTTCTTTCATTGTCAGGTCTAGCAGCTTCCTTCTGACTTGAGTCGACTGAGTGACTAAACATTTTCACAGTTTTTGATTAGAAAGTAACCCCCCTCCTCTCCTCCCATTTGTATTATATACTTATATAGGTTATTTAGATATTCTATTCTATTCTATTCTATATTTTTATATTTAAGGAGAAGCATATCAAATTTTATTTAAACTTACTGATAATGTTATAGAATTTGTTCATTATAATTCTGACAGGAAGCAGAAAGAGAGGGCATATTTCTCTGATGTTGGCTTCTCTTCATTGGGTCTCACTGAAATCCAGAATCTTCTATGAGCTGATAGAGGACGAAAATGAGAGCGAGAAGAGGACAGATGGAGGACAGTTAGTGAAATGTATAGATGTTT
Source organism: Maylandia zebra (assembly GCF_041146795.1). Lineage (NCBI taxonomy): Eukaryota > Metazoa > Chordata > Actinopteri > Cichliformes > Cichlidae > Maylandia > Maylandia zebra. The sequence goes on from NC_135178.1 coordinate 9,999,635, forward strand.
AGTGAGGAACTGAATCCATGAAAAGGATGAAAAATGGAAAGACGGCTGGCCCAGACGACATACCTGTGGAGGTGTGGAAATGTCTTTGAGCAAGGCCAGTGGACTTTTTAACCAGATTGTTTAATGCAATCCTGTATGTGAGGAAAACCAAATGATAACCAATGATTTATAGACCTTCTCTGCGTTGAATCATACCTGTTATTAATCTCTGTCTCTCTTCCACAGCATGTCTTTATCCTGTTTTCCTTCTCTCACCCCAACCGGTCGCAGCAGATGGCCCCGGAGGTTTCTTCCTGTTAAAAGGGAGTTTTTCCTTCCCACTGTCGCCAAAGTGCTTGCTCATAGGGGGTCATATGATTGTTGTGTTTTTCTCTGTATGTATTATGTAGGGTCTACCTTACAATATAAAGCGCCTTGAGGGGACTGTTGTTAGAATTTGGCACTATACAAATAAAATTGAATTTAATTGAAATTGCTCTTTCTCATGAGTTCTAGGTATAGTAAAATATCCTAGATTCAAAAGTCAAGCCATCTGTCAGGCAGCTGAAGACAGCTGAAATTAGGACAGGAAAATAATCCCAAACAGACAAACAGAGAAACAGCCATTCTACACCATGGCTGAAAAAGAAAAAAGGTGCTATTATGGCCCAGCCAAATCCAGACCTCTACCTAGTTGAAATAATGTGGCACATAAACAAATGTCCTCAAGCCTTAATGAACTCAAACAACCCTGTAAAGAGTAGTAGTCTAGAAAAAGAAAATATTTTAGACATAATGTGGTACCTATTTAACATCAAGTCATGCTTTCTAATGTTGAAAAACTGTTAAATACAACAGCAGCCCTCTATCCACCACAGCGCCTTTATAGTATAAGCTGCAACATTATCAGGTACACTGTTTGAAGATTTTTGCTAGGTCTGACCAGGAGGGAGAAGATTAGAAATCAGCTCATCAGAAGGACATCTGAGGTTAAGTGGTTTGGAGACAAAGTTAGAGAAACAAGTGTGAGATGGTTTGTGCATGTGCAGAAATATATTGAAGAAAAGATGTTGAACATGGAGCTACATAGGTGAGTTTTGACCCTTTTTGAGGGTGCTCAAGTGACCCCAAATTTTATCAGAGCATCCTTAAAAATAACTATTAATAGTATCAATAACAGCGCATTTTTGTATTATTTTCTAGAATTATCTTCAAATGTAATATTTATTCTTATAAAGTGTCTGCTTATTTTTATTTGTTCTCTAAATAGCATTGGCTAATGAAGCTTAAATCATCAGAGATTATTAGCTAGTTTTAGCCATCTGGTCCAGTAGTCTGCTGGGATATCGGGAGTTGCCAGCCAAGGAGACGATGTGTGTTATTATTATTGAATTGGGCTTCAGTGTTTGTTTACTGTACAGCTCCAGATTCAGGTGACAGCAAGTGAAAATGATCTTACCTGTCTATGTGCAGCAGCACACTGTATTCAGTTTGGATATTGCTGTAAACTGACATGGATCACTTTATGTATTTCATTTACTGTAATAATGTGTTTTCCTCACATTGATTGGTGATGATTTCACATAACTAAGCAGTATGCTGTACTGTTGTTGACTGTGGATCCCCCACTTACTCCTATAATAATTTTTATATGATTATGTTTTTGTTATTTTCTAGTTTCTAGTTGAGTTATGAGGATGCATTCAAAATAAATATATAAAAAATATTTAAAAATAAATAAATAAAACAATGCTATTACAGTTTGCTCTGTGTACAGGTCTATGGAGTGGCAGCGTGATTTTTTTTAGTTTGTGTATTGAATAATACTATTTTAAGCGCTTGATGATTTGGTGGACTGCCTCTGTGTGATTAAGAGACTAAAATAATGTTTCTCACCTTATCTGTCTTGCCATAAATGAAGGAAGACCACAGAGGAGGGCATGCAGATGGTTGGTGTGACAGGAGAGTCTGTAAGGGATAGGATGAGACAGACGAGGATGATCAAAGAAGAAAAAGATCTCACAACCCATTCTTTTCGGATAGATGCTGCTATAAAATCGCGAGAGCTAGTCTATTGGGGAGAATTTGATGATTTTCAGACGCTACTACTATATCCAGAAGATGGCAGTAATGCCAACCCCACGGATGAGTGTCTCCACTAAACCCCAGAAGGGAAGAAGAACATTTTTCTTGAAACCACGTGACATGTGTGTAGTCGGGCTGTAAAGATGGTTTCCTCCGTTGCCAAATCAAATCTGGCTCCACTGAGAAGTTTCTGTTTTTTAAATTCAGTGTTTCACTTTAGGAACCTCCGTGAGTTAACATGGCTACTTATTACTATTTGTTACTTGACGAGCCAGTCGCTGGCAGACGACGGGGACTTTATGGAGGAGTTTCTGAAGCGGGAATATTCTCTTGTGAAGCCGTACCGCGGTGAGTTTAATGTTAAACTAGAATTACGTTACCGCCAATGTCAGCTAACATTGGCAACTAACATAAACGTTGACAGTAGACAGTTTGTCACCGAAAGGTAGGCTTTGGCTTAAATTCATTTTTTTCTTGGATAGAATTGTGTGGCGGAGGATAATAATTAACTAAGAAGAACTTTGTGCCTCTCTGTCGTTACAGATCGTGGGTAGCGTTACAGCAAGCGGGATAATAACTGTTGTTAACACACCACTAACTATTGGCTAGTCCATAATGCTAATGAAGACTAGCCTACCTACAGTTAGCTTTAATCAGCAGAGCAAACCTGTCTGATTACGGTGAGGAACTCTAGCAAAAAACAACAATAAAATTCAGGAAATTAAGCCCGTAACGCTCTCCATTATGAAAGATTAGTTTTTCATTGTCTCAACAAAGAGCAGTTTGAGTAACCTTCATGGCCACTTTTCATATTAGCGTATATTAGTTAATTCAAAGTAATTAGAAACAAAAACTGATAACTAGAAAATGGGGTCGGGCTTATAAAGAATACATCAGAACAAAGAACGATTAAAAAAAAAAACAGTTTTCGTTAATTAAAACTAAATCTAAAAAGTCATAACAATAATAAGGGAGTTTTTTTTTTTTTTTAAAACGTACTGAAGCAGTTTTGTGTGTACTGAAGTTGACCACACGTAATAAGTGTATTTAATGAAACTGTGAGTAAGCTTCCTTAGTAGGGTTGTTGTACTGTTGGGCCACTATTGCACTTCATTAAAGTCTTTTGCAGTACACTCCTGCCACTTTGCACAGGCATTTTATCGTGTGATATAATACAGTGTGTTTTTTTTATCTGTCTTGTTATTTATATTTCTTGCACAACAGTCAGGTGAAGAACCCACAATATCGTTATATAAGTACAATGAAAATAAAGGGCTATTGTATTCTAATATCTATTTTGAACTTTTCAAGTCATACTCTAATAAAGACCCTTGATTTATAGCAGGGGTGTCAAACTCAAATACACAGTGGGCCAAAATTCAAAACTGGAACAAAGTCGCGGGCTAACGTTAATATTTATTGAAATATATTTATTCCTCCAGATATAAGAATGAATCTTTTCTTATGGACTCAAACACGTTTTGCTGAAAAACTGAATATGGAACAAGCAAAGCTTAATACTAAACAACATATATATTAGCTGTATAATACCAGTAGGCCAGCTCTAATAGTAATTTGGTATGGCTTCGCGGGCCAAATGTAATTAGACTGCGGGACAAATTTGGCCCGCGGGCCAGAGTTTGACACCTATGATTTATAGTAATAAAAATAAACAGTACAGTACAGGAGCCACTGAAAAGGAAATATTTGTAGTCAATAAAATGTATACATAAACTGAATGTTACAACAAAAGACGAAACGCAACGTAAATGGTAAAAGAAGATTTCTAAGAAAAACAATGGTAAACTTTGGTGTGGCTTGCTGTGAATGCAGAAGTGTTACTACTGTTGTTTTGCAGGCTTGGGTTTCTCTAGCTCCTCACAGTGGGATCTGATGGGCACTGCCATGGTGACGCCTGACCATGTGAGGCTAACCCCAGACCTGCAGAGCAGGCAGGGAGCTGTGTGGAGCCGAATTGTAAGTCAAATGGGACAGCCTGCATTATCAGGCTTGCAATATGCAATGCATTCTTACCCAGCAAACCACAATTTCCCTCACTTCCTGCTTTAAACTAAAAACCCTACTTTATATGGCTTTGGTTTAACAATGAATGTTATGCAGCATTTTATAAATAAAATATAAATGATACAAATCAGTCTGTTTCAAAAGGATGATATGTCACTCATATCTGATGACAAGTGCATGCTACACATTGCTGAGTGTAAGAATAACCTGCTTTTCTTTATTGCTATTGCTTTTCAGCCTTTGCTTCTGCAAGATTGGGAGCTGAGAGTACAATTTAAAGTCCATGGCCAAGGGAAGAAGAACCTGAATGGTGATGGACTGGCCATCTGGTTAACCAGAGATCGCATGAAAAATGGTAGGTTAATGCTAAATGTGTTTCAGCATCGTATTTGCAATTTTATAATTGAATAGCCCTCAAAGTGAACAGTTTATCCTAATGAGCTTGTCATTTTTTTTCTCAGTCACATGATAAGATATCATTTTATTAGCACATCCTGTGCACAGTGACTTGTGATACCAGGGAAAGCAAACAGAATAAACAGTCTCAATTTTCAGCTGCAGGAAACACTGCTTACAAAACTTTACATGTTCATTCATTGTTTCAAAAACACATTTTAGTTACTTTTCTTTTGTTTGTTTTGTTTTATTGTTTGTTTTTAATCCAATTAGGTAAGTTACCTGTAGTATTACACTGCTCAAAAAAAATAAAGAAACAATTTTAGATTTAGAACATTAAGCCAATTAAACTAATGAGATAGTGATCCGGTTGGTTAGCAGAGGGGTTATTTGTTAGGTTAAAGGTTTTGGTGTTAATGAAATTAACAGCAGGCAAATGCAGTGGTTAGCACTGTTGCCTGACAGCCAGAAGGTCCTGGGTTCAATCTCATCATCTAACCGGGTCCTTTTTGTGCGAGTTTGCATGGGTTCTTTCTAGGTACTCCAACTTTGTCCCACAGTCGACATGCAGTTAGTGGGGTTAGGTTAACTGGTGATTCTAAATTGTCCATAGGTGTGAATGTGAGTGTGAATCGTTGTCTGTCTCTCTGTGTTAGCCCTGCATCAGATTGGCAACGTTTCCAGGGTGTACCGTGCCTCTCATTCTCTCATCACTGAGACAAAACAGGAATGGCTTTACAGGTGGAGACCAAAAACTTGTGTTTTGTGCCAAAACATCCTTGGACCTATTGTCAGACTGGTGCAGTGGATCCTTGGTTCCTCCTCAGTTATGCCCTGGTCCAGATCTAGGATGAGATCCTATCCCCCGAACACAATCTCTTGTCTCATTAGGAGCATCCCCTGATGTTGTCACACATGTGTACAAGCATGTTGGGGCCAGAAAAGTACCATTTTGAGTTGCTTCAATGAAATCTCAACAGAATGCGCTATCCTGCTGCATCTTTTTTTTTTTTAAACTTTGATTTTCAAGGTGTTTTTTAATCAAGCCCTCTGTAAGTTGATGCTTTTCATTTCTATCACATTACCCAGTCCATGTCAGTGTAGCTATCCAACTTTTTTCCTCATTGAGAACTGATGTGTTTTCTAAGTGTTCCTTTAATTACATTTTTTAAGCAGTGTGTTGTGCGCCTGGCTAAAGAGAATTATTCAGTCATTATCATCTATTTTTTTATGCTTTTAAGTTTGTTACATTTTTGTTGCTACTGTATTTAAATAAAGACAACCTATGCTGCGCTGGTCTTAGTTTTTAAAGGAAACTTCCAAATGGAGTTATTCTTCCACAGTTTGTGGTACAAATGTTTCTGTCTACATGTAAAGACAGCTGTCATCATCGAGTGACTCTTTATCACGGTGTGTGTGGACTAGTTGCCACACCCCCAATGATATGATAGTGAGCTTTAGAGCATTTGGGTGGGATTAGGATAATACAATCGTTTCACGTGAAAATTTTTTATTTATTTATTTATTTTAATTAACTTCCTGCATGTACTAGTTTGTCTGATTACATTTTTTCCTCCAAAGTGCTGAAAACACAAAGAAACTCTGTTGGAGAAAACTTAAGACTGAAATTTAGTCCCAAATCAAATTATATTAATTGCTATGTTTCAGCTTTATTATTTCTGTGGTATACCTCTGTTTGCAGGCCCTGTATTTGGCAACATGAACCATTTCTCTGGACTTGGAATATTTGTGGACACTTACCCCAATGATGATAAGACCCATGATGTAAGTGACAGTCTGTAGCTTTTGTTGTTGTTTTTTTTTAAAAGCCTGAGTTTAAATCAAGACTTTGTTGTCATGTGGAAACCCACACAACATACACACAATGTTTCTTTTTGATGACTGAATTTCAGCCAATCTGACATGCAAACATGTACTGTTGCTAATAATGTAAACTTATACTGACTGACAACGAACCTGGCCAGAAAAAAGACAAGTAGCAGTCCTGGTGAAGTTTGAATTATTAACATTAATCATCAGGATGCTCATACCCTGGTAGTGCTAATGTTTTAAGGTGAAGCAGCAGTAGAACTGCAGTTTTCAGGCTGACTCGACTGGATTACTGTAATGCACTTTATATTGGGGTCAGTGCATCATATATTAGTCATCTACAGGGGGTGCAAAATGCCGCAGCTCGTCTTTTAACTGGCACTCGAAAGTTTGAGCACATTTCCCCTATTTTAGCTTCACTTCACTGGCTGCCCATTTCTTTTAGGATTCATTTTAAAATTCTTTTATTTGCTTTTAAAGCTCTCCATGGCCTAGCCCCATCTTATCTCTCTGAGCTGCTACAGCCTTATACACCCACCCGCTCTCTCAGGTCAGCTGATCAGCTGCTCCTGATTGTACCCAGGACTGGGCATAAACTTAGAGGAGATCGTGCTTTTGCTGTAGCATCTCCAAAACTGTGGAACGAGCTTCCTTTAGAGATTAGACAGGCCAGTTCTTTATCTGTTTTTAAGTCACTCTTGAAAACCCACCTCTTTACCCTGGCCTTTGATACCACGTGAGATGTTGGTTTTTATTTTTATTTCAGTTGTTTTTAGGTGATTCGATGCTGTTTTATCTTGTTTTTGTTTTAATATAGGGCTGTTTTAATTTATGTATTATGTGTTTTATTTATTTATTTTTGCTGTTTTCTGTTATTCTATTGTTTTAACTTGTTTTCTGTATAGCACTTTGTTCCTGTGCTGGGTATTTTAAAGTGCTTTATAAATAAAATTGGATTCAACTATTTCAACTTACAACAGTGAACAGCTCAGATTTTAGAGTTAATTTTCTCTGGCTAACCAGTGTCCAGTGTTTTTGTCCCCCCCCCCCTTTACTAAGAAAAGCTTTATGCAATATAACATCAAACTGTTCAGTAGTGCTGTTTCATGTCTCTGTGAAATGAACTACCTGTGGAATGGTGTTTGTGGTTCCTGCTGATGAAGTTGTGACTCCTCTGTCTTCTTCACAGAGGACATTCCCTTACATATCTGTGATGCTGGGGAATGGCACCCTGTCGTATGACCACGATCGTGACGGTCGGTCCACAGAGCTTGGAGGATGCACAGCTATGGCACGCAACTCGGTCTACGACAACTTTTTCCTCGTTAGATACTCCAAAAATCAACTGACGGTATGGCTCATTATCTGCAGGACCTGTTTCAGGGTGTCACTTGTCCTTAAAGGTGACATTCTTGTGTAATGAAATTAAAACTGAGTAGTACAATGAGGCATGAAAAGTAGAATGTTGATTGGTTTATTCAAACCATTTGTTCCTCTGCCCTTAGCTCATGGTGGATGTTGATGGTAAGCAGGAATGGAGAGAATGTGCTGACATTACAGGAGTGCGGCTACCTACAGGCTACTTCTTAGGTGCCTCCTCTGCCACGGGAGACCTGTCAGGTATGAAATCTCAGAATAATGCTTTGACCACAGGATATATTACAAAGTGAAGCTATAAAAAGATCTATAAAAAGATTGGATTATAAACATGGCATCCAAACTAGATGAATTAACCCTTTAAAGCCGGTCAGAGCGGGCACGCTCTGTTTTGCGTAACTATTTTTAAATCTGGGTAGCACTGCAACCACGTAAGCTAGCGCAATAATTTTTTTTGCATATGAAACCGGAGGAGTTGTACTTACATCTTATGCCATCAGCTTGTCCTAGGTCACAGTTTCCTTCCACATATAGCTTTGCAAAAACTGCATAAAAAGCGCTTGCAGCAACAAAAACATAATATTCCAGAAACATGCTTTGCCGATCCGATCAGCTGTTCATAACACTTCCTACGTTGGAATAGACGTCAGTGCGAACTTTTGCATGTCCACCATTACCTGCCCGAAACCGGAAGTGACGTCATTTTCGCGGAAATGTAGTTTTTTTTTTTACCATGAGGGCCTCATGAGCCTATACTGGTGTTTTTAAAAGTTATCTTTGACTTTATGACTTTCTGTGTCGTTTCTGGGATGCTTAGGACTCATATTGCACTGCTGGAAATAGTTAATTTTGATGCATATGCTGCTTTTTTGCAAATTTGCAGTATAATGTTTATTTTCGTTTTTCGTGCAGTATATAAAAATTGGTGTATTTCAAAAATAAAACTATGAAGACACTCAAAATAAATTTCCTGTGATGGGAAACTATTTTGTGCAACTTTTTTGTATTTACAGTTTTGAGGGATAAGCCTCTTAAATTTCTCTAACTAGAAATATATGTTAAAAAAGCAAAAACGATTTTCAATTTTTTTTGTAGTTTGTTGCACTTTTTTGTAATTTATGTAATTACTATGCACTTAATGCATACATATTATTAAAATATGGGCTATAATGGTTGTATTGATGTATAGCAACTTGAAATGCTCCCAAAAATGGCTCCACAGCATGTAAAAAAATATAATATAAGCTCTGGCGGACTTAGTTTTATGGTAGGTCTTAAAGGGTTAAACATCAACTTCCTAACAGCTCAGGTTTTAAAATGAAGTCAGCTGTTGCTTAAGATGTTAATTACGGGTGTGTTCTTCTAGATAACCATGACATCATCTCCATGAAGCTGTATGAGCTTACAGTCGAGAGGACTCCACAGGAAGCGGAAGAAGGGGAAGTAGTCACCATCCCCAGAGTTGACAACATGGAGCAGTTTCAAGGTAAATGCAGCACGATCATCATCAACCTGAAGTCATCCTTCTCAGCGCTGCACCGTATCGGCACCATTACTCAGGGCGGGGTTGCAGCTAGTGTGAAGTCTTGAGGGCCCAGTATTACCAGGCCCTACACCACCAATAGCATCATTGCACTCCCACTGGTTTTCATGCTCACCATAACTGCAGAGGTGGCCACTGCAGTATTCTCCTGAACTGCTTAAGCAGAGAAACAGAAGACGAAGAAATCAAAATCAAGTTTATTCTTTCCCCACAAAGTCTTGTCTTTTTAGATTGTTGCCACGTCTCCCTCTGTGTAATCTGTGAAGCTCTAAGCTTAAAAAAAAAAAAGAAGCATGATTGTACACTTGCATTTAACTGAACAGTTTTGTACTCAGCATTTTTTGCATGCTGAGCACAAAGTTGATGTAACAGAGCAGATGAGTATAGTATAGTCTGCCACTATACTATACTATACTGCTTCCCGCATGATGATAAAAGGCTCAAGTAAATGGATGAGGCTGATGCTGGCAGACATGAATCCAGTATGTGGGCACATCTCATACATGTAGTATATCTAATTGATATTATTTGTTCATGTTTACAGCTGGGAGAACAGAGGGCTGAAACTTCAGCCATTTTTTTTTTTTTCTAATATTTTTTGCTTTTACTTTGCAGTGGAAGTGGAGGAGGAAGGGATGAGTGGAGTCCAGCTGTTCTTCACCCTTCTCTTCACAGTCGTGGGCCTGGTCGTGCTGGGAGTGGTAGGGCTAATAGTTTACGGGCGCTGGAAGGAAAACAAACGCAAACGCTTTTACTGAGGAAAGATCAGCCAGTCCGCAGAATGTGTTTTAATGAACAAACATGCAAAGACTCAATGACACAAATCGAACAAACTGAACTTTAGTGGGTTTGAAGCATAGAGCTATGAGAACAAATGAATACATGAGCTGTGGTTTAAAATATTTAAGATTTCTGGAAGATTGATGAGATAAAGCTCTGCTTGCTATAGTGAAGCAAAATCATTTTAAAAATATGTTCATCTAAACTTGAAGCATGGTGGGACTTTTTATCTGCACTAACTGAGGCACTGTTTCTACCAGCAGGAAGTAAGAAAAACAACAGAATGAGTCACTAAATCAGATGCTGAGTTTGCTGACATTATGTTACACAATTTTGGAGTTTGGGGTATCTCTGCGGACCTGAGCCAGCGCAGAGTGGGTAGAAGTCATGGTAGCGAAGTTGGGCGCTTCTTTCATTGTCATTTAAATTTTTTGTTGGCAATTCACTAACTTTACTAATAATCCTGTGTTTATTTTATTTTCTAAATACGTGACCCTTAAAATGCTTATTTGTACATCAATATTTTCCTTATGACTTTTCATTATATCTGTGACTTACCTGCAACTTTCACAAATCAGATGGGACTTGGGCCTGTTTGTTAGCTTGCCCACTATAGAAATGCTGTTTTGTAGGTAGCTAGCAGAGTGGCATAGATATGTGCACATATTCTGCCACTGGTATGTCCCGGATGATTAATCAGACTTTTAAATTCTGAATGACAATGTTAGCTTCCATTAACATTTTAAAAAGTTAGCTTAAAATGATTCGTCATAGATCAAGCACATCTCTACAGAGGGCCTGTTGGCAAGTGGTTGCTGCTGTTGCTGGGTGAAATCATCACAAAGAAGTTGCACCAAAAACCACCTTTTGATCGCTGTGGTTGGAGTATGCTAACATTATCATTACTCTCTGACCTGTAGTGAAACTTTGGGAAGAAAAAAATGCAACACAAATCAGAGTAAAAGTTGTGCCGTTTGAAATGTGTTGGTTACAAGAGCAAGGCACAATTTTTACTTTGAAGGCAAATGTTTTTAGTTTGTGTTGACCCTTCAGGTTCACTTCTGCTTGACATGTACTTTGTGTTTGTAGGCAATTTGTTATCCAGGCACAAGCTGCTGGTGACCATGCCAACCTGCTAGCAAACAGTCTTTTAATGTAGCAGCATTATACCAACTTCACACTAGCAACCTCGGGCAATCACTTGCCAACCAGTCATGGAACACACACTTTTTGGTGGAGACTGGTGGTTACTCATCCCTCAGTCGATTTCAGTGACTGCCAACAACTGCTCACAAGCAGTCGGAAAATACACAATTAAGTGCCATATGGCCACTTAAAGGTGTTTCGTCTTTTTGTGTGACTACCACAAAGGCCATTGTGAGTTTACTGATCCCTGGGCCAGCAGGGACTACTTGTTGTGAGATGAACTTTATGCTTAAAAACATCCCCTAATCAGGGCCTCGTTCCCAATTGGTGATGTGTTAAGTAGTCATAAATTATCAGTTGCGTCACTAATGTACCATACTGCAACAGCTACCCTTAAATGTATACCTGAATTACAATAGTTAGAGCTACGTAGCATTATTCAGATGCACTTGTTTTGTGTGACGATTCCCAAACGAGACAGCTGAATTTATATTTCCAACAGGGTTCACAGTAGACTATCAAAATATTCATGTTAAACATTATATTATAGAAATAGGTTAGGATGCACTAAGCCTCGTCTCATATAAACGTTCAGTGAGGTCTGATTGTTTTTAATATTTGAAGAACTTCTCTCTCCGTAGATCTTCATGCATTATAAGACCTGGCTAAGACCTGAACAGTATGGTGGCTGCACCGAGAGCAACAACTTATGTGGCATGCCCATCAATGAATGTGTGGGAGAGTAGTTCATCTTTGACTGTTGTTCTTTGTTCTCTTCAGCCAACAATACACGACAATTACAACTGATGGTAACGATTTAATTCCAGAGTAGATTTAATGAACAAACAGGTGCGGAACTTTCTTGCCTGGTTGATTCTACAGTTCATGTTAATGCACCCACTGTAAATGCCTCATGCACATGGCTCTGTGATGTGCAGAGAGCACCACTCTAATTTGACTTGTAGCTGCTGTGAAGACCAGTGAGCCTGTGAATCTTTTTATACTTTTTGCTGCACTAAAGAAAAAAAAAACTGGACTGTCATTTTATTTGAGATAACTTTATACAGCAATCCAGCATTTATTCAACAAGTGAAAATATTTATATAAATATTGCTGATACGTGAGCTCAATGCTATGTGTAAAAGAATAGTTGCGTTACCAGTGCTGAATAAAGTGCCTCACTAGGACCATTACAGGCAAACTCTCATTTTGATCCTCTCTGCAAGTTTGAGCTCAACATTTATTTTCTGTTTGACATCACTTCCATGGCTTGATCTACACTCTGACGTTACAAACAGGTCTCAGAAATGATAAGCTGATTTAAGAGTTTATCTGAGAACAGTTTGTCAGTGTCACTCTTTGTGGAGCACTGATGTTTTTAGTTCTTCCACCAACCAGTAACTTGGTAGCAATTGATGTTTTGCTCTGTACACACTTACATTAACAGCCATATGCTGCATCATGTAGTCATGTGAGTTTGATTAAACTGATCACTCAAACCAAGAGGAAGAAAAACAAAAAATGATGTCAAGCTTTATTGTGTCTATGAAGAAACCTCGAGTACTCAGTAAAACCTCAAATATCATGAAACTCTCCAGCATGGATGTAGAGCTCACACCTCACTGGTTAAAGAAGCACTGATGTGCCATTCATTCAATAACCATGCACTGACAATAACTATTAGAGACAACTCGGTGAGCAAAGTGATGCAATCATTTCAAAATTTCTTTAGATTTTGCAGTATTATCATTATTGTGATAAATGTGAATAGTCAGTATATAAAGACAACCAGCCAATGTATCAATATTGGGGGGTACAGCAAAACACAAAATGTTAAGTGTGATATTAAGAAAGTGCACAGTCAATATCACATGATATCATCAATAATTGTGAGCCTGACAGATTTTAACAAGTTGATAATACTCAGGAGTAGCACAAATGTGTAAATGAAATAACTACTCAAAACCAAGATTAGGGAAATCTCATTGTGTTTTGTTCCTTGGAAAAGGAGAAATATATATATATATATATATATATATATATATATATATATATATATATATATATATATATATATTGGGGTGTTAGATTTTGATATCAATATTGATATTGGTAATAAAAGTCCTAAAAATTGGTCGTCTCTGACCACTTCTATGCACTTGTAATTTTACTTTTTTATGCTTATAGAAAAATGTCATTCATATTGACATTGCTAATAAAAACTATAATAGACTATAATAATAAGAATTTTAATGGTTAAAATCTGTTAGAAGTATATCAGGAAAATCTGTAGATATATCAATATTTGTGGTCACGACAGCATCAATGAATGAATGATAATTGGGATATTTAAAAGCGAGATCTTAATATTGTATTAGCAATGCGCCTATAATATTTGTTAAAAGAAAAATTGTAATTCATGTCTTTGTTTGCTGTTGTGCAGTTTTGGGTTCTCACCACTTCCATGTACTTGTAATTTGAGTTTAATAGCTTCACTTTTAATAGCTAATAGTTTAATAGCTTACCAAAAAAACAGCACGCACTAGATAAAGTTATAGAAGAATTTTGCTACCAGCATTGATGCAAGGTTTTTTTTTTTTCAATTATCAATTTTTGTTTTTTTTTTTTTTTAATTTGATTTGATTTTTTTTTTTTTTACACAGCAATAATAGTACAAATAAAACTCTGATATAATGACAGCCTTAATTCATTTCATCCATTCAATAACAGACTAATCATTCAGGAAGACATTTGCCCAAAAAGCACTTCAGTGTTTAGTTCATTGGAGCTTTGTGGACAGTTTCATAGATTTTTGAAGCAATATCAATCAGTACTTCACTCTAATTAAAATCAGTTTCCAGCCCTTTAAAAAAAAAAAGCTACAGATTTGTTTTTTTTTTTCTTTTTTTTTTCTTTTTTCAATGTAGGCGTTTCATTTTTGTGTCATTCAGCGTGTGCTGTCACTGGGGAAATCAGCCATTTAGGGATTTTTTTAATAATACTGTTCAGCTTATTATCAAATTAAAGAAAAAGAAAGCTCAACCCTTGTCTGAAAAATGTGTGTAAATCTTGTTTGTGTGTGATTATTCTTCTTCAATAAAAGTTTGTTTATTTTTTTCCGTTGTGGTGTTGTTTTTAGTTTTCTCTGCAAACGTTTTTCATGTACAGTGCCTTGTGTATTCAAGAAATTGAACTACAGGGTGGGCCATTTATATGGATACACCGTAATAAAATGGGAATGGTTGGTGATATTAAAGTCCTGTTTGTGGCACATTAGTATATGTTGAGGGGGCAAACTCCTCAAGATGGGTGGTGACCATGGTGGCCATTTAGAAGTTGGCCATCTTGGATGCAACTTTTGTTTTTTCAATAGGAAGAGGGCCATGTGACGCATCAAACTTATTGGTAATGTCACGAGAAAAACAATGGTGTGCTTGGTTTCAACGTAACTTTATTCTTTCATAAGTTATTTACAAGTTTCTGACCACTTATAAAATGTGTTTAATGTGCTGCCCATTGTGTTGGATTGTCAATGCAGCCCTCTTCTCCCACTCTTCACACACTGATAGCAGGAGAAATGCCAGCACAGGCATCCAGTAGCCGTAGTTTCAGTTGCTGCACATCTCGTATCTTCACACCATAGACAATTGCCTTCAGATGACTCCAAAGATAAAAGTCTAAGGGGGTCAGATCGGGAGAATTTGGGGGGCCATTCAACTGCCGATGTGTGATTAATTGGTTTATAATCACTTAAACTAGTGACCTACAAGGAAGTGTAGGATGAGGCTCGAGGTGTTCAGATGCAGTCTGCATCTTCACAGTTATCACAAGCCCTCCACACTGTATGTTTAAGGTTAAAAGGTTTAGATTTTGACCAGAGGGGCCGATGGCGCGATATGGCAGCCTCGCTTCTATCAGTCTGCCCCAGGGTAGCTGTGGCTACAACTGTAGCTTGCCTCCACCAGTGTGTGAATGTGAGAGTGAATGAATAGTGGAATTGTAAAGCGCTTTGAGGGCCTCGAAAAGCGCTATATAAATGCAATCCATTATTATTATTATTATTATTATTATTAAAAGTTTTATCAAGACCGTGTAAAAAGATGAAAGTTCCCAGGTGAACGTGAAGATGGAAGTGCTGAAATCTCTTAAGCCTGTGTTCTTTCTAATGGCCAGCGGGGAAGGATGGAGATGGTTTAAGCCATTTAACCCTTGATGTCATTTCAGTTAAGGCCTCAGCAAACACTGATGAGCTTTTGTCTTCCTGAATACAACATGATACAGTATTCAATTTTACTTTTAGTCATGTACATTTTAGACAAGGTGACTTAAAAGTATTGTAAAACAAAAACAAAAAAACATTTGTTCACATTTTTGAAATGATACTTGACATCCTGACTTATCAATCAGGAAATATTAGTTACACTACAAACATGGTGGGCAACAAATAGAAGTGAAAATACCATAATGAATGTTTTAGGACAAAAAACTGAACGTTCCTGTATTGTATCTGTACTGTATGTTGGAGTCAAATTGTTAAATGTTGTCATTGTGTTACTTAAATTTGTAAGTCTTGGTTCAAACTATAGGATCAAAGACATTTGTTTCTGTTGACCTCCCCAGACTGTTGAACGGTGGGGGAGGCTGTAGTGGTTTATTATGGGACATCCTATGTGAGGGTTCTGTTTTGTTGTTTAGTAAGCTTCCTGCCTTTATGACCCTTTTGTGGGCAGGAGGTCACACAAAAAAGCACCCCCACTCACACACTCACAGTACCTTATCTCTTAGAACCATAGGGGTTTTTTACAATGTGTGGTGCTTATGTGTACTGTAACTGTTTTCAATAAAAGGCGGCAAGGAAGGCTGTTTATTTGAAGTTGGCTAGGAGACAAGTGAGGAGCGTTTAGCTCCTAGAGCCTGGTTCCGACCAGCCTCCCTTGCTAGCAAGTAAAAACCGGTTAAAGCTGTTTGTCTTGCTTCCTTGTTTCGTTAACAGGAATAAGTTTCTAAACCAGCGGGGCCTGTGGAAGCGCAGACCCAACACTGTATAACATATTATAGATCCACAGCAGTATCATGCAAGATGATCACCTCACTGTCCCATCTGCTTACTGTACAAGTTTTCCAATCGCATTTATTTATTTATACTGACTAGGGGTTGGAAAGTAATTCTGATCATTTATGTAGCATCTTAATTATTTATTGTTGAAGTCAACTGAATAAGTCCACAGGGAGCATTAAATGTCATCAAGCGCACAAGCCACCTGATTGCAGACTAAACGAAAAAGAATCTGCTACAATAGATTTCATCGATCTCCTACCTGGAAAATCCAATTTTAGCCTCTGACTAATTGCATTTCTGCAGTGAAGCAAAGTGATGGCATATTGCCATGGATTTTCCTCTAAGCAAAAAATGAGTCCAGCAAATTCAAGAGGTCATTGATGAAAATCTGCTTCACCTGAGACTGTGATATGGTTAGTGTTTTTCAAAGTAAATTCAACTGTCTTTCAACAGTTTTGTTATTTTTTCAAAATGTATTTTATTACAGACCTCTCTCTTGCCAGGCGTGAATGCCCCTCCTCTTTAATGTTGTTACTAAACATACTGGGTAGATACACCCAGTATGTCAACTGCCCTTCCACACCCTTTTAGTTAGTTTTCCTTCCTCCTTATTGTTAGTTAACCCTGGCAATGAGAGAAGCAACGCTGGGCTACTGCTCACACACGTCTGTCACAGAGATATTGCTGGATACAGATTAGTCAAGGTAGGTCCTTAGATTATTCAATTGGTTTGTTATCTCAACCACAAAATTAGTGTCTGAATTTATCATTTCATTTGAATTTATTTACATGTTTGTAATAAATTAGGAAGCACAAGATATGGAAATTTGGTTACAAGTGAAGGTTTTGTGCTGTGCTGTGAGCTGCTGTCACACAATCCCATTTAGATACAAACTTGCAACAAATGGTTAATGTGGAGATAAGAGCAGATAACAATGATTAACAGGAGCCTAAACAGAGCACAGGTGTCCATTGTGACTTAAGGGTCAGTGTTGTCACATCAAACAAAAGTGTACTGTAAACAGTAACTGTCTATAGCAGTATTATGTCTCAAACATTTAAGCCCATTAGTGAGACTAATCTAAAGTGTCATTTTGTATTTTATGGTAATAAATGTGACAAACTCTGACAGAGGAAGATTATCAGTAAGGATGACTAGCGCCTGTGTGAACTGCCTGAAATCTCTGGTGACAGCTCTGCACTTCCTCTGCTGGGTAGGTACGTTGGGGTAAGAGACCCACCCAGACTACAGAAAACATGGGTTGTCTTGTAACTGTGAATTACCAGTTCCAGTCAGATGACATAGCACACTTACAGTATACACATTTATAGATACACATTATGGTAAATAGTTATAGATAGATAGACAGATAGTAGTTGCCTACCTTGTCCAACAAAATGGGGGAGTGTTGTGTCAGGAAGGGCATTCGGGGTAAAATCTGTGCCACATCAACATGCATATCCAGCTGCTGTGACCAGCCCTTGGGAAATAAGGGAGCAGCTGGAACTACCTTCTACTTGTAAATGTGGTGCCACAGTTCTTGAACATTACGCATTCATTTGCAATTGTTATCAGTCAGGAGCACCATTTAATTTCCACAGGCATGCACTTGATTACGTTTGACCACAAGAGGGGATTAAAGTACCATTTTAGGCTCCGATCAAACGTTCAAAGTTTTTACTTGTGATGGAAATAAAGTGGTCCCTCGTTTATCACGGTAGTAAATAACCCACAATAGGCGAAATCCGCGAGGTATCTAATTTTAAAAAAACAACAACAATTATTATAGATGTTTTATGGCTGTAAAACCCCATTACTACACACTTTATACACTTTTCTCCGAGAGGCTCGAACATTTCCCCACTTTTCTCAATGGTTTAAACACTCTAAAAGTTCAAACCTTCGTATAAAAAGAAGTCCAGTATTATAGAATGAAACCAAAGGCACCTGCAGATGCCTTTGACGGTGCAAAACGTTTCGTCGATATTTTTGTGTTTGTTGAAGAAAACTTGCAAACAAACATACAGTACAGTACTTCAGAGTCACACTGCTAGCGATCGAAGATTTAGGTAAATTTGACAAGCTGAACGCATTCTGTACTGTACAGGAGACACGGCATGAGATCGATTGGTTTACAGCCAATCAGAACGCAGAACACAATACGCTGTAAAAAAAAAAAAAAAAAAAAAAAAAGCATGCAAAATTGCACAAAAAAATCCGCGAAACAGCGAGACCGAGAAAGGTGAACCGCGTGTAGCGAGGGACCTCTGTAATGCACCCATAATGCTCCAGTGTTTCATTTTAATTCTAGAAAAAAAAAAAAAAAAAGATTAACTGGGTTAGTCTGTACAAGCTTATTATGAATTATGTGCAATGTTAATCTAGACAAAAACTAAACAAACAAAAAAAAACAAAAAGTAAAAATACACTATGCAAAGACATATAAATTAGTATACTGAATACAAGCAGCTTAAATTGTACAGTAGTGTGTGTCTTATGTAAATATCTCCTTAGCTACTTCCATAAATCAGTTGTCAGTCTTCTTATTTGTCTTTACAACATGTTCAGTATTTTATGGTGGGTCTCGGGGCCAAACACAGCGTTTCATGTCTTGTAAATGTTAATGCACCATTTTGTTTAGTTTATGATGGAAATTACTTTCTGTATATAAAGAAAATCAAAAATAAGGCTCTAGGCAACATTTCATAAATAAATAGAAATAAATACAAGCTGTGAGAAGTGTATCATTTTCCTAGTTGCATATATAGTGTTTACTTCGCTCTAGATGTGAGTCAGTGTGTCATAAGTTGACGATTCTGTCTAACATCAGACGTCTGCTGTTTTTTTTATTTGGGAGACTAAATTAAAATCCAAACTTTCTTGATTTTGAGTGTAAATTCAGTTTTAGTCCATATAGGCAAACCCACATAGACTCAAATTCAGAATAATAATGTGACATGTCTCTTGTCCTATTTATGTGTGTATGTGTGTTTGTTTGCTATGGTGAAGCTAAGCAACGCCTTTGTGGTGGCCTTTGGTGAATTCATGATGATGCACTCCAGGTTTGCCTCTCTAGTCACCTCCTTCTGGCCAGTCTACCCTGCCAACACTCTGGTGGTCACTGGTACCATTGCCACCTGTGTGTGCTACTTGGGAGTGGTTGGAGGCATGAGGGAGAACCGCTGCATGCTCATAAGCGTGAGTATGAAGCAGTGACTCAATGTCGCCCAGAGATTTTTAATGAGTTACTATAAAATAATGATAAACTTTATAGTAGGCGATCGTGGCTCAAAGAGTTGGCAGTTCGTCTTGTAACCGGAAGGTTGCCGGTTCAAGCCCCGGCTCGGACAGTCTCGGTCGTTGTGTCCTTGAGCAAGACACTCCGCCTACTGGTGTTGGCCAGAGGGGCCGATGGCGTGACATGGCAGCCTTGCTTCTGTCAGTCTGCCCCAGGGCAACTGTAGTTGCCTCCACAAGTGTGTGAACGTGAGAGTGAATGAATAGTGGAATTGTACAGCGCTTTGAGGGCACTGAAAAGCGCTATATAAATACAATCCATTATTAAATTAGCATAACTATGCTTTTAATGAGCTTTGCATTTAGTTTGAATGAATGCAAATACAGTACACTGAAATTAGCTGAGAAGATGCAAATGTAGTCATGTGGTGTCCCATTTTCACCCACACAGTTTTATGTCCTGCTGTCCTTCCTGATATCTGTGGAGCTGGCCATGGCCTGTGTGTTTTTTGTCTACAACAGAGAGGTAGGACAGTCACTATCTGTATCCATATGTGTATACATATACCAGGTTATTTAAAGGTTTCTATTAGAAGTACACCAATCCAATTTTTTCCAGTTGTGAAACCAAAACCAGAGGAAAAGAATGATTACTTTATGTGTAGCACAATATCGGGTTTGATATTTTGACAAAATTTGTAGCATAAAATGTATCAAATAATGGCAACAGAACCATAATAAAGAAAATCTATGCACTTTATTCACCTCTATAAGCTGTCTAGCTTGGTTCATGCTGCTAGCAAGTTCACATGGCCTATTGAGTGGTTGTTTTTTGTGCCATGATGATTACCCCTTTAATGCCAAGTTACCATGATGCCCACATCCAGTGCTGACGTCAAAACTAGGTGTGAATTCTATTAAATTGTTTAGTCTCATAAATGTCTTAGAGTGTTGTTACACTACGAGCCAGATTCAATCATTCACACACTTGTAAGCTCTTTTTAAAATCTATTTTGCACATATTTACATGCCAGTGAAGCATAAGGGACAGTTTAGGGTTTGCAGACTGGAGAAGCCATTGATAAAACCACCTGTGCTACATAATCGGAACCACCTATTCTACTTATTGTCACATAGTGTTACCTTAAGTGGAACAAAAGCTTCCCGGCAAGTATTAAGAGACACAAGTAACAGAAAGTAATAGGGTGAGTTAGCTGTGTCAGCTCACTTCACCGCATTTGTAGTTAAGCATAAAGCACAATATACAAAAAGACAAGCTGTTAGCATTGCACTCATGAAAAACTAAGTGCTGTTAGCTTCCTCCAGCTGCACTGCTGCTACTTATAGTGTAGTAAACAGGACAACATGGAACTGGACTGAATTAAAGTCCTATCCAAAGCAAATATTGCCACTGGGTCTTCAGGTTTGGTCAGGTATTTTGTACAATTTATTTAAATATAACTTTAATTTTAACAGCCACCAAAACATAAAAACTGTATGCTTAAAGTTGGAAATGAAAAAATAAAGTTTCAAAGTTTACTACTTCAAAACAAGGGCATACTTTACTGTTGTGGAATTATTTCTTAGATTGAGAATCTGTTAAGTGCCACATCTCAAACACATTGATTGGCCTGTTATTACAATATTGGAAAAGCTGAAGAAAGAGTCCATCACATACTGAAGTGTTGTATACTTAGTTTCTATGTGGATGGACATACTAATTAACCAAGGAGCTAAGTTCATTCTCCAGACTTACGGCATATGTTCTCGCATTTTTTGACTTTTTTGCTTGTTTGGTTTGATTTGGTACTGCTATTTATCCCCACTTGTATCTAAACACTGTTTTTGTTCATGTCCAGTAGGCTCCAGTATATTTCTGTTCTTTCGCTTCCTTTCTGTCATGCAGATTGGCACATACTTTGAGAAAGATCTGATGCACAGCTTGGAGGTCTACAAGATATCGGGTCCAGGAGAAAATCAGACACTCAAAGATGACTTTGATGCCATCCAGTATCTGGTAAATGATAAGCTGCTTTCCTCTGTCAGATTAATCATGCATGTCCTGCTCCACCATTTAAAGCTAAACACTGCTCATATTAACACTGAATCATCAAACTCAGAAAAACAGGCTCATTGAAGTAGAAACTTGTAGCATTAAATGTAATACTATGAATATTGAGTTAAAGAATAAATATATGGAACTGGATATAAACAGAATAGGAAATCATTTTGTGCCTTTCCCTGCTCAGATAGCAGACATGTTTACTCCACTGAACCCGAGTGTTGTGTTTTGTACAGTTTAAGTGCTGTGGAGTCCACGGTGTGGCAGACTGGGGGGGAAATGTCCCAATATCCTGTTGTACTCTGGACCCTTGTAACGTCACTGACCAGCCCAACTGGCAAGAGGTTAGTTTACATTATCAAACCATAAAACACTGTTTTTAAAAGACTTTAGTTTCATTGAGGTGAACACACGTTTAACAAAGAACGTAGCAGAAAAAGGGGTGTTTGAAAAAAGATTTTCAAAGTAGACAAAAGAACAGGTGAAGTAGTAGTTGTTCCAGAAAAAAGGTAACACAGGAGTTTCATGAGACGATAAAAACAATTTCCATTTTGGATATACATTAAGACACATGGGTATTCACAGACGCGGACTAAAGCTTTCTTGGCTGCTACCTCAAAGCACACTGTGCGCTGTCTATCTTGCGTGCTGCACAATATCGTTTATTATTTAGTAAATATTGATATCTATGACTAGCTAGTTTATTGTGATGGTGCTTTGTTTTCTCTATTATTATGTTGCTCTTTGTTGTTTGCTGTCTCCTCTGTTTGTTTTTTTTTGTTTGTTTTTTTTTTTCTCCATACAGGTGACCCAGGAGTTCTTTTTTTTTTTCTCTCTCTTCCCCCCCCTTCTCACCGTCTCTTCTCCCCTTTGGTTTTCCTTCTTTCTCTCCCCCTCTTTCTCTCATTCATTCCCCCTGTCCTATTTATTTAAAAAAAAAAAAAAAAAAAAAAAAAATGACAAAGGATGAACTGAAGCTCTGCCATCACGTAATGTCGCATACTGCTGTTTCTGATGTCATTTAAAAAAAAAAAAAAAAAAAAAAAAAAAAAAAAAGGATATACATTAAGAATTTGGGAATGTTGCTTTCAGATAAATTACAGCATATTAATTCATCAATAACAATTCCAAACTTCAACCAATATAGTTTGTGTTTGTTTAAAGCTAAACCCCAATTCCAGATCTGCTCTCTCTAATGATAACGCTTAAACACATCCCACATTGTCTTACACAAACATATGAATTTGACCAACATTCAGTTGTGAAAAAAACTGAAAAAATCTACAATCGTTAATTTCATCTGATTTACAGTTCTAATAACAGTGTTTTTATGATCTGGTTAATCTGGTTTCTCTTTAATGCAGCGGTCCCCAACCTTATTTGCACCAAGGACCGGTTTATGCCCGACAATATTTTCATGGACCGGCCTTTAAGGTGTCGCGGATAAATACAACAAAATAAAACTAGTACCGGTACCGAAAAAAAGAAAATTTATTCATAACACACGTGAAAAGACCCAGGAAAACCGAGTAAACGATAAAAACGATAACAAAATAACGCTGAAAACCGATAAAAACCCTGAAAACCATACATTTCACACATGAGCCTCAACTCTCGTGGCCCGGTACCAAACGACTCACAGACCGGTACCGGTCCGAGGCCCGGGGGTTGGGGACCGCTGCTTTAATGTTTCACTGGTAATGACGTTTTAATTATACTGCAAGGTCTTTTAGTCTTTATTTAGAAGGCTTTATCATTCTCTCACATCATTGTGGAGGAATTCCAGCACACTGTACACTGTTAGACTTTTTGTTTCCACTTTACGGTAACATACTGGCGTCACTGTTGCCAGCGTCATACCGTGACGCCGTGTTACGGTAGCTTACCGTTCTGCAGGATGATACCGCTTTTTGCTGTTGTGGTATAATACTCCTGGACAAATTATGGTAACGCACCGTAGCTTTTTTTACAGTATCTCACTGGCGAGTGACGCCGTTATGTCGTTATGTCGTTATGTCGTTATGTCGTAAATTACGTCAACAAAGTAACATCATACTGTGATTAAGAAATTGGTATACTACCGTTTATTCATGGTATGTCACTGTAAGCCCGCTGCAAGGTAATAAACTGCAAGATATTTACCAGTAACTTACCGTTATCACGCATCATCAGTGCCAAAAATATTCATCTCTGCTAGAGGATACCGTGTTCCTACAGGCGGTCATTTACTGTTTAACAGGTCGTAATTTACCATAATTTCAGGAAACAGTAACATACTGTAAGAGACTGGAGGGTTCCAAAAAAAATTGTATTGTATAAATGTATCATTTATTATATATATATATATATATATATATATATATATATATATATATATATATATATATATATATATATATATATATATATATATATATATATATATCCTTCAAGCTCGGGTCCTCTACCAGAGGCCTGGGAGCTTGAGGGTCCTGCGCAGTATCTTAGCTGTTCCCAGGACTGCGCTCTTCTGGACAGAGATCTCCGATGTTATTCCCGGGATCTGCTGGAGCCACTCGCCTAGCTTGGGGGTCACCGCACCTAGTGCTCCGATTACCACGGGGACCACCGTTACCTTCACCCTCCACATCCTCTCGAGCTCTTCTCTGAGCCCTTGGTATTTCTCCAGCTTCTCGTGTTCCTTCTTCCTGATATTGCTGTCATTCGGAACCGCTACATCGATCACTACGGCCGTCTTCTTCTGTTTGTCTACCACCACTATGTCCGGTTGGTTAGCCACCACCATTTTGTCCGTCTGTATCTGGAAGTCCCACAGGATCTTAGCTCGGTTATTCTCCACCACCCTTGGGGGCATCTCCCATTTTGACCTCGGGACTTCCAGGTTATACTCAGCACAGATGTTCCTGTACACTATGCCGGCCACTTGGTTATGGCGTTCCATGTATGCCTTGCCTGCTAGCATCTTGCACCCTGCTGTTATGTGCTGGATTGTCTCAGGGGCATCTTTACACAGCCTGCACCTGGGGTCTTGCCTGGTGTGATAGACCCCAGCCTCTATGGATCTTGTACTCAGAGCTTGTTCTTGTGCTGCCATGATTAGTGCCTCTGTGCTGTCTTTCAGTCCAGCTTTGTCCAGCCACTGGTAGGATTTCTGGATATCAGCCACCTCCTCTATCTGCCGGTGGTACATACCGTGCAGGGGCCTGTCCTTCCATGATGGTTCCTCGTCTCCCTCCTCTTTCTTGGGTTTCTGCTGCCTGAGGTATTCACTGAGCACTCGGTCAGTTGGGGCCATCTTCCCAATGTATTCTTGGATGTTCATTGTTTCATCCTGGACTGTGGTGCTGACACTCACCAGTCCCCGGCCCCCTTCCTTCCGCTTAGCGTACAGCCTCAGGGTGCTGGACTTGGGGTGAAACCCTCCATGCATGGTAAGGAGCTTTCTTGTCTTTATGTCAGTGGCTTCTATCTCCTCCTTTGGCCAGCCTATTACCCCAGCAGGGTACCTGATCACGGGCAGGGCGTACGTGTTGATGGCCCGGATCTTGTTCTTACCATTCAGCTGACTCCTCAGGACTTGCCTGACCCTCTGCAGGTACTTGGTGGTTGCAGCCTTTCTAGCGGCCTCTTCATGGTTCCCATTCGCCTGCGGGATCCCCAGGTACTTGTAACTGTCCTCTATGTCTGCAATGTTGCCTTCTGGTAGTTCAATCCCCTCAGTTCTGACTACCTTCCCTCTCTTTGTTACCATCCGACTACACTTCTCCAGTCCGAACGACATTCCAATGTCATTGCTGTATAGTCTGGTAGTGTGGATCAGTGAATCGATGTCTCGTTCACTCTTGGCATACAGCTTGATGTCATCCATGTACAGGAGGTGGCTGACAACTGCTCCGTTCCGTAGTCGGTATCCGTAGCCAGTCTTGTTAATGAAAAAAGCTAGCGAGACAGAAGCTCGTTGCAACATGACAATTGCCTCAACGCTACCCGAAATTGAACCTCCCCCACCCTCATTCAGATCGATCATTCATTTTAACGAGATTAACGCTGACAGCACTAGTGGGAACACAACGAGTATGATTGCACATTTACGCCAACATCATCCTAGTGCAAAGACAGGAAGCAGACAAAAACAACACGCACGCATGCTACAAACTTTATCCGAGTAATTTAGACAGCCGTTAGCACATGATTCTCCTTATGGGGACCTGATATGTTTAATATGCTGCAGAGAATATAGCCCAGAAGAAGCGTATAGTATAGCTTTTATTTTGGAAAGAGACATTTCTCTGTAATAAACTCTCTTTTCCAAAGATGAGTGATTTCTCGATCAGATAGATTTTTTTTATTATTTTCTTGTTTCAGCAGCTTTAAATTTAAAAACTGTACTTTTGAGTTAAAATACAAACAATAACGATATTATGTCATATCCATATCATGGCAGACAACATATGTTCAAGTGTTGGGTTTTCTTAGTTATATTTTGTAGGGTCTTAAACCTACAATGTGAAGTTGGCACCATACAAATAAACTAAATTGTAATGAATATAATATCAAGCCCCACACTTCTGCCTTTATATACACTGTCCAAAATACTGGCTCACACCACCAAATCAATGCACAAAGCAGGGTCAACAAGGACATGGATGAGCGTGTGTGGTGTGAAGGAACTTGACTGACCTGCACTGAACCTTGACCTTGCTTTGTGGACTGAGTTCATTGATTTGTAGGGTGAGCCAATACATGTGACAATTAAAGTGTAAGTAGCTGAAATAATTTTTAACAAACGGGTAAAAGAAGGGAAAAAAAACCTATTGGACAGAGACAGCTTCTTGCAAGATGGCGAGAGAGCTTGTCTTCATTGTTGTTCGACTCGTGTAAATGTCCAGAAAGCATGGGCCATGGATCGTCTGTGGAGACACAGGTAACAACACATTGTTCACTTAAATTATATAAGAAATTCACTATAAATGGCAACAACAGTTATCTAATTTGAAGTTTTCCACTCAAATTCAGTAAGCCGCTGGAGGAAAGTTGTGACATGAGGGTTAATGTGAACAACCTTTCGCTTCACAGTGGTCCCAGTCTTTCTGCTTGTCCCAACCTTGGAGGTACATTTTGTTCCCTCTTCAGGATTTATCCTTACAAAAAAACCTTAAAACATGCCATAATAAATAGCAACATACAGTAAGTTGAGATTTGAAATAAGTTGAGTTACTTAGGGATAATTTACTCATCATCTATCACTATTAGCTAACTGTTCAAACATACCTCTGAATTAGTTCCAATGTTGCACACACTGACTCCTGGTATTCCAGGTTCAATACATAGAATGAACCAAAGAAGACTGACATCGCATCAGCAAAGGTGTTCTCTCTGTCAAGCTCAACAATTACACGCCCCTCTGCACTCACCATCCAGCAGGTGGCAGTCATTAAATTTTGTCCTTAAATGCATAGGGGCAACATTGTCATTATGCAACATAAAATAATTTCAATACTTCACTTCTTCACACTGTCTAGATAGTCGTAAAGCAAATAGCTACGTACAGTTAATTATCAGTGACCTTATGTACATAAGTCCGTTTTAACATATTATAATTGCACATAATTGGGAATTATTCTGCACATTAAACACACCTAACAAAGACTCAGCCCAATTAAATTACCGGAGATGAATCAACTGTATGATTATTTTGGAGTTTATAGTTTGTGCTGCTGTTGAACTTTACAGTATTGACTTCAGTATTTCTGCTGTTGGTGTAGCTAGACTACCATGTTGATCAGTAATATGTAATGTGAAATTTGATATTGTTACTTAGCTGGATTCACTGAGACACATGTCCAACAACCTTGGTTTATAAAGGAAATTACAGAAATTTGAGCTAACAAAACAGAGACTGGATACCTGTGTCCATGAAAAGCTTCTGTGCCAAACAGAATTTGTAATATGGTCTAATCAGTTCTATTTAAAAAATGACTTAGGGGTGATTGGCAGGTTGCTCTCTGATTCAAGAGACATCCTGGTAGTTTCCTGCCAGAAAAAGGACCAGGACATTTTATGTAACAAAAAAAAAAAAAAAAACAGGACAGCAAGCAACAGCATTAAACCTAGAGCTGTATGAAAAAAGTTTACATCTGCTAAGACAAAGAGGGAGTCTTCGTCTTCCTTGTCATACTTCACCATGAGAAGTATGGCTGCTATGCCAACCTTGTTGTTGGTCAAAACTCCCTCACTTTCTATCTGCTGGATGAGTGTCCTTATAACAAGTTTCTATTTGAGCTTCTGGCTGGAGAAATAGTTAATAATCCTTCTGCCTTTGGTTATGAGGGCCTGACCTAAGCGCTCACTGATATCGATGCCTGTGAGTTTGTAAAAGTGGTTCGAAAGACCTTTCCCAGTAAACAAGAATAGCCACTGCTCCTGAATTTCAGCTACTGAAGGTGAGAGACAACTGTTGATAAGCTGAAATATATGTGAGGCACATGAAGTCATCCACATCAGGTCTCTCCACAGCTCCAGGGCCTTGTGAATTAAAAATTGTAAACAAGATGTGTTTCTTTTCCTCTAAAGAAGCTGGCGTTTCCCCTTCAGGAAGTTCAACTGGCTGCCAATTAATAAAACCATAGCTATCAACAAGGCATCTCACTTTTTTAGGTGGGGTTGCATTACTGTTGGGACTGCAATCTTCCTCATTCCTGGTTCTCTTTGTTTGACGAAGTCTATGTGTTGCATTATCTTGATTAACATGTTCAACTCTAGATTTGATGCTTCTTAGTAGTGAATAATGTCCACAACCCAGTCTTTCTCCCTTTTCAGTAAAATCTGCAAATGTTTGAGGGTATCTGTTTACAATGATTTTAGCAACTTCTTCACAAGATGCACATTTAGGGTTTCTGCAGTGAACTTGCATGGCCTCCACAACAATTCTAACCATACTTCTCCTGTCCTCTGGATGACCTCTGTCTCCTCTTGTGATTTCATGCAACAGTTGGAGTGGAAATCATTCCCAAGGAATCTGTAAGTGTGAGACCCAAGAGCTGGAGTAATGGTTGTACATAGTGGTGGACGTGGAGGAGGAGGGGTGAGGTGGATGGCTTGATGTTTCAGCTGATGCAGCAGGGCAAATGTCATTGTGACTTATTTTGGGGGCACATACAAGATCAACAATGTCTCTAAGTTTAAGGCATAACTGCCAAACCTCACTATCCACAGGACGTTTTATCTTTTCACCAATGTACAGAGGCAGAAGTCGTAGAAGACACCAGTTCTGTGCTGCTGAACCCCCCAGCCTCTGCCCTGTTTTCACCTCACATGGCTTACTTAAAGCATCACTTCCTACATGTTTGAACTGTACAATTGCTCTGTTTATCTGGTTGTATGTGAAATGCCCTTCCACTTGCACAAGGGTATCAATATATAGTGACAAGTGACTGGAAACCACTCCTTCAAATAAATAATGGCACAAACATGGAGGTAACCCAGAGCACACATGGGAATACTTCAGTGAATTAAACATGGAGTCAAATTTAATGCCATTCACAACCAAGTGGACACTTGTAGAGAGGACCTCAACACTGTCCTTATACTTATCAGCTATTCTTTTTTGTCCAAGTGATAGTAGATCACTGATAAAACTTTCCCTGTCAATTAAGCATTATCTGCAAAAATGTTTGCTGCAGCTGAAATTCTCAGTGAAACCACCTATGCAGTGGGAGCCCAGATTGTCTCCTAAGATGGCTATCAAAGCTATCTTCATTATGGTTCCATCCTCTACCAGAACCCCTGTCTCTTCCATATCTTTAAGGTCTGCAATAAGACTTCAAAACTTTGTTATGGCCAAAAGTTTTGAAGTCAGTGTCCCTGCAAAGCAGAACAAGTTGCATTGCATCAACAGAGGACTGGTTGTGTAGTAAGATCTCACCTAGAGTCCTTTACACTGCCAGGATTTTATGTTTCTTTTTGCCAGACCCTAATGGATTAACCACTTCAAATGCATCTTGGTAGAGAATGAGTGAAAGAAATGATGGATAGTGCTGTAAAAGTGCATTATCCTTGACATTTTGACTGTCTGAGACATCCTCTAAAACCATGTCTGGTGATCGGCGCAGTTTTGACTGTTTGTACTGTTCTCGTATTGTGGGTTGTCTCAAGAGAGACTTCAGTGTTTCTTTAATTGGCACATACTGAAAATAACGCTGTTTGCCTGTACTGTCAGATCCTAAAAAAATTTGAGTGGGTTCCACATAACTGAAATTTTCTTTGAAAAATGTCTTCCTTCTTTTGTCAGATTTCAACACACCTTTTGTACAGTGTTAAGAGATTATTCTGTGAAAGTTCTTGAATGATTTCACCAGTTTCTTGTTGGCTTGACTGCTGAACTGTCTGCTTATGTTTTCGAGAAATATGGCTGGAAAATGATGTTCGGACACTGAAGTATTTAGAGCAGCCTTCAAATGGACATAATACTTCATTGATGTGAAATCTGAGATGGGCACAAAGACCTGTGAAGTTTTGTGCAGCATACCCACATCCAGGAACTTGACAGCTGAGGTAATCAGTGAAATGTTCTGAACCTGGCAGGACAGTTCTCAGTTCCACAGGAAAACCTATAGTTAGCTACATGTTTGTGGCTTTTAACATGCAAACTGAACAATATAAATTTCCGTGCACGGAAGCCACAAAATTTACAAGTAAACTTAGTTGCAAAAACTTCAATGACAAATTACCTATCCAAAATGACATATGCAATGCAAAAAAAACAACAACCCCAAAAACAAAATAAGAGTATAGGAATCAATTCCCAGTTTTTAAATTATCAAAATTATTCACAAAAGGCTTCAATGAACACAAAATCTGTGCCGACAAAAAGCACAGTAAAGACAAGTGAGCAGTGCACAAAAATGAAAAGATATTCGAGCTCGACGATTGACTGACTTTAGCCTGACTTAGTTAGCACCCCGCACCGTACAGGTAGTACAAGCACACCTGAAAACACTGACCATTTACCAGCTTTAAGCATTTGGGCGCAACCCCATTAGTTCGCCGATTCACCTGTTGCAAACGTCCATGTTTCTATCAAGTCTCATAAATTCATCGGCAACTATTACTAACTAGTCTTTTGAGTCTCCACATTCATAGATATTGAAATTTTGTCTTAGCATTTGATTGAAAATAACCTGGCACTGTAGCGGAAAAGTCAAAACAAACAGTAATAAGAACACATTTCTGACTTCTCTCGAATAAGTGAAAAAACACTTACCTTCAGACTGATTAGCTGGTTCCAATTCAACTTTAATGTGTCCCATGTCAGTCAGTTTTAGGGGAAAAGTGTTAAGTTTAGATGTTTCATTTACTTTTGAGATACTCCCGCATTAATTGGATGAGAAATTTGGAGTCTAGCAGAGTTGTCACAAATAGTATAAAATCTTCAGATATAATCCAATCAACCGTGCATTTAACCTGACTGAACTCCATCCAGTTACCTCTGACTACTTCTAAGTTGCACATCTTAACGGTCCGTAAATTGTCTCTGTTGTTCTTCCACCATCTCATCATCAATCTGTGCTGCAGCAAACTGGGACTGTGGCACAGAATAGTTGATGGACATGTTGTTCTCCTGCTTTGCAGCTTTGTTTGAGTCTGAATCGCGTCTTAAACGGGTACAACTAAGAAAAGCAGATCAATATTTTCTTCTTGTTGTTATTTAATGATGGTTGGCAACCGGCGAAAGGAGCATTAACCGCCTCGATCACTATCTTCTATCCGCCATTGTTGTTTTGAAAGTGAATACCCGACGTGTGCGCCATACATCACATTGTACGTCAGGTAAAGGTGTGTTGTCGGCTATGGCTCTCCCATTGAGATGTGTAACAAGTGCTTCACACACCTGTCGCATAAAACGCCTTAAAAATGTAACAGTCGCTTTAAAAACACAACCCAACGCGCTAAACATGAACAAACAAAAACACCCGTGTTACATTATCATGTATATCCAGGACATCTCTTCTGAACCAAGACAAAGTGGTGCTACAAAGGAATTATTTCTATAGGAGAGTGCATTTAATAGCAGTCTGGCCTGCCACAAAATGCACCGCTAAAAATACAGTTTCTGCTTGTCCCAGCATTTATTAAATTTAAGAGTGAAGTTGTAGGACTGATGCTGGTTAATGGTGTAGGTTTGTGGATGTGACACCTGAACTTGTGTAAAATGACGACCACAGCATATTCTTTTCAGTGAACTTTTGGTTAGTTCACTGTAGCTAGGCAGAGGTGTCTTAAAAGTACCACCTTGTGCAGAAAAAAATGAAGTTCCAGTATAAGAAAGAATAAGAAGAGAAAAAAGCTACACCCTGCTAAATGAAGTAACTTTTAAACATTACTCTAAATGTAACATATAGAAAGGAAAAGTATACGTTACCTAGTAAGTATACTACTAATGCTTCTTGGGACTATATTGGCCCCCAGTATATAGAAGTATACTTGAAATTAGCTTTTAGATGTACTTTTTGTTCACTATAAATGTACTAGCATAATGTCCTTTCCAGTCTATAAGAGTATACTTAAAATATACTGTACTCTAACACAATACTAAACTTCCAAGTATACTGTTAATTTACTTTTTAGTTCATATTTGGCTTACTTCTGATTGAAACATAGTAATTAGAATAGAATAGAATAGAATAGAATTCAACTTTATTGTCATTGCACATGCACAGGTACAGGGCAACGAAATGCAGTTTGCATCCATCCAGAAGCGCTTTAGCCATGATATAGATATATTACAATATATATTAGCAATAATATAGATATGTAAGTATATTACAGAAATGGTGATCTTAGTCCGGAGGCTCCTGTAGCGCCTCCCAGAGGGCAGGAGGGTGAAGAGTCCATGTGATGGGTGACTGGGGTCTTTGATGATTTTCCCAGCCCTTTTCAGACACCGCTTCCTGTAGATGTCTTTTATGGCAGGAAGTGGTGCTCCGGCGATGCGCTGGGCAGTTTTCACGACCCTCTGCAACGCCTTCCGGCGCGAGGCAGAGCAGTTCCCGTACCAGACTGTTATACAGTTGGTCAGGATGCTCTCGATGGTGCAGCGATAGAAGTTCACCAGGATGTCTGAGGACAGGTGGTTCTTCCTCAGAGTCCTCAAGAAGAAGAGGCGCTGGTGAGCCTTCTTGACCAGCTTGGAGCAGTTGGTCGTCCAGATGAGATCCTCGGAGATGTGGACTCCCAGGAACTTGAAGCTGCTCACACGCTCCACAGCCGTCCCCTTAACCCTTTAGAGCCGATCGGAGCGGGAATGATCTGTTATGCGTAACTATTTTTAAATCCCAGTAGCACTGCAACCACGTAAGCTAGCGCAAAAATTTTTTTTGCATATGAAACCGGAGGAGTTGTACTTACATCTGATGCCATCAGCTTGTCCTAGGTCACGGTTTCCTTCCACATAAAGCTTTGCAAAAACTGCATAAAAAGCGCTTGCAGGAACAAAAACATAATATTCCAGAAACACGCTTTACCGATCTGATCAGCTGTTCAAAACACTTCCTATGTTGGAATAGACGTCAGCGCGAACTTTTGCATTTCCGCCATTACCTGCCCGAAACCGGAAGTGACGTCATTTTCGCGGAAATGTAGTCTTTTTTGCGATCAGGGCCTCAGGGCCTATACTGCTCTTTTTAAAAGTTATCTTTGACTTTATGACTTTCTGTGTCGTTTCTGGGATTCTTAGGACTCATATTGCACTGCTGGAAATAGTTTATTTTGATGCATATGCTGCTTTTTTGCAAATTTGCAGTATAATATTTATTTTCATTTTTCCTGCAGTGTATAAAAATTGGTGTATTTCAAAAATAAAACTATGAAGACACTCAAAATAAATTTCCTGTGGTGGGAAACTATTTTGTGCAACTTTTTTGTATTTACAGTTTTGAGGGATAAGACTCTTAAATTTCTCTAACTACAAATATATGTTAAAAAATCAAAAACGATTTTCAATTTTTTTGTAGTTTATTGCACTTTTTTGCAATTTATGTAATTACTATGCACTTAATGAATACATATTATTAAAATCTGGGCTATAATGGTTGTATTGATGTATAGCAACTTGAAATGCTCCCAAAAATGGCTCCACAGCATGTAAAAATATAATATAAGCTCTGGCGGACTTGGTTCTATGGTAGGTCTTAAAGGGTTAATGTGGATGGGTGGATGTGGGTCAGCATTCCTCCTGTAGTCCACGATGAGCTCCTTGGTCTTCTCGGTGTTAAGCAGCAGGTTGTTTGTGTCGCACCACTCAGCCAGACGATCCACCTCCTCCCTGTAGGCGGCCTCATCGTTGTCACTGATGAGGCCAATCACCGTGGTGTCATCTGCAAACTTAATGATGGTGTTGGAACCATCAGCAGGTCTGCAGTAGTGGGTGAAGAGGGAGTAGAGGAAAGGGCTCATCACACAGCCTTGTGGTACACCGGTGTTCATTGTGATTTTAGATGAGCAGTGGTTATCCAGCCGGACATGTTGGGGGCGGTTGGTCAGGAAGTCATTTGCAGATGAGGGAACTGATGCCCAGGTCTGTCAGTTTCCTGATGAGTTGTGAGGGGTGGATTGTATTGAACGCTGAACTGAAGTCTATAAACAGCATTCTGGCGTAGGTGTTGTTGTTGTCCAGGTGTGAGAGGACAGAGTGCAGTGCGATGGAGACTGCATCCTCTGTGCTCCTGTTCTGGCGGTATGCAAATTGGTGGGGGTCCAGGGTGGGGGGGAGAAAGGATTTGAAGTGTGCTAGGACCAGCTGCTCTAAGCACTTAGTGATGATGGGGGTGAGTGCTACTGGGCGGTAGTCATTGAGGCTAGATGGGTTGGAGTTTTTGGGTATCGGGACGATGGAGGTGAAACATATTTTTCACATGTAACAAATCAATCAATTCCCCAGACAGTCAGATGATAGTTCCAACTATCAGAAGGCTTCCTTTGCAGAGAACTACACTCATAGTTCAAGTACCAGAATTATATTGTAAACAGGTGAGAAAATGATTTTAGAGTTGAGGTTTATTAACCATTAACCCTTTTCACTCACGGTTTAAACAATTATTTTCATTCCACTTTGTTCAAAAGGTAAAAGACAAATTCTTGTTTAAAACATCAATTATTTGTTTCATAGTTGTTTTAATTTTACAGTTAAAGCACTACAATGCATGCTGGTGTCACGATCCTGGGTCTTAGGACCCAGTGTTTTGAGTTTTAGTTCATCTTAATGTGTATAGTATGTTAAGCTCATTAGGCCTCCTATGTTCATTTGCTTATTAGTTCCCCCTTGTGTTTCCAACCCATGTTAAGTCTCCCCTGCTCTTCATGTGTTTCATGTCTGTGTCTTACATTGTCAAGTTCCGGTTATCATGTCTGCGTCTCATTATGTTTCCTATTTTATTTGGAAGAGATCCTGTGCTTTTATATCATGGTTTATGTTTTGAGTCCTTTGATGTACTGTTTCTTGTTTCCCTAGATCTCAGATATTTATGGTTATCTTAGGTTTAGCTCTTTGGCTTTGTTATATGGCTTCCCTGTGTTCCATGTTATGTCCACTGTGATGTTTTGTACCACGTTTCAGGTTCCTATGTTCTGTCTCCCCAGTTGCTGTTAAGTTTGCGTGTTTTAGAATTCAGTCAGTGTGTTTCCTGTTTTACTTTGAAGGTCCATGCCTCATGTGAGTGTTTCTAGCTTTGCTTGTCTCGTCAGTCCTGATTTCTCCGAGCTGTGCCCTCCTTCTGTGTCTCATTCCCTCGTTATCCCTCTGTGTATTTAAACCCTGTGTTTCTCTTTGTCAGTGTCGTAGTCTCCCTCATGCTGTGTGTGATTCTCCCCGTGGGTCCTGGTATACTTTATGTTTAGCTTTCCCAGTTTAGTTTAGTACTGTTTTTGTGTTTCACCCTTTGCCAGCATTAAAGCTGTGTTTTTGAGTTTACGTTTTGTCTCCGTGAGTTTGCGTTTGGGTCCTCTCCTGCCTGCCACACAGTCGAATCATGACAGCTGGGTATTTCATTGTACTTCTTAGTATACTTCAGGTATACTTCAAATACTCTACATACTACCGTACATAGTATACTACAAGCACTACTATACTACAAGTATAGACAATTTTTTTTATACTTTTCTGTATACTTCGAACTGGACTTAAAGTATGCTTAAATGTAATGTGGTCTAAAATCTATAAAAGTACATAGAAAGTGAACTAAAAGTATACTTCCTTGTTTTCAAGTTTACTTATAATATACTTGATATTCTTTTTTTGTAAGGGTGAGACTGGTTGTTTGATACAAAGTGGACTGTAATTATGTTTCACATTGTTTGAATAAACAAATAAATGTATTAATATATGAGGTTCAATTCAAGAAATTCCATTTTAGTGTAGCTGCAACTTAGTCCTTAAGTTAAAAATGATGCTGCATATTGTAGTTTACATGTCATAATACTCTCACAATGAATTGCATTTTATGGTAATACACTCGGAATGAGGATTTAAGTAATTACTCTTAGATCTACAGTAAAAAACACCAGAAATCCAGATGGTGTAATAGTATAATCTCAGTAACATCACCAATTAATACATTTGCTGTATTTTACAGCTGTTTCCATGAGTACAGTGAGTTACCATAAAAATAATGTAATCTCATGGAATTTTCCCACAATGACATGCAAATTACAGTACTAAACTGCTAACATCCTTTAGAGTTTTTTACTGTTGATTTTGCAGTACAAAGCTATGGAAATTACTGCAAAGGCTAACAGTGTACTTTGTTTTAGAGCTGCTTGTTGGTTAAAAATTGATTTGTGAAGAAATTCATGAAGACATTACTTGTTCAGGTGAAAAAATGCTTGGCTTCTCGAGCTCTGACTCTCTCAGTCTGGCTACCATGTGGGAACCCCCCCCCCCAAAAAAAAAAAAACCAAAAACGAAAAGCTTGTTCTTAATTTCTTCAGTCAGTGATGAGTAAAATGTGCTAGCTTTGTGGGGAATTATTTTTTTGTATAGAGAAATAAACTGGTTTCAGTGTAAATCATCTAAATTAGTGACACTCTATTTCCTTGTAGCTTGCGGGTTATTTGTTTTAAGGTGCACGTTTCTGAGTTATGCCAGGGAATCGTGCATCTCTGAGGAGCTATGGTATCCAGGATCAAGCATAAATGATTACATAGATATCAGTATATGTGTGTGGTATCAGTTATCAATGTTGTGCCACAGTTTTCCATTTTGGACTTTGTGTTATGCACTACCTACACCAGTAAGACTCAACAATAAAACCACTGACAGCATAAATGAATGCATTGATCTGGTGGGAAACTTCGGCTCCTGACATTCATATGAACACTTTGTCATGCACTCCTCACTTAAACATACGGAGAATTTTTCCCCTTTTTCTCTTCTTGTGCTTGAGGTATAATTGCATGTATGCTTAGTATCGTAATGTGTATGAGTAAAGGATAAACATAAAAATGTTGCCTTTCAGGGTTGTGTTGGGAAACTGCAGGACTGGTTTGCCAAAAACTACCTAAGCACAGCGGCAGGAGTGGTCTCCATGTTTATCTTACAGGTACAGTTTCTCCCCATTACAGCTGCCAGTTAGGAATGCAGCAGGTGTTGTCCACTAGTGGAAACCTTAACATCCATCAGATCAGCGATTCGTCTAGGGTTGGGGTTGTTTTATTTATTATTTTTATTTTTAGGGTAAACTCAAACATTTTCTGGCTAATGAGATTTTAACAGAATATTGTAAACTTTTTTTCTCTGCTCATCTTCTCTTTTTTTTTACAGTTTCTTTGCATGTCTATCACCCTCCCTCTCTTTTGCTGCTTTGCTGTACGTGGACAGGGTTACTGAAAAAGGTCCAGAGGAACTCTACCTGCAATTCACAGATACTTTCCACATGTCAAGACGATGCTTTTCCCTATCTCAGCTTTTTATTAATCTGTTCCGAACACCAAAAAATCCGCTGCTATTTCCATCTGTCAAAAAGGGAGCTAGCTGATTATCGCCATTAAGAATATCATATGAGGTGACAGATCATTAAATGTGATACGGAGACATGTAATTGGATAAAAAGTGATGACATGATTGTGTTAGCACTATTCCAACCCTGTAGGATGTCAAGACATTTTCTCCCTGTGAGTGCTGGGTGTTCACCACTTCCTTGTATGTTAGACTTGAGATAGACTAAAACCATAGCAAAAGGACTCAAAATCTTGTAGGTAGTGTAGTGGTTTTTAGTACTGACATTTCACCCCCTCTTCTGTAAGAATTAGCCAACACCACCTGTCTTAGAAATGTCCTGCTTCTCTTCTAATTAAAGTCCTGGCTAACGTCACATCCTGGTGTTTTTAAAGTGAATCTGAGCATCTTCCATCTTCTACTGTTATCAGCTCAGTTTGGTAGACTGTCTAAAACCAGCATGTAGGCTTGTTTAGCCTCTTAACATCCGCCAGGTCATCAGTGAGTTGACTAGTATTAGCCACATGCTAATTAGGAATATTTTTGTGAGCTAGACAATGTTACTTTTCAAATGAAGTCACATACTTTTAGGCATTACAGTTTTTCTGATAAAAGCTTACCCCTCACCCCTAACACTAACCTTTGGTTGCCAGTGACAAAGTGGATGTAAATGAGGTTAAGAACTAGCATGACGTTGTAATGAGGTCGAAACTCTCAGTTGACTGCAGCAATGTTCTTAAGGTAGTGCCATTAAGATCAAATTATGTATAACCTGGTGTGCTGTGGTAATAAAGAAATCACAGTTGTCTCAGTTTTAAGTTGTGAAGTGTTTTAATTTTTTTATGATTTCTTTATTTAATCACGTTTATGTGTTTTCTGGTTTAGCTGATCCAGCTGATTTATCCTGTGAATTCCCCAGTAGTTCTTGAAAAGAGGGGCATTTAAACTTGTGTATGGTCCCTTAATGTATTTAATAAAATAATATATATGCTGATTGTGATTTATGGTGGGTTTTTTGTGTGTCCGTTTGTCTTATCTGCCAGTACACTTTCTAAGAGATGAGTCAGAATGCAAGCCCAACCCACAGATCTCTGGTATTTTTAGGATGTTCTTGTTTGGTAGGGCCCAACTATTGGCCCCAAATTATCTTAAAGACCTCATGGGTACCATATCATCCCATTAGAGCACTTTGCTTTTAGACAGCTGGGTTACTTGTTGCTCCTAGAGTATTTAAGTATTTAGTATTTGCTCACAGGGGGTCATATGATTGCTGGGGTTTTCTCTGTTTTCTTTGTTGTAAGGTCTTTAACTTACAATATAAATCGCCTTGAGGCAACTGTTGTTGTAATTTGGCACTATGTAAATTAAGTTGAATTCCCAGAGCTTCTTTTCTCATTACATCCGTCATACTCCACTAACAAATAACAAAACAATCAAACAAAACAAGAAAAACACTACAATACTCCAAAAACACATTTGCGTACCTCCAGATTTTCTTTCTCTCTCTTTCGCTCTTTTTTTAATTTAATTTTTTACGTATCTGTCACCCTTAAATGTTTTTTTGTCTTTCTTATTATGTATTTTTGTGCTGGCTTTGAGCAACTGTCTGAGAGCAACTTTTTAGCCCTGAAAACAACTAAATACAGCTTACAGTTAAACTGCTAAAAGTGACATGGGAGTAGTTTCCTGCTACTTTCGGCTGCTCCCTTATCACAAGGGGTCACCAATGAGAGCAGTGCCACATGTCTGATTTGGGAGATCCCCTTCCTGATGTAATCCCAAAGGCAAGTTGTCTTGTCTTGTTGCTGGAGTCTTGAAGAGTACCATCGCAAAGTTAAAAAAAAAAAAGGCAAAACCACTCATCACCCTTTAAGGGTAAGTATATGGGACCTTTAAAATATGATGATCATTTAGAGTATTATGTAGGATTAGGAAGAAGTAGGTATCTCTGAATTGTGAACCGGCACTGCATGAAATAAAGAAATGTATTTATAGATAGCGGTAGTGCAACGGGCATCAATCTGGATCACTGTGTCTGTCTTTTGACTTACATGGCAGGTATTAATGTAATGCCTGTGGCCATGTGGAAGCTTTGATAATGAAGGTGATGTTTATTAAAAAGCATCTCTGTGGCAGCAGAACCACACAGGATGCTTGCGTTTGCGCTGAAGATTTATCAGTCTGGCATGGCGAGAAATGCATGTTAACAACATCCTCCTGTGGTGTGATATTTGTCCTGATTGATGTCTCCAACAATTTTTCCTGAGATGTTTTTATGATCGCTGTCTTCTTTCAGCTTCAGGCATCCTTTGAGTGTGTTGTTGTGGAGTGGCATATTTAACCCTTTAAGACCTATAGAACCAAGTTCGCCAGAGCTTATATTATATTTTTACATGCTGTGGAGCCATTTTTGGGAGCATTTCAAGTTGATATACATCAATACAATCATTATAGCCCAAATTTTAATAATATGTCTGCATTAAGTGCATAGTAATTACATAAATTGCAAAAAAGTGCAATAAACCACAAAAAAAATTAAAATCGTTTTTTTAATGATGTTTTTTTTAACATATATTTCTAGTTAGACAAATTTAAGAGGTTTATCCCTCAAAGCTGTAAATACAAAAAGTTGCACAAAATAGTTTCCCACCACAGGAAATTTATTTTGAGTGTCTTCATAGTTTTATTTTTGAAATACACCAATTTTTATATACTGCAGGAAAAACAAAAATAAATATTATAATGCAAATTTGCAAAAAAACCCAGCATATGCATCAAAATAAACTATTTCCAGCAGTGCAATTTGAGTCCTAAGCATCCCAGAAACGACACAGAAAGTCATAAAGTCAAACATAACTTTTAAAAACACCCGTATAGGCTCATAAGGCCCTGATAGTAAAAAACTACATTTCCGCAAAATGACGTCACTTCCAGTTTCGGGCAGGACATGGAGGACATGCAATAGTTCGTGCTGATGGACGTAGGATGTGTTACAAACAGCTGATCGGATCAGTGTTTCTGGAATATTATGTTTTTGTTGCTGCAAGTGCTTTTTATGCAGTTTTTGCAAAGCTATATGTGGAAGGAAACTGTGAGCTAGGACAACCTGGTGGCATAAGATGTAAGTACCACTCCTCCTGGTTTCATATGCAAAAAAAATTATTGCGCTAGCTTACGTGGTTGCAGTGCTACCCAGATTTAAAAATAGTTATGCAAAACAGAGCGTGCCCGCTCCCACCGGCTTTTAAAGGGTTAATATCTAATAGGTTTGCTGCACTTATCACTTATATTTTTTAATTAGCTGGAACAAAGAAAGTCTGAGAGAAATTGTGTCAAATTAAGTGTTCTATCATGTACTGCACCACCATGTTCACTGGCCCACATAGCAAAATTGGTATGGCCCGGATCAGGCCCACACAATGTGCTTACCCATATGGAAAAGATATATATAAATCTTATAAGGTTTGTATCTGTCTTGTGTGAAACTTGTATGAAAAGCATACAAGAGTAAAAACAGATATAAGATCCCTTAAAAAATTATATAATGAAACTTTTATGTTTTGGATACTT
This sequence comes from Maylandia zebra, assembly GCF_041146795.1. Taxonomy (NCBI): domain Eukaryota; kingdom Metazoa; phylum Chordata; class Actinopteri; order Cichliformes; family Cichlidae; genus Maylandia; species Maylandia zebra. Next base: position 10,040,713 of record NC_135178.1, read on the forward strand.
ACTAAAACAATATACTGTATGAAAGTAATGTGAAAGTGGCCACTTTCATGAGTAAATCATGTAAGCCTTATATGATTTACTCATGAAAGTGGCCACTTTCATGAGTTAAGTCATATAAGTTTTTACTATTTCTTTTCCATATGGGTACACATGGCCCACATACCGCAAAGAATGACGGCCCTTTAGTGGCCCACACATGGGCCAGCACAAGGCCAGTTGCATACACACTGGTGGTCCTGTGCTGGCCCATGTGTGGATTACCTCTGGCAAACCTGATCTGAGCCACCAAAGGGCCGTCAATCTTTGCGGTATGTGGGCCATCTGTAGGTGGTGTGCAGCCACGGGCCAGTTGTAGACACACTGCTGGCCCTGTGCTGGCCCAGAACAGTTTTACCTCTGGCCCCAGATGTCAGCCTAATGTATACCTTAATCAAGCCATGCAATAACAACATGTGCCAGAACATGCAAAACAGTGCAACAGTAACAATGCCATTAACTCTGTTCAGACAGTGAATGGACTGATTCTTATATGGCGCTTTTCTAATCTCCCAGATTACTCAAAGTGCTCTATACAACATGCCACCCAATCACACAATTTCGCTTAACTGAGGGCATTCATACACATTCATACTCTTGACATGCAGACTGGAGGAGGCAGGGATCTAACCACTAACCTTCCGATCCGTTTGTAACCTGCTTTACCACCTGAGCTACAGCCTCCCACTGGCAAAGATGAGTAAACCCTCACTAGGTTTTGGATAAAGTACACTCACAAACCTGTCAAACCTGCATTTGAGACATTGGCTACCATAGCAGTATAGTATTGCAACATGGCATTTGGGTCTTCTAACTAAAATAGGAAAATAGGAACATAAATAGTGCCATTATTGCCAGACGTGGCCCACATCTGGTTGACATACACCCTGCCATGACACCAGTCAGTCAGAAGTGCCAGCTTGATGCCAGATCCGGGCTAGACCTGTTTTCCATGAGCCTGGGCCCCATAACCCAAACCATAATCGGGCCAGATATTGCATGCCAACGCATAAACAGTGGCATCATTGCCAGACCTGGCACACATCTGGTTGACATACACTCTGCCAAAACACCAGTCAGTCAGAAGTGGCAACTTGATGCCAGATCGGGACCAGACCTGTTTTCTGTGGATCTGGGCCACATAAACCAAACCACAATCGAGCCAAATATGGCATGCCATCACATAGTGCCATCTATGCCAGACCTGGCCCATATCTGGATGACATACGTCTTATCATGCCAGAAGTCAGCTAGCAGTGCTGACTTGATACCAGATCCGGGCCAGACCTGTGGGGGTTGGTTTTGTAATGTGCTAACAAGATGGACTGATGAGAGCACAACATCTGTTTGTTAAACAAGCTGAGGGAACAAATTCAGGCCAGGGACTGTGTTCAATGATTACAGAGTTAAAGCACAGGATGAGCTGCATTTGCAGAAAGATTTGGACCAAAACCAATCCATCTTAGTTGCTTTGTCTTATTAGACATTATGAGACAGCTCTATAGCAATACTTGTCCTAAATACATGTTGCAAATATAGACTGTATATAAAAGATGCACAAACACACTGTTAGTTCACCCACTGATTTCTAGACTGATCATTTTGAAACTTTAGCATTAGCATATTGGCGGCCCATGTTGAATGAGGAGTAACTTTGGAGTAGAGAGTGGTCAGATAACACTAGCATGGTTATCTATTTAGGTTCTCAGTCATCCAGGCCGTGGTAGCCTTGCATGCTCGGTTAGCAATCTGTATCCATAAAATGTACAGGAACAGGTAACATAACTATGTCCCTTTGATACAATTATGAAAACTGCAAAATGTCCAATAATGCCCAACCTGTTTTTGTACCAACTGGGTTATTTTAACATGGGAGGTTATAGGGATGGTCTTAGTTTTAGAAACAACCTCAAGTGTCCATGATAAGATCAAAATGAACCAAGCAAGACAAATTAGCATAATTAGCCACAATCAGGAAAAAAGTGCAGATAGGGAAACATAGACGTGATGGGAGTTTATGTGATTTATAACGCATGCTTCTTTGGTGTTCTTTTTGGAGAGAAGATGAACAAACTTAAATTATACGTTTTCAGTAAGTTTTCAAAATGTATGAAATGGTTGAAGGTTCAAGTTAACATGGCGCCATAGACCTTCGTGTGTTCAGTGGACCAGACAGACAAATGGTGCCACTCCCAGGTGAATAAAGTTTTTACATTATGGTACAAACAAGACATGACTGTGATTGGTTAAAAAGTTGGGGAAGAGCCTTGGCTCTCCCGCATTTGGCACTTGGTTTGACTCCTGGCTCATCTTACATTCAAGTCCAGTTGGGCATTTCCGTGTGAAGAGAAAAAGGGGAAAAAACTCCTCCCTACTTAGTCAAAGGAGCTTGCAAAGAAAAGCGTCTGGACTTCTTTAAGTTGCTTGAAGACGTTTCACCTCTCACCCGAGAAGCTTCTTCAGTTCTAAGGTCAAATGGTGGGGAGTCCTAGATTTAAACCCAGTGGGAGTATCCCCCCACAGAGGGACAAAAGGACCCCCTGATGATCAGCCAGGGTTTCGGGTGAGCTCATTGTGAAACCTGGCCCCACCTTATCATGTGAATTCCTGAGGTCAGATGGCCCAGGATGTGAGTGGGCGTTTCACAATGAGCTCACCCGAAACCCTGGCTGACTGGGACCCACACCCATTTTCACACCTTGGCTCAGGCGATTGGAGGATCATCAGGGGGTTCTAAGCCATTTATCAACAACAGCACAAATAAAAGGAAACTGCATGAATCCAGTCTTGATGACTGTTATGTGACCACATTAAAAAATCCCTTTGATCCAAAGGCTTTGTCCCCTGACCTCGGGTGTTTTGTGGACTACTGCAGCACTCCTCTGAGACATTAATCAACATCAAATTCTGAACTGACAGATAAGACATAAGATGTGAGCTCTCAGCTGCCCTCAAAGGATGCAAAGTATGGGTCTTCCACAGATCAAGGAGGCAAAAAAGAGACCAAAGCACAAAACTTGATGTGTGAGAGGATGCTCTTAAACCCCTCACCAACATTTGACTACAATGGACATCTTGTTATCCACATTGTATCCCTTTAAGATTTTTGGAAGATGAAGACAGCTACAGTACAAAAATCAAAGTTGCCAAATATTTCAAGATGGACTATTTCCCATTGCTGGACTCACTGTGAAAGATCTGGACCCCACACAGCATTCAGGTGACCACAAAAATGTTCCTTTGTGGTTTGGCACCATGATCTTTTCCTGACACTCAGCTTGCAGCTGACTCCATACTTCACACTCTCTCGTCTCAGGTCCCTGGAATCGGGAAAAGGAAGAAGACGTCGTTAGCACCTGCCCAATCAGCCTTCCTGGCAGAGCACCTTGGCTCCACTGCAACACCGCTCCGCTGCAGCGGAGCCAGAGACCACACCCCTGCCACAGATTTAGACCTCACAAGTTAACTGGTAACTTGCCTTTCTATTTTCCATTCATCCCACAGACTCTCCGGAGCTGAGGGAGGAGGGCGATGCATTCTATCTATCCTGCTAGGAGATCAAACAGAACAGGATTACACTGACTGACTCCCAGAAAAAGAAGAAACTCCTAAAGGAAAAGCAAGAGAGCTCTGAAGAGCATTGTAGTACACAGCAGGTATCGTTAAATAAAAAGGAAAGCAACAGGATGATGTAATTGCCACTGATTAGTTGGCAAAATGTCATATGACATTAGCCTGAAATGTTGGAGTGTTTCAAATCTGCAACTCATTCAGCTTTTAATGACAGAAAAGTCATCTTATCAAAATTCCAAATACTACACACAATGTTTCTGTTAGCAGTTCTATTGTGAAAGAATTGTTCAGTTGTTTTTCTTAAATAATCAAAAGAACCAGATTTTAAAATTCATGATCATTACCACAGAGTAGAGATTACGATAAATACAAACACTGTGATGTGTGTGTTTCACTACTCCCTCTCTCTTTTTTTTCTCCTTGCCTTTCCCTGTATCTACAGGTGCCCGGAAACTCCTGCTGGGAAGGTCTCTGCTGAAGTAGCTCACTGTATATACCGTAATACAGATTTAAAGTTGGTTGTGTCAACAAACAGGTACAATAGGAAAATATTTATGCATTTGTAGAGCAGTTTTAAAGTACAAAAAGTGCATTTTCTATTGTGAAAGAATCAGCTGCTTTTGATAGAAAACCAGTGTAGTGCATAAAACTCTTACTTGACTTCATCACTGCCTGAATGACATGACAATAAACGTATTTTAAAATTACTTTTCTCTGTTTGTTCAATCAAGTATACTTTTTATGTATGGTTTTTACTTACCTTCACTTCAGCATTGTTACTTACACAGGATACTTTCACTTGTATCTACTTGTAAAATATTATATTGGTTCTATTGTGAGATATATACACATTTCTGCAAATACAAAATTGAAATAATCTTCTATATGAATTTGCCCCAAAAAACCACAAGGTGGGAGCATCAGAAAATGGCTCAGCCACTTGAGGTAGATGAACATGTGTTACAATGTTTCTTTCATACTTGAATATAGCCATAATTTGTAAATTATGTCATATACAATGCAGTGAATTTATCAGAGAATGTATCTCTTTATTCATTTATTTAAGCTGGATAAAATAAAGTGGGATCAGCAGGCTCCATTTCCACAGGAAGCTGAGATGTATGCAGTAAAGAGGCGTGTTCTCTGCTGCGGTCAACTGGGGAGCAGCCTCGGAGCTGGGGGAGCTGGGGGAAACCAACAGACTGACTACACTGATTAAGAAGGTTGGCTCTGTGACTGGCTGTAGACTCAACACTTTTAAAGCTGTGATGTGGAGGAGGTCACTGAGCAAACTGTTACCCTTCATGGATAATTGTGACTATCCTATGCTTCACTTACTTGATAGGCAGCAGAGCAGTTTATACGGACAGACAAAAAATCCTTTATACCTCTTGCTGTTCCCCTCTGGCATGTTCTCTGTATTTAAAATGTTCATTGCCATTAAAAGATATACCATATTTATCTATCATTCTATGAGACAGTGAGAGAGATGACACAGAGAGCAATGAGATTTAAAAAACAAAAAACTATATATATATATATATATATATATATATATATATATATATTAGGGGTGCAACGATATTCGTATCGATATTGAACCGTTCGATACAGTGCTTTCGGTTCGGTACGCATATGTGTCGAACAATACAACATTTGTAATTTATTTTATCAATTTTCCTTCTGACGATGCTGTCTGTGTTGAGCGCTCAGTGAATCTGTGTTCGACTACTCCGCCTAGGCTGCACTGTCGAGCGCAGATCCACTGAGCGCTCAACACAGACAGCATAGTCAGAGGGAAGAGCGCAGGGCAAGCTAGCGAGACAGAAGTTAAGCTCTCCTTGCAACAGGCAAATTGAACGTCATTCAGATCTGGCGTTTGGAATTATTTTGGTTTTCATGTGACGTATGACCCTGAAGGTAAGCGAGTCATGGACTAAAGTAAAACAGTATGTTGAATGTGCCATGCAATGCTCAATTACATTGGTGTGAACTAGTGTGTTAGCGCAGTTAGCTCGTTAACGTGTTGGCCGTCTAGCCCCATGCACGGAGTGATCGGCGGTAGCTCGTTAACGGAGATTTGCCGTGTTGTGGCGTTAAGGTAATTTCAACGAGATTAACCTGAAAGCACTAGCGGGAACATAACGAATATGACTGCACATTTACGCCGACATCATCGTAGTGCAAAGACAAGTGGAAGCAGACAAAAAAAAGCAAGCATGCTACTAACTTTAGCCGAGTCATTTAGACAGCTGTTAGCACATGATTCTCCTTATGCTGCAGAGAATATAGCCCAGAAGAAGCGGATAGTATAGCTTTTATTTTGGAAAGAGACATTTCTCTGTAATAAACTCTCTTTTCCAAAGATGAGTGATTCCTCAATCAGATACAGGGCTTGCAATATCGCTAGCCCGACGTCCCGGAGCTAGCGATTTTTTCAGTCGGGCTACCAAAATCTATCTCTTCCCTGCCCGTCGGGCTATTGTAGGAAAAATATATGTCAATGCTTTTGCATTCTTTCGGAAATGTAGCTGGGTAATTATGTCATTGGCATCGGTGAGCCACTGTCAATATGTGACATATTGAAGTCGCGTTTGAATTTGCGCTTGTTTTTTTGCTTTCACTTTGCAATCGTGCGAACTGTGTATAGAGAGCGACAGCACTGATCTGTGAGTGATGATAATTTGTGCACCAATTCCTCTGACATCGTCTTATTAATCGTTAGCTTACTATGCAAACATGACAAGTGAAATCTCCCGCAGCAAGCTTAAACATGTGAGAGGTTGATCGCGCAGAGAATCGCTGAGCTTATGTGAGTGCATGTGTAAAAGCATTTCAGTTCTGCTGAGCCAAATAAGACAGGTCAGGGTGAAGAAGTGACAGCCAAAGAAAAGCTTACCACAAAAGGGAGAAGTTATGACAAATCAGACTATGAGGCAAAAAGAAAGTGCAGCTTTATGGTTTCATGGACAAAAGAATTTCTGTGGCTGCAATATGATGAGCTAAATAACCAGGGCTGCACATAAGTGGTCCGCAGGTGCGCATTCGCTGTCAAAATAAAAAACACGCACAAGGGTTAGGGTTAAATTCAAAAACTGTACTTTTGAGTTAAAATATATATTTATAATTTTAATAAATGACAAATTAAAAATGCATGAACATTTTTTTGTATCGAAAAAATATCGAACCGTGACACCAAAGTATCGAACCGAACCGAACCGTGAATTTTGTGTATCGTTGCACCCCTAATATATATATATATATATATATATATATATATATATATATATATATATATATATATATATATATATATATTAAAAAATCCCTGAATATAGAATAATAATTATAGTAAATGAAATGGTGACTTGTTATGTCTACCCTTTAGGTAATTTGAGATAAGGTGTCTAAAATAGTATAGCCAGTAGGCTTAATTAAAGTTACAGTTAGAGCTTTGCATTCAGAAATAAACAGTTTAATCCAAAACCTGATAACATATAAACCCTTGGTCCTGAGATTTTAAAGTTTTGACATTATCTTTTTGTCTCTCAGCTTGTTGGTTGGAGCTAAGCTGCTAGGTTTTCTAAGCTGAATCTATAAACCATAGAGGTGCAGGGTAAAGCCAAAACTGACGCTCTAACTTCTTGAACAGTGTGTGGCCATATTATTTGTCAGATAATACCATAAAAAATGCTCTAACATGCACCAACAGCACAAATCCTGTCAAGCGGTCTAGCTCAGTGACTCTAATTAGTGAAGTAAAGCCAAGGAGACGACTACCAGCTATAGCTTTAATTGACAGGTGTGCTGACAAACCTGTTAATTAAAGCATCCACTACCCAAACTGCAAGGCTTACCACTATCAAAATAGAGGAAAAATATATAAAGAAAATTACCTGCACACAGTTGTTACTCTAGCCTCAGAGAGCAAAACAAGTTTTAGTAAAACAGCAATAAAGAGTGCAGTTTCAGTGCATGCACAGTCACATGCAGTTTCACACATAAACTGCAAGCAGCTATCCAGCACATTCAGTGTTAATAATAATAATAATAATAATAATAATGGATTGCATTTGTATAGCACTTTTCGGGACCCTCAAAGCGCTGTACAATTCCACTATTCATTCACTCTCACATTCACACACTGGTGGAGGCAGCTACAGTTTCAGCCACAGCTGCCCTGGGGCAGACTGACAGAAGCGAGGCTGCCATATCACTCCTTCGGCCCCTCTGGCCAACATCAGTAGGCGGTAGGTGAAGTATCTTGCCCAAGGACACAACAACGGAGACTGTCCGAGCCGGGGCTCGAACTGGCAACCTTCTGGTTACAAGACGAACTGCCAACTCTTTGAGCCTAACACCCTTTTAACTACAGGATGACACAAGAAAGCCAGATATGTAGCACTGCAGCTATCCACCCAACACACGCCACCTCCCCTTGGGAAATGAATGATATTCTATCTGGGCTAGTGGCCTGCATCATTCTGTTGGCAAATGGTGGTTTCACCTCTATCATCACACTCTTCTTCCTCCTCCAGGTTTCTCTGGGCTTCTGTGCCATCATATGTCATCTACAACGTAAAACAAAGCAGGTCACTCAGGTAAGTAGGTCATCGCACAGCTGAAGTTGCGAATCCCTCCGGCTTCAGCACATGGCTATGTACTGCGCATGTTGCTACTCTGCCAACTGCTCCCCAAAGACATCAGACATGTGGAGACAAGGCACGTTTCTCTGCTGGAGACTCAATGTGCCAAGTGACCTGCTCATTTTCCACCCGCGTCAGCTCCTGCCTTAATTGAATAAGAGGAATTCTATTTTTTCCTCTCTGTTTGTCTACTTTCTTTACAGCATAGTTTGTACTTGGTGGCAACAACAAACACATTCATTTTAGCTCTTTAGCTATGAACTGCAACCAGCGACATTAATCTTTCATGTATGGAGGAGTAGCTCTCGAGAAAGCTGCATTCTCCCTGTTCTGAACAGCCTGTTTTTAATGTTCAAAATCTGTTTGCTTGCTTTTTTTTCTGGTCTGGTGCACTGGTAAGGTGCACATTTACCAATTACCTGCATGTCAGTGTATTAGCAAATATCTGTAAACTGTAGTACTTACATAGCAGAGAAATATGGGCACAAGAATAGTTTTCACCACAAACAACTGCATCCCTATGGTTATGCCAGGTTGCCAACTCTTTTAATTATAATGCTTTTGGTGTCTGAAACATTTAGTCTCAGAGCCACAGCATCCATCCATTGAAGTAGAGGGAGCCTCAACCAGGCCTGTGGTTTGATTCCGAGCTCTTTGCACGTCGAAGATACTTGGCAAGATACTGACCCCCTGAGTTACCACAATGTGGACATCACTGTGTGTGTGCATGTGAATGCTTAATAAAAAGTGCTCAAGGTTTTGAATGTGCGTGTGAAAGAGATTTGAGTACTCAGTTACAGTAGAAAAGGACTGTTTAGGTCCTGGTCCATATTCTCACAGTGCTCAAGAAGTTCAAACAACTATTTTCAAAGAGATGAGTTTAGCATCAGCAGTAAGGCCCAGTATAAGGTGAGTAAGGATTATTTTGCACTGCTTTATGCAAAGCTAAGAATAAAGATATGAAGGTATGCAAATGTGCAGAATGGGTTACATTTTAAGAACAAGTCCCCCTTCCCTAAAGAAATATACTCATATGCTTTTGGAACCCGAATTTCCCAGAGGAACCCACCCGAGGGATTAATAAAGTTTTATCTTATCTTATCTTATCTCTTATCTTATCTTATATGGAGAGAGAGAGACAGACAATTTTTCCAACCTTTCCTTTTTGAGATTGCACACTAGTTGAGCCAGAATAATTATACACATGCACCTGCTGCAGGTCTTCTTTTCTCTATGGCCTGCAATTAAATCCTGCTGAACAAGATTAAACACTGTGGTGATGCCTCTATGGACTCACATGGTTCTTTTTCTTTATGGAGGTGTGTAGCCAGTGGTGAGAGTTAATAACATGGTCTTAACCACATGAACTAAATAAGGTTCCTGAGCACACACTTTGTTAACATATACACTGACCAGGACAGAGAAATAAAGTGCAATCCACTCAGTTTGACAGATTAAACTGATTAATAGACTAGTACTGACTTCAATTGACATAACACCTAAATGTTTACCTCTTCTATATCCCCTTTTGTAATAATATTAGCATGTTTGAGCACTAGCTCACAATACGAGTTGTATAGCATGGAATAGGCTAATATTTTTTTCAATATTTAAAACAAGATGTTCATAGAGCATTTTAAAAGCATTGTTTTTTCTAAAGAAATACACCAACTGTGTAGTAAGAGGTTGTTTCTTGTACTGGTTAAGAATGCACTAGCTTATTCTATATTTATCTATTTTAGGATGTTATTAATGCTGAATGATAAATTGAATTTTCATTGATTTTGTTTTTTTATGCTCAATGTAGACACTGCAGATGACTACCTAATGTTACCAGTAAAGAAAGACAGAAAAAAGAAAGAAACATTTACATGTTTTTGCATGACAATGCATTCAATCTCAGCATTTAACCATTTATCAAATTAGCCCTGGATTCATTAAATTAATTCCAATTTCATAACACATAATAACAATTTCTATAATTTTTGATACACCTAAAACTGATTGCTTGATTGAATTTGTTTACTTGATCATATTTTTGGTTTAAAGTTCAGATTTTTGATAGTATCATTAAAAATTTAAAACTTAACTAACAGGTTCAGTACTAACTTGTAATGATGTTGACCTTATTCACACACTAAGCTTTGCATGATATCATTCTAATGTTTACTAATAGTCATTAAACATGAAGTACAGCTAAAGCTGATGGGAATGACAATTTGTTCATTACAATAATGAACTGTGAAGAAACTGTGTGATAGCTTGGAAATTAAGGTATTACTGTCACTTATGAACCTACCATATTCCTCGATGCAAAGGTTATATATTTATGGTTATCTTGATTAATGCTTTGTTTACATGCTAAAGAGCTGCACGCTAATGGCCTAAATCTATTTAGCTGAGGCTATTAAAAATGTAGTTTATAAGGTTGTAACCAATTACTGTAAAGTGGCACTGCAATTAATTTGCAATTAATGATTGCAAAAGATTAGAAGTGAGAAAATGTTTATATGTTGATAATTTACTGCTAGATTTTGTTATGGAAATCCACTTAAAACCAGATCCAGTACTGTCAATTTCATAATTGTGATAGAGAATTGTTACCCTACATGAAGCTAAAACTCTAACAATGACCTAAAAAAAGCAAAGATAATATACTGCGAATCAGCAGTGGAATATTAAGTTCTGTTCTTTGTACAGGTTCCAGCTGGACAGTCCTGTTGGAAATGGATGGTAATTTGGCAGGATTTGCATAGTAATAGGGAACTCAATCTCTAGACCCAGGGACAGTTTAGCCAACTTATCACTTGACTGACAGCTGGAGGGAAAACAAGTAAATAGCACAAACTTTCCTTTGCTCAGTTTTGTGTCCCATGCTCTTGTGTGATGACTTTTGTTGTGTAGCTCAATCAGAGGAAATAATAAGGCTTTTTTAAAATCTGACAATATTTGGAACAGTGCTCATATTTCATATCCAGGGGAAATGATAAGAGAGATAAAGTTGTTTCCACATGAATAAGCCTTCGACTATGTATAATTAATGTGAACAGTAAGTAAGAATGGCTGGAAGATAGGCATTCTGTTTGAAGTTGACCCAAATGTTATCACTTAAACAATTTGGGATTGTATCCTCTGACAGCCAGAACTGAACTGGATTTATTATTTAAAAAACATTTTTTGAGTCAGCGTGTATTTTGGGGTTCACAAGAAACCCAAAACACATGAGTTTCATCAACCTTTGCTGATGAAAATATCATCAGCAAAGGTGAGAGACAGCATAAATTGGTTACTCTAAATTAGACAATAATTGCAGGCCAGGGATGAGCTGAAGTTTGCATGGGTAGGCAGGACTTTAACTAGTGTATGCTACGTACAAACTATTTCAAAAAATGTCTACAAGAAGGATCTTAACACTTTGGAGTCTAAGTCATAACCATGATGAACCTTAACCCTAACTCTACCCCCAGGTAATTGCAATTTGTCCTTTTATTCTAATATGTTTTGCCAATCAAGGAATAAAATAACAATCATTCTAACTGACACATGTTAAAAACAATTTACATTTTTTCCAAAAATCTGTTGAGTACATCACTGCTTTCTGTATGCTGCTGCTAAATGGCCATCCCCAAATATCTGCAGACTTTCCCATTGGTTGGTATTTATCTATAAATCTCTCCTTGGGCTGGTTCCCTCTTATCTGTGTGTTTATATGCATAAAAGCTACCACCAGTATAGCCTTCACTCTCATAATGTTGAATGATTTGTCCTGAAAACAGAATTGTCAAAAAATAAAATTATTTAATACTCTGCACCTGTTTCCTGGAATGGTCTACAGAAGGAAATGAAATTGTCTTCTTATAGTTCAATGGGATTTAGGTGTCGAGCCTCACAAGATGTCCCTATTGCCAATCTTGGCAGCCGGGGGTCAGTCCGCCAGGGCCTCCGCTCCTGGCCGCCACCCGGCACACAGGAGAAGGGAGCCAGAGATCGACAGACGGATTAGGGCTGCAGCTGCAGTAATGCAGATGCTGCACCGGTCCATCGTGGTGAAGAGGGAGCTGAGTGTAAAAGCGAAGCTCTCAATTTACCGGTCGATCTATGTCCCTACCCTCACCTATGGCCACGAGCTGTGGGTAGTGACCGAAAGAACGAGATCGCGGATACAAGCGGCAGAAATGAGCTTCCTCCGAAGGGTGGCTGGCCTCTCCCTTAGAGATAGGGTGAGAAGTTCGGCCATCCGGGAGGGGCTCAGAGTAGAGCCGCTGCTGCTCCACATCGAAAGGAGCCAGCTGAGGTGGTTCGGGCATCTGACAAGGATGCCCCCTGGGCGCCTCCTGGGTGAGGTGTTCCAGGCATGTCCCACCGGGAGGAGGCCCCGGGGCAGACCCAGGACACGCTGGAGAGATTATATCTCTCGGCTGGCCTGGGAACGTCTTGGTGTTCCCCCGGATAAGCTGGAGGAGGTGGCTGGGGAGAGAGAGGTCTGGGCCTCTTTGCTTAGGCTGCTGCCCCCGCGACCCGGCCTCGGATAAAGCGGATGAGGATAGACTGTTCATAGACTGTTCTTGAGCCAATCTGAAGGCAACATGATGTTTGCAGGTCTGTAGCGACTGACTGCAGACACTTGGCGACCACTGCACACATAGCCCCTCAGCACCTACTGACCCCTCTGTGTTATTTTACATCCCCTACCACTTCACGGCTGACTTGCCATCATCCCCAATCCCTTCCACTTTATTATTATACCACTAACAGATGCCCGTGGAACGCAATATACAAACAGAATAAACAAAAGACTTGGCTATATCTGCATTGTATTCATAACTAGCCTAGTGTACTCTACTGGACTCAAGTAAACAGATAAGGTGCTAAACACTTGCAGGTAAAACAATGAAGAAAGAAATACAGGCTCCACTGTCTTCTAAATCTCTATCCTAAGCCACAGATGACATCCTGTGTTTCAATGCCCAGCCTCACCTATTCCTGTGTCAGAGCTGACCTCCCCTGTTCTGGTGTCTAAGGTGGCTTCACCTGTGCCTGTCACTGTGTTGTTCTCCCCTTTTCCTGTTCCATTCACCTGCCTCCCTGTCACATTGCCAGCCTCACAGTTTCTGTCACAATGCTGGTCCTCTCGGCTCCTGTCAATCTGCCACTCCAAACAGTTGAAAATGTAGGCCAGTATACCAGTAACACCTGGGTTAACCAAAGAAATGTTTCTAGGACCAGAGGTTTTCTTTTGGAAATATGCCATCAATATGTTCGGCCTCTTTGGGTTCTCACAGACTAGTTCCAGTATGTTGTGTGACCCAAAAAACAAGTTAGTTTAAATTTTGTTTCCATGTACAAGTATACATCTGTATATGGTGCTTTTGTAAAATATAAAAAAAAAAACAATATGAAGATATGAGGCAGGCATAGTCTCCATTTGTATATGCTTGATCTGTCTTTTTTTTTTTATTTCATTCTGCAGTGTAGCTTGTTTCCTTTGATAGTCTGAATCATATTGCACAAATATTTTCATTGACTAAAAGAAGTGCAATATGGTAAATTACACCCCCACCCCCCCACCCCCATTTGCAAAAAAAAACAAAAAACAGTCTTTACATGCATAGGTAGACCACTTGTTGTTGTTTCTGGGTTTGCTAATGCTAATGCTGTGAAGAAGAAAAGAGTGAGAACATCTTTTTAAAATCACTGCTATAAATAGCAGCTGCAGAGAACTGTGTATGTCTATTTTGGTTCAGTGATGCTTGCATGCTTAGTTGAGACGTTTGGGGATGGGGGTGGTGGGCCCACTTGGTGTGAGTCATCGAGTCGTCAGACATCTAAAAAAAGCACACTGATCATAATCCTCATGACTGGCGTCACCAAAGAGACCCAGTTTTCACATCAGGTGTAGAAAGTTCTGAATTGTTACTGCAGCAACACCTCGACTCACAAGTTCAATACTATTGCTAAATTTTATAGAAAGGCCTCAGCGTGAAAGAGCTCGAGGCTGTGTGATTAATGACTGCAAACAGCTGTTTATTCATGTGTCTGTCATACACATACTCACTAAATCAGAACATAAAGATTTTAATGTATGCTGGTGTGCTCTGTTCTGTCCATCTATTGAACCATCAGTACAACTGTAGGGGTTTTACGCCTTGTGGTGACAGTTGTTGTGATTTGGTTCTATATAAATAAAAACTGAACCGAACTGAATTGAATTGAATTGAATCTCACTCTGGGCTTAATCCTTTGTCTCATTTATGTCACTTAGATTGATACACTAAATTAGCTCAAGAAGTAAAGTCCAAGGGGCAAACTCTGCAGCTGAAAACTTAAGCCAGAATTGCCAAAAACTGCAGTTCCTCAACAGGCTCTAAAACGCCAACTTTAAAACTATATTTACAGCCTGGTTCAACAAACAGGTTTGACTTCTACGGATAGTTTTGACCTTTATGACAATTCTGCATGTTTTCTATCATCCAGCTGAATTAGGGGTGTGTTCATATTGAGTGACAGGTGTCCCAACACAGAAAGCTAGAGCCTACTGGTGCCTGAGAAGCCTCATCCACTAATTTAGTCATTAAACTGGACATCTTCGCTGTGTGTGCTTTTGGTCCCAGGTCTATGCTCCAACTTGTCAGAGTTGTTTTGGTGGAAGAAGGGGGAGCTACACAATCTCAGGGGTGAGTGGTTGTTGCTGACTGTATTATCTGCTTCACCATCTGGTTGCTATAAACCTTCATGGACTTGCAGTCCAGCTGCTTTTAGGCAAAAAGCTTTTTACTTTCTGATCTTCTTGTGTACTTGAAAAGTGGTGGCAATAAATTGATCACAAAACTAGTTAGAAGTATGTGACTCTTCACAAAGACAGAGAGAGTGAGAAACTTTAACTACTGCCAAAAAAGAATATGTTCAATATGCCCAATGATCTTGAAAGAACAAGTTCTAATAATTGATTTAATATTATATAACACATTATCCGCAGGTGGGTGTTAAATATTAATCAGTTTATTAATCAGACTATTTAAATCACAGATAATAGACAGCTAAGGTGAATAACTGTATACAGGCTGGATCTGGAACTGAGAAAGATGGAGAATGTAGGTTCAAGGATATGCCATCCAAAGCATAAATTGCAACTCTTAACCTCTACGCCATTCTTGGCATGCTCTCAGCATCGCTAGACTAGTGATATATAAATGCATTAATACAGAACTTCCAAGGTTAGAATTTCCCTTTTAAATCAATGAAGGGCAAATAGATCTCTTGGCAAATAACATTACCGTAAGACTAAAGGCCGGTAATGATGCACTCCACACTGTATATAAATGCCACTTGTTTTGCACATATTCAACTCTGTATATTTTATATATTTTATTATTATTATTATTATTATTATTTTATTTTATTTTTTTACTATTTAATTTGTAAAAATGTGTATACACACACACACACACACACACACACGTAGGAAAATATTTAGTATACACATCCAGAAATGCATACACTATTATATATTGTACATATATTTATTAGTTTCAGGTTGGCCATTCTTGTATTTTGCTCGTTTGTGTTGTTGTGTTTGCACATCTCTGTTGCTTGTGGGGCTCGCACACAAGAATTTCACTCGCATGTGCTGTGCCAGTGTGCCTGCACATGTGATGTGACAATAAAAAGTGATTTGATTTGATTTGATTTGATTTGATTTGATAAGAAGCTGCTCTGCTAATTCGGTATCCAATATTGTCAGGTGCACTTTTTCAGCTGCATTTTAACACTGGTCAGCAATACCATTTATATTCATAACTCAGGTGTTTGGGAAGACTGTCCTTGAATATTAATTTGTAATTTAGCCACGTGTCACAAGAGTGTGTTCCTATACATATAACGTGGACTAATAACACCAAAAAAAGGTTTTCAGGAAAATTGCACAAATCTTTGAATTATTTTACCACCATACTGCAAAAGCCTGATTTAAAACAGCATTTCTTCCACAATGATATGTTGACCTGCATGTGACCTACTACACAAAACATTTGAAAATATGAAATGAGGTTAGAAAATACGACGTGGACACTGTGAACCTTTGCTGTTTCTTTGTCTGCAACCCTGTAATTTTACAAATCTGCTAAGTGCATTCCCTGCCTCATAAAACATTTATAAAGCAGATTTGTAATGCACTTTAATCTGGCATCAGTGTTTTACACCATGCAGTCTTCTTATTAGCTAACTTTGACATCAAATTTATGAATCTATGTTGGAATGTATTTATATCTTTATACCATGGTCTGTCTGTCTGTCTGTCTATCTATCTCAATTCATTATTGTCCCACAAGGGGAAATTAGTTTAGCAGCAGGATAAAAATAAACAGAACAATTCTATAAAATAATAATGACAATAATAGTGATAGAAAGTCCAAGGACAGTTCTTTGCCATTAAGGAGACAAGATGCAGTAGGGATAAAAGAGACCTGAAGTCTTTTAGTCTTCCTCACAGGTACTCTAAAACGGCGGCCTGAAGGCAACAACTCAAACTCACTGTGAAGTGGATGGTTCAAACAATTAATAATAGAACGAGCCTTTCTAAGCACATTTCTAATGTAGATGGCCAAAAGACCATCTTGCGAGCGCCCTGAAATTTTTTGCTAGCAGTTTTTACCAGAAGTCCCAACCAATTGTTATTCTTCACCGTCAGGTTACCAAACCAGGCAGCTATACAAAAAGACATCACAAATTCGATGAAACTTCTATAAAACAAAGACAACATCTCAGATGAGACATTAAAAGATCTAATTTTCCTTAAAAAGAACAGTCTTTGTTGAACTTTTTTAGTAGTGGCATCAGCATGAGATTCAAAACACAGTTTATGGTCAAGTACCACACCTAGATATGTATAACTCTGAACTATCCCAATATTGGCAGTTCTAATGATAGCAGGTGATGAGCTATAAGAGGACTTCCTAAAATCAATAATCATGTCTTTAGTTTTTGCTGGGGGATTCCCATGATGCATTGAGTATTTCCTTTTCAGTCACCTTTCTCACTCAACATGTGTTACAATAGACCTCTCTTCACTGAATCTTCCTTCTTATTACCTCTGTCACTCTTCCACAGCATGTCTTTATCCTGTCTTCCTTCTCTCACCCCAACTGTTCGCAGCAGATGGCCCCGCCCCTCCCTGAGCCTGGTTCTGCTGGAGGTTTCTTCCTGTTAAAAGCGAATTTTTCTTTCCCACTGTCACCAAAGTGCTTGCACATAGGGGGTCATATGACTGTTGGGTTTTTCTCTGTAAGTGTCATTGTAGGGTCGCCTTTACTATATAAAGTGTCTTAATGCTGTATGAATAAAATTGAACTGAACTGAATATAGACTGAGATGCTCATTACTGAATGGATTACATTTCATTACATTGGTTTAGTTGGACGTGCTTTTAGAATCTTTAGTACCAAAAACATTTTTGTTAAGGTCTAGGCGCAGATCGAGAGAAGTTTTCTTTGGGTGGCATGAGGATGGCATAGAAATTGGATACAGACATTCTGAAGGAATTGAGAAAAGATTATCTCATCCTTATCTCAAAAATTAATAACAATAACATTGATATGAATTTGTATTTTGAGTAACAAACAAACAAATTAACCCAATCACATAAGCTTGATGGTGGTAAAATTTTGGTTAAATCTATCTTTACGCAATCCTGGGTATCTTTTAGTCTGCAAATGTTCATGATTTGTTTGTATTATTATAAGATTAATGATTAAAACTATATGCACCCCATATAGTGTAAAAATATAGGTTTTTACTATAAAATTCTTCACAGTCCTAAATTCTGTGTAAGTACCAGTGACAGTATAAGGTCTTCACTCCCTCTGGTTAACATCCACATAAATGCAGTAATTCTGAGCGCTGAATTTAGATCTAGATTTTGTGCTCTTCACCCATCTTTTTCAATGCCTTGGCAGTTACATTGTAATAATGAGGTCAAAGTGATTGAGCATTGCCTGAGAACAGCAAGAGACTCAAAACTTTATAAAACAACAGTTAAAAGCTGACTGTTGCACAGCAAGAACTGGCTGTTGTATCCTTGCCTATAGGCAAACTACAGGTTCTGTACATACATTATGTGACTGCTGCACTCCTTCTCCAAGGAAGGACCAGTGCTGCTGAGCACTGATGGGACTTTTCCCACGGTCAACATTTTTCTTAAACATGTTGATGGGACTTTTTCTTCCTATCGGGTGTCTTATTCACGTAATCTGTGTCACTGAGTTGGCACTCATCTTATAAGGAACACTGGAGACTGGAAACAAACACAGGTAACAGAACTAGAACACGGTCTACTGGCTGAAAATGGCTACTAGCTCACAAGCAGTGTGCAACTTCTTCCTAAGGGAACTCACATAGCTTGTAATATGCTAAGTGTGGTCTGATCAGCAAGCCACTTCTCCTGCCACAACTACAGTGGTTTACATACAGTCAGCCTGAAAACCAGCTCAGCTGGACTAAAACCAAGTGAGTCCTATGTGGTTTCACGAATGGCAGACTACATCAATGACAGCCCACTCTTTGGATTCTACACAATATTTATGTAGCATGGATTTCGAAGCCTGGTAGAAACCTCCTAGCACCCCCTGACTCTCTCAGTGATCGGCACCATGTGCTTAATAGGAAGCTCTGATATGATGACATACCAGATATGTTCAATAGTGAAGACACAGGATGCATTACATGTTTATGTGCCCATGTGTGTGTATGTGTCTGAAGTAGGCAATGAAAATGTCATCAGAATGCTGAGCTGTTCTCTAGCTATAGCACAAACACAAATTATCACTTGGTATTGAAATAACACAAAATTACTTTTTATTTCTGTAGAACATTAGACCCGTTCAAGAATGTGTCTCGAAATGTCCACCAAATCACCAAGCTTATGAGCCTGGGCACACCTAACGATGCATGCCAGAAAAACTGAAGAAACATCAAGCGCAAGCTCAGCATGAACACTCACATCAGTGCTTCTGGAATGGTAAGAAACACTTTCCCTACAGCCAAATCATTACCAAGAATCAGGTCAACCTAGCAACAGGCAGCTGATCCCGCACTGTGCTAGAAAAAATTATAACTGTGTGAAGTGGCAAATGCAAGACACTCATTTTTATTCCCCACACCATCAAATATGAGCCACAGCATGACTGGCTAGAAAAAAAGCACTACATCATGTAGTTCCACATAATGTTTCACACCAGTATCTCTCAAAATAGTCATCGGAACATGAGTCCACCTCATTGTCAGATTGTGAAAAGAAACCCTGAAACACTTCATCTGTTTCTGCTTTATGTGACAGCAGAGTGACACTGAATTGGCCCTACATCAGGCAGACATGGGACAGAGGAAGACTGGTAAAAAAAAAAAAAGATATATTTCGAGGTTAGGTGATTCTTGATGAGCTTTCAAGTGTAGTAGAGAAATGTGATGCTTTGGGTGTATTGGTGTCTCCGGTTGTCTTTGCAGCTCATTGCAAAGATGAATGCAAATATGTGTTTGAATGAAGAAAATGTGATTACATTACTTATATACTTGTAAGTCTTGCCAGGGCAATGATGTGGACATTGTAAAACCTCTGCAGTTTACTTAAGGCATGAGAGGGGAGGGAGAGAGAAGAGCTGGTTTGGTGGCATGACAGTGGCATTACAGTGCCGGTAACAGACAAGGAATGACAACAGGAAAAAGGGGAAGAGACTTTTGACATTTATACCTCACTGACATTTGGGTCCACTACAGGGATATACAATTATCCAAACTACACTAAATATGATCAGAGCTCACTGGTTGAGTAGCATCATCCATCTCTGTTTCAGTCTGAGCATGTGCTGTGCTTTCACGTTCATGAATGGCTCCCCCACAATTGTTCTCATTCCTCCTGCCTATATTTCATCCTTTCCTCCAGTCCTATAGCTTACAGTGGCTGAGAAATGGCAGCAAACTATTGGAGAAGTGGGAGCATCGGGTAAGTCCACGTCTCCAGTCAATTACAGGATCTTGGTTTAATTGTTTAAAGAGATAGAGAAGTGAGAGGACGGGAAAAGAAGCAGTTGGAATATATTTAAATAGGTGCTCATAATCTTCACCAAGTAGTTGACTCATGGAGATTGAATTGACTGCATATCCTTGAGCATTTGTAAGCAGCTTGAATATAAAAGCATCTTTAATGTGCCCCACATTGCACTGGGAGAGATGCTCACAGATGGCCTCTATAAAGCTTTGGTAACCAAAAATACAGGAATTTAGATTCAAAAAGTAAGCAAGACTAGGAAGTCTATGACCATATTCATTCAAGAATAATTTGGAGTATAAAGTCCAAAATGGTTCCAGTGATAATAGGAGTGCCAACCCCCAGACTTGAAGAGTAGCTTCTAAAACATAATATTAAGGTTAGGGTAAGGTTGAGGTTATCACCGATAATAGCTTAAACTTCACACACACTTAAAAAGCACGCCACATCTGAGGGTTCTTCTGCTGTGTCAGGGCTTGCTGTATGCTCATTTAGTATGAATGACCACAGAGATAATATTACCAGGCCCAGGCTGACAGGGTGGTGACTGCAAAGCAGCAAACAGAGTAACATTGAGACAACAGTTACTCATTCTAACTTATTGTACAGGGTGGGCCATTTATATGGATACACCGTAATAACATGGGAATGGTTGGTGATATTAAAGTCCTGTTTGTGACACAGTAGTATATGTGAGGGGGCAAACTCCTCAAGATGGGTGGTGACCATGGTGGCCATTTAGAAGTCGGCCATCTTGGATACAACTTTTGTTTTTTCAATAGGAAGAGGGTCATGTGACACATCAAACTTATTGGTAATGTCACAAGAAAAACAATGGTGTGCTTGGTTTCAACGTAACTTTATTCTTTCATGAGTTATTTACAAGTTTCAGACCACTTATAAAATGTGCTCAATGTGCTGCCCATTGTGTTGGATTGTCAGTGCAACCCTCTTCTCCCACTCTTCATACACTGACAGCAACACCGCAGCAGAAATGCCAGCACAGGCATCCAGTATCCGTAGTTTCAGGTGCTGCACATCTCGTATCTTCACACCATAGACAATTGCCTTCAGATGACCCCAAAGATAAAAGTCTAATGGGGTCAGATCGGGAGACCTTGGGGGCCATTCAACTGGCCCACAACGATCAATCCACTTTCCAGGAAACTGTTCATCTAGGAATGCTCAGACCTGGCACCCATAATGTGGTGGTGCACCATCTTGCTGGAAAAACTCAGGGAACGTGCCAGCTTCAGTGCATAAAGAGGGAAACACATCATCATGTAGCAATTTCAAATATCCAGTGGCCTTGAGGTTTCCATTGATGAAGAATAGACACACTATCGTTGTACCCCATATACCACACCAAACCATGACTTTTGTTGTTCCAACAGTCTTGAAGGGATCCATCCAATGTGGGTTAGTGTGAGACCAATAGCGGTGGTTTTGTTTGTTAACTTCACCATTCACATAAAAGTTTGCCTCATCACTGAACAAAATCTTCTGCGTGAACTGAGGTTCCTGTTCCAATTTTTGTTTTGCCCATTCTGCAAATTCTGTGCGCCAATCTGCATCATCCTCGCTGAGATGCTGCAGTAGCTGGAGTTTGTAAGGGTGCCATTTGTGAGTAGCTAATATCCGCTGAAGGGATGTTCGACTAATGCCACTCTCCAGTGACATTTTGAGCCTCGTTAACAACCCGGCATTTCATCTCCGACAAAGTTATCCCAGAGAGAAGTAAAGCAAGTGTGTAAGTTCATCTCTGAATGTTTGTAAAGCATTCCAGCGTTAAGCTTAACAACCGATATATGGGGCGACTGCCTCTCTCTCTCTCCCTCTCCTGCTGCTACTTCAACCAGTCTGAGCGACCCAGGATCCCTGAGCAGTTATGGACTTGTTATTGTGATATGTATTTGTAAGTCTATGCTTCTGTTCCGGTTTTCCACTTGTTGTATGTGTAGGCGTGTGTAGGTATATGTGTATATATATGTGTGTGTGGATGCCAAGCACCTGCAGGCCTGATGGGCGTGGTCCTGCTAGAGGATTGGCCATGCCTGAAGCCCCACACAAACCTGCTGCTGATCAGGCTCGTCGGGGGAGCTATTTAGGAGACTGATGGAGCTCCCACCGACGCGGGATCATTGCATGAGACTTCACCTCAGTCTTAGCTCAGTTAAAGTCTGTGAGTGTATGCCTACTGGAATACAGTGGCACTGAGGTCTGAAAAAGAGGTCTGAAAAAGGAAAAAGCAGTCATTTATATTTGGTGGCACAGCTCTATTCTAAGACCTCCCTGATTTTCATATGTGACGCGAAGCACAAAGCAATGACAACAGATATGACACTAATTTAGTGAACGGGCACAACTTGAACTCAAAGTGTTTTAACACCATGTCTCAGTCACCCATTCACACACACACAAATATTGGGTGAATGTATTTCTAATAACTTAGGATTCAGTATGTGGCCCAAGGATACTTTGAAATGCAGACTGGAGCAGCCTTCCAATTAGCAGATTACCTGCTCTACCTCCTGAGCCACATCCACCCATGTGCCCGCTGCAAAGTGTTTGCAGATATGCAGCAAAAGTCGGTGGTTACAGCTGTTTTAATAGCATGCATTGCATGAAATAACCAACTGGATATGCAGAAGGGTCTGCCACTGGCTCATCCAATTTAATTGCTCTACAAGACTGTGCTATCAAATATTAGAATATATCCCCCTTAATCCTGTGAGATTGAAGTGAACACTGCTATGACCTTAACCCCTGTGCCATCACAATAGCCTGGTGATGCTATTGTTTAACATGGGCCTGATCATAAAACCTTACAGCCTAATATTTGCATTTCATCATGTCCCCTACTTTCTATGAATAATGTGCACTTTGTACCTATACTTAATCATTCATTTTTAATTCTTAAATGTTTCCTATACAGCTGTTTGTTGATATGAATTGGAAATCAAAAATAATTGCTTTCTAATTATTTCTAATTAGTAGATTGCCTGGAGTGGATAACTGATGCAGGACAAACAGTCTAATTGCTTTTAAATGAAGCAGCAGATCATAAGTAATTTCCACACAGACAATATTGAGCTAAAAGTATAGATCTATTAAACACGATGATTCATTTCTTATTCACTGCGGCACTGACTCTCTGAATTCTCTCGGTGGACTGAATTTGTTTTAGTGTGAAATTTTATGCAGATTTATCGCCCACATGTGGTACTCAGAGGTCATATGAAGACAGTGATCAAACCTGGCTTCAGGCTGTCGATTTCCCCATCAACTTAGGCTCCCAGGTAAGATTGCAGTGTTTAATGTCCCAAGACCTCCATAAAACTTCTCCCAGTCACTTGTAAAATTTCAGATGAGGATCTGCCAGCTGAAACTGAGCAGACCTTCAGTGAGGTTCACCCTCAGGTAACAGAATGCTTCTGGTTATGTGTTTTTTCCCCTCCCCTGTGCCTGTCAGTCTGCTGCCCTTCCCTTATTACTCGACTTGCACGTCGGTGATACAGAAAACATCAGTGCAGCTGATCAGACATGTCGTGCTGCTTTTCAACCTGGAAAGTGTACTCCACAGTTAATCATAATTGCCTCTCCTTATCATCACACCAGACAAAAAACAGTATCTACTTGTGTTAAAAGGTTTTAAACAACTGCAGGTTTCCTGCTAGCTTTGAGTGCATTGGTGGTTCCTAATGGTCTAAAGGTGTGCTTCATGCAGTGCAGCTTCTGCAAACTCTAGTATTTCAGATTCACAGACAGAAACCTCCAGTAACCTTGTGTGACTGTTGCCTCGGTTTTGTAGATGGGTGTGTGAGGCAAACATCAGCATAAAAATCAGTGGTTGATTAAAAATTCATACAGTCGATTTGTTAAAGCGCTCTGCTCACCACTGCCATATCAGCTTCACGTACTGCAGGAGGACATGAAAGTGAGAAAAGCAAAGAAGAGAGAGGAAGGCGGGATAACGAGGGACGAGAAAAGGGTGCAGTAAAGGATGAGGGGACCGAAGGTTCTGTTCCCTCACACGCACACATCCAAGGTGATATGACAGTGCTTTATGAAATTTGAGCTTGCTATTTCCTCTTTCTGATGCTCTCCATTGAGCTTATTAAGATGACAAAAAGCATGGATAATTCAGTGATGTATTTAGTCTTCAAGCCAAACCAAACAGCACTCCTAACACTGTGCATCCAGGCTACTTGAAGTCTGGTCACACTGCTCGTTTTGGATACTCATCAGTCAGTATTATCTGTCACTACACTTTGTAGGGCTGGGAGTTTGGGTGATCCGTCTGACAGATGACAGCACTTTACTCAAACAAATCATGCCATTTATATTCACAGCTGCTCTCAAGGTAATCCAAACCCTTGACTTGCAAACAAGACGTTTCCAGCACTGGACTACCTAAGTTTCCACTTTAAAACACTTTAAATTTGTAGAAATTTATAGATCGTGACTTTAGGCACCAAAGAAATAAGTGCTTGTTTGTGTGTGTGTGTGTGTGTGTGTGTGTGTGTGTGTGTGTGTGTGTGTGTGTGTGTGTGTGTGTGTGAGTAGAGAAATTTGTAGCAATCACACCAAGATACCACTGGATCTATGCATGTAAGCTTTGCTAACCAGTAAGTGTCAGGTTTTGTTGTGCTATTGTGTTATTTTGTTGTATTAGCGCATTAAGCATTTGTGCATATTTAACCCCTTAATAAAGGCCAAAAATTTGCAAAAGTTACTCATTTTTTAAAAAGATCCAAAAATAAAAGCCTGTGATTTTGGCAAACATTCTAAATAGCTGTTGTAACATTTCAGCTTGAGAAAAAGGTTCATTAAGCAAAAAAGCTGATACTGTTCATGTGGACGTAACGTGTTCAGTGGGAGAAATGTTTTGTCACTCATACAAGTGACTTCTTCAGTCTTAGCTGACTGCTAAGACTGACACAGTACATTTGCATAATAACTGAAACTAGCACCACTGACAATGAACTGATTCAGAGATGGTCTTTCCCTTTTCACATAAATGGCTTTCTTGACTCTCTGCTCAAACCAGCGTTCCACCCTGTCCAGGACGTCTACATCCTCATCATCAACAGAGTGTCCAGTGTAGGTGTAAAAAGACTGCTGGCCTGACAAGTTAGCTCTTCTGTGTTATGCCATCCATTTAACTAGATCAAGAAACTGACCTCACAGCCCATTATCTGTCAGTGCTGCTAGTTTCAGTAATTGTGCAAAGGTGCCATTGGGGAAACCTGCAGTCAGTCTGAAGAAGTCACTCGTATGAGTACTGAAAACGCTACATCCAGATGAACAGAATCAACTTTTTTGGGATTTCCTTACCTGGATGATATAGCATGCATCAAGACCTATTAAGCTACTATTAAGCTTAAATGTGCAAAGAAGATGAGACCACTTTGATGTCTGCAGCTCTCGACACTCAATGCATGCAATAACTCATGGAGCAATAAACACTCCTGTCAAGGCAAAAATATGTTTCACGGTTTGTCAGCAGTATGCACACTTAGCCCTGCAATATTAATTAGCCAACTGTTTTTTGTGTTTTTTACTTTCAGGTATTACATCAATTACATAGCACTATGTTGTCCTACACATCTGTCACATCAGCTTTTACACACAGATTACACTTTAATACAGAGGAATACTTTGTAGCAAAGCAAACTATTCTTTACATGAACCCTGATTCCAGCTGAGCTGTCCAGGTTACTCTCCCAAGACATTACATATGTTGCAGAACATATTGCTGTCCATTGTGTTGTCTCACACAGGTTGTGAGATTGTTGTTTTTGGAGCGAGGTGCATGTGGAATGTTTGCACTTGTCCTGTATTTTCAGATTGCACGTAACAAGCTGTGCCTGTTTTGCTAATAAATGACTTGCACCCTCATCACATCTGCTGTTTGTGACCCACTAATTTGTGCTGCTCCTGACTGAGTGTGTTGGCCATTATTGGTCATTATCTGCGTTCACAAATTAGGTCACTCAAAGCTTTCCCAACCCATCCACAATTGTGGCCTCACATTATTTGACCTGCCACTTAGTTTCAGAATTGTATTTTAATCTGGACAGGAAGAACCTGAGACAGTTGGAAACAACGAT
This sequence comes from Maylandia zebra, assembly GCF_041146795.1. Lineage (NCBI taxonomy): Eukaryota > Metazoa > Chordata > Actinopteri > Cichliformes > Cichlidae > Maylandia > Maylandia zebra. Next base: position 10,067,118 of record NC_135178.1, read on the forward strand.
GCAGACTCACATTCACTTCCTGATTAAGTAGCAAGCGTATTGATTCTTTATAGCACTTTTCACTGACAGGAGTTAAAAGTGCCCTAAAGGAGGAAAAGAAATGAAGAAGACAGGAGATGCTCGTATACCTTAGATCACTTTATCCTTCTTGTGTGAGTAGGTTGCTTTATTTGCTTTGACCTGACTCACAAGTCTAGTTTTGTACTACTGCCAGAACTGCCTTATGCTCATGTGTAAGGGTCCCATTATAACCACCCTATAGGTGGCTTTGCACTTGACATCATCACACAGCCATATCTATCAATGCTCGCCATTGAGGCACCGGCTCCCACTGCAGTATTCCACTGAACGGTCGTCACACAGACAAAACCTCCACATCAGCGCAGGTATTGGAGGAGAAGAATTAAAACTAAAAGCAAAGAGGTTTTTAATTACACTTTGTTCAAGTCTGATGTATTCAAACTGTTGTAACATCTCCCCCTGTACAATCTTTGAATCTCTGAGCTTCTAGACTGATATATCATTATACTGATACATCATCTGGCTGTGGTGGCAGCAGCACAATGCACCAGGTTACAAAAATCAAAAGGTGCATGACCAGCAGACACAGCAGCTTGCGACAGCATGTATATTGTCAATTTGATGTCCATTTTGTTGTACGATGCAGTGGACACTGTATAACAGGGCCTTCATAGTTCTAGCTCATCATCCCTTCAAGACTTACTTTCTGCCACTCCTTCTGCTGCTGTATCGTCTGGTAACCCACCAAGTCTTTTTACAATTGTCAGTGTTGGCAGTGGCGTGCTATGATTTTAACAAAAAAGGCAAGCAGAGACAATAACAAATAAATGATCAGTCAATAATTTCAGTGGTAGGTTTATTTGAACAGTGAGAGACAGAACATTAACCAAAAAAATTCAGAAAAATGCATTTCAAAAAAGTTAAAATTCATTTCCACTTCATGAATGAAATAAATACTTGATACCTTTGCAAAACCTACTTGGTCTTGCACATGTAGTTGGCCACAAGTTTTGCACATATCTCAGGGGAGATTTTGTTCCATCTGTCTTTGCAGATCCTCTCCAATCCCTAATGTGTCATGGCTGATGTTCGAACCTTCAGCTCCCTCCACAGATTTTCTAAGGTCTGGAGACTGACTAGGCCACTCCAAGACCTTAACATGCTCCTTCTTGAGCCAATCATTTGTTGCCTTGGCCGTGTGTTTTGGATAATTGCTAGAGTGCACTATCTGAGGGAAGGAGGTTCTCACCCAAGATCTGACGGTACATGGCCCCATCCATCCTCTCTTTGATGCAGTGCAGTTGTCCTGTCCCCTTGGCAGAAAAACACCACCAAAGCATAATGTTTCCTTCCCCATGGTTGACGGTGGGAATGGTGTTCTTGGAGTTATAGGCAGCATCATTGAGATGTTCAGTGGCAAACTTCAAACAGGCCTGTGTATGCGCTTTCTTGAGGAGGGGACATCACAGGCAATGAAGGATTTCAGTCCTTCACGCCATAGTGTGTTACCAACTGTTTTCTTGGTAACTATGGTCCCAGCTGGTTTGAGGTCACTGACACGTTCCTCCCAAGTAGTTCTGGGCTGGTTCTACACCATTTTCGTTATGATTGAAACTCCACGAGGTGAGATCTTGGGTGGAGTTTGGCAGTTATTTTATGGTTTTTCCATTTGCGAATAATCGCACCTACTGTTGTCACCTTATCACCCAGCTGCTTGGTAATGGTCTTACAACCCATTCCAGCCTTGCCTAGGTCCACAATCTTGTCCCTGTCATCCTTGGAAAGCTCTTTAGTCATAGCTATAGTGCAGAGTTTGGAATCTGGAATGATGAATGATGGACAGCTTTTATACAGGTAACGAATTGAGAAGGCTCCCAATGTCAGCTTGACACCTGTATAAAATACACCTGGGAGCCAGAAGTCTTGCTGGGGATCAAATACTTATTTCATTCATGAAAATGCGAATTAATTTATAACTTTTTTGAAATGCATTTTTCTGTATTTTTTGGTTGTTGTTCTGTCTCTCACTGTTCGGATAAACCTACCACTAAAATTATAGACTGATCATTTCTTTGTTAGTGGGGGAACTTATAAAGTCAGCTTCAGTTCAAATCATTTTTTTCCCCTGACTGTATGTTTAAGGTTGAGCTCATTTACTTGAATATAAATTTACTTGAATATAAAGTATTTACTAAATTCATTATATGTCCTGTGAGGACAACATATCTATTAAAATTAATTGTGTGCAATCTGATAGTGTTGAGAGCCTGTACCTAGTCAACTTCCCTTTTTTTTAGGCCAGACATGGGTATAGCTGCTTTCCCCTCTCCATTAACATCAACATTTTCCTTGCTTATGTACTAAAGGAGTTTTTAACAACTTTTTCATCCATGTTTTCTGTATCACACATATTGGCCAAGGTGGTTAGCAAGAGGAAACTTATCTGTTACGATGCCTACGATGACTTCATTTAAATCAACTTCATTTAATCATGACTTCATGTTCATGACAGTGACTTTCATGAACATGAAAACATAGATTATTGTTTTCATCACTATTTTACAAACTTCTGCATAACCGAGGTGGTCCAAAAGACATTTTTCCAGAAGTCTTGTGTTGTGTTTAATGCAAGTTGTGCATATGATTAAAAAATTGACAATTTATGTTTGCATTTAATGTATGAAATATGATTCAATAAACATGTCTGTGGTTGTTACAAAAAAATATATAACTTTTTCTACTCTGACTTTATGTGTTTTGTCTGATTTTAGATCAATTGTGTTAATACAGTATGTCAAAATGAAAACATAACTGTAAATTCAGACACGTGAGGTTGTGCTAAAAAGAATGATACCAAACAAGGCACAGTAAATAGTTTTTAAAGGTGAAATGTAGAGGTCAAATCAAAAAGTAGGTAAAAATGGCCAATTATACCCTGGACTCCAGAGGGTTAAAAAATTTTTTAAAGTAACGCAATAGTTACTTTTCAACAACTGAGGGGAACAACTGAGATAATCCATCCACAATACAAGGTTAGTCATTAATATTCTGCTGCATGGGCTGGGCTGTAGTAATAGCATAAGGTTTTAAAAATCGAGCTTTAAAATGAATAGTGATAATAAAAACACAGAGAGGCCGACAGTGATCAGTAACTGTTTTCAGGAGCTTGTTCAGATGAAATAGAACAAGATACAAAACAATAAAACATGTTAAAAACACAACAGCTTTAATAAATAAATAGTAGTTTGGACCCGGAAGCAGGGTTCATACGTCACCGCTTAATGAATGGATTGTTTTATACAATAGTGGTTCCTATTAAACCAGAGGATTTGCCCCCTGTTGGCCATTGGAAAGAATATAGGTTCAACATACCCCAAGTGATGCAAAAGGAAGGGAACGCCCTGGACAAAGCACCACTGGGGAAACAAAGAAAATAATCATTCTAACTAAAACTACTTTTAACTCAAAAAAAAAAGAAGAAGTCATCATTAACAGTGACACAATAATCCTCAGTGAAAACCCATGCAGGTTTCATGCTTTAAGATAACACTCACTACTACCCCTCTAGGCCATTTAGCATAAAGATCATGTTGTGTTAATTTTTTGGATGCATCAAAAAATAATGTTGCCAGTGCTATATTGAAGTTCCAATTACCCAGCTCTGTGTGTTGAATTAAGAAATGTCCATGCAGGGAAAAAATAAAAACAAAACACTAGTCTGTTGTGCCCACACATTTCATTAGCAGTGACATTCTGATTTTTTTTCCTTATATTAGAATCAGGGGCTTACAAATCCCTGCCCAAGCACTCAGGGTGATAATCCCAAGTGTTAGCCTTGAGCCCCAGAGCATCCACACTCCAAGTGGACAGAAATCTGAAAGGTCATGAGCATTATGTTACATATCTTACATGCTTTCATAAACACAATAGGGAGATGAATTGGCTTCTTCCACAATGGTTGAATATTGACATTGTATTGATTTTGTTTTCCCGGTAAGCAAAACATATTCTGCAAGACTCCCAGGTCAATAGATACAATAGTGGTAGTGGAAATTGATTTTCTTCTGTTTTTCTGTTCTGCTGTTGTCTACTGTTAACCTAATCTAATCACCATCAGCAGCTTTTGATTATTTGCTTGGAGGTACCATCCAGTTGGTTAAATCTTCAGCTATTGCAATGTCCCAAAGTAGCTTAGCCATCATGTGAATGACAGGAAAGTAAAATTAGTTGAGTCATTTTATAATACAAAATGCCACAATAAAGCACTGTTGTGGATAGCCCTTATTACAGAGTGCAGATTTAACACAAACCATGTTAATTTAAAACATTCATATTTCTTAATTGCATGTAGACTGGCCTGTTCCTCAAAAGTAGGGCACTCAGTGCTGCCAGCAAAGGCCAGAGGAGATATATTGAGAGAACTTTCTATGTATTTTCGAGTCGCAGAGAAACCTAATTTCATATTGAATTTTATAGCAATGCACATTGCATTTTTGCTTCATGCTTTTGTGTATTTGCATATGTTCATTTACAAGGAACAAGCAAGAAAGCAGATAAAAAGAAAACAAGGGGCAAAAGGCAACTGTTTATCAGATTACAATAAATTCAAATTCAAATTCAAATTTTATTTGTCACGTACACAGTCATACACAGTACGATATGTAGTGAAATGCTTGGACAACTGCTCGTGACCTAAAGAAAACAAAAAAGGAAAAGGCTATGAATAAGATAGGAAATAAATATGAAAAATTAAAAAGGGTAAATTTAACTAAGAAGGAATAAAATATAAATTAAGGTTAAAAATGAAATAACTGTACAACACAAATTAGAATGAAGGGTAAATTTAACTGGGAAGAATAAGATAAAATATATAAATTAAAGTTGAAAATAAAATAACTGTACAACAAAATACACAATACACAATATAGAACTATATAAGAATGTATGAAGAAATCTAAATATAAATAAATATATACACAATAACAGCAGCTGTACAAGTATTAACTGGAAATGAAGAATATAGTGACCAGTGTTGTGCAAAAACAAAGTCCAGAAAGTCCAGTGTGTGTGTGTAAGAACCATATGTGTGGGTCAGTACTGTGTGGTGGTGTGATTGAGAGACCGTATCGCCTGCGGGAAGAAGCTCCTCCTCAGTCTCTCTGTGTTGGTCTTCAGGGAGCGGAATCGCTTTCCTGACCTCAGCAGAGAGAACAGTCTGTTGTTGGGATGGCTGAGGTCCTTCACGATCTTCCTGGCCTTGGTCCAGCACCGCCTGCTGTAGATTGAGTGCAGGTCAGGGAGCTCGGAGCGGATGGTGCGCTCAGCTGACCGCACAACCCTCTGTAGAGCTCGTCTGTCCTGCATGGTGCTGTTCCCGAACCAGGTTAAGATGTTTCCCGCCAGGATGCTCTCTATGGTGCACGAGTAAAAGTTCCTGAGCACCTTGGAGGGCAGTTGGAAGTCTCTCAAGCGTCTGAGGTGGTAGAGACGCTGTCGGGCCTTTTTCACCACGGTGTTGATGTGACAGGACCATGACAGGTCCTGCGTGATGTGAACTCCGAGGTATTTGAAGCTGTCCACTCTCTCCACTGGGCACTCGTTGATGACGGGGGTCTGGTAGTTCCTCTCCTGCTTAGTGCTGAAGTCCACTATCAGCTCCTTTGTCTTACTGACGTTTAGAAGGAGGTTGTTAATTGAACTGATACATTTGTGGCTCTAATGACTAATCACTCTGATCATCTCTATCTCTGATTAATTAGCAGGAAAGTTTCATCAACCATTATAATTTAAATTCCAATGACTTGGTGATCCCATAACCTTTTCTTCATTAGGCCTAAATTTCGGTTACTATGATTCTTTGTACTATTGATTTTTTTTTACACCAAAGATCAATTCAGATCAACAAACAGAAAAACAACAACAAAGAAACAAAAAACAGAATGATGGGAAGAGAAAAACATGCATCTGAAACAAACATGGTGGAGGTAATGTTATTGCATTGGTATGTCGAATGCGGTCACAAGTGTGTGACTGTTAATAGATATGTCAGGGTGAACTGAAGTGCACAGGGCTATACTCTGCTTAGATTCAGCCAAATGCTCCAAAACTATGTGGACAGAAATTCACAGTTAAAGAAATAATGAGCCAAAGTACACTACAAAAGCAACCAATGGGTTTGTGAAGGCAAAGAGATGGGATATCCTTCAATGGCCAATTCAGTCACATTATCTCCACCCAACAGATTGTGCTTTTCAATTTCTGCCTTCAGTTTTTCCTTCAGTAAGCACCACAAACAAGCAGCAAGTAACTGCTGCTGCAATAACGACCTAACAGATAATGCGAAAGTAAGAAATGTAGCACATGCTGATGTTACATGGGTTTGCAGCCACTGCCAGCAAACAATCTTCATCCAAGGATTAAAAACAATGCTTATGTTTTAAATTATGTTACTTTGTCCAATTCTTTTTGTACCTCTGAAATTGCAGGAAAATGGCTGTAAAGCCACTTTAATTAAAATTGAACATCTGCACTTAAATCATGGACTTAAAATAGTGCATGAAAGCTAAATTGCAAAAATTGTGTCATTGTCCAAATACATAAGGACCTAGATAACGGTACTATCCTTTCATCAGCTGGAACATTTTCTCAACTGCTATTCCAATTCAGGGTCACTGAGGAGCTGAAGTCTATCCCACCTGAAATTTGGGGTACATCCTGAACATGTCACAGGACTCAGAGCAAAATTAAACATTATTATTTGTGAGAAGAGTAACAGATTTGTGCCATCTTTATCTGCTGCAAGAGCATTCAAACCTGTGACAACAAGTACATTTTTTTTCCAACTGAACTAGCTGATAATTGAAGTGACTTGACTTAACCTCCTAGGACCTGGCAGCCACATATGTGGACATCACATTTTGGGTTATTTAGACCAAAATACTCAATTGTGCTCAACAGGGGTCTGATATCCACTTACAAGGACATTATACTGCTACTGTTCTATCAAAATTTCAAATGAATATCCTCATATGTGGCCCTCATTTTTCTTAGAAACAGAAATCAGGTAAAAAAAAAATCTGGTTATTCTTTGTTTTTACATTCACTGGGTCCCAATATGCCCAAATATCAAAGATAAATTTAAAATGCATGCCGTGGAAGAGTTCGGGTCTTAGGAGGTTAAAGGCTTTGCTAATGAAAAATAGGACATTACCATCCTTGCATTAGCAAAGTTTCTTGTACATTCTGTATGTTCTAGTTGAGTGACTCACACTCACTTGATGTTTGCAGACCTCTAAACAAACACCAAATAAAAGCAGAGTTTTGGGAGTGACAGATTGCTAACCCTCTTTTGAGGATCAGTACTAACAAGTGACCCACTAAACCACAGACACTTGGAACTGCTAGAGTTCAGACTGGGCCACATCCCACATTATGTACTAATGCAGTCTCCATTCTCAGATGCTTTTGCTTGTTAAGAGAACTATCAGAGTGAACAATAATTCCTAATAGCAGAAACGTGTATGGGAAATGGGATCAAAGTACAGCACACATATAAAACATTATAACTGCGCAGTATGCTGTCACACCAACCCAAATGTTACCAAATTTGAGTCGTTTTATGTAAAAGCTTTGCCACATCTCACTGATATGTCACCTCAGACAGAGAATTTTAAAAAGCCCCACTCACGATGTTGGAAACAAAGTAAAACACAAGAAGTATCTCAGCAGGTTTAAAATGTGATATTACTGTTTGCGCCCGTCTGTCCCCACAGTCTCTGAATGCCACACGCGTCGTTTGCAGATAATAAGCGGCGTGATTACTTGTGGGCTCGAGTGTCCACACCTCTTTTCATCTCACATACACCCGTGTAATGAAGCAGCGTGTTCTCCTCCTCTCGCTGCTGCCCACCCCGCACCTGTCCGCGCTGTGCGGCAGCCACGAGGGCTGCTCTTCCTTTTATGGTCTGGCTTCCTTTGTGGACACGTTAGTTGGATGAGGAGAGCAGAGCATAGCGCGGTGGTCCATATTCCCCGCATCTTCCAGTTGCGCTCCTGCGCTTTACGCAGAGTCCGCGGCTCCTCTGGAACACTCAGCTTTCTCTTTCTAAACACCGAGATGAACATGAGATGATTGAGCTCGTGGGCCGTGCGCACTGATGCTTCTCATTTTGCCGTTTCCTCGCGGTTTTTTCCTCTCCTGTCTGCATCCTTCGCCGACCAATCTGTGGAATGGTCTGCGTTTTCTCCCCTGGGTTGTTTCCACTTCAGCATGGGAACTGCGGTGTCCAAAAGGAAGAATCTGAGGAGTGATGCGATTTCTTCCGTGGCCGCAAAAGTTAGGTGAGTGCGCCCGGGGGAGCAGGGGATGTGAAGCGGAGGTCTGAGCGCTCTGAAGCCGACGGAGCACAGAGGAGAAGACTCTGGCAGCCGTAGAAGTGATAGTTTGCAGATGACTGCACATTTCCCTAAACTAGTTTAAAGGGATAACGTTCACATGAGAATAATTACTGTAATTTTATATATTTATAATATATTAATGGATACACATAAATTAGGATATATTTCATGGTGTAAAAACAGCTCCTCCACTCTCTCAGGGCTGTTTTAGAGCTTTTAATTTAGCTGCTTTAATTTTGCTTTTCTTCTTCTTCTTCTTCTTCTTCTTCTTCTTCTTCTTCTTATTATTATTATTATTATTATTATTATTATTGTTATTAATGATATATATATATATATATATATATATATATATATATATATATATATATATATATATATTTACTTTTTATGTCTCTTTTAAGTAAGTGTGACAGAATGAATCAATCTCTTCTTGTTTGTATTGGTTAGTGTACTTGTATTTCTACTGCCTTGCATAAGGTTCTTTGCTTTTTGATTCATGCGTGCAACCTTATGATTAGCAGAAGTAGTGAATCCAAAGAATCAAATCAGGGTTGTTGTTTTTTTCAGGGTTTTTTTTATCATTATTATTATATATGTTTATTTTTATGCTTTTACGTTTGCTGTCTGATGTAAGCCAAACTTTAATTTAAGGACATTTGTGTTATTTTAATTGTCCTGAAGCCCGTTGACAGATTGATGACCTGTCCAGGGTGTACTCTGATATATCCTCTAATTCTGACTCTAACACAGGTCATTAACACACTGGCATTATACGATACACACACACAGTATAGCTGTGACATGTGAAAAGCTTTATTTATCCCCTTAACATCTACTAGCTTACTGGGGACCTATTAATGGAGGTTTGGAAAGTGGAAATCTCTCTGTGACTCACCACATTTCAGTTCACCAACTTAAAATGGTTTAAGGGTCAACAGTTGCAGCAAGTTACTCAGGGGCCCCTAAACTGTGTGTTGCACACAAGAAAAAGCACAGAAATCAAACCCCAAATGGGTCTATTAAAAAATGCTGACCTCAGATCAAAGGTGGGTAGGCTTAGGTGCATATACCAAGCATTTGGGTTTAGATTGGCCAGGCCCTCTGAGATCTAAGTCATCGTCAGCAAAACTCCCTAACCATAACTGTAACCCTGTGATTGGAATATGTCATTTGTGGTTTTATTATATTATTTCAAAGTCTTGGCAAACAGATAACAAAAAAATAAAAATAAAATAAAATAATTATTATAATCAATACACATCAAAATCTACTCATTATATAGACTGTAGGGTTATTGGGAGGATTAGCACCTGTGACTTAGAGCACCATGTTAGAGTTACAGTTTGACCCTCTTTAGGGTGAAACAAATTCACCTTTTGTCATTTTTTCATGTATAATTTTTGTACAAATGAGAATACTATTGAAATGTACGTGTAAGTATTACTTCAGGATTTTGCTTATGTTGTGGTAGATGGAGTGAGCACTTTTTTTCTTAAGGACCCGCTTGGTTCATTTCACTCAGCTTGTGAGTAATTCTGATGACTTTTAGCTTTGAGTCATAACATTAAGGTCACGTCATGGGTGTCAGATCAGTGCGTTCTCAGTCCGAAGGACACAGGATGACCAGGCCTTATGGTAGGAGATTTTGTTGGTGTCACCCACTGATTAATTTCAGACACCACGGTCGAATCAAGCACTTCGTCTCTCAGTGACCTATGTGTGTATGTGCTTTTCTTCTTTAAGTGATCGCATGGTTGAACTGAAGCAAAGGCAAACTGTTTTCTTTCCATCCACTTCTAAAGTCACCTCCATGCTCACTTTTGCACACATTGTCCAATTCTGTTTGTCCTCGTCTTCCTTTTTTCTATTTGTATGTTTATCTCCTTCCTCCTTCCTTCCTTGCTGCCTCACTCACTTTTTCACACCTCACGCTTTAACTCTTCATAAATCATGCTGATCGCAGCCGGTAGCTCAAGACCGTGTATGCAGACCACAGCCAAGGCTTGAACAGTATACGATATACCTCCTCTCTGTCAGTGGTTGTGAGCAGCACTCCAGTTGATGGGGAGTTTAATGGCACTCTGAGAACAATAGCACTTCCCCCTGAATCCCAACTGAGCCGGATTAGTAATGTCTCCAGTCTGCCAGATGATCTGAGTTTATCTGTTGTGCAGTGAATGAGCAGGGCAAAGCCATTTCACCTTTTCTACTTCCTTATCTTTGTCTTTCTGTGACTGTGAATAGCAAAAGCAAGGGGATTGTTCTAGAAGAATGTCTAATAGGCCCCTCTTCTTCTCTCTGACCTTAAAACATCTGTCTCTGTGTAATGTCACTCTGTCTCCTATTTCACTGTTCTGAGTAATACAGGCAAGGTTGAGTAGGAACGCACTGATCGGACCCGGTAAGAATAAATTAATAGAACAGTTTTTAACTTTGTCATCTGAAACTGACATTCACATCGCCTGTTTTCACAGTGATTCTTATTAATCACCAAATGGAACTAGAATAGAGTGGATGGCTAAAAGCTTGGTGGTTTATGAGCTGCTTTTCATCCAATGAAGAGGGATGAAATCTAATTCTGAAATTAGGTAAACTGTGAACAAAGATCCATGATTCATGTTCAAAGTGTGGGGCCTTAAGGTTAAAAGAAAATCCACATCGACTAAATTAATCTCACTTGTTAATTGTTTTAAAGCATAAATTATACACTAACATTTTCAATCATTTACATTCATATACATTCATTCAGATCAAAGTGTGATGTCATTAACGTTGAATCACTTCAAAGAAGAAGATTCAACAGAAGTCAGCTGATCTGAAGTCAGCAAGCTCCCTGTCCTGAGAAATCTGGGCTTATCATTTTGTTTGTTTTCCTGTCCTGTCGTTTGCTCACTCTTGGTTGGAATGAATCAGAACCGCCAAACAGGTTGACGAGCGCATGTGTGCTGTTTACTGACAACACCTTGCCGGATTTTTGGGGATATTCCTGATGATATTCAGTTTGGAGGATCTCAGCGGGACGTTGTTTTATGGTTTATGAGGATCAGTCCTCCTGTTGTCAGTATTCATGACAGCACTGAATGTTGTCATTAACCAGAAATTAAACCATGGAACTAATTATTTCCAGTACATGCAGCCATGTTCCAGAATGCATCATACTTGTTTTGGCTGCATGTGTGGCCGCTTCCTGGCAGAACTGGGCTCATTAAGAAATAGGGAAGAAGAGTTTCCTTGCATAGAAATGCAGGAAAGAGAAAACAGACATGCATTTGAAAATTGGCTGATTCCGAGTGGACAGCCTCTTATGCATTTTAGTTATCTCTTGCATTGTAATGCTGGTGTCTCTGCACTGGCTCTTTTTTAATATGCTCAACAGATGTGCAGAAAAAGAAAGGTTAAAAAAGTCAATGAAAGTCTTCTAGGCTTTAGGCTTGCTGTCTTTTACTGTGCATTTAATTGTGTGTTTTAATGACCACTTTTTAAGCAAAGTTAGAGGAAAATTAGTTGTCCTTTATGCACCCTATGCCTGAAGCACTTTAGTAATAGGCCAAACTGTCTCCCTGCCCTGTTTATGACAAATCTTTGTGGAGGAGTACGCCAAAACCGACCCGTCTGCTTTGATCAGCCACTTGATAGGAAAGATTACAAGGGCTTTAAAGCTAATGTTGTCTTTAATATTTCAAGAATGTCTGAGTCACTACTGAAAGGAATTGCACAGCACAACACTTTTCAGGCCTTAATAGTTTCCACTTTGGTGAAAATGTGATTTCATGGGCTCTTTCCCACAAGACTCTGTGACCAGCAGCCACCCTGTACTTATTGCTGCACAAATTCGCTCTAGCCACGGTCCAGTGTGGACGTTAGCTATAAAACATCTGGGCACCTCTGTAAAGCATAAACCTGTCACTGGAGGAAAACTATATATGAAACTTCCAAGGTCAAATATAACAGAGTTTTTAAACCAACAGTGTTAATAGAGTCTGTTTAGAATACTTAATATTGGTGTGGTGTGTTTGGGTGTATTACACAGCTCATCTTTAGATTTGAAATCATATGCAGAGAGGTGAGTGTTTCAGGTTATAGTGGATGTGTAAATGTAGCAACACAGACTCACCTTTTCAGGAGAGTCCACATATTTTGAAAGCTGTTCACAGCTTTGGGAAGTCTTGTTTGAAAAGCTTCATTTGAAATTGTTCGTCATCATAACGCACACTAGGTCCCAGGCACCCTGTTTAGGATTAGTGTTACTCGTCTGGCTTGGGTAATGTTTTGTTACCTCCACCAACGAGGTTATTCTTTCTGTCTGTAAATATGATAGGTTTAAAAGCTTTAAATAAATCTTGATAAAATATTGTAGTGTGTGGAGGGGGGTTCATGTTAATAATCCATTCAAATTTGGCTTACACCCACCACAGTCTTAAACTGCAACTCGAAGATTTATTGGTCGAAAATTGACAAAAAGCCTATAACTATTCTTACGACTGTGGCGTGTATTGTCGACATAGGTATAAAGATTTTAAATATCATGTTAGGGCTGCTCTAATCACGATTACGATCTGGGCTTTCAACGATCATTAAAAATGACTGAGCCGATTATTAGCCCCTCCCTCATTTATCCGCGACACCTTAAAGGCCGGTCCGTGAAAATATTGTCGGGCATAAACCGGTCCGTGGCGCAAAAAAGGTTGGAGACCGCTGATTAAGAGGACCCGAGGGAAGCTCGGAAAGCTAAGCAGAAGTTATTTGGAGAGTGACTGCCGTTGGTTGAAAAGAGAGTTAAAAAAAAAAAACTTCAGTGGTGTTGCACACTATTTTATATTATTTTTTAAAAGTCATTGTTAACCCTTTAAAGCCGGTCAGAGCAGCACGCTCCGTTTTGCGTAACTATTGTTAAATCCCTGTAGAACCTGAACCGTGTAAGCTAGCGCAATAATTTGTTTTGCATATGAAACCGGAGGAGTTGTACTTACATCTGATGCCATCAGCTTGTCCTCGGTCACGGTTTCCTTCCACATATAGCTTTGCAAATATTGCATAAAAAGCGCTTGCAGGAACAAAAACATAATATTCCAGAAACACGCTTCGCCGTTCCTATCAGCTGGTCGTAACACTTCCCACAGTGAAATGATGCATATGCTGTTTTCTTTGCAAATTTGCATCATAGGATTGTTTTTTGTTTTTCCTGCAGTATATAAAAATTGCTGTATCTCCAAAATAAAACTATGAAGACACTCAAAATAAATTTCCTGTGGTGGGAAACTATTTTTTGCAACTTTATTGTATTTAAAGTTTTGAGGGATAAACCTCTTAAATTTCTCCAAGTAGAAATATATGTAAACAAAACAAACGCGATTTTCAATTTTTTTTGTAGTTTATTGCACTTTTTTGCAATTTATGTAATTACTATGCACTTAATGCATACATATTATTAAAATATGGGCTATAACAGTTGTATTGATGTATAGCAACTTGAAATGCTCCCACAAATGGCACTACAGCATGTAAAAAAATAATATAAGCTCTGGTGGACTTGGTTCTATAGTAGGTCTTAAAGGGTTAAATAAATATCGTCAAATAATCGTGATCTCAATTTCAGTGAAAATAATCGTGATTATCATTTTTGCCATAATCGAGCAGCCCTATATCATGTTACATTTGACCTCTCCTTCAAGGTCAATAGATTGATCTGAATGTCAAAGTGACAATAACGCTGCATAGAGCTATTTAAAACTCTGTTTCCTACTGCCATTGTTTGTATTGGCAACATATAGACACATAGGGAATCATATCTGGGTATTGTAAATATCACATTAATTTGGACTTCAGACCTCGTCTTCAATGTCAAATAAGGTCCAACTTTCATAAAATGCTAAATTTAAAATACATGGCTGAATATAAAGTTACATACAAAATTTCCAATGTTCACAAGTGCTCAAGGTGTTGCCCTCTGGACACACAGCCTACGTCTATACAGTGGTCAAGCTCATCCCATAATTTTGTGAGCATGCCTGGTGTTACTGCTGTTCTTATGTTACCTACGATCAACCTCGTGAAACTCACAAACCAGGTCGCTGTATCAGTATGTGTTTCATTCAATCCTGGTAAACTAAACACTGCTCAGACACACACAGATTACCTCTTGGTTCGAACATGTTATGATGCTATCGCACTGGGGTTTTTTCCAGTCTTATTTTTTTTAATGAAGAATTACCTGGTAATCTTCCTTTTGTCACCCTCTTTAAGCTTCGGTTTCAGTGGCAGCAAGCCTCAGAGCATGATACTTATTTAATGATTATTACTTTTTGATTTTATTGTGTCTTTCACAAGGAAATGACAGAAAATGTTGGTTGAAGAATGATAAAGAATGATACGCAGTAAAGTTGGATACAAAAAGGTTGAAGATTTAGGCCAACCAGGGACACCTTAACGTTATTGAAGGCCTTGTGGCCATGAATGTTATGCTCACTGAGTAAAGTTATGTGCATATTGAGTCACTTTCCTCTGGTTTAAGTGCAGTGGGCCTTTTTATTTTGAAGATGACAGAGCTGTCCCTGTCAGACAGTCACCTAACTAGGGGCTCATAAAACATAGAAATTAGAGCTCAAGTCTTACGAGACCCCCGGTTGGTCTCATAACAGTAAGCCTTTGCATTAAGGAAAGGCCAAGTTTGACCTAGTTTTCTGCTCTCAGTATAACCCAATTGAGCTTTTGTGGGAGATACATTCACCTTTGTCCTGTTTTTGCTCAGGTGAAGCCTGTCTGTCTTTTTCGGCGAAAGATTAACAAGTTAACATAGCTGGACTAGCCACCGGACATTTGCAGGATGGGCTGATGACTTTTTTTTTTTTTTTTTTTGTAACGGCATGAACAATGAGAGGTGGTGGATTGGCCAGATGCAGGTCGATGTGTAAAAATAACTCAGTTGTTTGGTGGTGGCTATGGCGGAGCTTCCACAGAGGCAACAGGTGGATGAGGGAAGGGGAGGCAGGAGGAGGAGAGACCCGAGGCAGCCGCCGGTCCGAGTATCAGGTGAACTGAACTTCAGGTAAGAAGTTATGACCTGCATTCTATCTGGGTCAGATATAAACCAAGTTTAGGTGGAGTTTATTTTCGTTGTGCTAGCGTGACAGAGTTTCTATACAGCTGTTCGGTTGCTATGATGTTACTGATAGTGAACTTTATATTATTCATAAGGTTAGTTAGTAGAGTTGCCAACGGCTCCTTAAAAAATGGAATGGTCCCTCATTCAGAGAAAATATTATGTGTTTTGTATTGAGCTGAGAAGAGACGCAGTTTGCTTTAGCTAGAATGGAAAAAGACACAAAGCTGGAGTTATTCTGTCTTTACGCTGCACAGCTGCCTCTTCTCTTATCCCCCCCCCCCCCCCCCCTCTCTCTCTCTTCTGTTTCTACTTCAATCATGAAACTGATCAATGATCAGCTGATCGGCTTTTCTCTCTTGTTTATTTATCGCCCACTTTCCGCCAGAAACAGGAAACCAGCGGATGTCGCGCTAAACGACAGTAGCACGTTTAAGCTTGATCAGCTGTTGTTAGAATTTATTTAATATTAATTTCTAGTATCAGCTGATGTTTGCTGGAGCCACAGCTGTAAACCTGCTGGTCATGATATCGGTTTGGATATGTGGTGAGAGGGAAACATGAGGATGAAACCAGGAGATGTCCTTACTGAATCATCAGAGCTGAACAGGTGATGGAGAAACAGGTCTACCTTTTAGGTGACATAAATGAGTTGAAGGGAAGTTATGAACTGTTTCTGAGAGACAAATAACACCAGGATCCTTTTCTAAGCAGCTGACAGCTGATAGCTGTGCAGGGGCGGATCTAGCAAAGTGTTGCCAGGGGGCCAGGTAGGGCATTAACAGGGAGAGGTGGGGCACAAAGAATTACTTTTCTTTCTTATTCTCATTTCAAATATTTAGCTTTTATTAAATAATTATCTGAATCTTGCGAACAAAGTTTTTATCTGACGTAAAATGTATAGAAATCATACATATACCATAAGACAGTGTACATCACTGTCACAACAGCATTTGTTTTCATTCAAAGACTTTATGGCTTTAATACCTGGTGGGCCGGTCTGTAGTGAAAATGCCCGATTTTCTGTCCCAGTCCAGCCCTGCAGGTTAATACTGGCAGTGTCACCATGCCAGCTGACTGTATTTCATCATCAGCCAGTGTTGTTCTTTTTACATCAATATTACCAAAGTTTACCATAAGGCAGCATATAAAGTATTTTCTTGCTTTCAGGTTTTAGTCAAATGTTAGTCTTTTCATTTGTTTCCCCACTTTTTTCCTGTTTCAAAATCAAACACCGGTTTGTGAGAAGATTATCTTCTTTTTTTAATAGGCATTGGTTTTGCATTGGCATTGGCTAATTTGCCAGTTGTATGTTAAAAATGTTCGTATTTTAATATTCAAAAATGTTTTTGCCCAAAACATATGTGCACTGCATGTCAGTAAAAATACTATGCAAATATTGATGTCCTTGACTGCTGAATAAACACTAACTGATTATATCTCTTGTACTTTATCAACGCAGTATCTAAAAACTTTGCACCGTAGTGGTTAAAATCTCATTCTAATAAGAGTTAAAAGCGCATTCAGTTATTAGGTTTATAGGGTTATTGAATTATGGTTAACGGTTGGTAGAATTGTTTTTAACATTATCTGCCAATTACATCTGCCACCCTTCTCCAAATCTGTGCCCCTACCTGGCCCCCCCAACAAAAATTTTCTAGACACGCCACTGGGTTCAGCTGTAACCAAATGTTAAGTGTTTGCGTTCCTTTATCACTCAGCAGTTGCCAAGACTAGATAGTGAATCCAAACTAGGAAATAATTAAAAACAGAGCAGTGAACATTAATAAAAAAAATGTTCTCATATTGAGATTAAATTTAGACAATTATAGCACATTAAAGTCAGGGATATTTAAATACTCTTTGTTTGGGGATGCTTAAGACTTGTATGTTTCATTCAAGTTTTTAAGACTGATAATTACAGTCCTGCCAGACTGTGTCATATATGTGGCAGAAAATAACATGCCTGTTTTCAAGGGGGAAAAAAACTCTGGGATAGGTCATGGATGATTGCTACTCACACTCTGTGTTGTAAATGGTCATTAAGTCTTCAGTAACCTTTGCTGACCTTCATCGGGTAGAAGGAATTGGAATATCAGTGAATCAGGGCCATACTCCACCCCACTCCACACTCTCCTGTTAATGGTTACTGAGCTATAATTGACCTTTAATTAAACAGAGCAGAGGTCAAACAGAAATGGATTATGAGCAGATGATGCAGGGTTCTTCAGTTTACTTCAGCACCAAGAATGTGAAACTATCCATAGTTTGTTTTAGAATGTTTGTGAATTGTGTTTGGGGGTTTTGGGAGCATCTTGAAAATCAAGTTGGTGACGAGGCTGGGGAGAATGGGATGGAAAGTGAGTTTTGAAAGCCACAAAACTCATAACCTGGCCAATCTCCAGAGAAATATATTATGGTCATTTAGTGCTTAAGGGCAATAAACCTCTTACCTGGTGCCCCTTTAATGAAAAACCAATAACTGCCCAGTAAGTCCTTGGAGCAACGGAAAAAAATTTCACCCCGTGTGAACCTGAGACTGCTCTGGTTAACCGTAGCATCCCGTCTTGTGTCTCTTTAGATTTTACACTTTACAATTTTTTTTTTTCATGCCCTATTGTAAATCTCCTGGGAGATAGGGTAATTGCCTGACTCCTGGCCTTTGGAGTGCAGCAGAGCAAATGTCTCCTAATGAAGTCATCTGCCATTACCAGCCAGCCTTCATAGTGTGTGCTTTGCACAGACATGAGGCAAACACGGACACAGAGAAGTAACAGTGAACACAGGTCAAATTGGCATTGTATAAATTTAGAGTAGTGCCCACACTCTGCACCACTACTTTGTTTTGTTCTTTTCTCTGCTATCAATTTGAATAATCATTTAATTCATTTCCGTAATAAATTCATAAATCAATTTTAATTATACAGTACCAAATCACAACAACAGTGCCTCAAGGTGCTTTATATTGTAAGGTAGACCCTACAATACATACAAACAAAAACTCAACAAACATATGACCCCTTATGAGCAAGAACTGCTGTTTAATAGAGGACAATATGGAATAAATAACAATAAAACTTAAAAAGATGAATTTCCTCACAAAAATAAAGTCAGTAAACTAAACTCCCATTCATACATGAAGAAATTCGCTCATTCATATTACTTTGTAGGTGATGTGAGGACATTCTAGGGCCTAGTTTCCTAGGCAACCCTTCAATCTATTTACCACCCTGTCATATGTCAATCAACTGTATCTTTTGTTCTTATTGGTAGGTATTTCAATTGACCACTTTGGGAAAACTACCCATTTCACACTGCAAGTGTTGCATAGTTCCTGAATGTCACTGACATTTTACAATGTTGCTGCTAATTGCTTCCTGTGTCAAAATTCTTACATCAAAACTGAACCAGTCTATTTTTTTTACCTACCCATCTCCAGTTAGAGCTATAGTAGGGTTTGCATGCATGTAAGATTCACTCCCATTTTATAGAGTATGTGCCATATGCCGTATATGTGACATTTTAGTTTACACTGTTATGTATGTATGATTTAATCTTTCCTTGTTTTCGGAGTTACCTCAGTGGCAGCTGTTCCCAGTCCCTTGGTTGATGAGGTAAGATGTAGAAAGGGGCGGAGCAAGCCTATATGGAGACCTGCAAAATGGGTCATACCGCAGGAATTCGTTATGGTAGTTTCAGTTAGGTGTTTGTGTGTTTTACCCCTTTTTGTGCTTTTGTGGGCTGATCAGCCACTATTTAAGTTTCCCGTTTGTCTCATTTAGGTAGTTCAGTTTGTTTGAGTTAGTAGTATTTTTTGTTGTCAGCTTGTGAGTAGAGTTCTGGTACTTCGACCTCTTTTATGGGCCCAAGATTTAGATTTTTCTTTATAATTTAACCAAGTTTTTTGGGGGGGTTAAATAAAAACCTTTTTTTGGACTTTAACTTGTGCCTGACTTTCCTTCACTGCTTGTTCCATCACACCATGGGAGTAGCATCCTTTCTAGAGTACATGCAATCCCTATATATTAGCTGAGAAATTGATATGTAGTAGTTCCAACTTTTCCCAAACAGTTGATTCAGTTCATCTGGATGCAACGTTTCCATTGGGAAAGTTTCTGACCATGATGCTTGAGCATGCATCAAGACATTTGCAACTTTTGTTTTCATCCATTTCAAGTACATCACTAAATGAACTGTAAATTTCCTAAGACATAATTATTTTTCACTTGTATTACAGCAGTGTACTATTGCTGTTCTGTTGTGATGAGATGCACTGAGGTAGAGTAACTGAATTATTACCTTTTCTGAACTAAAACTGTTAAAGAGGCCAAAGAAGAGTTTTGATCAGTGGGGCTGTGATAACCTTCTCATCTGCTGAACATGTTGGAGCACCATCAGGTAACCCAGTGAAGCCTCCTGCTGCCTAAAACAGCATCAGACACTCATTTAATCATTTTTACCTCTGTGAGGATGAAAACTTTGCTGTTGTGGAGTTAAGGCATTCTGCCAGAAATCTAATTCTTTTCCCTGTTACGACTTTTCAACAAGGTCCCAGCAGGACAGCAACGTGAAAACAAAGTGTGCCAACCATCATCATTTTTATTTATTTAATGGACCGCGTAGCTGAAGAATACGAAAGAGAAGAGGAGATGTAGGAAAAGCGATATAAAACTAAAAAAGGGCACAAAGAATAGAGCAGAAAAAAGGACAAGCAATGATAACAGTACTAAGAAGGCTGGGAGATATCTTTGCTTTATTCTATTATCTTGACTATTAATGGTCTTGTTTGTGAATTTCACCATCCTGCTATTTGATGTAAACACTTCCCCAGGCATCTGTAAGCTTTGCTTTTTTTCATATGCATAGTCCTCCAATTCCTTCACAAAGAAGGAGGCCTAGAATATGACCAAATTCTAATATCAACTCCTTTCCAGATCATCTGTCTCCCGGCTGTCCCCTACCCCCACTCCTTTTTTAATAGTCTTTCTTTACATATTATGCCTCTGTTCTTCATTACACTTCCCACCCTCATCCCAACTTTATATTTTGGTTTTATAAACACATTTACAGCTTGTTGGCTCTTTTCAAGCCACAGTGAGAGGATTAATACTATGATGTATAATTCACAAGCTAGAAATCTCTGACACATTATTATAACTGTTGTTTCAGAGACCTCTGGAGTTATAAAAAATATCTATTGCCAAGATAAAGCTTCTCTGGTAATCACTTTGGCCTGAGGGGTGTGTGCTAATGTAATACATTAGTGTGTTTCTTTGTCTGAATCTTCCTTATTAACACCCGACTACAGAAAGACAGATTCTAAAGATATGGCTTAAATTCAGCTAAAAACATTAATTTTGACACCAGTTAAACTCTCCATAAAAATGTTAATTAAAAGATTATTATAGTTTAATAATAAATGTGTAACTGTTAATATGGATATTAGCAGCCATAGTATAAGATATTGTCTGTAAACCACTAGTTTTCATTGTCCAGTGATGTTTCAAAAATCTTTTCATGTGTGTTGTAAGCCTTGAGTTGGTTAAAAAAAAAAAAAAGGAAAATCAAAAACTGGCAAACTTACAAATTTGTGTTCAGACTTCTATTTTTTAATGGTGAAGGAACAACTTATCCCAGAATGCATTGCAAATCCCAGACTTCACCACAAACTTGCATTCCCCAAGTCATCTGATGTTTGCGGGAATGTTTGCGTAAACCTTAACATGGTAGGAGTGACCAATCAAATCCCTCGCTGTTTCATTTGGTGCAGTAGTTCTTTTCAATGAGTAAAACCTTTTTTGTTGTTGTTGATACAGACACCTAAAGACTTGTGGTTTCTGCAAGAGTGCATGCCATTGTTTTTTTCAGTTTGGATAGTTCCAATATTATCGCTCATAGCAAAATCCATATAGCAAATATAAATGGGGTTTTTACTTCTTACTCCTGGAACCTCTATGGAGTCTACTTGCTGGTTTTTAGAGCCCCCGAGAGCAGCCAGTTGGCTTTTCTACCT
Source organism: Maylandia zebra (assembly GCF_041146795.1). NCBI lineage: Eukaryota > Metazoa > Chordata > Actinopteri > Cichliformes > Cichlidae > Maylandia > Maylandia zebra. The sequence continues at coordinate 10,088,651 of NC_135178.1, forward strand.
TTAAAACCCGCCTTCCAGCCAAATGGCTTTTAGCTAGGCTTTAGCTTCAGCCAAGTGGAAGCTAAATTGGCTAGTCATTCATATGTAAATTAGGTTGTTACCTGAGAATTCTGGAGGGGAGTAGGGGTGTGTGAATGATTGCTAATTTCTAACTGCCAACTGCCTCTTTGTTTGTCGGAGGGGGGAGCTGCTAAAAGCTGTGAACTTCCTTTTGTGTTCGTCTTGATGCATTCTCAATCATCCAGGGAAATAAATCTCCAAAAGTCACCAACTTGGAGTGTTTCAGTTTGCCATCTTAGGGAGAAATCAACACACATGGGTGTATGTCCTTTGTTGCTGAGATTTATTGATAAAAACAGTACAAAAAACCAACCATTTGTACACATATTTACAAATAATAATAAAAAGTGAGTGAGTACATTTCAACATTTTCAGCAATCACTCACAATCCTGGCACTGCCATGGTATCTGTAGTCTGCATTTACCACATGTGTATCTGTAGCCAAACGGAAGAAGACCGTCTATATTCTTAGCAGCATGCACAGCGTGGTTCAGACTGATAACACTACCAAAAGGAAGCCAAACACTGTCACCCTTTACAACAAAACAAAGTGTGGCGTGGATGTGATGGACCAGATGGTTCGGGAGTACACTGTCCGCAGAGGAACACGGCGCTGGCCAGTTGCCGTGTTTTATAACATGATTGACATGGCAGCACTGAATGCACATGTGCTGTATCAAGCATGCACCGGGACGAAGGAAAGATGGGTGGACTTCCTGGTGGAGCTTGCAAGAGAGTTGGCTCACTCTCATGTAGCTGGGAAGAAAGCAAGAAAAGAACAGTTGCTTTGGACACAACCCTCCACACCTAGCCCTGGAAAAAAAGCCATGTGTCAGGTCAAACACAAATGCAAGAACAATCATGCCACTGTGTGATGTGTTCACTGCTAAAGATACACATGTGGTAAATGCAGACTACAGATACCATGGCAGTGCCAGGATTGTGAGTGATTGCTGAAAATGTTGAAATGTACTCACTCACTTTTTATTATTATTTGTAAATATGCTTGGTTTTTTGTACTGTTTTCATCAATAAATCTCAGCAACAAAGGAAATACACCCATGTGTGTTGATTTCTCCCTAAGATGGCAAACTGAAACACTCCAAGTTGGTGACTTTTGGAGATTTATTTCCCTGGATGATTGAGAATGCATCAAGACGAACACAAAAGGAAGTTCACAGCTTTTAGCAGCTCCCCCACCCCCTCATTCACACACCCCCACTCCCCTCCAGAATTCCCAGGTAACAACCTAATTTACATATGAATGACTAGCCAATTTAGCTTCCACTTGGCTGAAGCTAAAGCCTAGCTAAAAGCCTACCAGCCATTTGGCTAGAAGGCGGGTTTTTAAAGGTAGAAAGGTAGAAGCCTGGCCGGCGGGTGTTAACTTCTATATTATTCAGTTCAGATGAGTTCAGTTTTATTTATAGAGTGACAGATTTCAACAACAGTTGCCTCTATTTTACGAGAACGTAAAATAATATAGAGAAAACCCCAACAATCATATGACCCCTTATGGCAGTCCATTATTATCATTTTAAATTATATTTAAATTTGCTAAATAGCTAACATAGTTAGCTAACAAAATTTCTCACCTAACTATGTGTCAGTGATTCACAACTTTTTGGTGAAGTGGTTTATATTCCAACATAGGCCATTAAAAGTAAAAGTTATTTATATTCTATGACTGTAAATGATATTTCATGATATTTCCAGACTTCAACAAACTGTTCCTTCTCTCTTTGACCTTTGACCTTGACTTTGTAATACGTGAATGTGCTTGTGATTCCTGTGGGAAACACTGCAGTACAATTTTCATGATCAGTATAATCATGACAGTGAATTCTAATAGTTTATACCAATCTCAGCTTGAATGAACTTCTGTGCACTGCTGACAGAAAGTGCTGCTGTGTTTTCACATCCTCCTTCTCTCAGCACAGCATATGGCATTTTTATTGGGGGGAGTTCACACAGTCAAGCAGATAGATCACAGATGATTGCATTTTCTTCCTCGTGCCGTCCTTTGCCTTCTCCTCCTTCTCTATATCAGCCAGGGTAGGAGGGGGTTTTCACGAGGAGCACTGCACGTGCTGCCTCATATTTAATTACTTAGGCATGTAGGCTAAAGCAACACAACAATTCCATTTCACTGCAGCCCCCTGAGATTTTATCCCTGTGTACAAAGCATGTTGCATGTGTGTGTGTGTTGCGTACCCTATTTATTTCTCTGCCTGCTGTTCCTGTTCCACATGGAGACTCTGAGCATGGGAGACCTGGTGTGTGTATCTGTGTTTGCAGATGGCAGGAATGCCAGGTCGGAGTGAGTGGGAGGAGAGTGATTATAGGCTGTGTTGCTTCTTTATAGGTGTGTTTGAGGGTAGCCTATATCTTTTATAAGATTGTTATCATATTGTATTTGTATGTGGGTGTTTTACATTATAGAACAACTGCTGATCTTACTGTGTATGCACCAACTAAGAGTCTCACTTGCTTGCAGGATATTATGATTGAAACATATAGCTGAAGTGAAGACTTTTTCTTCTTCTTCTTTTTAAATTGACCATAGCAATAGCTCAGGTAGGCCATTAAATCTAGCTCAGTTCCAATACTGGCAGATCAAGCCATCTTCGTTCAAGCATGCATCACCTGATGCCTCAGTTGATTGTCTTCTATCCAGCTGGCAAATCTCTAATGTGTAATCACACATTACAGAGCATCTGCAAACCACTCTGCAACCCACCTCTACCCCAATGCTTCCTCCCTGTATCTGACATAATCAGTGTAGGATTTGTTGTTGTGGATGTTTTATTGTGGAAAGATACAGACCTCTCCCTGACTCTTTCCTTTTTCTTTTTTTTCCCGTCTTCTAAAGATATAAAATGTCAATACAAAAATATAACATTATAATCTGTAATTTCACAGTCCACACAAATTTTTGGTATCATTTAAGTAGTTATATGTCTAAAAAGACAAATGATGTTGCTTTACATTTGTAAAGCACAAATAGTGAAAAAATATGCAAAGCTGAAAATAAAGGTGCTGTATTCTTTTTAAAAAATATATTATATCACATAAAATACTTTGATGAACCCACTCCTTCCTGCTGTGTTAGACTAAATCAGTCCTTTGGGTTGTCTTCGTTGCCTGCTCTGTTCTGTGATGGGTTTTGCTCTTCATGCCTTTTACGTTCCATTATTGCACACTGAAGGGTGGGAAAGTCTCAGTAAAGAGTTATACCACCGTATATAAATTACTGCAGGTGGAACTAGCAATCTTCTCTTGGCAATAGAGTTGTTAACGCTAGTGTATTTTCAGTTTAAACTATGAATAATTGTGTGACTTATCCTCAAACAAAGGAATTTCAAGCCAAACAGGTTAATACATACCATATAGTGAACCATTGTGCTGGTGTACTGTGGAGACGTTTTTTGGCTGTGGGAACTGGAACTGAATGCAAGCAATGTACGGAGACATCCTTGATGATAATCTGCTTCAGAGCACCAAAAGGACGACGACCCTAAACACACAGCCAAGATAACAAAGTAGTGGTTTCGGGAAAACTCTGTCAATGTCCTTGAGTCGCTTCAGCCAGACCCAAAGTGGAAGCCAACTGAACATCTATGGAGAAATCTGAAAATGGCTGTGCACTGACCCTCCCCATCCAAGTTGATGAAGCTTGAGAGGTTCTGCAAAGAAGAATGGGAAAAACTGCCTGAAAATGGATGTGCCTAGTTTGTAGCATACAGAAAGGCTTGAGGCTGTAATTGCTGTCAAAGTACTTCGATAAAGTACTGAGCAACGACTGAATGCTTCTATGCATTAGCATTCATATTACACATTTCAGCCCACTTTTTTATCGTCATTATGGGGTTTTGTGTGTAGATTTTAAAATGAAAAATGAATGTAACTGTTTTTGAATAAGGCTGTAAGCATGGCAAAATGTGTGACATGATGCACTGCATATCCTTGTGTACAATATACCCTACATACAGAAAGTATGCTGACAAGATGGTGGCTCAGTGGTTTGCACAGCAAAAGACACCTGAGGTTAAACACTGGCCAAGACCCTTTCAATGTGAAGTTTACATGTTGTCCCTATGCTTGCACAGATTTCCTTGAGGATTTGTGATCTCTCCCATCATTAAAAAAAACATGCCGTATAAAGGTGTCCTTGACCGTAGAGGTGGCATTGGTCCCTGGGTCCTGCATGTTTCCCACAGCTAATTCTGAGGATGTGTTAAATACAGAGAGTGAATTTCCCTGTGGGGATTAATAAAGGATAAGTTAATTTATACAGTACAAAGGTTGACTGACCCCATTATTTGCTAGAATAAGAGTTTCTTTTCTTTTCTTTTTTAATTAGCAAGGCATGAAGGCCTTTTGAATCATAGATATGGTTAGTGAGCTAATTGCACTCAATCAAGACTGTTCCTCATTTCAGAGGTAGTAGATTGAACTGCTGTGACTTTTTCTCTTCTGCAGACCCACCCACACTCAGCTATATATGTATTGTATACCGTGCCAGTTCCTCAATGTTCCTGCCATATGGATGTTTTATGCCATACACATGATTGAATTTATTTCCTGTTTTTCTGGATGGCAAAAGCAACGACACCGTCCTCTGTGTAGGGCAGGGGAGATGGATAAGCTTTGTCATGAAAGAAAACTAGAGCAAATTTATGAATTTGTTTGTCTTTAAATCTTTATATATTTCACTTATTTTCATGTAACATAATTATAATAAAATAGAAAGTGAACGTAATGTGTGAGAAAAATACTAAAGTAGTTACTTACATGAATCAATCATATTGATATATAAGACATATTGAGCCACTGACCACCGAAAGGATATGAAAGCAATTAAAATGGTTATTAAAATTGGAAAATCTTCATATAAATGTCAGTTCATTTCCATTTCAATATTTTAGTAAGCTATAAAAATATGTAATAGAAAGCTTTCATTCTTTTTCCCTTCCCGACTTTAGCCAAGATCAGCCTGTAACTGTGTTGAGTGATGGCAGATAGCGAGTATGGATTCAGGACATTAACAGCTCCTCTCACAGAGTGCTGTGGTGATGTAACCTACTTGCAGTGAAGAGGGCCTTAGAGAGAAAAAGCTCAGACAGCCTGTTTAGGTGGAGAGAATCCTGTGAAATGTTTGTGAGTCACTTTGCTATGTTTGACAGCAACAGTTGTGCAAAATAGCTCAGAGTGAAGTCTTGCACTTGTGTCTCTACAGAGCAGCCAGAGCATTTGGAGAATACCTGTCCAATACCAATCCAGAGAACCGCAACGGAGCAGGTAGGTGGCACACTTAGTAGTCCTACAACAATACTATATCAGTATTAGAGCAATATAGTATTTAGTCGGAAATATCAGTTTCTCCGGCTTCACACGTATTTCCTACTCCCAAAAATACCTTAAAATATTTCTGTGTGAAATATTGGCCTGTGACATGTCGGATAATCAGTTATTAAAATATTTTAAAAATGCTGATGTTTATGTAATAAACGCTCAGCTTCAGGGTGCAGTCACACCACAACAGCAATGTTTCACAGGTTATCCCCAAAACCATAAGTATTTGATCACCCTAAAATCAGCTGCAGCGAACTATACTGTCACCTGGTAAGTGCTGAAAAATTGGAATTGGAAATTGGGCAAGTGTAAGGCTCTGAACAATTTTGACAGGGGCCAACCTGTGAGAGCAGGGTGACTGGTTCAGAAAATCAGCACGTATTGTGGGTGGTTCCCAGAATGCAGTGGTTAAAGCTTACCAGAAGTGGCTGCAGACCATGTGGACAAGTTCAAGGCATCAGTGTTCCTTGATGGCAGTGGCTTCTTGAAGGACATGTATGGTATGGCATAAGGAACTTGACAGAGAACTGACTCCAGATTGCTCTATCCTGCTGCTCGATTCCGTTGTGAATCCTGATACTACAGGACACCATCCAAGGTCTTCTAAAGTCCATACCTCAACAATTCTAAGCAGGATATCTTAATGTTGCAGATTACTGATATATCTGCAAGTTCTTCCCCCCTGCTGTTGGCAAGTGCTGTTCATAGAGGATTATCATATTGTAGGGTTTTTACTTTAACATGTAAAGCACTGTAAGATGACTATTTTTGTAAACTGATTATGAAAAAACAAAACTGAATTGGTAATGTAATTGAGGATTTATATTTTCAGTAGTAATTTATATTTGTTAGCATGCTCTTTTTAGTGCAAATATGTGGAATACATAAAGTAGCAGAAAACATGACAATTGAGATGGGGCTGAAGTTAGGTGCAAAGTGGCCTGCAGATACGCAGCATCTGTGGGCAGGCTAAAACAGGATTGTGTGCTTGCCAATTGGGAAGGGTCTGGAAGGGTATCAAGCGAGCTATCAGATGCACTGAGACCAGCTTACCTACTGGGATTGTGGTTGAGCCTAACTTAGTAACCTACTCAGTCTAATACTATGCTCAGTTTAATTATATCCTGGAAAAGCTGTTGTGACTAACTAGCACTTCCCTTTCCCCTACCTTTGCAATATCGCTTTTCTGTGTATGATTTCAACTTTATAAAAGGGAATCTTACAAATCTGTTTGCTTTCCACTCAGTTTTTCTTCAGTATAACTTAGTAAGTAAAGTACAGTAAAATTTTATTTATAAAGCACCTTTCAAGATAAAAATCAAAAAGTGCTTCACAGAAGCTAAAACCTAAAAATAAAAATCAACCAAAAGCAAGTTTAAAAAGATGAGTCTTTAGCTGTTTTTTAAAAGCGACCACGGAGTCCACAGATCTCAGGCTCAAAGGGAGAGAGTTCCACAATCTGGGGGCCACAGTTACAAAAGCTTTGTTGCCTTTTGTTTTCAGCCTCATGTGTAGGATAACCAGCAAGCCCTAGTCACATTACCTCAGGGACCTGCTGGTAATGTATGGATGTAAAAGTTCACTTATACAGGGAGTGCAGAATTATTAGGCAAGTTGTATTTTTGAGGAATAATTTTATTATTGAACAACAACCATGTTCTCAATGAACCCAAAAAACACATTAATATCAAAGCTGAATGTTTTTGGAAGTAGTTTTTAGTTTGTTTTTAGTTTTAGCTATTTTAGGGGGATATCTGTGTGTGCAGGTGACTATTACTGTGCATAATTATTAGGCAACTTAACAAAAAACAAATATATACCCATTTCAATTATTTATTTTTACCAGTGAAACCAATATAACATCTCCACATTCACAAATATACATTTCTGACATTCAAAAACAAAACAAAAACAAATCAGCGACCAATATAGCCACCTTTCTTTGCAAGGACACTCAAAAGCCTGCCATCCATGGATTCTGTCAGTGTTTTGATCTGTTCACCATCAACATTGCGTGCAGCAGCAACCACAGCCTCCCAGACACTGTTCAGAGAGGTGTACTGTTTTCCCTCCTTGTAAATCTCACATTTGATGATGGACCACAGGTTCTCAATGGGGTTCCGATCAGGTGAACAAGGTGGCCATGTCATTAGTTTTTCTTCTTTTATACCCTTTCTTGCCAGCCATGCTGTGGAGTACTTGGACGCGTGTGATGGAGCATTGTCCTGCATGAAAATCATGTTTTTCTTGAAGGATGCAGACTTCTTCCTGTACCAGTGCTTGAAGAAGGTGTCTTCCAGAAACTGGCAGTAGGACTGGGAGTTGAGCTTGACTTCATCCTCAACCCGAAAAGGCCCCACAAGCTCATCTTTGATGATACCAGCCCAAACCAGTACTCCACCTCCACCTTGCTGGCGTCTGAGTCAGACTGGAGCTCTCTGCCCTTTACCAATCCAGCCACGGGCCCATCCATCTGGCCCATGAAGACTCACTCTCATTTCATCAGTCCATAAAACCTTAGAAAAATCAGTCTTGAGATATTTCTTGGCCCAGTCTTGACGTTTCAGCTTGTGTGTCTTGTTCAGTGGTGGTCGTCTTTCAGCCTTTCTTACCTTGGCCATGTCTCTGAGTATTGCACACCTTGTGCTTTTGGGCACTCCAGTGATGTTGCAGCTCTGAAATATGGCCAAACTGGTGGCAAGTGGCATCTTGGCAGCTGCACGCTTGACTTTTCTCAGTTCATGGGCAGTTATTTTGCGCCTTGGTTTTTCCACACGCTTCTTGCGACCCTGTTGACTATTTTGAATGAAACGCTTGATTGTTCGATGATCACGCTTCAGAAGCTTTGCAATTTTGAGACTGCTGCATCCCTCTGCAAGATATCTCACTATTTTTGACTTTTCTGAGCCTGTCAAGTCCTTCTTTTGACCCATTTTGCCAAAGGGAAGGACGTTGCCTAATAATTATGCACACCTGATATAGGGTGTTGATGTCATTAGACCACACCCCTTCTCATTACAGCGATGCACATCACCTAATATGCTTAATTGGTAGTAGGCTTTCGAGCCTATACAGCTTGGAGTAAGACAACATGCATGGAGAGGATGATGTGGACAAAATACTCATTTGCCTAATAATTCTGCACTATATATGTTGGCGTTTGTCTATGCAGAGCCCTGAAAGTCAAGGTCAAAACCTTAAAGTGGATTCTGAATTTATCGGGGAGCCAGTGCAGCTGAATCAGCAGGGGTGTGACATGGGAGTACTTGGAGGACTTGGTCAGAAGCTTTGCAGCAGCGTTCTGAACAACTTGCAGATGCTCCAAAGAGGCTTTACATAAACAACTAAGCAAAAAATTACAATAATCCAGACGAGATGAAACAAATGCATGAATGACAATTTCTAATTTGGAGCGCGATACAATGGGACTCAGCTTAGCAGTGTTTCTCAAGTGATAAAAACAGGAGCGAACCAGAGATTTTACATGGGCATCCAAAGTCAGACCTGAGTCAATAGTAACACCAAGGTTCCTGATAGACGGTTTGGCAAATGTAGCAAGTGGACCCAAGTTTTCCATAACACTAGGTACAAAATGTTTAGGAGCACAAACAAGGACTTCAGTCTTCTCCTCATTTAGTTGAAGAAAGTTTACAGCCATCCAACCTCTAATGTAGTCTATGCACTTATGCAAAATCTGTAGCTTGGAAACATCATGGGGCTTAAAGGAGATATATAACTGAATATCATCTGCATAGCAGTGATACGAAATGTCCTTAAAAGTGCTCAATAAGTGTTGAAGAGGAAGTAAATACAGCAAGAACAATAAAGGCCCCAAAACTGAACCTTGTGGCACACCATAGGCAAGAAAAGTAGAAGAGGAACTGTACTTAAAGGTAGCCGCAGAAAAGGATCGTTCATGCAAATAGGATTCAAACCAGGCCAAAGCAGCCCCTGATATACCCGCCCAGTGTCTCAGCCTATCTAGCAGAATATGATGGTCCACAGTATCAAAGGTGGAGGTCAGGTCCAACATCAACAGAACGGAGCATTCTCCTGCATCACATCTCATCAAAATGTCGTTGGAGACTCTAAGAAGTGTAGTTTCAGTAGAGTGAGCTCTACGAAAGCCAGATTGGAATTTATCCAGAATGCTGTATTCTAGAACAGCTATAAGCTTTTCTAAAATCTTAGCAATGAACGGTAATTTTGAAATCGGTCTGTAGCTACTAAGAAGAGAAGCATCAAGCTTAGGTTTTTTTAACAGTGGGTGAATGACAGCATCCATCCATCCATCCATCTTCATCCGCTTATCCGAGGTCGGGTCGCGGGGGTAGCAGCCTAAGCAAAGAGGTCCAGACCTCCCTCTCCCCAGCCACCTCCTCCAGCTTGTCCGGGGGAATACCAAGGCGTTCCCAGGCCAGCCGAGAGATATAATCTCTCCAGCGTGTCCTGGGTCTGCCCCGGGGCCTCCTCCCGGTGGGACATGCCTGGAACACCTCGCCCAGGAGGCGCCCAGGGGGCATCCTTGCCAGATGCCCGAACCACCTCAGCTGGCTCCTTTCGATGTGGAGCAGCAGCTGCTCTACTCTAAGCCCCTCCCGGATGGCCGAACTTCTCACCCTATCTCTAAGGGAGAGGCCAACCACCCTTCGGAGGAAGCTCATTTCCGCCGCTTGTATCCGCGATCTCGTTCTTTCAATACCAATGACAGCATTCTTACAATAAACAGGGACCTGACCAGAAACCAGTGAGGTATTGATAATTGTGAGCACACAGGGACCAATAGACCAAAAAGACATTTTTAAATAAAAATCCAGGTAAAATATCCAGAGAGCAGGAGGACGCTTTCATCGAATTAACTAACTTGAACAGCTCTGGTAAGGACACAGGTAAAAATCTTCCTAAAATTACAGGCCTAGCTTGAGTTGGAGCAGATAAGAGAGACACAGAAGGAGAGATATTGTTCCTCACGTTACTGACATTTTCAACGAAGAAAGAAAGAAATTTTTCACAATCTTCATTTGATGAATTTGGGACAGCAGGTGGAGCAGGAGTAACAATATCACTAATGGTGTTGAATAGTACCATAGATAGAAGGTTACCTCTGCTCTTAGACACTAAGTCTGAGAAATACGCAGCCCTCGCATCTCGAAGTGAAGTGTTAAAAGGGACTAAAAGGTCCTTTAAATGAAGGAGATGGACATGTTTTCCTCCATAAACGCTCAACCTTACAGCGGCAACGCTTTGAGAGGCGAATGGTGTCATTTATCCAGGGAGACGACTTTGAAACCGGAGCTAGTCTTGTTTAGACAGGACAAACATTGTCTAAAATAGAAAGACAATGATTATTAAAAATATTTGTTAAAAAAATGAACATCGTTATAAGGAGATAAAACTAAATTAAAGGCATCGGAAAATTATCACTATACCCATACTTATTTATCCACAGGACACACAAAATGAAAAACTAGCAAGTCCCATCAGATTACACTTGCTTTCAAGCCTGCAGCATTGCAACCATTTATACAGTGAGAAGAACTATTCATCCTTCATGATCCTACAGGACAACTGGGCTTCTTGGACTGTACCGGCTCATCCATTTCTGAATCTTTCATCTTTCCGCTATTTGTTTTTTTTCCATCACTATGCCACCTCTCTATTTTCCTCATGTGCTCACAAAAGCTTTGCAGCTAGTAAATGTTTACCACTCTGCTGCCAGAGCTACAAATCCCAAAGAGACACAAGCAAGCTCCCTGTTAACTCTATTTACATAGAAAGCATTTATCTGATGTCCGTTTATGAAAGCTATATAGAAAACAGACAGCATGATTTATCTCTCACTTGCTATGTTTTCTTGTTAATTTTGCTTCATCCCCTTTCTCTTTATCCCCAGATCATCTACTGTCTGAAACTTTCTCTGGCCAGGACTCTCCAGACGTCAGTCACTTGCATAACAACAATCTGCCACCACAGAGCCGTTGTTTATCCATAGCTAAACCCGCCCAGTCCAGCCAGTCTAATCCCAGCACTAACCCACAGTCTCAATCTCAAGTCAACACTCTCCAGGCTCAAGCATCACTTGGCCCCTCCAAACGGCGACTCTCTGCCGAACGCAGTCTTTCCATAGAGGACCCACCTGCTGCCAGGGGTTCACAGGGGCCTGTTGCTGTGAAGCCAGCCAGGGTGTACACAATCACCAGGGAAGGCGGGATGACCCTCGGGGGCCGTGGCAGTGAGGAGAGCCTGGAGTTGGAGGTGCTGAAGGGCTCCCGGGAGCAGCCTCTCTCACAGAGCACTTCTGCTGCCAGTCATGGCCTATCCTGCACCAGCCAACCAACCGCCTCAGCTGCCCGTGGCAGCCATCACCGTAGCAGCCATCACCGCAGTAACCAACATCATGCCCAGCAGCATCACGGAGGCCCAACGTCATCATCGCAGCCGCTGCAGAGCTCAGGTAGCGCTGGCAACATTCGTGATTGGGGAATGAGGAGAGGTGGGTCGCGGGATGACTACACCCCAGACTGCGTTGCCTGCATTCGGGCTCCATGCCAAAGTCAGCGCTCCCTGGACCTAGATACCTCACCCCGAGATGGAGGGAAGCAACGCAAAAAACTGGAGAGAATGTACAGCGAGGACAGAGCATCTACAGATGACAGGGGTATAAAACTAAATGTGAAGGTTTAAACGAATAAACAAACTGAGCCTAAATTTAAACACGTTCTCACCATGTTTTTATTCACCTCCACTGCTATTTGTAAGGCCTGTGTTTGAATGTAATGCTCACTGACACACACCTTCCTTTTCTTATTTGTGTTTGCAGAGGACAATCCTAACAGCTGGTTCCCCAAAGAGAATATGTTCAGCTTTCAGACAGCCACCACCACCATGCAGGCGTGAGTATGGCATGGAAATCCACCTTCACTCCCACTCTGTGCATCACAGCATCTCGCTGCCATGTTGGCAGGATACGGCCCCAGTCTTTTCCTTCCAAGAGACAAATGTAACATTCTAATACAAAGTCTTAATGAGCTTTCACACCTTTATGCTCGTTGGTTTTATTAATATAGGAAGCCACTTTGACATTTTTTTTAGAAATAAGCAGTTGCCCATAGAAAAACTGGATGTTTTAGATCTGTACTGGTAGAAGCACAGTTTAGTAATTTTAACAACATGGTCCAACAAGTGTCCCAGTAAACAATGATACCAGCTGAATGGAACGCACCTGTTTCCAGTGTTGTGCATAGTACTTGTTCCTCTAAATTGAGCAGCCAAGAGTCTTTGAAATCAACACATTTAGAAAGCTGGAAATGTGTTGGTCTAGATCGTGTACGTGCCTTAACCAAGACACACATACACGCAGACACACAACTCCGTTCCAGTCTTGCTGACAGGTTAATTATCACCTATCACCCTGACCTTATAATTATGACTCTCAAACAGACAAAGCGCACCCACCATGATCTTTTTTTCCCTTCTTCTCTCCCACACTCCCTCTTTACTATCCATATGTCTCACCTTCCTTTCCCCATCTGTTTCCGACTGCCTGTGTCCGTATTAGAGTCAAACTGATATATGGGTCTGACTCTCGCTTTTGATTTAAATGGCAGGCTGAATGATGGATATATCACAGTTTAACTGACTACACATTATTGACTACACATTAAACTAAGTGTTTGGTTATAGCCAGTCCTTGAGAACCAACTGGTGAGATATTTTGGTACACTTTAGATGTACATACATGTACATATTTCATCAGTCATCATCTCCTCTTCCTCACTTCTTTCAATGTGCATGTCATATTTGAATCCCAGTCCCTGCTCACTTATTTATAGGTAGGATTCTTCCATTTTGTCTCTCCTGAAAATGAGAACTGGAACATAAATCTCACTCCAAAATTTGGGTATGTGGAGTATTTGGCTGGCCCTATTGCTAACTTCTCTTTCATTTTTGTCTCCTCTTCTTCCTCTCCACACTGTGTGGCGGCCTTCCAAACCACGACTGTAGAATATCGTGAGTAAATCTTTCAAACGCCCCCACTGTTCTTCCTTGTTGCTTTTTCTTTTTTTCTTGCTATGCCAGTTAGGTAACTCGCATTGAACTCTGTTCCTCATGTGGCTTTGTGCTAGTCAGTCTACTGTGTCCTTATTCCCCCAACCTCGATGTCTGCTGGATGGGATGTCAATATGTGGATGTAAGATTAAAGGCAAGGAAGGTTTGGTAGGAATGAAAAGTAGGTCATGCCAAGCATTATTTAAATAGCAACAATTCTTTGTTGAAATGAACTCCTTTGATATATTTCTGATAAAGACAGTGTAGCAGTGGTGACTTGACTACCAAAGTTACGTCTGAAAACTAAAACCATGAACTCAAAGCTGTTTTCTTGTGCATAAGTCTATAGATAAATCTTAGTAATGCTGTTTAACCCTCTGAGGTCTGAGTCGTACAGCAACCCTAAAAGGTCAAATGCATAGCAACTTAAGAAAACAATGGCAAATAGAAAAAAGCTGAATAAAACACATAAGAAAAAGGAAAAACACAACATAAGCTCACAAAAAAATAGCTCACAAAACACAGCGGAGGCTTTTTTGGGGAGACAATACTATAGAAAACTTGCAGAGATAAGTTAGCTATAGCTAACTAGCTATAAGCAGTGAACAGCTAATAGCAGACGTGTTTTTACAGTGTTTTATAAATCATGTGATTAAATCACACGTCACCTGCCTCTTTTGTCCCTCACAACACCAATGAAACCTTTGTTTCATTCTTGTAATGTCTCAGTGCAGTCCTTTGCACATTTTGCTTCCTGTCCCTTCCATAGCTATACTGTCACATTCATATCTCCACGAAAACACTTTGGTTGTTTTATAAGATTTTATTTTTTTTTACTCTATGAAACTACACCTGCCTCCTGCTAAAAGATAGTGTAAACTGTATTTTAGCAGGCTGTCAGCTTTTAAATATTGTGATGATGGTTTCAGAGTAAGAACCAGATTATAATGTGTGGTTTCAAAGAGGTTAAGGTGAGAACAGTTCGGTGACCCAGCTTGAGGCTTCAAAAATGGGAATTCAAAAACAAGAAGGGTTGGTGGCAACATCCAGCTAGTCTAAGAGTGGGCATTTGATTTTCCCAAGGGGTCACAATTAGGATCTACTTGTAACATCTACTATTACCATTAGTGGTTTATAAAGGGATAACATTTCCAATAAAATTACTATTGAGCATAATTGGACTGAATATATCCGTAGCAGTCCCAGTTTCTCATTTCTCTTTGGGAAAATTATTTTCCTGGCCCCGGCAATCTATGGTCACATCACTATGTTCTGCAAAAACAGTTGTCTAGTCAGTATCTAACACCATTACTTACATACAGGGGATGTGACTGTGAATCACTTATCTTTAAAGGAATTTAAAGGAATTTAATAAAGGGACATGAGCGTTTTCATACATTATGTGTTTGAACAAGCAGTAATCTAAACTGCAATGTGACCAATCAACGACCAGGTGATAATTTTAGTCTTTTTTTTTAATAAGGTTGATCACACATGTGATATCCGTTCTTGCTGGTGTCAAAAGTAGACTGTATGGCTTTACTGTAAAGAAAGATAAACAAGAGTCTCTAAGGCTTTTTGGTTGCTAATGATTCCATCTATTAAGGTAAACTGGGAACTCCTATTAAACTTAGATTACTGGACTTGGTTGATCAAATTCTGGAAACAACATTTTTCCCAAGTTTCTTGGTAAACTTTTAAGGTGACCATGCATCATGTGAGACATGATGAAATTCTAGATCATACACTTTTTCAAATGTTTGCTAACTCTCATTTGCAACTACCAATCTAGCTGTCAGCAGACATAAAGCCGCCCCCAGTACTGCTTAAGTTTCAATACTTTAATATCTTCAGATCTTTAGTATTATAACTTATCTTCTCATATTTAACTCTCTAAGGTCTAAGTCACCATCATCAGCAAATAACCCAAACCTTAACTCAGAATATGTAGGTCACTTTTGCTTTTAGTGTTTTCACCTTTGATGGCTTAGACTTCACAGGCTTAAGCTTATGTAAACCACTGTTTGAAACTATAAAACCGCATGTGCCTACTGCCAAAGACAGTGAAAAATCTGTTTTTCTTCTTCTCTCTCTGCTGGCTGCTTGATAAATTTGGCAGAAAATTTAAAGGATTGCTTTATCGCACAATAGAGGAAGTAGGCTGTCAGCTTTTAAATATACTTGTGATAGCAGATGGTGGAAGGAGGGACAGGCTGAAGGAAACATCTCTTCCAACCTGTTTGTTTTTGCAGTGAGAAGGAACAAAACGTGAGTGAATTCACGAGGGGAAAAAATTCTGCAATAGCAATGCAGAGAGCTTTTGGATAATAATCAGACTCCAGTGAATTCAGCCTCATGTTTTGTCATCCCAGGGCTCATCAGCTGCCTGCCTGTCTGTCTGTCCGTTGGTGAAAACCAGACCGTAGGACCGGACTTTGTTTTTGACATACGCTGTCACAGATGATTCTCATTATGTCTGACGCCCTGTCAGAACCATTACTGTCCCTACTGGGAAAGGCACCTCGGTGTAGGCATACTGTTACACACTTGGCAGAATGGTTAATAATGTGTTGCAAAAATTGTGGTGCAGAAATATTTCTCAGTACATCAAAATGTGAAACAGAGGATGTCACATCTCAGCACTGGTCTGATAATCCATTTCTGAAGTTTAACTGGGTTCTCTTTCAACCTCCTACAAGTAAGGGAACACAATGAGTTTCTGTGCTATCAGGAAATAGCTAGTCTTTCCTAGAGGCTTTTCATAAAGATGAGATAAATTGGTCAGAAGACAGCCAGGGCAACAAGTTCTAAAAGTCTTGACCTTTTGAGACCTACACAAAATAATACGACCCCACCAACCAAGAAAAAAACCAATACATCCCATAATGGCTGTTGAAGCTGCACAAAAAAGAATTTAACATTCATATTTAAATGAATATAAAGTCGTCTTTTGTTCCCTCAGTGTCTTTTCCTACATTGTGGTTGTAGTTTGTGAGTGTGTGTGCGTGAGTGTACATGCAATTATCCTCAATGTCCTCTGCCTTTGGTGGATTAGATGTCCCTGTGCTGCTAACTTTAACTACTCACCAAAGCTAACTAAACTCTCACTAACCCTACTGGACTTCAAACCTCTCACCTTTGACACCTTTAGTGTCTTCCCATACCACCCTAACTAAACTTTATGCCCGAACCCAACTAGACCCTATGGGCTTTTTAGTTTCCTTTTGTTACTGTGTGGCATTTTAGTTAGTTTTGTTTATAACAAACATCAACTTAAAAGCTGCATTAATTTCTAAGCTCACCAGATATAGCAAGTAATAGTAGAGCTTTTTAGCCCTTGGGTCAGATTGGGTTCAGACAAAAAAATCCTTGGTTGCTGTCAGGCGAAGCTAAAACGAAAACCTATATTTCCAAACAAAACAACTTAATGCTTTGACGTCCCGGCAGGGCTTTCCGAGGCATTGCTGAGAGAAAGAGACGGAAAAGAGAGCAGGAGGCAGCCACCATGATGGAGAGGTACCGTGCCCTGTCCTGTCCTGTGTGGTGCTGTTATAGTTACCCTATTACCCAACAAAGAAAACAACTTCTTGAACAGAAATGCCTTTTATCCGATTTTAAAATAATTTTTTTCGTAGTCTTTTCAACCTCGTTTCTATTTATATTTCAAGTGTTGTAGACCAGGGGCCGGCAACCCTGGGCACTCATGCTGGCACGCGAAGGGTTAACTGATGGCACATCTTAGCTAACAACCCCACCCACCGAGTTCAACTTGTAATTGGCTAAAAATCACTTAGCCTACCGGCGAGAGGGATGTTGCTAACTAATCAGTCCTGTGAAATATGGCCTTGAAGCAAGCGAAAAAAAGATAATTTTATGATCTTGTATTCGCCAAATCGTCTTTTAAGACGGGGGTTTTGTTCAACAGAAAGATAGTGCTGTATGTGCTCTTTTCCTTGAGAGTGTTATTTGCCAAGTATGATCTCCAGATAAGAGAACTGGTAAAATACAAAGCAGGGGGGGATCACATTAACATGTATATCCCTGTAATAACAAGCATGTCTTATTGGCCCAGTTTATTTTTTCTTATCATTGTTATGAGGAGAGCATAAATAGCATTTGCATTTTCTGTTGTATAGTTTCTTTGCTGTTCTTGTTATGGATAAAAAGTGTTTTTTGAGTAACTGTTGCTATGCAGAGTTATTAAATTTATCGTTAATACAATGGTTATTATGGCACATTGACTTCACTGGACATGACCTGAACTATGGTGCATGCATTCTGTGATAGCAGAACTTCATTGAGAAGTTTTTGGTATGACCACACAATTTTCATTTACCAGCTGTCCTAATTGCACAACTTGTAAGTCCATTCACTTCCTCACGATGAAATGAACATTTTTCTTTTGTTTTTCAACAAACTGGAGGACAACTACTCTCTATTGCACAGTCACATTTACCAAGGAACATGATCAGACTTCTATGGCGTGACCTAAAAAAACTCTGAAAAAAGTTCAGAGTTGCAAGAGAAGATGACCTTGATGTGAGGTCAGCCACGTAAAAAGAAAATTAAAATATCTCCTAGTAATGATGAACATCTAATCATGCTTTCTGTATTAATGTTCCTGTTACTCTAATCTAGACCATCTGAATCTTGATAGGGTGATGTTTCACCATAGACTATGTCTAACCAGCGCACAGTAAACCCAGCACTCAAGTGTTTTTCCTGTTACCATATTCTGCTCTGACTGTTTGCTGGTGAACATTCACTTTGTGTATTTTGACTCTCTGCATGAGGAACTCACCGTGCCTTCCAATCCCTACCTACGGGGCAATCACATGGCTCGTAAAAGCATTCTCCGGCGCACATGTTTCTGTGTGTGTGTGTGTGTGTGTGTGTGTGTGTGTGTGTGTGTGTGTGTGTGTGTGTGTGTGTGTGTGTGTGTGTGTGTGTGTGTCGTGAATCGTGGAGGCTGTGGGTGGCAGGTTTAATAAATGTTCCTCACTGAACACTGAAGTGTAAAAACGGGTCTGTCAATATACTGCTGCAGCTCTGCACTCTGTGGCTGGCAGTCAAAGCCAATGAATTGATCAATATTTGGCAACGGGCCTCACATCCACCAAGGCTGAGACATTCCATATGCTGTATGAGCTTGTGTGTGTGTGTGTGTGTGTGTGTGTGTGTGCGCGTGCGTGCGTGCGTGTGTGCGTGCGTGCATACCGAGCTGTGTCACATAGAGTGCAATGCTTTTAATAGAAAGGTACATCTCAGTTAGTTTCAAAAATTAAATTATTCATGGTTTAATGAGGATAATTTTGCAAAGTGTTTTGTAAGGTCACAGAAGGAAAGCGAAGGTTAGGGGCGATTTATTTGCAGAAATATGAATTCACACATACATATACTGGCAGGAATTTGACTTTATTATCTTGGTGTGAAGGTGGTAGATTTAAAAAGCTAGTTGTCACACAGTATGAAAATACAACTCTGACTGACGGATGGGTCCCCCTCTCCTCTGAGTCATCTCTCTATTTTAGGCGCTGCCTTCACCATTCCTGCAATCAACACTGACATGTCAGGGGTGTTTTTGGATTGCCTCCAACTGTGCTCTGGATTCAAATATCTTTAAATGGTGCATGTAGGGATGTGAGCTTTGCATTTTGCTTTTGCACGTTTCTTTTTGCTATTTAGCCATGATGAAACTAGAAAATTGTGTTGGTAGTTTTTTGCTATGTTACCCCTGCATCAGATTGATGACCTGTCCGGGGTGCACCCAGTGTTGTGCAGTGCCACCAAAAACAGATACTATATGGGGCAGACAACCTTTAATAGAGGTGGGGCTTATTATAAATAATTAGCTATAGGGTTGCGACCCATTCTCATCAGTTTCCGTGAACCTTATCACAGTACCATGTGCCTCAACTACATAGAGCAGAAGAGTCCACACACTGATTTACCCGTTCATCCTATTTTTGATGTGATTTTTTCAGAAAGCTAGATAGGCAACCTTAGCTACCCAACAGCGAGGAAGACAAAATAGACACACAAAACAAAATATAATCTATGGCTTAACCTCTAGGAAGTAGAAGCAAACCAATGCCACAAACAAAACCACAAAGTTATCCTTTGAGAATATGGTTAAGTTTAGGCTGTTGCCTAAACTTAACCATATTCTCAAAAGATAACTTTGTGGTTTTGTAAGCATAAAGGCCTTTAAACACTGAGCACATTGCAGAAAATTAAAAAGATTCACAATAATTAAGACATGATTGAAAAATTTATTCTCACAAAATGCACTACAAAAAATAAAATAAAATAAATAAATAAATAAATAAATAAATATATATATATATATATATATATATATATATATATATATATATATATATATATATATATATATATATATATATATATACACACACACACAAATACTGGTGGCCACCAATGCTCACCCTCAACCTGGTATAAATATGAAAATCCTAAGTGACTTCCTTCTTGAGTTATGCCATTCATAAGATTTTCACAAAACTTGACCTCTAAGCTTGATCTTGAGGTGGAGGTGACTGTGATTTGAACTCCTCCAAGATTTTTAGTAGATGCACTTATGGTGTCAGTTTGAACCCTTTATGTCACATTGTTGGAGTCAAAAATGGAGTCAACATCAAGTGATTATGAGAATGTTGTAATGTTTCTAAACAAGTGAAGGAAGAAACAGAGATTCTGGGTTCATTCAGTTCTCACGAGAACAAAGCAGCAGGGAGAATTTCATGGAATCTGGAAAACTTTTGTACATATTTCAGGATGTCAGTGGGACAGTTTGATCCCATCTGATTTTCATTGAATTTATCTCAATTTTTTATTTATTTTCATAAAAAAGACTTTTATATACCTTTATACTATACTTAGCATGCATGTGTTAGGACTATAGGAGGAAGTCAGAGTAACCAGAGGGAATCCACATAAGCACGAAGAAGAATAGACATGAGTCTAAGCCCCAAGAAGCTCAGCTGCATATCTGCAGTGGATAAGACGTGCAAAAACAATACAATCTATATTGTACTAAAATGAAGCAGACTTGCAAAAGTCTGCTTCATTTTAATAAAATAACTTTTCTTTACCATTTTATCATGTATCCAAAGAAAACTGTGATGATTTTTCTAAACTGTGAAAAATAAACAACAAACTGCAGACTTTGTTTACTGTTTTGAGCTTTTGAGTTCGGACATCTGCCATGAACTGGAATGGTTCACCTCAAACACCAGCTCACTGTCAGTGAAGTATGTAGTACACAAAGGTAATTGTGATTATTAACCATGGTGAACTGATGAAGCTTTTGGACATTTGTAATTTTCAATGGTAGCTTGAAAGTTGGGGAGTGGCTGTAGCTCAGAGGGTAGAGCAGGTCTCTACTAATTGGAAGGTTGGTGGTTTGATCCCTGGATGCAAGATACTGAACCCCAAGTAGATCTCTGATGCATCCATTGGAGTGTGAATGTTGGATAGAAAACACTGAAATAAGGGGAAAAGTGCTTGTGTGAACGAGACATGTTGTATAAAGCACTTTGGCTGCTCGGGTAGAGTAGAAAGGCCCTATATAAAGAGCCAATCCTTTTACGTTATAAAATATACTGTTAAAACCCTGGTCCTCTATTCCCGATTAACATCCACTTTTTTGTTGTTGGGGATTTTTTTAAAATGATTTTCTATTTGAGTGGCTAAAACAGGTGACAATTCTATGAAATGTTTTGATGTTAAGCACCCCACTTCCTAACCCTAGATGAATTTCAGTCCATATGCACAAAACACCCACTGGATATTTAGATGTGATCACTGGTAATTTATCAGTAGCCTGACCCTAATCAAGATGCCCCATCATCTTCTGCTCTGCTCTTCTCTATGTATGTTTTTAAGTTTGAAGCATTTTCTCTCTTATTTTTTTTATATTCTTAATATGCTTCGTCTTCTTCTTTTTTTCTCTAAATTGATAGAAATTTTCGCAAGCACCTTCGGATGGTGGGCAGTCGCAGGATGAAGGCCCAGAGTGAGTCTTTGCATTTGTTTCTGTTGGCATGTGTGTGCATTGTCAAAACACTACCATGCATTCATGCTCTCGAGTGTGTACCATGACATCACAGTGGATGTTCATTTGATGTTTTTCATGCTTTATGCACGTAGCATCAGTAGTGTGGACGTGTGTATATATTTTGTTAGAGTATACTAAACATTATTCCTTAAACTGCTAGTTGATGGTAATTTTATCGCTATGCGGTGTTTAGACGGTCTTTGTATTTGTTCATTGTTGTGAGACTTGTACCATTTGTATGATATTGATTGTGCACTATATTGAACTGAAAGGCAATTTCTGTTTAACAAGACAGAATCCCAGCTAGTTTACGTGTGGTGTTTGTTTAGCTGTGCAGTTCTGAGTATGTGCTATTTTTGAAATATCTGATATGTTTTTTTTTCTTTTTTAATGTGTAAAGTATTTCCTCTGAATATATTCACATTGTTATTTGACATTAAGGGAAAAAAGCGTCCTTGGTTTGAACTCCCACCAGGCTAATCTCAAGACTCTGATGATGAGATTTTATACATTTTTATTACAAATGGTTTAAATATTTACAAAATACAAACATAAAGCAAAACAAAACAAAATACAGCTGTAATGCTTTAATAATTTAAAGATACTTGTGTTTTGGGTATGTTCATAGAAAATCTGTGAAATAAATGCTAAAAAACAGTTAATAATCATTTTGTATCTGATGAAGGTCAGTTGCACTGAAACAGCACGATTCAGTGAAATGGTGTTAAGTAAGAAAGTGTGTGGTGGAGGTTATATTTCTTTTTAACCCTTTTCTACCTTCTACACACCTATCAGGTGTGCAGAGAGTCTGAACTACTTAAAAATACTGATAAAAGAAATCAATATGTATTAAATTGTATATAATGATATCTATAAATTAAAAGTGCATTACTGCAATTTCGTTTAAACAACTTTTTTAATTTTAATGACTTTTTTATCTTGGAATCATTAAGACAACAGAAAAACTGAAAAATGATCAACCATTTGCTAATACAATGTAAACTCTTACTGTTCTGTTAATATGAAGCAACATGACCTGATATCCAACCGGGACAATGGAATTGACTGATTCACAAGCTAGGTCAATAAGACAGAGCTCTTGATTACTGGGTTTGATTATCCTTTGGAGACTGTATATATGTGTGCGTGTGAGTCATTCTCTGCCTCCCCCCAACTTCATCAGCCTTCGTCGATCGTCGAGCCAAGAGCTTCAGCCGCTCGTGGAGTGACCCCACCCCCGTCAAGCCTGAGTCACTGCATGAATCCAGAGACAGTGAGTCCATGCTCTCTTAGTTATTCACAAGCAAACACACGGTATACAATATATACCTTAGGCCTTTCTTAAACTTGGCTTCTTACACATGTATGTATAAACACCTACAGGTAAGCACACAGACAACTGCACTCAAGCATAATAAGGCTGCACACACATTAAAACAAGAACAAACACTGATTGACAGGTGCCCTGTCACGCAAACATGCTGTCTCTTTTTATTTTATATTGCCATTTTTAAAGTATGCTTTATTCTGCGTACCACTACTCAACTGTTACCATCCATCCGCACAGCTCTACTCATCCTGCGGCCTGTCGTCCATCTGCCTGTTGTTTTGTGTTGTATCTGTCTGTATCTGGCTGGGCAGATAAGGAGCCTGTTATTGTGTCCTTTTGTGTCGTGTGCCGTTTGTTTTTAACTCCTCCATTTCTCCCCTCTGTGCTGGGAAAAGAAAATAACAGGTGCAGCGTTTTCAAATGGAGCACCCCGCTCTACTAATCTTGTTTGTGTATTATCCTTTCATCTCGCCCTTTGTTCCCATGTGTGAACCAGGTGGCGAGCTTCAGACCTCCTCAGGGACGCTGGATGAAGGGCTGGACGAGGATGCCGACTGGGAGGAGGAGAGGGAAATGGAAAGAGTGGCCTGCGACGGAGAAGACTTTATCCCTCCCAAAATCATGGTGAAGTTCCTGGCAATTAAATTAACATATAGATTAATGAAGTTTGAATATATGTGCAATCAAAGTCTATCTGCATGCTTTTCTTCTCTCCATAGCTGATATCTTCCAAGGTCCCAAAGGCTGAATATGTTCCCAACATAATTCGTAGGGACGACCCCTCCATCATCCCCATCCTTTATGTGAGTATCTGCTAGTGAGTTTCCACTACATATAGATTTTGATTGACTGGTAGATTTTTTATTTGGTGTTGTTTCTTGATGAGATGCCACAGGAGCTGATGGATAAGTGTTAAGATTGACTTTTTTTTAATCTTGTCCCTGGCAGGTTGTTGGGTTTTTAAAGCAAGCCAGCCAACATAAATTTGGCTGAAATACAAATGGTTGGAGCCTTTAAATAAGTGTTTTAACTTCTCTGTGCAATCTGTGCTGAGAGTGGTCTGTTTAGTAAAACCATCTCATCTTTTTCGAATACGCTGCATGCAACAGTGACATCTGTTAGTACCATTAGATGAAGTCAGGTGACAACATTACTAGAATTCTGTGGGTACCTTGAAAATCTGTATTAAATTTCATACAAATCCATTTGTGGATAAAACTGACATTTTAGTCAATTTAGAAACTTTAATGACTTTTTTAAAACTTCCAGTAGCTTCTAGTTTGAAAGTTAAAAGCAAAGATCAAATGGAAGCTCAGTAAATGATTCGTTCAGTCAAGTGCTCAGAGTTCATTTTTGTTCGAGTGTAGAAAAGCACCGTCAATCATCCACTTGAAGTGACATGTCTCCTCAGCAAAATACAGACTCATCACAGCCTGGCTTTGAGGTTCTGCTAAGTGGCACCATGTTGTTTGTCTGCTCAGATGAAAATATAAAGGCACTCCTTTGCTGTGTACCAGCTGGCATTTTCCAGTAAAGAGAATTATACGACGGAAAGTGCAGCGTTCTTTCAAGTACTGCCAAAATACAAATGTCTTCTTTTTTTTGGTTCTAAATGACAGTTCATTATAGAACCATGGTTTCCCGACCTTTCTAGCAACACTAAAGAGTCCATTTGGTTTTCTGTTTTCTGCTGAAACATCTCGGTGACTGCTGGTCAGGTTGCTGTGGAATTTTCCATGAAAATTTATGTTCCTATCTCGGTAAATTTCAATATGTTGGCTTTTCCTTTTTTAGCAGTATCAAGTCATTTTATTTTGTCCACTGTTCTGGTTTATTAACTTATTTATTACGTTATCCATATGCCCCAAACAACTAGAGCTAATTAGCAAATATTCATATGCTACCACACTAAAATAAGACCATGAATTCTCCTGACTAAACCATTAGATTTATTTCATTTGTTTGTTTGTTAAATTCTATTAGAGAGAGATTAGTTGAGTTTTAATTTTAAGATAGGTACTGTGTTAAATATTGATATGAGTTAGCATTTAGCCTATCCTCAAACTACATGACAGTTAACTAAAAGAAATCAAGTAAGACAGTGAGACATGCATTGCTCTTGTAGTGCAGTGTCAACCTTACAAAAATATTTCCAGTTGTATCAAAATCTTTAGGAAATTGGCTCCTCAGCTGCCTTACTCTTTGACTTCAGGAAACCCTTTTCTGATGAGTTCATGGCAGAGGTGTGGACTCGAGTCACATGACTTGGACTCGAGTCAGACTCGAGTCATTAATTTTATGACTTTAGACTTGACTTGAAAAAATGTTCTAAGACTTGTGACTTGACTTGGACTTTTACACCAATGACCTGGGACTTGAATTGGACTTGAACCGGTTTACTTGAAAAGACTTGATATTTTACCCCAAATATAAAATTTAACATGCATATTATATAGAGATTGAAAATGTGACGTCATTCACGGGTAGAACCGCAAAGGATTCTGGGAACTCGTGGCAAGAGGTACTAGCACACGCAGGCTTTCAATTGAAATCAGTTATACAGCGATAAAAAGAAACACAAAAATGGCAAGAAGCTGTTGTATTATTAACTGCAATAGCCGGTCGCATGACAGCCACGGGAAGCCGACGGGTAAAGAGATCGGTTGTTATCGGATTACGTCGTTGAAGAGAAATTGTTCGAGCCATGTTTCCGAAGTAACAAAGATGCGACTGGATTGCAGCCATTCAAAGATCAAAAATAACGTCCCAGAACCCTCCAGCTCACAGGTTAGTCTGCTCCAAGCATTTACACGAAGGTCAGTCTGCTGTTGTAGTTAATACGTCATTTTCATAACATAATTGGTGATATAGGTTACAAGCAAGTCTGGCGCTGAACAGAAATTGTCACGCTATGCTCCTTTGTTTATTGTGCATAAATAGTGAATTGTCCTGACATAATATTGCGTTTCGCTTCTGTTATTACCATGGTACATTGACAAAAACATACTTTTATTCACAGGGTAAAACAGTTGTTTTGTATCACTAATTGCCCAGTACGATTACAGCATACAATATTATTGTCACTGCTACATTTCTGTGATGCTACCAGAAATTATTTCCACTGCTAATTAATTACCATTGAGCTCAAAGGTCCTATTAATAAACGGTTAACGAATGTGTATTTATGAAGACGATTTGTGAGACTGGTAAACTTATGATATGTACGATGGTCTTTCGTTCTACACGGTGCATTTCAAGGTCCTGTACCCATCCGTCGGTAAACTGTACCTGGGCTTGTTGCAGTGACCGGAAGTTACTAAACTTCATGAGTGTATGCACTCACTCCAAGAACCGTATAATTATAAATATGCATATAAATATGCTAGGATGAGATAGCTGACTTCATCTAACTAGCAAATGTTTTCCAGGCTACGTTGGTGATGCAGTTTTTTTTTAATGTGTATGATATTTTTGTCATGCGATTTTAAAGCCGGTCCTACAAGCGCATCCAAGAATAACATGCAGCTTATCTCAGAACTGTCGGTGAAAATTATTCTTGGAGCTAGGTTTAATTGAGCTGCATTTTAAAGAGGTGCAATTTCACAATTTGTGTATATTTTCTACGTTCACTATTATGTCATGTGTTGAGAAAAACACAGATTTAAAAATTACATGGTCTAATATTTACATTTAGCATATAACTGCAACCAGGCCCGGCCCTAACCAATCTGGCGCCCTAGGCAAGATTTTAGGTGGTGCCCCCCTACATCGGCAGTGTAGTGTATGTACTCACAAGAAACCGAATAGCTTTGTCTTTGACCTTTTTTTTTTTACTTAAAGAAAGCAAATTCACAATCAGAATAATTAACAAGATAAAAAAATATATATGAATAAATAAATGAATACAAAAAATAAAAAATGAATATATGAAATACAATAAATTTCATTTCATTTATTTATTTTTTTCACACTTGGTACAACAGATCAAACAAACCAACCACACTTTCTATCAATAAAGCACTACAACCATGTGTGAAAAGGAGCAGGAAGAAGAAAATATTCTTATTAAACCCCGCCCCCTTATCTACATTCCAACTTATATTACAAGTGGGCACCAAAAATCAGGGAACAAACTAATATTAACATTTCTCTCCGGTCCTAACCCAAACCAAACAACAAATATACCACTCCACATAGTAACAAGGAGAAAAATAAAATTAAATAAATAAAACAAAAAATTATAATGGATCCATTTTCAATGAACTCCAATTTCATTCGCATTCTTCATATTGAGTTATCGTTTTAAGCATGTAACACTTTTTAAAACAATGTAAACTTATACAATTCTTTAAATTATAATGAAGAGAGTTCCACAGTCGTATACCCCTAACCGTTGTACTCATTAATCTTTGTGTAGTCCTAGCTAACTGATGCTTAAAATAAAATTTCCTTCTGCTATCTTCTCCCCCTGAACACATTAAAAATACTCTTTGTAACTTAAAGGGCAAAATATTATTTTTAGCCTTAAACATAATTAATAGTGTCCGTAATTTCACTAAATCTCCTAATTTTAATCATTTTGATTTTATAAATAATTTATTTGTATGTTCTCTATATTTAATGTTATGAATCATTCGTATCACTTTCTTCTGTAATAAGTTTAGAGGTTTTATAGTATTCTCATATGTATTCCCCCAAACTTCAACACAGTAACTAAAATATGAGAAAAACAATGAAAAATATAAAATGCGCATTGTTTTATGATCTAATAAATCTCTTAAATTTCCCAAAATATAAATGCTTTTGACCATCTTCTTTCTAATATACTCAATATGAGATTTCCATGTCAAATTTTCATCTACTATTACACCCAAAAAACGAAATTTCTCCTCCTCTTCTTTTCTCTTTTTTCTTCCCTGGGCACCTGACAGTTTTGGCCGTTTTGACACCTTGTGTTGATTTTTTGACGTGGTGACGTCCAAAAGGAACCATGATACGGGAAGGGAGGGGGCGCACCGTGCGGGGAGGGGGGGGCGTAATGTTGTAACAAATAATATTTCTATTAAATAAGCTTTACTTTGCATTTTAATTAACGTGGGATTATTTTTTGTATTTAGAAATAATAGTACCAGCTTTTTTTTTTTTTTTCAATGATGGACGGCGCCCTTAGCATTTGCCTATACGGCCTATGCCACGGGCCGGCCCTGACTGCAACATTCTTTTTTTTCGTTTTTTTTTTTTTAAAGACTCGAAAGGACTTGAAATTCAAAATTTCAGACTTGTGACTTTACTCGGACTTTTACACCAGTGACTTGAGACTCGACTCTGACTTGCCTGACATTGCAGGTGAAGGGAGCATGCATGTGCATGTGACAAATAAAGAACCTTGAACCTTGAAGCCTTCATTCTGAAGAAGGAGTCCCTTGGAAGGTGGTCTCAAAATGTCAACGCTGCTCTTTAAAGATGATGAGGTTTGGTTGGCTTCATCAGGTGGTGGCCTCCAGCTCAGACTGGAGAATCTTGAATGTAAAGCGACAAGAATGAGAATTCTGAGGCCATGGCCATTAGCCGGAAAAGGGTGAGAGTCCACTCTGGGTCAGGTACGAGTTACTGTCCCAAGTGGATGAGTTTAAGTATCTTGTGCCGGTCCATTGTAATGAAGAGAGAGCAAGGATAAAAGTGAAGCTCTTGGTTTACTAGTCGATCTACGTCCTTACCCTCATCTATGGTCACAACATTTGGGTGGTGACCGAAAGAATGAGATCACGGATACAAGTGATGGAAATGCGCTTTCTCCGAAGGGTGGCTAGCCTCTCCCTTAGATATAGGGTGAGGGGTTTGGCCAACCAGTAGGGGCTCAGAGTAGAGCCGTTACTCCTCCTCATCAAAAGGAGCCAGTTGAGATGGTTCGGGGATCTTGGGTGGGTGCCTCTTGGGTGAGGTGTTCTGGGCATGTCCCACCAGGAGGAGGCCCCGGGGCAGACCCAGGACACACTGGAGAGATTATATCTCTCAGCTGGCCTGGGAACGCCTTGGTGTTCCCTCGGACAAGCTGAAGGAAGTGGCCAGGGAGAGGAAGGCCTGGTCTTCTCATCTTGGGCTCTTGCCCCTGTGACCCGGGTGGATAGATATTAGCAAAGATACAGCAACAGCTAACTAATCAGAAACAAATCTCACTCAGTGGTTTGAAAAGATAGAAGAAGTTAGCCTAAAATATCATCATTAACTTATATTATTGTGTACTGTAAATTTGATTGGTATTTTTATCATTAACAACTTATTATTCTCCAGGTTTACTGTTTGGTGGGGTCCTTACCTGAGGAACTTTTGCGCTGCTGTACAGAATAGAGACTCTATTAGGTGTTAAAGTGTATCATGTTGTAATCTGTTAGAGTCAGCACTCAGAAAAAAGCTTGTTGTCCTTTTAGATTCAGTTTTTGAATGAATAATTTTGTTTTTCTCCATTTTATTTAAAGGACCATGAACATGCCACATTTGATGACATTCTGGGTGAGTGCAATACTTGTTTTCTTTTTTAATTTTAGACCTCAAGTGAAAATTACTCTGCGTAAATGTGGACAGGATGAGGGTGGAATAAGTTTCATCTTGCTGGAGTGCACAGATGACTCATTGTTTTTCTACTCCCCTGTGTGTGTGTGTGTGTGTGTGTGTGTGTGTGTGTGTGTGTGTGTGTGTGTGTGTGTGTGTGTGTGTGTGTGTGTGTGTCTCAAGGGACAGCCAATTTGTGTGTGTCACCATTATGGCTGAGTGGGAAAAGTGACACCTCTCTTTCTCTCTCACCCAGAGGAGATCGAGAAGAAGCTGACTGCCTACAGGAAAGGCTGTAAAATCTGGAACATGCTCATTTTCTGCCAGGTGAGTGAAAACGAAGACAGAGTATGAAAATATTTTGACATCATTGTGTCACATGTCCCTTTAAAATAGCATTCTATTAAGTCACAATAGTCCTCTAACCACTAATTACAAACTGACTGATAAGTGATATCCCTGAATGAAATTATTAGTGTGTGTATTCTCTTCATCACATCAATTAATAGTGGTTATATAGTACTGTCCAGACAGGATTTTAATGCACATAATTTAGCCTTTTCAGATTTTTTTTTGGGATCAGAATTCCAACAAAATTTTCAAATACAGGTAATACTCGGAAGCTGAGGGATAGCACCACAGTCTGCCACTTGTCAATTTTTTTCTTTGTTTTTTTTAAGGACATTGAACACTATGGTGAGATATTCAATGTTTTTATGTCTTTGTATTGTTGTTGCAACAGTACTATTTTATGTCAGTTGACCTGTGGTATCTTTGACATTTTTCAAAGATTTATCTAAAAAAAAAAAAAAAAGATTTGTTTTTGCAAAAAGGCTGCTAACTTTGAATAATCTTCAGAAAACCTGGAGAGCCTGTCTTCTAGAACAATTTAAAAAGCCTGTTTGCTTTGAAGATAAGTATGAAGAAATGAGGAGCTGCTCAAGACATTTTCACAGTTTTGTGTATGCGATGGAATAACCCCATCAGTTTTCAAGTCTACAGCGTACGGTACAACGTTGTCTATCATAACACAGACACCTTTCTGCAGGGAGGTCCGGGACATTTATACCTGCTGAAGAATAAAGTGGCAACCTTTGCCAAGGTGGAGAAAGAAGAAGATATGATCCAGTAAGTCTCGCCTGAGGGAAGGATATATGTTTTTTTGTAAAGTATGGGTGAAGAAACAAACAGTGAGTTTATGAAAAGAAATGGAAAAAAGAGACAGAATTCACTCCAGTGCATTAATATTAATTTTACATTCGTAGCAAAAGAGTAAAGTTATAGGTTATAACTTATAGGTCATAAGTCAAGCGTTTATTGTTCATCATAACATAACATAAAGAATTTTTTTTACATTTTGTACATGGTTTAATTTAAATGGGTTCTGCTCCTCTCATTGTGAATATAATTAATACAGCTGTGGAAATGTCCACAGCAAAACCAAGAGGAAAATTCTTCAAAGGATAATGTGGTTAAATTCGCAACTGCCAAATTCAAATGAACACAAAACAACAGAAGATCTGTGTCAGCTCAGATGAGTACAGTCTGATTCGCAAAGAGGGATGCTCATAGTCAAGACTGCGGTCCTTGCTGTGGTCTGAAAATATTCATTTCAAATGGCATTTGAAATTTGAACTTGAAAGAAAATACTCTGATTTGCATCTGCTGTTACAAACTTAATCATTACTTGGAGTATTGAACCATCAAGAGGCCTGGGACCAGAAAATATTGGAACAGACATCAATAAAAATAAAATATATAAAGTGCATTAGAGTTATTCCAGGCCACATGCAGTTTGCATTAATAGTGGTTTAATGAAACAAATTAACTTTTCATTCCCACTTTTCTTTTTAATTTGCTCACACACACACCAGTATATTTTCATGTGTGAGCTGAGATTCTGCTCCTGATCTCTATTGGACTTTGAAGGGTTTTTTTGTTTTGTTTTGTTTTTTTTGCAGTTACAAGATAACACGGCAGGCAAATACGACTGAAACAGGAACAAACGTTTTGTCCTTAGATTGAGTATTTTAGCTATCTGTTATCTAACTTTTAAATATTTAAGACTGTTATTTAAATATATGATGACTGTTTTTCATGTAAACCCACTTTGAAAACCTTAACCATAGGCAGACACCTCAACTTCTTGCTTCTTCGTTTTAGCAGGGTCCTTCAGCTTTGCAGTAATCTGTTTTAGATAGTATTATGCAAAAGAAAGTTTAAGTAGTCTTAATGTGCACCACGGTTGACTACTGTGGAGGTGACTGTCTTTAAAGGTATGGGGTCTGATAGGGTGTAATACATGCATTCTTGAGTGCACTTGTAGTTTTAAGCTTTTAGCTTAACCTTAAAACCACCCAAGTGGGTGGAATCCCAATTTGGTGACATTGTCATTAACATTGTACTACCAAAATACGGTACCTAAAGCACCATAATATTTGGTCTTTATAAGGGAAGTCTAGTTTGAGTCTGTGTTATGCTGAGAGCTGGTCAGCTTACTGATTACAGGTTTTTATTTGTAACACAGGTCTAGTCAGTGTTGCTCACTATTGACAGACCATAAGCATCAAATCTGCATTATAATAGAAAAAAATCACACAGGCTATTGAAAGCAAAAAAAAGAGTTACTTCTTAGTCTGCAAGCTAATCTGTTTAAACACTGGCAATAAATAGTATTTTATCGTAACCTTAGCCCTTACTTATGCTGATTGTCGTCACCTCTCACCTCTCCTGTGTGACCAGGTTCTGGCGGCGACTCAGCAGGCTGATGAGCAAGCTGAACCCAGAGCCCAACCTCATCCACATTATGGGCTGCTATGTGCTGGGAAGTGCTAATGGAGAAAAGGTAGCTGTCTTTGCTTGTATCCTCGAGAACAAGTAAGAGCCCCATAGTCCGCTACTCAGTGCAAAAGTGGACCAAAACTGTCTGCATGCATATGCAGCATGCTTAGTTGATACCACAGATATGCACGCACACGCACTCCCAGCCAGATACTGTCTATAGGCACATGCAGAGAAATTATTTTTTTTGTTTTCTTACTTCTTGATTTCACAGCTTCTCACAATGTCTAATGAGGTCACTGCAGGAAAGTTTTTGCACATGAACAGCAAATAGGAATTTTAGATGCAAAGGAATAAATTCCAACTTTACCATCACCCCCCAGCTTGCTCATCCAGATCTCATTCTACAACACAGCCTAAATGTGTGTGTGTGTGTGTGTGTGTGTGTGTGTGTGTGTGTGTGTGTGTGTGTGTGTGTGTGTGTGTGTGTGAGAGAGAGAGAGAGAGTGCGTGCTTGGTGGGGTAAAGAAAGCATACACAGCACTTTGGAATGACAGGAAAATAAAATCTTTTGACACTTACTTAATTACACTGCACGCACTACACTGATACACTTTTTTACATCAGTACCTAAACATTGACCTGCCCCAACCCTCCTATCCCCCACAGAGACAGGCATACACTTACCATATGCAGATACAATCGCATGGAGCATATGCACATGAAACGTGCTCACACACTAAAATATTCAGCAAACCCATCTCCACATGCCGATTACTGTGGCATTTGCTTACTGCAGTATTCTTTTGCCCCATGGTAGTAAAAACTCTTAAAGGCAATTGTTTCCTCACTGCACAAATATGAGCTGAAATGAGCACTTACCTTAAATGATCTTAAATCTAGTGTTCAAAAACTGTGTGAAACTGTGAAGGGAGTGGAACCAAGTAACTGCAGAAATTATAAAACTTATTATGGTGGCATATTATGGTGAAATTTATAAATAATTTCAAGTGCATTAAGACAATACACATATTGATGAATGATGATATTTTGTACATATTGCAAAAACAAAATGGACTTTTTACTTTTTACTTAAGCTTAATCATAACTTAATTAAAAACTAAATGGCAGCTTTATAGCAGTGACTCTGTGACACTGATGTTATTGCATATGACATTTGAAGGAGGTTACAGCTTCTCTATCTCTCCCCTGAGATATTTTGTATAGCATGCAGCTATTTTTCAACTCTTCAGTAAAATCATGAGTGACAAATGAGCCACTTGATTATGGTACTTCAACATTTCTTTTGTAAATCTGTTTCCATTTAACTGTGTCACACAGCCAAGAAGTTGAAAACCATACAGCTTTTTAAAATTTAAATTCCTACTTGTATTATTCTTGTATTATTCTCTAACAATGAGAAACAACACCGAGAAGTATCTTTGTGCAAGGTGGATAATGTTGAGCACTGCAAGAGCTACAAAGTGACCTCCAGCATGCCACTGGTGTGAATGCCTCTGACACTTCATGAGGGTGGTCTAAGGATCCAACATCCTTTAGTGAGTCCTGTGCTCACTGCCTGGCACCTTGGAGCCCGTGTGAAAGTGAGGAGGAGCCGGGAAAACGTTATGCCAGTAATGACATCATTCAGCATGACCAATATGGTAGTGGGTCAGTGACGGCCTGTAGAGGCATATCCACAGAGGGATGCACAGATCTCTGCAGGCAACAGCACCAACTGCTATTAGGTATCGGATCATACCTAATGGCAGGTAGGACCCATTGTCAGACCCTGCTGTAGTACAGTGGGTCCTGGGTTCCTCCTGGTACGTGACTGCCCAGCCTCATGTGGCAATAGTATGCAAGCAATTTCTGGAGGATTTTTGGGGCGTCTTTGAGTTCAGCTCTCTGTAGGTTGACCATTTTATTTTCTATCGAGCGATGTGGCATCCTTTCAACCCATTTAACACATTTCCCAGTCCATATCGGTGTTTCTATCCAGCATGATGTTTTCCCCTTTGAGATCTGATGTGTTTTCTAAGTTTCAACAGTGTCGACATTTTGAGCCTCAGAGTCTTGAAGCATAAAGTGAAACCATCCTGAGTGGAGTTCTGTGAGCCTGCGAGCCATTAATCTCCATCCACTCTTGATTTATTTTATGGAAATCACAACAACATGTTAGCGCTAATTGGAAAGTAATGCATAATGCTTCAAAATGCAGCTTCTGACATATTTATTGGAATCATTGTTTAATTGTGTGTTGGATGTGTACCTTCTAGAACATCCAGCAGCGTACTATAACACTCCCTCTGACATTTGGCTTCTCATTCACGGTGATTCAGTTCAAAGACAAAGAGGGTGGGCTTGGCGTGCGGTGGCAAGGAAGGGCTTATTCGCTGCATTTAACAATTTTCCCCCTGCTGCTGCCTGTGTGTGCTCCTACAGGCTCAGCTGGAGAGCCACTATTAATAGACTGACTGACGGAGCTGAGCTGAGAAGATGCTCCACCCCACTCATCAGTCCTTATAGCTCTACTATTCTGTTATCAGCCATCTTATTTAAGGGTTTCCAAAGCCAATCCGTAGAGATCGTATTAATTCTCCTCCTTTAGGAAGATTTTAAAGAGTTAGATTTTACCTGAAATTCTGTTTTCATGTTACTTAACAGCTTACAAACCATACACAATGTCAGACAAATTATGTCATCACTTTACAACACCATACTTTAACTTAGAATTATAGAAAGAAAGCCAATCAGCTATGGCGAGTACATACATTGCAAGTGATAGGACAGCAAACAATAGTGTGCTAAAGAAGACATTATTTTTACTAATGGGCGATCACAGTATGGATCGATCTGCATGTTTGACAGAGTTTGGCCTCCATGACACAATTATCCCATTAATCCAGGCCTGGGAGTAGTACTAAGTATATAGGATAGGTTTGTGTCTCCTCCCAGTCTCACATTGGGGATTTGAGACTGGGAAATGAGTTAACCACTAAACCAGGGTGCCACTACATAAGCAATAGTACATGAAATTGCTTTTTTTTCACAACATAAGCCTGACCCACATAGTATTAAAGGGATTTTTTTTTTCAGTTCAAACTGACCTTACCAAGCATCAATATGAAATGGGTTTATGGTGATGACTGGTTGCCAAAACAAGCCTGACCCAGTGAGGTATAGACTCAACTGAAACACAACAAACATTAGCTACATTTAAAAAAAAATAAAAAAAGAAGTCTGTTTTATATGTTTTCCAAAATAGGGTTAGAGTTAGGATTAATCCAAATTTTTATCGAACCTCTAGCAGCAGCATTTAGACAGGCTACAACAATTAAGGGCATAAAATGTAAGAACATAGAACATAAAATCAGTCTCTATGCGGATGATGTGTTGCTTTTTCTGCAAAACACACAAAACAACCTCTCTGAGGTAATTACTCTAATAAACTGGTTTTCAAGAGTTTCAGATTATTCAATTAACTGGCCAAAATCTACAGTTCTCCCCATTAACTGCTCCTTCCATAATTCTTCCTCTGCCCCACTGCAATCCGGAAATATTAAATATTTAGGTATTAATGTTTCTCCTAAGCTTTCAGACTTAACTAAATTAAATCACATCCCACTTCTAAAGAAAGTAGAAGGCGATCTGACTAGATGGAAATCTTTACCCATATCACTCATGGGAAGGGTCGCCACTATAAAAATGATGATCTTGCCAAAAATAAATTACTTATTTTTGATGATCCCTAACAAACCATCACAAGATTGGTTCAGATCTCTGGATTCATATATTTCCAAATTCCTTTGGAAAGATAAACCCCCGCGCATCAGCTTAAAAACGCTACAAAGAACCAAGGATAGAGGAGGATTAGATCTGCCTAATTTTCACCAATACTTCTTAGCCAACAGGCTTCAGTTCATCTCAGAATGGTCAAAACATACCTTCCTAGATGAACCTTGGCTAGATGTTGAACAGGCACTATGCAAGGATCTAGAGATTTCAGACCTACCATTTATTAGCTCAAACATCAAAAAACATGAATGCTTTAAAAGTATCAACATCAGCTTCTCTCTGACAGCATGGTGGGAGTATCTAAAAATAACGGCGTCTTCACTAATCCCATGCAAACGTACTCCTATCTGGAATAACCCTGACATATTACAAAACAATAATATGATTAACTTCCCAGAATGGAGTTGTAAAGGAATTAAATACTTAGAACATATATTGGAGGGAACAGAATTGATCCCATTCGACAGACTAGTTGCACAATATGGGATCAACAAGAAAAATTTTTTAGAATATCAACAAATTAAATCCATAATAAAAAAGAAATTTAACCTCAGTCAAGTTGAATTACAAATACCACCAAGTGCGGCACATTTCCTTACTCTTAAATCCCCCAAATTATTATCTAAAATATATAGAACATTCTCTAAATTAGATGAATCAATATCCCTTCCTATTGCAAAGTGGGAAGCAGATTTATCAGTCAGTTTAGACCAAAACTTCTGGTCTCAGGTATGCTTAAAAACTTTTAAATTGATTAAAAATCCCAGTCTGCAATTAATACAATACAAAATACTACATAGAGTGCACTATACAGGTCATCGGATGTTCAAGATGGGCTTTACATCTTCCAACAACTGCTCACACTGTCAAAATAATACACCAGACAATTACATCCACGCTCTTTGGTTCTGTCCACCAGTGCAGAAGTTTTGGCACGAGATATGTGAAGACTTATCAAAGTGTCTGAAATGTAACATTATAGTTTGGTCCCGCCTTCAATGTTGTGATTGGTGTGGGGGCAGGGACAGGCTTAGGGCGTCGGGGGGTTCCCCGGAGGCATCTTCCTTGGGGGGCTCAACCCGGGGTAGCGGTCATGTCCGGTTGGGGGCCTTTTTCTGACCATTTCCTCGTGGCTGCGTGCAGCGGGGCTAGGGGAGGGTCTGTGGTGATGGACGTGGGTTACTGACCTGGTAGCCTGTCTGCCCCTGGGTGGGTCCGGGATGGGCGTGAGGGTCTGGGGGCGCTCCATCTCTGGGCCGGGGCCCTGGCTGGGCCTCGGGGCCTTGGGTCCTGGTTTGTGTGTTGCCGGGGTTGTGGGCGGGTGGGTGCATGGGAGCCCATCCCTGGCGCAGGGTGCCGCCGGCGTGTCGAGTCGCCTGTGGGGCTCTTCAACCGGTGGGGGAGATTGTTACACCTTGCAGGAGCTTTCTTCCCCTCAGGAACTCTCTGCAGGAGGGGGAGATACAGGAGAGGTGGAGGAAGATCTCAGCCTGGGCGTCTATTGTCTCATGTAGTCTGGAAGACGAGTGGATGGTGGGGTGGGTGCAGTTTTCTCTGTGGTGGGGTTGGGTGGACTGTCCCGGGCTCTGTGGGGCCGGGGGGCGCTGCTGCGCTGGGCCCCGGTCTGGATGGGCCTGGGCCCCCCTTTCCCTGGCGGGTCACGGAGTGTGGGAGTGCCTACTGGGGTCAGCGGGGGAGCTGGCCCCAGGGAGGGGTCACCTGCCCCTCCCTTCCTTCCCTCCCCATCTCCAGCTGCCTCCCTCCTCCTGCTCCACCACAACCACCCACACATGCAGGGCCTTGGAGTAGGGGTATGTCACCAGGATGCAGAGGAGGCTACCCCCCCCCCCCCCCCCCCCCCCCCCTCTGTCCCCTTCTGGCTGCCTCTGCCTCAATTTTATCCCACAACTTAGACATTCACATTACTCACACCCTCATTACACATACATATAGGATCTTGGGGGTGGGCACGATACACGGAGTCCAAGTTACCATCAGGGTGTACGCCTCACCCCTGGCGTCGTTGCCCACCTCTCAATTTTAAATACATGTAGACATTGAGGGCTAGCAGGAGGGACTATGCGCTTACCTGCTGCTCTCTGGCAGGTAGCTCTATGCCCTCCTGGGTTTTAATTGCACCTTAGAACACACATGCATCAACACTACAATGAGCGGGTGGAGGGAGGTTTGGAGTCTTCTCTCACCCCCATTCTCTGCGGCCTACTGGAGCGGGGGGGCTAGGAGGAGTGGGCCGTCCGACTGCGGTCTGGGGCCTCCCTGCTGCTGCGGAGTCGGGGCG
Source organism: Maylandia zebra (assembly GCF_041146795.1). NCBI lineage: Eukaryota > Metazoa > Chordata > Actinopteri > Cichliformes > Cichlidae > Maylandia > Maylandia zebra. Next base: position 10,126,953 of record NC_135178.1, read on the forward strand.
GTCTGCCTCTCCCCACTGCAGGGAAAAGGGTAACACCACCTGGGTCTGGGTGCAGTTCCCCCCTCCAGGGGCAAGGGTACCTAGACCCGGTTAGTAGAGTACGCTTGGGGAGTGTGATTGTGTGTACAGCGTCTCTTTATGTCTGTCTCCACGTCGGTTGAGTGTGAAGTACATATGAGAGCATGAGGGTGGGAATGGATGTTTGTGTCTGTGTGTGCCTGTATGTCTGTGTCTATATGTCAGGTTGGGTATCAGACGCCACCTCTCTGGGGACATCTCGGGCCCTCCAAGGTTTGGAGGCCTATCTCCACCCACCACCACTTCCCCTGCCGGTGGCGGACTCCCTCAGGTATCGGTGCGTTGGTGGTTCTTTGTATCTGGGGGTGGGCGTCCGGGTACACACCGGCTCACTCCTTGGCGGCCGCTTATTGGGGCTCGCTCGGGCCACTTTGGAGGTGGGGTGCCCCCGGCCTCTCGGCCTGGGCCTCGGTCACTCAGGCACAGCTGGCTGCCGGCGGAGCTCACGGGCGCGTCACTGCAACTCCCCCTGGCTTCTGCTCCGCGGCTGCTGAATGAGCTCTCATCTGGGACTCTCCTTAGCTCTTACTGGGACAGTGGCGCGGCTGCCCCTCTGTGGGTCTTCCTTGGTCTCTTGTGTTCTGGGGGCCTCTGGATGTCTGGAGTTTTGATCTCCTCCATACCTGCTTGATACCATAGAGGACAGGGCTGTGGCTCCCCACACTCTCTAGCAGATCATTACATGGAGAAACCTTTGGAATGCAAGCATGCTGATCCACACAGGTATGCACACAGGTGTACACATGGGTATTCACAGATGCGGACTACAGCTTTCTTGGTTGCTGCCTCAAAGCACACTGTGCGCTGTCTATCTTGCGTGCTGCACAATATCGTTTATTATTTAGTAACTATTGATATCTATGACTAGCTAGTTTATTGTGATGGTGCTTTTTTTTTTTTTATTATTATGTTGCTCTTTGTTGTTTGCTGTCTCCCCTGTTTTTTTTGTTTTTCTTTCTCTCCATACAGGTGACCCAGGAGTTTTTTTTGTTTTGTTTTTTTTCTCTCTTCCCCCCCTTCTCACCGTCTCTTCTCCCCTTTGGTTTTCTTTCTTCCTCTCCCCCTCTTTCTTTCATTCTTTCCCCCTGTCCTATTAAAAAAAAAAAAAAAAAAAGGATGACAAAGGATGAACTGAAGCTCCGCCATCACGTGATGTCACATGCTGCTGTTTCTGATGTCACTTCCTAAAAAAAAAAAAAAAAAAAAAGGATTAATCCAACTCAATAAAAACAGGAGTTTTAGAACCATGAAATACTACGTAACTGCTGTTTTGTCACAAACCGTATGTTTTTAAAATTTTTAATTTGTTCAACTATGTTGGTCCGTGAGTCCTTTGGTACCGGACCGCGAAAGTTGAGGCTCAGGTGTGAAATGTATGGTTTTCAGGGTTTTTATCGGTTTTCAGCGTTATTTTGTCATCGTTTTTATCGTTAACTCAGTTTTCCTGGGTCTTTTCATGTGTGTTATGAATAAATCTTCTTTTTTCCGGTACCGGTACTAGTTTTATTTTGTTGTATTTATCCGCGACACCTTAAAGGCCGGTCCGTGAAAATATTGTCGGGCATAAACCGGTCTGTGGCGCAAAAAAGGTTGGAGTAAGGTATGGAAGAGAAGAGGGGGTCTGGCTGTGTTTTAATTGATCGATGGTGTAATTCTGGGTGCTTAACTGTAAAAGGGAAGCAGGTAGGAAGTAAGTCCTCTGAAGTAAGGACAATGAGCTTCTAGCTGTTAGCATGAGGGCATATTATCTACCGTGGGAGTTTACACATGTTACCGTTATAACGGTGTGTGTCCTCTCCTGTTATCCAAACTGTTACCAGCGGATTTCAAACACAGTATCTTCAGGCCCTTTTTCTGATCTCTGGGGATTTTAATCATCTCTCCCTGTCCTCCACTCTGCCCACCTTCACCCAATATGTAACCTGCCAAACCAGAGACAATAAAACACTAGACTTATTGTATGCCAACATCAGCTCATCACCTCTCCCTCCTCTGGGGCAATCACAACCTGATTCATCTCCAGCCTGTGTATAAACGCCTTGTACACAGAGAATCAGCTGTGTTGCGCACAGTGAAGAGTCTGAGGAGACTGAAGCTCTGAGGTACTGCTTCAGTTCTACTGTGTGGGAAGAGCTCTGTGCTCATCACAGAGAGGATATTGACAGCATAACAGACTAAATCACACAGGGGCATAACACTGTGCCCCTCTTGAAGTTACAGTGTTTTTCCGATAACAAGCCCTGAATTAACCCTGAAATCAACGCTTTCCTTAAGCAGAAGAAGAGAGACTTTAGGTCAGGAAATAAGGAGGAGCTGGGACTTGTGCTGAAGGAGCTGAGAAGGTGGACAACCAACTGCAGTAGAGCAACATCAGTGTAGTTTGGAAGAGGCTGAAAACAATTTCAAATCACAAACCAAACTCCCAGGCTCTAGGAGATTTAGGGTGGGTGAATGATCTGAAGAACTGGTTCAGCTCATTCACCCACCCACAGACACTTACCCCTCAGACCCAATCATCTCTGCTGCAAACCTCCCATCTTCAACGAGTGCCTGCTTTTCTTCCCATGACTATACACCTCTTAGCCATCACCCAGCCCCTCTGCTTCAGAATACTCCATCCCATAGCCCACCTCCCCCACCACCATCCTATCCCTTTCAACACAGGTGGGGAACGAGCAGCAAAATATCAGGGTGCTGTGCAGACCAACTGTATGGTACATGTTCAACATGAGCCTGAATCTGGGTAAAGTACCACAGCTGTGGACAACCTTCTGTGTGGTACCAGTGATGAGGACCACACAGCCAAAGGACCTCAGCAGCTATAGGCCGGTAGCACTCAGCTCGCATCTGATGAAGACCCTCGAGAGGCTGGTCCTCAAACATCTTAGTCCCCTGGTGAGGTCCATTGTAGTTCGCCTACCAGCCTACCATTGGAGTGGATGATGCCATATCATCTACCTCCTGCACCAAGGTCTGACCCACCTGGAGACGCGTGGAAGCACTGTGAAGATAATGTTCTTTAATTTCTCCAGTGCTTTTAACATCATTCAGCCTGGACATCTGAGGGACAAGCTAGAGCTGTCAGGAGTGGACCTCCATCTGTCACAGTGGATGCTGGACTACCTCACTGGCTGACCACAGTATATGAGGTCAAAGGGCTGGCCCTGCAGGGAACTGTGCTGGCATTGTTACTGTTCACCCTCTGCACTGCAGACTTCTCCATCAACTATCCAGGCTGCCATCTACACTACAAAAGTCCTCTGATAGTTCTGCCATAGTTGGCCTCATTACAGGTGAGGATGACTCAGAGTGCAGACAGTGGATTCAGGACTTTGTGGACTGGTGCCAGCGGAACCATTTCCTAATCAATGCCGGGAAAACCAAGGAGCTGGCAATGGATTTACGCAGGTGCAGAGCCACCACACCAACACCAGTGAACAGTGCCGTTTCGTACTGTACAGCCTCTTATTTCTTTTGTATGAATCTGTCACTTCGCTGCTGCAACATTTGAATTTACCAAAATGAGGGATGATAAAGGATATTTCTATTAAATTTTTTATTCTATTCTTTCTACTTGCACAAAGTATGTGATTCAACCAGTATGTGGGCTACTTGTGCTTGTGCTTGTGCTGTTGTTGGTTCTTCAGCCTTGCTGGGGAAAAGAGCAAAGGTTTTTGCTCCTGCTGGCTGATGGCTCCACCATCAGCCAGCAGGCCACAGCCAGGCTCCTCCATCAGCCAGCAGGCCACAGCCAGGCTCCACCATCAGCCAGCAGGCCACAGCCAGGATCCACCATCAGCCAGCAGGCCACAGCCAGGATCCACCATCAGCCAGCAGGCCCAGCCAGGCTCCACTATCAGCCAGCAGGCCACAGCCAGGATCCACCATCAGCCAGCAGGCCACAGCCAGGCTCCACCATCAGCCAGCAGGCCACAGCCAGGCTCCACCATCAGCCAGCAGGCCACAGCCAGGATCCACCATCAGCCAGCAGGCCACAGCCAGGCTCCACCATCAGCCAGCAGGCCTAGCCAGGCGCCATCATCAGAAATTCCGCTTCCGGGTCCCTCGTGGTGGCCGCCTCGTGCTCTCGCTTCAGTATGCCACCCAAGAAAGGCCCAACACCAGAGGAGGTTGAGGACATTAAAACCTCCCTCGGAGCGCTGTGCGGAGACGTGGCCGCAGTCAGGGCGCAGCAGGAGCTGCTTCTGGGGCTTCTGGAGGAGGTAAAACAGCTACGCCTCCAAAATGCCGAGAAGGACAGACGGATCATGGATCTCGAGCGGCGGGTGGATGAGCTGGAGCAGTACACCCGTACGAACGACGTGGTCATCAGCGGTATTAAAATCAAGCCGCGCTCATACGCGCGCGCGGTGGCCGGGAACGTCGGGGAGCCCAGCGACGAGGAGACCCGCTCAGTGGAGCAACAGGTGGCGTCCTTCCTCCAAAGCAAGGGGATAGAGATGGACCTGGAGCACATAGAAGCATGTCACTCACTGCCCAGGAGGAGTGACAGACCGCCGGCCGTCATTATGAGATTTGTCAATCGGAAGAACAAGGTCGCACTGCTGAAACAAGGACGCAAACTGAAAGGCACGGACGTTTTCATTAATGAGCATCTGACACGAAAAAACGCAGATATCGCGAGGAAGGCAAGGCAACTGAAGAAGAACGGTAAAATACAACATACATGGGTAACAAACTGTAAGATTTTCATTAAGCTAAACGGGACACCAGAAGAGGCAAAAGTACTGATAGTGAGGAACATGGAGGATCTGGACAAGTATAACTGACACCAATGTATCAATTACACCAGGAAATGACATGGACACGTTGAAATCAATTCTTCAACAGAAAGTAATTGATCTAGATTGTGAATATAAGGAGCATAATATAATAGATCCAGAAATAGATTCTGAAAGTAACTTTCTCTCTACTTTTGTTAAAAATTGTAATTATTTCACTCAGGAACAATATGAAAAAGAAATTAACCTAGACGGGAAGCTCTCATTAATTCACTTTAACAGCAGAAGTATGTACTCTAATTTTGATTTCATTAAGGACTATTTACAACAATTTTCTCGCCCCTTTAGTGTTATAGCCATCACTGAAACTTGGTTCAATGTCGATAAAGGAATAGATTTTTGTTTGAATGGATATGATTTAAAATACATGAATAGATTAAATAAGGCGGGCGGCGGGGTTGCTATATATGTTCATAACTCTATAAACTATAATGTTGTAACAACTATGTCTATGGCTATTGATGGAATTTTGGAATGTTTGACTATTGAGATTATGAATGACAAAAAGAGAAATGTTATAATAAGTTGCATATATCGGACACCCAGTTCAAGTATTGACACTTTTAATGAATGGATAGAAAAAACGTTTGCTTCGGTGAACCAAAAATTACTATTTATCTGTGGTGATTTTAATATTGATTTGCTAAATCCAACAAGGTTAAAAGCCATTGATGACTTTACTGACACGATGTACAGCTTATCACTATATCCAACAATAACAAAGCCAAGCAGAATAACTTCACATAGCGCCACTATTATTGACAACATTTTTACTAATGTCATGGATTTCCAAATTAATAGTGGCCTGCTTGTCTGTGATATAACTGACCACTTACCAGTTTTTACTTTGTGTGACTGTGATTTAAAAAAAGTAGATACCAAGATCATGATAGCAAAGCGAACAATAAATGAAGAAGCAATTCATGCCTTCAATTTCGATTTAGCACAACAAGATTGGAATTCGGTGTATGAAGAGTCAGATGTGGACAAGGCTTATGATAATTTCCTAGATATTTTTACTATGTGGTACAATAAACATTGTCCTGTAAACGAACACATGACAAAGAAAAAAAAGATAAAAAGTCCTTGGCTCACAAAAGGAATTATTAATGCTTGCAAAAAGAAAAACAATCTGTATAAACAGTTCATCAAAGTAAAAACAAAAGAAGTGGAACAAAGATATAAAGCATATAGAAATAAATTGACTGATATTATAAGAACGAGCAAACAACTTTATTATAGAAGAAGATTATATGAAAATAAAAACAATCTAAAAGGAACTTGGGATGTGTTAAACAACTTAATTAAACAAGGATCTTCTGGAACATCATATCCTGAATATTTTACTGATGCAAATGGTGAAAATCACAACATGAGTAATATTGTCGATGGGTTCAATAAATTCTTCATAAATGTTGGCCCTGAACTAGCAGCAGACATCCCGTGTCATAAAAATGAAAATATCAGTGATATAAAATCAAATCCCTTTTCACTGTTCCTCTCAGCTACAAATGAGCAAGAAGTAATAAATATCACATTAAAATGTAAAAGTAAGTCTTCAATGGATTATCATGACATAAATATGTCTGTAGTTAAACAGGTTATTCTGAATATTGCTAGTCCCTTAACATATATCTGTAATTTATCATTTCAGTCTGGTTGTTTTCCAAAAAAAATGAAAATTGCGAAAGTAATACCACTATATAAAAGTAATGACAAACACAGTTTTACCAATTATAGGCCTATTTCTCTACTGCCTCAATTCTCAAAAATTCTAGAAAAACTTTTTAATTCAAGATTAGAAAAATTCCCTGAAAAACATCAAATAATAAATGTTGGTCAGTATGGTTTCAGAACGCAAAGAACCACTTCAATGGCGATAATTGAGGCAGTAGAAGAAATTACTGATACACTGGATAAAAATAAATATGCAGTTGGTATTTTTGTTGATCTCAAAAAGGCCTTCGACACAATCAATCACTCAATATTATTGGATAAATTGGAAAGATATGGTATTCGAGGGAAAGCTGGTAACTGGTTAAAAAGTTACCTAACGGGTCGGGAACAATATGTTAGCATAGGGCATTACCATTCAGAGAAACTTGGTATTACATGTGGTGTTCCCCAAGGGTCAGTGTTGGGACCAAAACTTTTCAATGTATACATAAATGATATTTTTGATGTTTCTCAAGTACTTAAACTCATACTGTTCGCAGATGACACCAACATATTTTTCAGTAGCGATGATTATACTGATCTTGTAATGACCGTAAACAGGGAGCTAAAATTAATAAAAAAATGGATGGACATAAATAAATTATCATTAAATATAAATAAAACTAAAGCAAAGTTTTTTGGTAATTTAAAATATAATGTAGAATTACCAATTATCATTGAAGGTGTACCAATTGATAATGTGAGTGAAAACAAATTTTTGGGAGTCGTAATTGATAATAAAATTTCATGGAAACCCCACGTCAGACACATAAAAACCAAAATTTCCAGAAGCCTCGCAGTTTTGAACAAAGTGAAACAATTCCTTGATAAAGATGCACTTTGTACTCTGTACTGTACCCTGGTTCTTCCATAGCTTACATATTGTGTGGAAGTGTGGGGAAACACATATAAAAATACAACTAATCCATTAGTCACAGTACAGAAACGAGCACTGCGTATTATTCACAAGGCTGGTTATCTAGATCATACTCACAAATTCTTTCTTCAGGCAAAGTTACTTAAATTCCAGGATCTGGTTAATTACAATACATCCATAATTTTGTATAAAGCTTTTACTAAACTTTTACCGGCAAATTTACAAACTAGATTTGAAATTCGAGAAAAGGTTTATAATGTGAGAGGCTTTGGAGAATTCAAATTACCCAGAACTCGAACAACCCGTAAAGGTTTTTGTGTGTCTGTATGTGGTGTGAAAATCTGGAACAGTCTGAGTTTACAATTGAAACAATGCAAAAATATTCATAGATTTAAATTTCTCTACAAACAGTTGGTCTGGTCACAGTATACTCAATGATGCTTTTAGTGTGCTCTGTAATGTCTGTTCTCTTACCATTGCTGGTATGGATTCCAAAAAAAAAAAAAAAAAAAAAAGTGTGCGTATGTATGTACATATATGTACATGTGTGTGTAGATATATATGTATGTATATGTATGTGTGTTTGTTACTTGTAGTTATTACTGCCTGTTACCTGTGGTAATGCAATTTATAATTTATATATTCTGTATTCAGTTATGAAGGCTCTAATTGTTGTTTGCGAGCTGCCGTTTAGATGCTTGTATGTGCCCGGGGCTGTTGATGGGTCTGTATGCAATGATGGGCGTAGCTGCGGGAAGTTTGTTTTTTTTGTTGATGAGTGAGTATAGGGGTGGGATTTAATAAGTTTTCTTCGTCCCACTCCTTTTTCAGGCAATTTTTGTTTTTTGTTTTGTGCATTTTATGTTCAATATAGGTATTTGTTGTGCCTGAAAATGAACAAATAAATGAAATGAAATGAAATGAATGAAAAAAATAACAAAGAGCTGAAGTGAAACAAAGTGGTAAAAAACAATGAAAAGTGTTCACTGCAACTTCTGGCTGTATGTTTCATGCTTTGTTTTTGAAGGTTTTCTCACGTTCTCTGTGAACTCTGCTGTTCACCAGGAGCGGGATACCTTCCTTCCCAATTTGACAGACACATAGGTCCTCTACTGCTAATGTGTATGCAGACAGACACATTTGCTGAACCATAAATTACGATTCAGTCTGCACCATTTCTCAGATCTGCTCCTTTGGCCTGAAGCCCACCTAATTTGGCTGCTCTGCTCTGGGTTTCACTCCTTTATTTGTTTGCATTAGTACTCCACACTCTTGGCTCTCAGACTTTCAGAATTTCTGTACATCTACAACATCATCATTGGTCTCTAATCAGTATACTGTGTTGCATTATTACCAGACAGACCTATCACTGTTCTTGAGTTTTTCATCACAAACGTTTAACACAACTTCATCTCAGCTTGGATAGTAGTTTGTAACTGGTCTGTCAAATAGAGTCGTATTTTGATAACAGTTTTATAGACTTATTGATCTTATAGCAATTGAGACTATAAGCAAGATTTAACAGCGTCGTACAAGCAAATTATTTAGTCATGGACTGTTTAGCATTTCCTGTTTACCAAACATGCATGTCTCTGGACTGTGGAAAGAAGCAACAATACTTGGATTAAAACCAAAGAGACTTTGGTCTTTAGATTCCTTGTCTTTTTTATAGTACTTAGAATAGAATAGAATAGAATAGAATAGAATAGAATAGAATAGAATAATCCTTTAATTGTCCCACAAGGGGAAATTTGGTTGTAACAGCAGCCAAAAAGACACATATACAAACAAACAGTACACAGGACACGGAACAATTTCTCTTACATATTTACATTAAGGACAGTGGTTACTATATACAGAGAGTACTGTACAGTTATTAAATTAAATAAAAATAACTACAGATAAGAGGCAAAGCAGGTTGTAGTGCGAATCGGTTAATTAACTTATTGCAGTTACAGCGCAGATGTAAACATCTATGTTTGTTGGGAGCAGTTCTGATTGTACAGTCTGACAGCTGCAGGGAGGAAGGACCTGCGGAAACACTCCTTCATGCATCTAGGATGCAGCAGTCTGTCACTGAAGGAGCTCTGCAGTTCAGCAACATTTACATGCATGGTTAGTATCTTTGATTGTATTCATAGTAGGCACAGGTTATTCCCACTCCAGTAAGGAGAGATCATTTATAATCTAGCGCATAGGTGACAAACTCTGGCCCGCGGGCCAAATTTGGCCCGCAGCCTACTTACATTTGGCCCGCGAAGCCATACCAAATTACTATCAGAGCTGGCCTACTGGTATTATACAGCTAATATATATATTGTTTAGTATTAAGCTTTGCTTGTTCCATATTCAGTTTTTCAGCAAAACGTGTTTGAGTCCATAAGAAAAGATTCATTCTTATATCTGGAGAAATAAAAATATTTAAATAAATAGTAACGTTAGCCCGTGGCTTTGTTCCAGTTTTGAATTTTGGCCCACTGTGTATTTGAGTTTGACACCCCTGATCTAGCTGCTCATCAGACTACAATGAAACTACACAGAAGAGCTGAGTCCAATAATAGTAAGAAGTAGGGCATGACCCACTGATGTTGACTTGGATAAGAATCTCTGTCTGGTTAGAATGATGTTGAGATTGACACGAGGTGGGTCACATAAATGAGAGTCTGGAAGGTAGGATGACACAAGTACTGAGATGTAAAGCAAGTGGAATAGAGACTAACTCGAGAAAATGACTGGGCCTAAGTAATGACGACTGTATTGAGTTTGACATTGTGGGAAAGCAGGAGTGTTGTGAAGAACAGAATGGAAGAATTAGTGATTACAGATCTTTCCTATTAACCTTACACATGAGCTTTTTTCTATCACACACATCATGGTGATGCATTAAAAACTGAAAACAAGCACATTATACTTGAGTAGTGCTTATTTAAGCTGCACAGTACTTCAGTTAATTGACTCAAAAGGAAGAAAATGGCAACTAATAAAAAAAATTCAAAATACATAATTTCATTAAAAAATATATAAACAAATTAATTTGATAACTGTCTGTGTAGGTTCTCAGTCATTCAGGTCACGGTGATCTTAGGAGCTTGGAAAGAAAAATCATCTGGACGTTTCACCTCTCATCCAAGAAGCTTCTATAGTTTTAAAACCAATTGATGGCGAGTCCCAGGTATTTAAGTCCTACTGGGAGTTTTCCCTTATCAGGCTTGTTGACCCACTATTGATCATGTACCACATCACATGAGCCAAGGTATATGAAAAAGTGTGTGGGTCACTATCAGCAGAGGTTTGGGGTGAAACCATTGTGAGACCTTGCCCCACCCTATCATGTGACTTAGTTAAGTCACATGATAGGCTTGTACCAAAAGGTCTGGCTCAGCATTCAAAAGCAGCTACAGTGAGTTTAAGTGGGTTTGTCTTCACTACAGCTACTGTGCTGCAAGTGGCACATTGACCTTTTTTGCATACACCCGGCTGAACAGAAGTGCTGCAGGGTCTGCTCCAGCTCTCTGCACACAGTGCTATCTACCGCATTACCACTGCTTTGTTTGTTTTCATCTCACAATGCTGGTGGCATTTGGAACAGAGCGTTCTCTCTGTCTCTAACTCTTTCTCCTTTCTTCCCTGCAGCTTATTCAGACTCTGAAGAGGTTGATGAGACCCACCTCCGTTGAATTTAAGTCTCCACTAGAGCTGTCAGCACAGGGTGAGAGTAAAACATGCTCATCTGTAAACGGTTTCATTTAAGCTCTGGTAATAACTTTTTGCTGCAGATAACCCACTGATTCGACCTGTGATGCAGAACCACAACGTGCACACACACTAAAAAAACACATGTACAGTGTTTGTATTGATTTAATGCTACCATCCTCAGTGGTACTCTTTCTGAATGTTAATAGTGGGTATTAGTCAATGCCAGGAAGCTGCTTAGCTATAAAGAAAGCTTGTTAGGGAATATGAGCAAACACAGACTTGCAAACTCTTCTGAGCTTTTAACAGATACCTCATCAATCATTTCCCTGACATCTATGGATGCCACGCTAATTATTTTCCTATTAAAACATAATTATCCCAGCTGTGCTTTTTCCCATCCTCCGCTGACCCACCACACTCTGCTCCATCACCACTTTTGTCTCTTTTTCTCCACATACATAGAAAATGCAGCAGTGTGATAAAGCATGAAGCACTTGCTGTCGAAAGAAAAAAATTGACAAGATAATCCAGCAAGCCAAAGATCATCTCTGGAACCTGATGACAGCCAGAAGATGAAACTTGGCATCCACGTTGGAGTTTATTATACACATTTTAAGGTCAACGTATGCAGTGTAGATTGCATTCTGCATATTGAATAGTTGGCTAAGTGCACATATATTGCCTTGAGCACAGTGAAGCACTCATGCTTTCTAGGTCATTGATGAAAAAATATGAATTCCATAAATGGTAAATGGCCTGTATTTGCATAGCACTTTACTTAGTCCCTATGGACCCCAAAGCACTTTACACTACATTCAGTCATCCAACCATTCACACACTGGTGATGGCAAGCTACTTTGTAGCCACAGCTGCCCTGGGGCACACTGACAGAGGCGAGGCTGCCGGACACTGGCGCCACCGGGCCCTCTAACCACCACCAGTAGGCAACAGGTGAAGTGTCTTGCCCAGGACACAACAACCGAGACTGTGAGAGCCAGGGCGCAAACCGGCAACCTTCCGATTTCAAGACGAACTGCCATGTCTTGAACCACGATCGCCCCGTAAAATAAAAACATGAATATAAAATCCCTGTATATGAGGGGAGCGATTTTATCCTCTGAGAAAAGAACGTCTTATCCATTTTACTTTCAAGAGGTCAACAGCAACTAGAGGCAACTGGTGACTCAAAAAATGGAAGAGAGGAAGAAAACCAACCTGCGGCACCATGTTCCTTACAATAGCTGCTTAAGCTTTACTTTTTGTGACTAGTAGACAGTATATAGTCAGCTTTGGTCCTTGTTATGCCGTTTATTTGTTTATTCCAACCAGTCATTTTATGTAATATATTGATCTCCCACTGTTTCTCATAAAAAACCTCATTGCACTCAGCTTTCACTTTCTATGAGCCATCAAATGTTGGGGGTAGAGTTTGGGTTAAGTTCGTGTCCAACCCTTTTATATAATTTTCACCTATTTGGATTACCCATATAATAAGGTTTATGACAAATAGACTGTAATGTAAAAGCAATGTATCGATCTTTCACTGAAAGGTAACGTCTAGTTTCTGAAAAACTGCCTTTTAGCATGTGATTAAATAAAAACCCAACCCTAAAGCTACTCCTAACCTTAGACTGTTTGCTAGTGACCTGGTGGATGTTAAAAGGCTGAAATATGAATGCATTCCCTTTAACTTCAAAGCACTGTTCAACTGAAAGAAAAATCAAAGTATTTAACCACATAGTCAGACCTGCAAGCAGCCAATCCAGTTCTGTGACTTATCTCCAAGTGCAGATAAGAGAATTCAACATGCTGAGTGCACTATCGACATATCAAAGGCTCATTAAAATTTTTGATTTTGCACCATGTAAAAAATGCCTCCTCCTCATCAATGCTTCATCTTTCTAACAATAACAGCAGCAACAGCAGTGAGAGTCACGACATCAGCCTGAGCTGCTGTTGTTAGCTTTGCCAGTCAAACACACATACACACTCCCAACAGCTGCTGAGAACCACGAAGCAGGACCAAAAAAGCATGTTTCTTCAGTGATGTGGAAACTCTTCAGTTTTACAAAGTCTGACATCAAACACCAACTTATCCTGTGTAAAGTTGTTAAACCTCAGTTTGAACTAACAGTAGCAGCACAACACATCTGTTCCAACATCTAAGACTACAGTACCAGTGAAATGACAGTAACGTGTTTCGTACCTTTTCATTTCCCCTCTGGTCTGATTTTTTTTTTTTTTTTTTTTTACATTTTCTAAATAATAATTAATATTTTTTCTAGTTGGACTTGAAACTGATATTTCCGTAAGCGTTAAAATAGTCCTTCAACTCCATTTGGTTGTAATATTACTGGAACAGTGACAGATTATACCACCACACACAGCCAATGGCCCCAACTCTGACCCATATTTTGCTTCTTCCATAATCACAGTGATTTCAGCTAATTACATGGCGTGTCCGTTGTTCATACTTTCACATTCATTAGGCATGTTTTCATCTACCTTTATGTGCACAACACTGTGTGGATAATCTGAGCGTAAGATAAATCACCTTTTTGAACAAATTTTGGGAAAAAACATTCATCCTATTATGAAAGTTTACCTCAGATTCCATATATGTTAAACTGGCGGTGGCACTCCGTTGCAAAGTGAGTTGAAGATCCAATGCAGCCATGTGCAGGTTAATCTCAACAAGAAATTTAGACTGGGATTGGATTCTGACTGGATGAGCCATCAGCTGATGTGTGCTTATGTTGAGAGTTGCCTGAATTGCTACTAAATATCTAGACCTACAAAAACTAACATCCAAATTCAGTCATCATAAATTTCACTAATTTCATGTAGGTCTTTCTCTGACCTGTCAAAGCATGGATACAGGACTTCTGTAGGGGTTCTGTGGTATCTGGCACTGGGACTTTGGTAGCAGATGCTCTGCATCCTGGGGGTTGCATGTTGACGCTTGTTGTGGCACATTCTATAGATGCCTGATTGGTTTGGGATGTGGGGAGTTTGCCATGCTCCCTGAACCTTTGAAAAAAGTTCTAAATAGTTTTTCATCAACTCTCTGGGTGAAGAGGGGAAGTTAGCTACTGCTAGGGTGTGTCTGATATGCCCGTTGGTGGTGTTTCTGCATCATCATAATAATGTTGGTCCAGGATCAACATTGCAATTGATCAGTCATTTGTTTGCAATATGGGGAAAAAAAACCCACATGCCCTGTTTATATAAAACTTTCTTCTGGAACACATTTCAGGTGTTTTCTTCATTCATTTATACAGTATAGTAAATATTTAGATTTAGATTGCTCATGATGTTTGCTAGTGACAGTTTTTAATAGGATTAGCTAATTTCATTCCTAATGCTTCCTAATTGCTCAGGCCACGTGAGTGGTCAGTTGCATTGTTGATCCTGGACCAAAGATATTATGATGACGGGGACATTAGATTGTGCGCTGCCCCTCAAGCCTTTGTTGGCATTCAAAAGGTGGAGGGTGGGGGTGGTGACTCAGTCTGCAGTAGTGTTTAGGTGGGTGGTATGCTTCAAAGAAACATGGTTTCAGTCACACCAATAAAGATGAGACTGAGCCAAATATTGAAAGCTGAAAGCACGCAACCCATATATTTTCTACATATACAAACACAATGTAACTCATCTTCAGTTATATGGTATGGAATTACTGTCACACAAGCCTAAAGATTGCCTTATATTCAGGCCAGTATGGCCAAGATAAATGTGAGTCAGGTAAAACCACCCAGCAAATGATGCCTCCAAAACATTTTTAAGAGTTAAGAGTAATTTGCTATTTACACACTCTGCATTTTCTAAGCATGCTTAATCTCTCTTTGGATGGATGCCAACAGCTGCACAGGTCAGGCCAGATAAACTGAAACACCTGAACACAAATGCACTCTTCGTGATGTACTCATTATTTGAGGTGAATGACCTGCAGTGTGCACAAAAACACTTATGTGGTCCCCAGAGTAACAAATAATGTAGCAGGCAAAGGATGATGTAACATACCTGAATTGTAGGGGTGATGCTGGATGAGTTCGGGTGATTTTGCCAGTATAGTGTGTGTGTGTGTGTGTGTGTGTGTGTGTGTGTTTCTAACCAAGGCTTCTTTTTGTTTTCCTCTGGCTGCAGGCAAAGAGATGATCGAAATGTATTTTGACTTCCGCTTGTTTCGCCTGTGGAAAAGCCGCCAGCACTCCAAGCTACTGGACTACGACGACCTCTTGTGACACCACCCAATGTTCTGTTGGCTTGTCGGCCAGTTATTGCGAATCTGAGCCTACCTTTGTATGGCGTCAAGGCATTTGGTTGAAGTGGGGGGGCTCCTCTCCTCTCCAGAGAGGTTCCTAGACCGGCTCTGTGTGCTCAGCTAGAAGCTGGAGCAGCAGTGGAGGCAGCAGCAGTTGGGTCTGTTTTTGTAAGCCCTTCTGAAGCGACGGGGTGTGGCCCTGTAGATTCAGCCGGCGGTGTGCTTTCTCACCTGCACCTATTTTCACTTTCTGCCTCTGCCTAACCCTAGAAAAGAGAAAGAAGGGGGACAAGAGTGAGTTGGAGAAGCAAGTGACTCATCATCCTAGCCTAAATGTGTCAGAAACGCCAACTACACTTAGATTTCTGAGTTCAGAGAGACTATTAGATACAAGAGTGACAGTGGAGAATCTCTGTCTGAGATTTGAGGATGTTTTTTTCTTGTCCCACCTTTAGCCAACCTATCTACTCTTGTTAGGAGGCTTATAAGTATGGATTTATAAGTTATTTACAAAGGAATTAGAGCTTATATGTAAATAAACAAGTGCTTGCTAGAGCATTAGAGAATACATTTTCAGCATCTCTCGCCATGCTGTCATGTGATAATCTGGACATGTGATTAGTCTTATTAAGAATTAGAGTTGTCTATTTACTGCAGTCTTTTTTTAAACCTTCATATAAATGTAATAGTGTTTCTTACAGACTGTTGTAATAACTCAGGTCAAATTCTTTTGTTTTCTACTAAGAATTGTACTCACCTGTACAACATACTGTAGATCAGAATCAAAGGCCTTCATACTCCACACAGAGTCATCTTCAGTGGAACATCAGGGATGAGCGGAGCTTTTCTCCATTTTCATCTCGCCTTTTGAGTCAGCTGTAGCCAAACAGACAGATGCATCCATGCATATTTTTCATAACATTACAGCATTGTGTTTTAGCCCACTGAGCCACTGCTAGCTGATTTTTCTTGAGCTATTGGTTCGTGGGCTCAAAGCCTTTTGCAGTGTTTGTATTGCACATGTGCATTCAAACCCTTCTTGCATAGCTAGCCTCTAAAGAGGTTTCAGTTGGAGGCTGACATCAGACTCTTTACAGTGAGTGTAATATAGTGCATATTTAGTTCATTCCAACGGTTTTTCACATTTTTGGAGAACTTTCATTCTTTATTTAGCTTGGACATCCAGTGGAGTGGTAGGGGCGATGCGATCCTTTGACTTATTTTTGTTTCCCCTCACCACCAGCTTGTTGTTTCCATCTCAACATACTCTTAATCTTAATCATATAACAGCAACAATGTGTCCCAAACGCTGTCTTTGCCATGCTTATTTCCAGCATTACAGTCCACTGTAAAATGTTTTGCTGTAGCAAGATTTTAAAGATGCACAGGTGTGATTTTGTGTTTTGCAGTTGGGGCGTTTCAGTCAGACTGACAAATGGTTCAAGCTGAGGCAGCAGAGGCTGAGATAGCTTCATCTTCATTCTTCTTGTTCCATTCGCAAGATCCTACATTTCCCACAATGCAACATGGCTGCTTTTTTTCTTGAGCTCCTCTTGGAATGACAAATGTCTGAATTCTAAATTTTAACTTTGTGTGACACAAAGTTTTGCGGTACTGTTTTTCCTTTTCTTTCTTTCAAAAAAATGTGTCATCCAAGCTAAATGACATCATCTGTAGGAATATTAAGCTCCACTCAGGGGCTTAGTGTTGTGTAGATCAACAAATACAATAATGCCATATAGCTGATCATTGCACACTTAGTTTACAATAATAATAAAAGTTTTGGGGGACTGTGCTGTTTAGAAATACATGTACTGGTATTGAATATGAGTATTGAATATGAGTAAAAATGGACAGGATGAGTGATATTTACATTGTCTCATCTCAAACTTGTGCTGATGTGGTCGTGTCCTCTGTTATATAATAACTTTTTCCTCCCTTCTGCACCCTCAGACCAAAGCACTCTTTCTTATCTGCAGCGCAAGCTGAGAAAAAGCGCTTTGTTTCTTGTTTCTTCTGTGCAGTTTGCTCGCAGAATGAAAATTAGTGTTTGGATTTGGGATGAGTTGTGATATTTTTAAAGTAACACAAGGTGTGTTGTTCATGATATGTTTACTAGTCTCTTATACTGTGTCCTGTCTGCATTGTAAACATAGTTCACTGCTTATTTTTCCACAAATTCCAAGCTTTGTTGCAGCTTCTTGGGCCATCCACGTCAGCTGACCTGGAATTAGTTTTCATGAAGCAGTCTTGATAGGTAGAAATTACAAAAGACCTCTGAAATCTATTTTATGTACTACATTTAACTACCAAACAGCTTAAAATATGTCCCTCTTGTTTAACTGTTATTGCGAGAGTTTTTGTGTTCATGGGACCGAAATCTCAAATTTAGAATAGTGGGTCATAATTATGAGTGGTATTGTATAAGCTGCAGAGATAAGGTCTCTTACATGTTTGATTGAATGCAATCTTCTTCCACATATACCTGTTACCATGACATTTGCTATGTTTGCTGTGTCTTAAATCACATACTTCTATATTTAAACTCATTAATTTGAGTTCGACATTGTGTTCAATATCAAGTACTGCTCCACAAAGTGCTGCTTGAGTACCTAGAAATGTGGAACATTTCTCAAGCTCAAGGGTCACTGTTAGCTAGCAGATAGACTGCTAGCTAACTGGTAGTCCTTCCATAAGAGATTTTTATTTATTTATTTTTTGTTAAGGGTAGATTTTTTTTTTCTTCAGGCACTGAAACTAGCTTTGTTAAATTGTTTTGCATATTGCAAATGCCATTAATGGTGAGTGCATGACTGGTCAGCTCTGATTTGAAACAAGCCTATCTGGTAAATCCATTTACTAAACAAGTAGCTATATAGTGTACATAAAGCACTAAATGAAAAAGTATTTGAATTGAGACACACTGTACTTAAACAGGCAGGGATACAATGCTGCTACATACTATTTTATTCCACGAAGCATGTATCACCCAATCTCTGTCACAAGCATTGTGATAATTTGGTGTAATCAAAGGAAAAACGAAGACCTTTCTAGTTCCATGGCTGCTCCTGGTTTGCACCATTAAGTCACGCAGCATACTGTCTCACATGGCATCTGGGTCTTCGAATTACCTCAAATGCAGAGAGAACCAGGGATTTATTTGTTAGGGAATATTTAATGGTATTTTCTCTACTGCTACCTTTTTAATTTTCATAAATGTTATGCTCAGTAGAAAATATTGTACATTTTCATTGTACAGTTTGTGTTTTCTTTTTTTGTTTGGTGTTGGTGGATTACGTGTAAGGACTTCATTATACTTTCCATGTGAGTGAGTCTATTAGGCTCAGGTTGGGTCTAAATGATTTTGGTCATGAGACAGTGAGCCAGTCTATGCAGATGTCTGCATGGCATCCCTCTCCTCCTTTGTTATTCAATCAGCCTTTGATTGTGTTTGCTGATCAAACCGCCAACTGTTACTTCAAACAGGGAGCCGCTGTTCAGTATTTAAATTGTAGTAGTATTTTACAGCCGTTGTGTACAGTCTGGCTAGTTTTGCCTGTTCACCTTGTTTACATTAACGTCAAAGTTAGTTGAGGTTGGTGTAAGTTAGTGTAACTCTCAGGCAATTATACAACTTTCAATGTTTCTTTTCCCTTTGTTCAGGCTTTATGAGCGTTTTGGACTAATCATGTGAGGTCGTGCCTGTCCTTTGTGCCCAGTGATCTCTTTGCTTAAAGGTGGTTCTGATCTTAAAAATCATTGTACATTCATGACTTTCCTTCATGAAGATATGTATTTGTTTAAAGATCAAATACTTTCCCAGTTTGTATTCTGTAGCAGTAATCAGTGTAAGAATATTTCTGTATTGGTATTTCAATTTGTATATTTGTATGTACAAGAGCATTGTTGGAGGTACTGTACAAGATACCTTTGGATTTTAATGACTGTCTTACAATTCTGTGGACAGAAACAGACACTGCAGTGCGTGCAGTGTGCTCGCTGCTCGGCTTCTTTATATTCTGCAGCGGTTATCGCAGCCCCAGTTCTGCTCATATGACCCTCTTCTTTCTCCTCTGCTGCGAGTTTAAATAAAGGCCAAAGCCCAGAGCGTAATTACACACCTCTGTTCGACACTTGTAACCACATCTTAAGTCGAGGTGTTTAATCGTGCTCTTATACTAAAAACTGGCACAAGTTTGATGGATTTCTAATGAGTTTTCTGATAACAAAGACAACAGAGACTTTACTGGAGATTCATTATCTGCTGTCAAGCCCACAACATTTTCCCCATGGCTCTGATCAGATAAAACACTTAGCTCTCCTGCTGGAACATAACGCATCAGTGCTAACATTGAGGAAGAGCCCGAGCAGTGTAAAACAACTCGCAGACTTTGTAGACTAGAGCGGTTTTGAGTCACATTCCCATGGCAAAGTCAGTTATGTGGGACATCAGAGATAATAGATCAGATCTTTGAATATTACCAGTGAAACACCAAACAGAATTTTACAATGCTGCTACAAAAATCTTTTACATGAAACAATTAGGCTGATTGGTTTGAACTTACTAAGACGAGTTGAGCAAAGATTTTTTTTTTTTTTAAAGATCTTTGTTCCAAAAACTTGCACTGTACTGAAAAATGATAGTTAAAGTATATTATGTCATTTTGAGAAATATTCAAATAATAACCTTTGCTTTGAGGATAATTGCTTTAAGAAGCAGAGTGACTCTTCCATTAAGTAAATTGGGTCAAAAAGGTTAGACTACATGAGTTATTCTGCTGCTTGCCAGAATCGCAGGTTAGACATTTCTGGCATTTTTAGTGCTTAAAAATATGAAAGTTTACGCAGTGACTACATATCAACCACAGTTATCTTGAACTGGCCATTGTTACATACACAGACTACGAAAACTCCAGTATCACAGAATCACACAATGAAAGTCAATAATTATGCTTTGTGATTGGAGTAGTAATTGCCTTTAATTTTTTATGAAATGAAGGCGTAATCAATTTTCTTTCTCAGTTGTCCCCTTTCACTTTTGTTTGTCCCTTTCATTTAAATATGATCAGCAAGTGGAGAAACCCCTAACCAAGGTCACATGAAATACTTCTGAAGATAATACTTTATCTAATGGGAGAAATTTTGTTTCCAAATATCTAAAATCACCGGGAGAAGCTTCAGTGTCAGGTATCTATAGGCTACTGGGTTTGTTACTACAGTATCCTCCCAATTCAGAAACAAAGCATACATTATTTCATTAACAATGTTATTGATCAGCAATATTGACCAGTGTCGCTTTAAGATAAAAAGTAAACACCTGTACATATTGGCAGTGGAGAAAGCAGGAAACATCATATTTTTTAAAGGAGTTGAGCAGCGACTGCCTTGGCAAACTTCGGTTTGGGAAGCTTTGACAAAACTCTGGCATTAAAACATGACTCATGTCTGGGACGTTAAGCCTCTTCTAATAAGGTCAGGTATTCATATACGTGCAGATGTATTTCAGGGGGAAATGACCACACGCAGTTTGACTTCTCGTGATGGTTCACCGAAGCAGCCATTTCCATTTCTTGAGAGGATAATTACATAAATCAAGAGTTTGAGCTTTGCCTCCTCTCTTGTTATTTTCCACGTGAAACTGTGTGTCATATTGACAATTGCAAAGATCGCTCAAATTATTATTAAGCATTGTTGTGCCCTCCCTCCTGCTTTGTTCCAGTTTCAGTGAAGATTTCCAAGGCTCAGTTGGGAATGAGTGTGATGAGGATGATGAATTGACACTGCTTTGATTGCCCTGACATCTCCAGTTGGGCTGTGATTGTATTTCTGGAAGTTTTGAAAATAATATGTCTATGTAATGTCTGTGTCATTTTGGATCAACTTCTAAATAATTTAACTGAGCATTACATTTTGGAATAGATTTTTTAGTCCAACACAGTAGAGTGTGAGATTTATAAATGTTACAGTGAGCTTCATCCATGTATATGGATAGAGAAAATCTTAAAGGTATGATAGCAATTAACATTACTGCATATAGTGATTTTGATACTAGCATAAGTTAAAACTATTATCTGGGTAGCTTTCCTGAGCTTTGGGGTTTCTTCCTTAGAATAGACATTAGAGAATGCTTCTTATTTCAAGGGCAATGTGTTGTATCTGAACTAATAGCAAGGAAATGTTTTTGCATTGCACAATGTTGGTAATAACCTGTGAGAAAAAGTATTGTTTCTACAGCATTTCCTCCCCCAAGTAAACTATAGTTAAACACAGCTTGTGTCTTTGTCTTATCATTGATTCAGTGGTGTCATTTTGGCCCCCAGGAAGTTTTACCTGGTTTACATTTCGTGTCGCTTCATAAGTAAAAAGATGCTGCCACAGTGCACTTTGGGATAAAAGTCCCCATCTTATTAAACTTTCTCTTTGTGTGCAGAATGCATGAAATTTTCTTCTGAGCACTCATGCAGTGAAATAGCCACATTAACATATTTAGCATAAAATTGTGCAAACATGTATCAGTTACAGAGTGTTGCTAAGGCTCTGTAATGCAGAAGTAAATGCTAAATCTAATATAGCAGCACAGTCACAATGATGCACTAACAAGGAACTTCTAACTACTCAAGAACATGCACTTTCTGGACCTCCAGTTTCACTGGGGGTACTCACAAGATCGTTCCAAATGAATGGGGACCTATGGAGTTGAAGCATAAAAATGTTCATTTTGTGGGGTAAATGTTCTTTTTTTCACATAAATGGAAGCATTACAAGTACCTAGAGGATGGATGGCCATCAAATTCTGGTTCTCAGAGGATAAACTCGAAATACTTCAATAACACTTTAACATTTATCACACTTTGTCTTGTCATTTTCCATTTATGGTATGGAAAATGTCTGGATTACTATGGGCTGTGTTCCCATGGTGATTTTCAAAGCAGATTCACCATATTCAAATTGGTTGTTTTAAGATGTTAAAAAGCCAGAAGCGGAGTTTAGCAATGATAAATATTAGTGTGCATACAAAAAGACTTGGAATAATGATGCATATGATAATGTTTTCTTTTAAAGGCAAAAATACCCAATCACATTTGTCAAGACTGATATTGATGTAAAATTAAATATTACATAAATCAAAAATAAAATCTGTACAGTTATCCTAGTTCTCCAGAATCAGACAGAAATTATATACACCAGAGATTTTTGAAGTTCATAATATAGAAGCATCCTAGAGTACAAATATGCATATGCTGCTCTGCTGTGAGTATCAAATATAGTTATTGTGTTAACAGATGGAAGTAGCATATGTTCAGAGGCTGCAGTGATGCATTGTAAGCTGCAGCTACAAATTTTCCAGATGGAACAGCCATTGATAGCACGCAAGAACTCATAACTAGCTGTGTTGCAGACTAAGGTAACATGTTAAATGTGCAGGGCAATCAAAAACACTTCATTCTACTTTATTATGAACACACATCATGAATTCAGTACTACCCTACTCAGTTACACAGGGACACTGCAGCCAGCACATGTTGGCAGCCTTACAGCAACCACCATGTATGAATAATAGAAGAAAGGGTGGAGAGGACCAGACTACAGAAGCACAAGACCAGAGTTAGTGCTCAACACTCAGGGGGGTCAAATTGCAGAAGTGTATGTGTGTACCATACCATACTCTACTCACAAGCAATTTATTATAGACCTGTTAAACTGCTCGTTAATACAAACGTCTAATCAGTCAGTCTATGGCACCACCTGCTTATCTTAGGCATGTAAACATGGTTGAGATGTTCTGCTGAATTTCCGCTGCAGTATTTTTTTGAAGAATAGGTGTTGCCACTCAGACACTACCTCCATATCAGTGCTGTGTTGTGTTTTTTCCAGGATATCTCTTCTTTTCAAACTGTTGCAACATCTCCCTTTGTATAATCTGTGAGTCTGTGAGCATCTGTACTGACATATCTTTATAAAAGCATTACAGCTGTATACAATTGTGTCTTCATCCCACAATGTGCAAGGTTATAAAAATCAAGAGAGAGAAACTAGTGACAGTGCACATGACATCAATTAGACATCAACTCTATCATACAGTGCTGTTCACGAGCCACTGGTGGTGGGTATACTGGGGCCCTTCAGTTCTGCTTTGAAATTCAGATAGCAGGATCAGAATTTTGCATGAACAACACGAAAGCATGGATCCATCCCGTCTTTAGACTGGTGGATTAATGGTATGGGAAATGTTTTCTTCCCACACTTTGAGCCTCGTACTACGAATTACTTGCTAAAACACCAAGGCCTACATGAGTATTATTGCTGAACATGCCCTTCTCTTTATGACCGCAGAGTATCCGATTTCTGATGGCTGCCTGTCACTAAGCTCAAATCCTCTCAAACTAGTTTCTTGAACATGACAATAAGTCCACTGTACTCAAATGGCCAAAGAGCATCTCTGGGATTTAGTGGAACAGGACAGTTGTATCATGGATGTGCAGTTGGCAAATATGCAGAAATTGTGACGCTATCATGTCAGCTTTTGGCTGTTCCCTTGTTACAAGGGGTCACCACAGCACATAGCTCTGCATTTTTGATTTGGCCAGATGGAGGCAAAAAAGTTACTATTCAGTACAAGATAATGCTTTAATTTAATACAATCCAGTACTGTCTACTGCTACTTCGGTTTTCATGTGTATGAAACATTCAGAAAATAACTGATCTCATAGCAGTGAAAGCTGAGCCAGTGACATGCTTCATTTAGATTAGCAGAGTTGATGTCTTGATGTATTGTATTTTATTGCCTTGCCAGTCCCCTCCCTTTCACTCCTCTTCAAGGTGGTCACAGAGCAGATTTTATTGATTATAAAAAGGGTGATGTTGTTTCTCAAGGAGATCCTTTACGGTCTGGATGATGTAGTCATGCATTACGAGATCTTATTAAGTGGTGAAAAGTTTCACAAGCGTGTTTTACTTTTCCTCGAAGAATAGGGAAGGTTTAGACTTTGGGTTTCAGGTTGACACCAAATCTTGGCAAATCAATAATAATACATATTCAGTTTCTAGTCATGTAGAAGAGATTTGTGAACACCTGGGAAGTAACACAGAGGATGACAAGCAGACGGTCTGACAAGGAACAGAGGGAAACACACTATTATATAAACACACAAAGGTAATGAGGACAATAGGAAACAGGAAGGGAACACAGATGAGACCAATAAGACAAGACTAGACAAGGAGGAGAGCAAAACTAAAAACATTAACAGTGGGAAATACAGGAAAACAGGAAATACGCAAACTTAGAGACAAGGATGACTAGAGGTAACACAAGGGAGGCACAGTAACAAAACCTAAAGACTAGAAAACCAAAACACTAAAGAATGACTAAAGGAGCTAGAAATACAAAACTAAAATATGAAAACTAAATCACAGAATTCAACAAAAAACTGGTTCTCAAGGCCCAGGACCATGACAGATTTCTTACTGAGTCTCCTATTGATTGGGTTCTCGTTGGCTCTGGGTTGAGAGTCACCACTACTGCTAAGCAGCATATCAAAGACATTGCATTTGTGGAAATTAATTGCACAGAGTGTGGTCAAATGTTTGTAGATGCTGGAGGTATTTCCCCCATTTGCAATGATCAGTGTGGTGTCATTACTGAAATGTATTATGTAATGTATTGTTTGCATGTGCGTCATCTTTCTGTCTATAAACACGATAGTCTGTTTGGATCGAAATCAGATAAAACTGTGCAGGGTGTAGAGTGGGGTCATGCTAACAATCCATTACAATCTGGCTAACATCCACCAAGGTCTTTAGGGTCAACTTAATGATTAATTGGACTAAAATTGACAAGAAGCCTTATAACATGATACTCAGTGTGGTGTGTGCATCTATAGAACATTAAGGAGCTACCATATAAAGATTATATTTTTCATCATATCACATTTGACCTCTGACCTCTCCTATGATGTCAATTGATGTAAAAAAGGATCTCAAGTTCATATGTTATGTAAAACTATTTGAAACTATGTCTTACAGCCACTGTTTGCACTGACTGCATATAGACATACAGGGAATAATATATGAGGATTCTAAACATGTTACTTAAATGTCAATCTTTCATCAAATGTCTTAAAACTATGCTTAAAATGGTACAGCCTTTGTTTATGTTGGCAACATTTAGGAAATGATACTGGTAAAAGTAATTAGTGTTCAGAGATTGAGCTGCCTTGGCAGAGGTATTGGAGGGGCCAATGCAGTGCTTAACCTCCTTAGTTTTTCCAGTGAGGTCAGTTTTGGCAGAACCCAGTCTGAGACAAGCAGAGGAGCTCTGGAGAAGGCTAGAAAGAAACACATAATCAAAACTGATAGAGTACAAGGACTGACTTTTGAGCAATCCCAGATGAGAAAGAAGACACACACTGTCAGGGCAAGTTTTTAAAAAGACCAACATCTTTGTTAAAGACACTGCTTCACACTACCAGTTAAACTGGCTGAGGAGGGAGAACGTGTTCACGAATTCTGAAACTGAAAAGAAGTTTAAAAATGTCCCTACAATTACAGGGAGTGCAGAATTATTAGGCAAGTTGTATTTTTGAGGAATAATTTTATTATTGAACAGCAACCATGTTCTCAATGAACCCAAAAAACTCATTAATATCAAAGCTGAATGTTTTTGGAAGTAGTTTTTAGTTTGTTTTTAGTTTTAGCTATTTTAGGGGGATATCTGTGTGTGCAGGTGACTATTACTGTGCATAATTATTAGGCAACTTAACAAAAAACAAATATATACCCATTTCAATTATTTATTTTTACTAGTGAAACCAATATAACATCTCCACATTCACAAATATACATTTCTGACATTCAAAAACAAAACAAAAACAAATCAGCGACCAATATAGCCACCTTTCTTTGCAAGGACACTCAAAAGCCTGCCATCCATGGATTCTGTCAGTGTTTTGATCTGTTCACCATCAACATTGCGTGCAGCAGCAACCACAGCCTCCCAGACACTGTTCAGAGAGGTGTACTGTTTTCCCTCCTTGTAAATCTCACATTTGATGATGGACCACAGGTTCTCAACGGGGTTCAGATCAGGTGAACAAGGAGGCCATGTCATTAGTTTTTCTTCTTTTATACCCTTTCTTGCCAGCCACGCTGTGGAGTACTTGGACGCGTGTGATGGAGCATTGTCCTGCATGAAAATCATGTTTTTCTTGAAGGATGCAGACTTCTTCCTGTACCACTGCTTGAAGAAGGTGTCTTCCAGAAACTGGCAGTAGGACTGGGAGTTGAGCTTGACTCCATCCTCAACCCAAAAAGGCCCCAAAAGCTCATCTTTGATGATACCAGCCCAAACCAGTACTCCACCTCCACCTTGCTGGCGTCTGAGTCGGACTGGAGCTCTCTGCCCTTTACCAATCCAGCCACGGGCCCATCCATCTGGCCCATCAAGACTCACTCTCATTTCATCAGTCCATAAAACCTTAGAAAAACCAGTCTTGAGATATTTCTTGGCCCAGTCTTGACGTTTCAGCTTGTGTGCCTTGTTCAGTGGTGGTCGTCTTTCAGCCTTTCTTACCTTGGCCATGTCTCTGAGTATTGCACACCTTGTGCTTTTGGGCACTCCAGTGATGTTGCAGCTCTGAAATATGGCCAAACTGGTGGCAAGTGGCATCTTGGCAGCTGCACGCTTGACTTTTCTCAGTTCATGGGCAGTTATTTTGCGCCTTGGTTTTTCCACACGCTTCTTGCGACCCTGTTGACTATTTTGAATGAAACGCTTGATTGTTCGATGATCACGCTTCAGAAGTTTTGCAATTTTGAGACTGCTGCATCCCTCTGCAAGACATCTCACTATTTTTGACTTTTCTGAGCCCGTCAAGTCCTTCTTTTGACCCATTTTGCCAAAGGGAAGGACGTTGCCTAATAATTATGCACACCTGATATAGGGTGTTGATGTCATTAGACCACACCCCTTCTCATTACAGAGATGCACATCACCTAATATGCTTAATTGGTAGTAGGCTTTTGAGCCTAACAAGCTTGGAGTAAGACAACATGCATGAAGAGGATAATGTGGACAAAATACTCATTTGCCTAATAATTCTGCACTCCCTGTACTTTTAAATACTCTAGGAACAACAAGTAGGCCTGCAGAGCGAGAGCGAAGTGCTCTAATAGGGTGATATGGTACTACAAGGTCATTAAGATAAGATGGGGCCTGATTATTTAAGACCTTGTATGTGAGGAGCAAGATTTTGAATTCAATTCTGGATTTAACAGGAAGCCAATGACGGGAAGCCAAAACAGGAGAAATATGCTCTCTCTTTCTAGTCCCTGTCAGGACTCTTGCTGCAGCATTTTGGATTAGCTGAAGGCTTTTCAGTGAGTTTTTTGGACATCCTGATAATAATGAATTACAGTAGTCCAGCCTGGAAGTAATAAATGCATGAACTAGTTTTTCAGCGTCACTCTGAGACAGAATATTTCTAACTTTAGAGACGTTGCGCAAATGGAAGAACGCAGTCTTACATATTTGTTTAATATGTGCATTGAAGGACATATCCTGGTCAAAAATGACTCCAAGGTTCCTCACAGCGTTACTGGAGGCCAAGGTAATGCCATCCAGAGTAAGAATCTGGTTAGATACCATATTTCTAAGCTTTTCAGGGCCGAGTACAATAACCTCAGTTTTATCTGAATTAAGAAGCAGAAAGTTAGCGGCCATCCAGATCTTTATGTCTTTAAGACATTCCTGCAGTTTAACTAATTGGTGTGTGTTATCTGGCTTCATGGACAGATAGAACTGGGTGTCATCTGCATAGCAGTGAAAATGTATGCTATGTCTGTCATGGTCCTGGGCCATGTTGGCCCAGTGTTCTTAGTTTTCTTGTATGTTTGTATTTTGTTCCTTGCTTAGGCCATGTTTTCTGAGTTGCCCTGTTGTGTTGTTCCCTAAGTGTTTTCCCTTCATGGCTTTTACCCCCTGTGTGCCCCTCTGTGTATCTGTGAGCCCTCGTCTCTCCTTATGTTTTATTTCATGTTTCCCCAGCCCGTTATGTCTGTGTTTTCCCCGTGCTCTCTCTCCTCCTGTCTGAACCTCTGTGCACTTCCTGTTTACTTTGTGACTCTCACGCCCGTACATGTCATGTTCAGTTCACCCCGCCCTGTCTCGTTATGATTATCAGTGTCACCTGTGTTCCCCGTGTGTTCCCACTTTCCTCGTTAACCCTCTGTGTATTTCTGTCTGCGTCTCCCTCTGTTCGGTGTGACGTCGTCCCTCATGTTGTGTGGATCTTCCTGTGCCTTCCTGCGAATGTTAGTTTACTTTTTCCCAGTTAGTTCTGTATTTCCTGTATTCTGCCGTGCCAGCATTAAAGCTGTGTTCTTTAAGTTTATCCCCGTGTCTGTGAGTCTGCATCCTGGGTCCTTCTCCTGCCTGCCGCACAGCGATTCATGACAGTACGACGTCACCAGATATGGACCCAGCAGCACTCAACCCACCAGAAGAACTGCGTCTGGACATTATCTACTCCGTGGAAAGACTCCTGCATCTGTGGCTCGAACATGAGGGGAAGGAATTTCGCCGTGCTGTGGAAACCAAACTACAGCGTTTAATCTCTGGTCTTCCCTGGCTACTCAGTGCGCTCCACCCACTCGAACAGGATTTAATCCACAACGAACTCCACCTTCATCCCCCAGCTGCTACTACCCACCTGCCTGAAGGGCCGGATGTGGAGCCTCTCGGCCCGTCAGAACCATCATCAAAAAAGAAACGACGATCACGCCGCCAGCGCGCCACCCCACAGCCGGACATTCAGACTTGTACATCGCCGGCTATGGTGAATAAGGACTCTTTTTCTGTGTCGAACCGTGGGACTATTCGTTCAGGGGTTGTGTTTTGTGCTACGGATGGAAATGTGAACAGTTTATTAGCTACCCAGCCTCCTGAAGCTTTCTTAGCTGCCCAGCCTCCTGAAGCTCTCTTAGCTGCCCAGCTACAAGCTGCGTCTCCTGTGTCCCCGCTAGCACAGCCATTAACTCCACCACACGCTCCATTTTCACCTCTACCATCGCTTCAGTCATCAGTTCGGTCTGCCACTCAGTCGCCCTTAGTTCCGTCATCCACACTACCACCTGTTTCCCTTCCACCACCACCATCACTACACCCAGCCATTCAGGCTGCTACTCAGTCAGACATTCAACCCATAGCCCTGCCGTTAATATGCTCTGTAGCTGAGCCACTAGCCGCCCGACCCGCAGCCACTTCAGCCACTCCTCCACCCGTCACACCTCCACTACAACCATCACTGCAGTCTCTAGCGCAGTCTCCTGCAGCCCTGCTTTCCCCAGTGCAGTCTCCAGTGTCCCCAGTGCAGCCTCCTTTAGCACAGTCACCCACTCGACCACCAGCACCACAACTGTCACTACCTCTAGTTCATTCCCCTGTGAAGTCATTAACTCCACCACCTACTCCACTCTCACCACCACCGTTACTACAGACATCAGTTCAGTCCCCTGTGCAGTCATTTACTTCTCCACCGTTAGCAGCTCAGGTCCCCGTGTGTCCAGCAGCTCAGGTCCCCGTGTGTCCAGCAGCTCAGGTCCCCGTGTGTCCAGCAGCTCAGCTCGCACCTGAACCTTTGGCCCAGTTCCCCGTAGCAGTGCAGTTTTCTAGCCAGCTTAACGTTGAGCCCGGGGTCCCAATTCTCTCTGGCTCTACATCGGCTCCTGCTGGAAGCTCGGATGAGCTCATCCAGCACTCCGCGGCTCCCGTGCCGCCATCTACCTCGTCCGCTGGGGGTTCCAGTGAGCCCAGCCAGCACCTCCCTGTCTCCGCTGGAGGGTCCGAGGGGCCCGTTCAGCCTCCTGTCTCTGCTGGAGGGTCCGAGGGGCCTGTCCAGCCTCCTGTCTCTGCTGGAGGGTCCGAGGGGCCCGTTCAGCCTCCTGTCTCTGCTGGAGGGTCCGAGGGGCCCGTCCAGCCTCCTGTCTCCGCTGGAGGGTCCGAGGGGCCTGTCCAGCCTCACGCCTCGTCAGCTGGAGGGCCCGAGGAGCCTGTCCAGCCGCCACCTGCGACCGCCTCGTCGTCGCCTGGTCCAGCTGCATCCGAGTCTTCGTCATCGCCTGGTCCGGCTGCATCTGCCTGTGCTTCTGCTACGCCTGGGCCAGCCTCTGCCTCTGCTTCTGCTACGCCTGGTCCAGTCTTAGCCTCTGCTTCTGGTCCAGCTTTGGCTTCTGCTTCTGCTCCGCCTGGCCCAGCCTCAGCCTCTGCAGCTCCGCCTGGTCCAGCCTCCGAGTCTTCGTCCTCGTCTGGTCCAGCCTCCGAGTCTTCGTCCTCGTCTGGTCCGGCCTCCGAGTCTTCGTCCTCGTCTGGTCCTGCCTCGTCTGGTCCTGCCTCGACTGGTCCTGTGCCCACCAGGCCATGGCCAGCACGCCTGGGACTGGAGGGCCGCCGCTGCCTTCCGCGCGGTCGGCCCCCTGAACTGCTCCGTCGTCTCCTTCGGCGCCGCCGCCGCCTTCCGCGCGGTCGGCCCCCTGAACTGCTCCGTTGTCTCCTTCGCCGCCGCCGTTGCCTTGCGCACGGCCGGCCTCCTGAACTGTTTCCACGTCGCCGCCGTTGCCTTGCGCACGGCCGGCCTCCTGAACTGTTTCCACATCTCCGCCGTTGCCTTCCGCATGGTCGGCCCCCTGAACTGCTCTGTGTTTGGGTTGTTTTCTTGGGCTCCGGTGTTTGCTGTGCTCTTCTTTTGTTTTCTGTTCCGAGCCCTCCGTCCTGGGCCCCCGCCGCCCGCCCTGGGTTGTTTTCTGTTTGGTTTTGTTTTTCTGTGTTTGGGCTGTCTGGAGCCAGCCCTTGAGGGGGGGGTACTGTCATGGTCCTGGGCCATGTTGGCCCAGTGTTCTTAGTTTTCTTGTATGTTTGTATTTTGTTCCTTGCTTAGGCCATGTTTTCTGAGTTGCCCTGTTGTGTTGTTCCCTAAGTGTTTTCCCTTCATGGCTTTTACCCCCTGTGTGCCCCTCTGTGTATCTGTGAGCCCTCGTCTCTCCTTATGTTTTATTTCATGTTTCCCCAGCCCGTTATGTCTGTGTTTTCCCCGTGCTCTCTCTCCTCCTGTCTGAACCTCTGTGCACTTCCTGTTTACTTTGTGACTCTCACGCCCGTACATGTCATGTTCAGTTCACCCCGCCCTGTCTCGTTATGATTATCAGTGTCACCTGTGTTCCCACTTTCCTCGTTAACCCTCTGTGTATTTCTGTCTGCGTCTCCCTCTGTTCGGTGTGACGTCGTCCCTCATGTTGTGTGGATCTTCCTGTGCCTTCCTGCGAATGTTAGTTTACTTTTTCCCAATTAGTTCTGTATTTCCTGTATTCTGCCGTGCCAGCATTAAAGCTGTGTTCTTTAAGTTTATCCCCGTGTCTGTGAGTCTGCATCCTGGGTCCTTCTCCTGCCTGCCGCACAGCGATTCATGATAATGTCTTCTAATGATGCTGCCTAAGGGAAGCATGTATAAGGTAAACAGAATTGGTCCTAGCACTGAACCCTGTGGAACTCCATAATTAACCTCAGTGTGTGAAGAGGACTCTCCATTTAAATGCACAAATTGGAGTCTATTAGATAGATATGATACAAACCACTGCAGTGCAGTACCTGTAATACCTACAGCATGTTCTAATCGCTCTAATAGGATATTATGGTCAACAGTATCGAATGCTGCACTAAGGTCTAGCAGGACAAGCATAGAGATGAGTCCACTGTCAGAGGCCATAAGAAGATCATTTGTAATCTTAACTAAAGCTGTTTCTGTGCTGTGATGAGCTCTGAAACCGGACTGAAACTCTTCAAATAAACCATTCCTCTGCAGATGATCTGTTAGCTGTTTGACAACTACTCTTTCAAGGATTTTTGATATGAAAGGAAGGTTGGAGATTGGCCTATAATTAGTAGAGATGGACCGATCCGATATTACGTATCGGTATCGGTCTGATACTGACCTACTACTCCTTGAAAGAGTAGACCTAAATTACTGGATCGGATATCGGAGAAAAATAAAAAATGTAATCCGATCCATTAAATATCACGAAAGCGGCTCACAAAACTTGCGACATGCCGTAACTCACCTCAGAACGTTAGCACGTCGGAGCAGTATGCATCACGTGATAGAGCGGCTGTGGCATACGGGACCTGTCAGTGGTCTGGATAGCATTTGGAGCTTCGCTACCAACCCGGCATTTCATCTCCGACAAAGTTATCCCCGAGAGAAGTAAAGCAAGTGTGTAAGTCCATCTCTGAATGTTTGTAAAGCATTCCTGCGTTAAGCTTAACCAGCGATATATGGAGCGACTGCCTCTTCTTGCTGCTACTTCAATCATGAAACGATTGATCAGTATTGCTGAAATATGAAATATTTTTTTTACATACAGGTATAACAGAATAGCTTTAGTGTAGTTGTTGTTTTAAACTTGAGTATGAACTTATACAAAATGCAGCAAGATATTTAAAAAAACAGTTTTGTTGATTAAAAAACACTATATCGGATTCATATCGGTATCGGCAGATATCCAAATTTATGATATCGGTATCAGACATAAAAAAGTAGTATCGTGCCATCTCTAATAATTAGCTAAGACTGCTGGGTCTATATATAAACATATATAAATAAAACCACTTTTTTTTTACGTTAGTAATTCCTTTTGTGCATAATTTTATATTGTTGTTAATAATAAATTTATTAAAGCAACAAAACAACCCGAAGAGCCGTTTCGGAGCCGAAAGAGCCGGCTCTTTTTAGTGAGCCGAACCGAAAAAGCCGGATCTCTAAAAAGAGCCGGAAATCCCATCACTACAAAGTACTGATAGTGCTGGTAGAGAAGAACGAAAGATTTCCATGCCCCTGGAGTCAAATAAACTAGATCTGAGATACAACATCACACTAATAAGGACAGAACGCACCTTTTTTTTTTTTTAACTCCAGCACAGCAATGCTTCCTGTTAACAATATGTGCAAATGGGTAAAATAATAAAGGTTTAATGCCTCTGTACTTTGATTGATAAATACAGAATACCTATTTTAATGAGGGCAAATGTATGCTCCACTGACTTCCTTTCACCATGGTAACAGCTCGTCAACAACACTTTAAAGCATCCTGCTTTATCCGTCCTGTTGCCTGCAGAGAGGACCATCATTTTCTTCTATAAAGACAGACTTGGAACCAGATCAGTTGACTGCTCCTGACCTTTAAAGTCTTTTTAAGGTACCCCAACATTTGCTTCACTTATCAGAACCGGAGTTTTTAAAGTTGGTTTTTGAAGAGACAAACAGGCACTCACAGGTGCCTCATTAGAAGAACCTGTGAGCATGGACCCTGCTACAGCAGTCAGTTGTTGTTTTCTCCAAGTGTTCCACATTTGACTGATCTAGATAGGATCCATGCCACAGGCCATCTTCAAACTAGTGTTGTGCAAAACCAGGCTGCAGCATTTTTGAGAGTGAGGCTTAGAACCATCTCCAAATTGAAGGCCAAGTTCCAAATAGGAGATGTACTAGATGCACTTAGGAACTGTAGTCTTTTACACATGTGCAGTCAATTTTTGCAGGACGATATTGATGATGGCTCGCTACCCTTTCTAGTGGTTTTCTCCAACTGAAAACGTTACGTCTAGATAAACAGAATCAGCTTTTTGGGATTTCCTTATCTAGATGATTAAGCATGCCTCAAGACTCTCTACCTAGACAATCCGGACCAGACTGCATACTGGTGTAATGGATCCTGAACATGTGGAGGAATGTTATGTTTAACAATGAGCCAGATTCTGTTTATCAAAGACTACCTCCAAATTGGAGATGATGGATTGGCCTGCTTGCAGTCCTGACCGCAACCCCATTGAAAACTTGTGCGATCAGTTTGGTGACCGACACAACCCTACTGGCTGACTTGTGACAAATGCTGATTGCAGAATTGGTGCCAACTGTCAGCAGTGTGTGACTAAGCTGGAAGCCGTTAAAGTTGCTGACCGCATCAGTGACATTAGACAACGTTTGTTTTGTATTGGACAGATTAGAGGAGGCAGCTAACACCCTAATACTTTGTCTGAGGGTAGTCAACAACTTTTAACTGGCATTGATTATTAGATATTTGCAATTACAAGCTTAATCAAACAAATGGAAAAAAGCAAAGGTTGCATACTTTGTGTGTCCAGCACTTTGACTGGTACAATAATCTGCATAGAATTTTGAAATGGATTAAATTGTGACAGCAGTGGATCATTTTAATAGATGATTTCAAGATCTTATTTTCTGAAATTTAAATTTAAGATCTTCATATTGATTAAAAAAAATGATAATCTGTAAAATGTTATAAACCTGATACACTATGTTGTGCTCAGTGGAGTAATTTTAATGATGTTATTTATAGTAAAATACTGATTGCATCTGATTTTGGGGGGGGGGGGGGGGGAGAAAACTGGCTGCAAGAGTAGTTTTTGACAGGATGAAGGGTTTCCTTGCTGTGAACTGGAAGACCTCAGCTGCTGCTACAGGTGGTTGGTGAAGCTACAGAGCCTTTTATTTTATTTTATAGCTTTAAACTTGCGGCACTTCAGTTCATAGCTAGGCATTGATAAATGAGGACATTTAGAAATCGTGCATTTAAGGTGTACTTTATGCCAATAACTTACTCTAGGTCGTAAAGTCATTGTAGACTTTTACTGTGCTCCTGTTTTTAGGAGAGTGCCTCACCATGAATGCTCAATGAATAGGCAGGTTCATGTCACGGCGAGTGAGATGAGCCGTGTGGAGAAATAAAGGAGGATCCCAACCCAGGCACTTGTAAAGGTGTGAGGGTGGTTTATTAAACACAAAATAAAAATCGACAAATGGCGAACGGAGCAAAGACTAAACTATACTGGGAACAAACTGACTACAGAACACGAACCTGAACATGAATGAGAGCGAGTGGTTGGTGGTTGGTGGTTGGTGGTTAGTGGTTAGTGGTTGACGGTTAGCGGTTAGCGGTTAACGGCAGGGAAACACACAGATGAAGCAGAGTAAATACACAGACGGACCAGCAACTACAAAGACAGAGGACGCGACTTAAATACACAGAGAAACACAGGGAGATTACACACACACACACACACACACACAGGTGGGGGACACAGCTGGGAGTAATCAACAAGAAAAGACAGAGGTGAAACTGAACACATTCACTTTAGACGCAGACCTTCACAATAAAACGGGAAACAAGAACACTACACAAGGACGCAGACCAGACACAGAACTAAACCCACACAAAACATGAGAACACAAACCCTGTGAACAAAACCCTGAAACCAGAACCACAGTAATAAAATCTATCATAAATAATCAAAACACCAGAGAACCCCAAAATACTCCATAATGCAAAAATAAACCCAAAACATAATAAACTCAAAAATGCTGGGTCGAACCTGTCACGGTCCTGGGTCAGTGACCCAGTGTTTTGAGTTTCTTGTGCCTCTGAGTTTTCTGTATTATGTTCTTAGTTCTCTTTGTTGTCCCAGCTTGTTCTTTAGTGTAGTGTCTTAGTTTGGTGTTCTTGTATTCTGTTTAGTTCTCTGAGTATTTAGTAGCTCTCTGTATTTCTTATTTGCTCTGTCTCCCCTAGTCTAGTTTGCATCTGTGCTAATTCCTGTTTTACTTTGATGGTCCGTGTCTTATGTGAATGCGTCCTGCTTTGCTTGTCTCGTCAGTTCTGATTTCTCCCAGCTGTGCTCTCCTTCTGTGTCTCATTCCCCTCATTACTTCCCATTGTATTTAAACCCTGTGTTTCGCTGAGTCAGTGTTGCGTCGTCTCTCATGCTGTGTGGATTGCCCTGTGTCTTGCTGTGAGTTTTAGGTTGTTGTTTCCCAGTTTAGTTTAGATGGTTTTTTCCTGCCAGCCAATAAAGCTGTGACTTTGAGTTAACACCTTGAGTCTGAGCGCTTGCATTTTGGGTCCACATCTCCTGCCTGCCACACAGCGATTCATGACAGAACCGACCCAGAACCGTGACATTTCAGCAACATTTGGGTTGAGGACCAAAAACTGGCATTATTTTCAGTAGTTATTGTATAAGATAATGAAGCACACTGGCTTTGATGAAGTGTAGCACCTCAACAAATTGTGGCAGAAAGACGGGCATGGGGGGATTTAATTTTTTTTAGTTCTTTCACTGCTGTTATGTCACTTCTGTAAGGTTGATCAACAGGAACACCAGGAAAATGGCAATAATGGTGCCAGTGTAACAGTAAACCTGTGAAAAGAAGTAAGACAAGACAGCCAGTATCATATAAACCACTTCAATTGCCATCAATGTTTTACTTTTCCCAGAAATTGTGGGCCATCACCTCCTTTCTTCATTGTTGAAAGAAGGCGAGTGCAATTGATCGGTGTATGACATGTAGTCCATCATATCTCTCAGTCATGAAAAGGCACGATCGACAATCTGACAC